>NC_143395.1:85499553-86153616 GCF_052110815.1 Crocodylus siamensis | reverse complement strand
ACACCATTGTCCCTATGCCTAGGGCATCTCTTACAGCAGATGTGTGGAGTGAGGTTGACAATGAGACAAGGGCAATCTCTGTTGCTGGGATGGCAAGAAGGGATTGGCGGGGGATCCACTGGAGGCAAGGGAATGGGGACCCATGGGGGCAGCTGGGTGACAAGCTGTAGCCCACCATTGTTAAAAGGCTGCTGACCCCTGCATTACACTTTTAGGTAAATGGTGGGCAGCAGCACCATAGTATTTTCAAGTGGCCATAGATGCCATGTTTTGAACTGAACTCAATTACAGTGAACGTGTGTTAATTAGCCAAGGTCTGAACATACTTAATAGAAGATTCTCTGAGGACTCAAGTGGAGTATTGTCCCAGCTCCCTTCTGGATCACAACAGATCTTAGACTAGAGGTAAGTGCTTTGGGGTTTTTGCAATCAAAACTGTTGGTGCCAAATTAGTTTTGTGGGTCTCTGATGAGATTATTCTAGATCACTTTTTGTGATTTAGACACCTAAATTCTGTTTAAGCAGCTATTTGTTCAATCTGGACCTAGTCTTTAGTGAGCAACTGGATCCAAAGTTGATTTATGACTAATTCTCTGATCAAAATTTGGGAGCTAAATTCATAATAAGTGTAAGTTCATTAGTTTTTGAAGTGCAGTGCTCTGGATTCCTCAGGGCTGTCTGTGAAACAATGGCTACATTAGCAGGACTTCACAAATAATGAGTAAAAAGAGTAATGGTAAAAGAGTCTTTGATTTGCCTGCTTGGTCAGCTAGGAAGCAAGTGCCCTGACCAACAGGTCATGCAGCCTTTCTGCTAGGAAGGCAGTTTTTGTTTACTTTGTGCAATATGCCTGTTTGCAGGTTTCCTTGGTAAAGTTATTGTCATTGCTAAACAGCCCCTGAGCCGTGCCAAACACTGACTTTACCTACTAGGCCTACATTATAAGTGCCTCTTGAGTGGAGCTGAATGTACATGTAACAGGGCACTGGGCAGCTCCCTGGTCCCTATGCTACAATCTTCCCAGGCACCTGCACTGACCTAGGAATCTACATGGCTTATGCCATAGAAGACATTGGACCAGAAGCAAGGCTCAGTCAGCACTGAGTCCTCCAGTCTGTCTGAGCCTAACTCCCTTCTTTTATACCACTCCTGCAGGCTTAGCACAGACTGTAAGCATACAGGGGTGGGGCAACCCAGCCCAGGAGTGCTCTTTAACCCCAAACTTGCCAGGGGCTAGCCAGTCCACGCTATCACACACCCTCCCTCTTAAGACCCCTTTTAGGGTCTTTACGTCCTTGGATGTATCCTACCCCTCCCGGGGAAAAAAATCCACACTGAGGTAGGCCTTTCTGGCCCACCAGCCAAGAGGTGTATGGTCTCTGATTAGGGTGAAGGTCCCACTCAGCAGGTAATATCTGAGGGTCTCCACTGCCCATTTTACTGCTAGTGCTTTCTTTTTAATGATGGAGTGATTCTTCTCTCTGGGGAATAGCTTCCAGCTCAAATGGAGTATGGGGTATGTTCCTTCCCATTCACCATTTGGGATAACAGTGCTCTCAACTCCACACTGGAAGCATCTGTCTGGAGTATCTTTTGAAAAGTCCAGGTTATATAGGACTGGTTCATGGCATAAGCAAGCCTTCAGCATTCAGAATGCTTGGGTGATTCTTTGGCCCACTGTACCTTCTGCGGATGGTCGCACTTCAGAAGGTCTGTGAGGGGGCTTGCAATTGAAAAGAATGTCAGTAATACCTGGTCAATTGTAGAAATGAGTATACCTGGGTTTTGGTGTTCAGTGTTGGAAATGTCTGCAGGGCCTGGACCTTCTCCAGCAGTGACCATATTTGACTATTGCTCAGGGTGTACCCCTGTTCTGTAGTTTCAGTCTTACCCACATGGCATGTGTAGGTTTGTGGTTAGACCCACTCCCAGGAGTGACCACAACACTGTGGCCATGTGGTCCAGGTGTCCTGCCCAGGTCTGGCTATAGACCATTATACTGCAGGACCCAGTGGCAAAGGGTATTGCTAAGAACTGGTGTAAGGCAAAGAGGGTGGCAGAGTCTGTGTTTCCCTAGATTACAGTGTTAATGGGATCTGCCAATGCCCTTTTGTCAGAACAAGGATCATGGAGCCTTTGTACATGTGACAAAGGGCTCTTGTACATGTTCCCTTTTTAGTGATTTAATTGGGTCACAGTGTACGCGTGCAGTGGCGTGTTGCAATTAGATTTCATCAGAGTGTACATGTGTGGTGGCATATTTCGATTTAAATGACTTTTACGTAGCAAAGTTACACACATCTGATGTATTTTAGTTTGCTACATAATAAATTACAGCGATATAGCTGGAGATGGTGGCAGGGACAGTGCACGGGGTGCTGGAAGCTGAGGTGTGCTTGGGGAAGCTTGGGCTTGGCAGGCTTCCAGCATCACATGCACCATCCCCACCACCTTCTCTGGCTGCCAGCACACCCAGCCGCCCTCCTGCCATCTTCCTGCACTGCTCCAGGGGCAAGCCAGCCCATTTCCAGATGGTCCCAGGCAATGAGAAGATGGCAGGGAGACTGCACCGGGCACTGGAAGCTCGCCAAGCCTGAGCTTCCCTGAGCATGCCTGGGCTTCCAGTGCCCTCTGCACTGTTGGACTGGGCCAGGTGCTGCCTCCAAGTTGGGGCAGCACCCATGCAGCTAACACCCTGCCCAGGCAGCACTGGGGGTGTGGGGGGAGTGCCACCACTGTGAAGGGAAGCACTGGCCCCCCACAGCTCAGGGGCTGAGTGACCCAGCGGCAGCTCTCATGGGCAGGCTCTTCTAAGAAAAAAAAAAGTGGCAAGGGGCCCTTTTTCTTGTTTGATTTTTTCCAGCGGAGCCCACCCGCATCTCCAACCACCAGGGAGTGAGCTGCCAGTGGGCCAAGCAGCCCCTGAGCTGCAGGGACCCCCATGCTTTCCTCCGTGGCAGCAGCATCCCTCGGGTGGTACCCACCCATTGGCATCCTGCCTGAGTGGTCCCAGGAGACACTGCCCCCATGGAGGGAAGCACTGGGGCCCCCCATAGCTTAGGAGCTGCTCAGCCTGCCGGCAGCTTGCTTCTCAGATGCAGGAGACATGGGCATGCTCCAGGAGAAAAAAGCAAAGTTTCAGGCTCCTCACTGCATTTTTGGGGGTTTTTTTCTCAGTGGAGCTTGCCTGTGCAAGCTGTCACTGGGTCATGCAGCCCCTGAGCTGGGGGAGGGGTGGGGAGGCAGTGCACCCTCTGCAATGGCAGCATACTCTAGGACTGCCCAGGCGGGCTTCTAGTGGGTGGGTACTGCCCCAGGGAGTGGGGGAGTTGCTGCCATGGAGGAAAGCCCCGGGCTCGCAGCTCAGGACCCACCAGCAGCTCACCTTTTGGCCACTGGAGAGGTGGGCAAGCTTCAGTGGGGAAAAAAAGAAACAAGGATCAGGCCCCTCACCTCTTTTTTTTTTCTTTGGTGGAGCCTGCCTGTGGCAGGTGGGATGGGGGGCGTGAGCTGATGGGGGCCATCACTGTTCCATCAGAGTAACAGAAGTCCCTAAATCAAAATGGTTGGTTTTTAAAGGACACAATTAAAAACCCACTGTTTCAATTTAGGAAGAACTAAACCTCCGGCATGTGTAGAAGCACGCATAATGTACTGGACAGCTCCCAGCTGGTCTAGTAATTCATCGACCCATAACATCAGGTACACATCAGATTTCAAGATTGAAGTGACCTTTCAATAGTCAATGCATGAAGTTCAATAGTCATGAACCATGAAGTTGCTCTGGAGTGAGGTCAGTCTCAAACTGCACTGTTCTCACGTTGGGTGTTGAACTCGTCTGTGGCCCTAGCTCCAGTTCAGGAGTATAGGGGGCTATAAAGAGGCCCTCCTGAGCCTTCAATGGTTTCAGGAGTTTAACATGATAGATTTTCTAGTAGCTCTGCGGGTCCAGTTGTCTGATTTTGTAGTCAACTAACAAAAGTGTGTGGATGGGTGTGTGTGTGTGTGTGTGTACACACACACATATATAAATATATATATATATATACACATATACACGTGCACAAACCCTTTGGTTAGTCTATAACATGCAAATCTTCCCTGCCTTCAAGTTGATTTGAGACTAATGCAGCTACCTACCTTTAACTGTGAACATGACCAGCTACAGAGCTTCCTAAAATTTTATCATGATCCCTCTTTTTCCTGTACTAGAATATACATATGTATACATGCATGCGCACACACTCATACACACACACACACGCATAGATATATATCTATATATAGATATATATATATATCTTACAAGTTTTCAGTGTTCATAGTGAACAAGAGGGTGAGAATGGAGAAATGCCATTAGAATAAAATACTAGTTTTCAGATGGAATATTAATAACATCAATAGAAGTACTAAAGTTAGGATTACATTTTGCCCATGTACAAATTTCTTCCCTTTAATTGTTTTTCCTATGCCAAGTATCATAGCAATGGTTGTGGGGGGGAGGGGAGAGGTGTAATTGCTAAGCTAATGATTCATCATTTTATCATCCTCATTAGTTTTGGAATGGCAGTCAGGCATCAAATATGAATTTTCTCACCCTTTCCTTTTAAAAACTGAATTGCTTTATTTGATTTTGTAATTTTTTTCAGTTCAGAGGTAACAATATTTAATGTATATTGCTTACTATATTTGACACTCTAATTGATATAAAATGTGGTTTTATTGGAAGTTTGTAAGCAGGACAGTGTTTATTATATTAACCATAGAAAACTGTTTGTAAAGTTAAATAAAACTTTTCTGGACAGTATTTTTACTATGGATTTCTATACATCTCTTTTAAGCAATCTGAGAAGTGCAGATAAGGTGTCATGCTATGGCTCCTGAGGTTAATATTAAGCCCTGTTGTGGATCTGTGCTAAAAGCCAGACCAGGTGATTCATCTGTAAACAGGCACTGGATCATTCAGACTGGGGAGTCAAGGATAGGCAGACGTGATGCTAAGCACATCCTTCCCATTACTACAGAAACTGGTATGCGTGATGAGCTTCTAGGTGGACTGTTTCCTCAGAGCTGGCCTTAGGGAAAATGGTGCTCCAGGTGCTTATAGTTTGATGCCCCTACCCCCGGGTTCCTCCCCCCTCCCCAAGTCACCAGCACTGTGTATGCGGGCTGTGTGCATGGGGTGTGTTGAGGGTATGTGGTGTGTGTATGGAGTGTGGGGGGTGTGGAGGGGTATGCACAGTATGGAGAGGTTTGGGGTGTGTGTGTGTGTGTGTGTGTGCCCACGCGCGTGTGTGTGCGTGTGAAAGTGTGGGAGGGTTTGTGAGGGGAGGTAAGGGGGTGAGGTTGGGCGGTGCATGTGTGATGGGCACATATGCCCCAGTGGCTATGGCTGGCAGGGGACCCTGTAGACTATTGGGGAGCAGTGCATGTCTACTCACCTGAAATGTCTACTCAGCCCTCTGGACCCAGGGATAGGGGCAGCAGGTGCTGGGCACAGGGTGGCAGGAAAGGCAGGTAAGCCGGAGTAGGAAGGACTTCCTGTACAGGAAGCCCAGCCCCAAAAGCAGGGTATCACTGCTTAGCATTGCCCAGCTGCCTGTTGGTGGCCAGGAGTAAGGGGCAGGGGGGCACCGCAGCTCAGCTTTCAGCCCCGGTAGGTTGGTGATGGTGAAGCCTTTGGCATGCAAGCCAAGGCCACCCAGCCATGCTGCCTTCTTCCTGGGCATTGCTGCCTTGCCTTTGGCCCAGGCCTTGAAGCCCTCATCCTGGCCCATCATGCTGCCTGGCAGTGCCCACCACTGCCATCCAGGGGATTTTATCCCACTGCCCTGGCCGGCTGGCTACAGTCAGCTCTGAGTGCCGCTGGGGGGAGGCAGGCCCTGCTGCCCAGCCTCTGGGATTAGTTCCACCAAAGCACAAGCAGTGGGGCAGGGGGCACCCCCCTGACCATGGCACCGTGGGTGATCACCCACACCACCCACCCCTAAGGCTGGTTTTGGTTCTCCTCATGGTAAGCAGCTGGGCTACTATAGAAAGTTAAAATATACTATGTCTCATTAGCCAGGACAACTGGACAAGGTCATAAGTACAAAAAAAAATACAAAGAAAAAAAATATCCCCAAAGTGAAAGTTAATGGAAAGAAGAGGTCAGTTTAGGCAAAACTAATGTACATGAAGGAATCAGAAATAAGTAATATATTGGTGTCCTAATCTACCAGTTGGCCAGCATGGAAGTTAGAACAGCGGAGGCCAACCCATAACTCACTAACCACAAGTGGCCCACAAAGCAGTTTAATGTGGCTTGTGAGAGCCCAGTGGGATACAAACTATGATATGCATCACTCAAACATTGGTCTGGGGTGCTCCTGCTGTGTGCGTCATGTTCTCTGCTTAAGTGGTGACTGTCTGTCCAGTTCTGCTCATATTGTAGGCTGATAAGTAAAAGGGCCTATGTTCAAGACAAGGTTGGACAGCTGAGAATTAGGACATGAACTGGAAGGGGGAAGTTAAAGGAATCTTTAAAATTTCTTTCCTCATTGCCTAATGATGGGGCTGGCTGGGATGTGCATGTGCGTATGTGCATGTTGGCATGCAAATTGCAGGGAAATAAGGTCCAGGCATCTGGTTTGTCATATTCACTTTCCAGGGATCCAATCTGACAGGCTTTCTTACTCTCTTAAAATTTCCAGTGGCATCAGTGATGCAGAAGTGACCTCACAGGCTTTAGTCAGGCGAGGCTTCCACTGAAACCAGTAAGTGTCTGGAGGAAGGAAAATCCCACTGGAATTTTAAAAAAAAAAAATCACTTTTCAAAGATTAACATTGATTTGAGCAATTTCAATAAAGTCCTAATGACTGTTGTTAGCAAACTTTGTCTTGTTACATTTCCTGTAATACCATGTTCTGGGCCTGGGTGGGGGGGAAGGGGGTAATTGTCATCTCAATGAATCAGCTACTCTGGGAATTTCCATAAGGTGCGGTTAGCTTGCAGATGTAGCGTTTGCCATATTTGTCCTTCCTAAGGCTAATTCGTCGTTTAAATTAATTTAACTCAGAGTTGATTAAGCCCTAGTAAGTGCATGTTCACCAAATGTCTAGGCTTTCGAAAGCAAAGATCCTAGAGCATGCTTGGTATTAAATTAACCGAATTTGTAACAAATGCCAGACAGTTTAATAAGTTCTTACCAAGAAAAAAAAATATTGAGCAGACAAGGTGGAAACAGTTGAGACATGTTTTTACAAGGAAGCCAGAACACTGATCATAGCAGGTGTACCATTGGGCAGCTAAAGAAACCAAAGGTCTAACTGAAACTTTTGGTTCCCTGGTTGATGAGGGGAAGGGGGGCAAACACGTACTGCCTCGTGCAGGGGCTGTGGTGGTAATGGCAGTGTGGCAGTGGTATGGGCTCCCTAGGGCTGCCATTCTGGCACCCACTCTGATTTGGCAGCCGGGGCTGGTGCCCCATTGCCCTCCCTTCCCCCTCCCTCATCAAGTTATGCTATTGGGAGAAACACATAAGGGAGATATCAATTAGAGGACATGAAAGAGTAGCCCGCAGTAGCCAGAAGAGCACTGTTCATACCACAAGTAACAACTGACAATAAGAAGGATTCAGATTTAGAACTAGTATTTTCCTTTTCCCTATTAAATCATTTTCCTTTCCACTATTAAATTATATCTTTTGTGAGGGTAGACTCATAAAGTATAGCAGGACCAGTATTTTAACTATTATCCATATATATTTGATTAAGAAACTAGTATTGCCAGTGTCCTAGAAACATGGCAAATTCTTCCCAGCTGTATTACTGTATTAATATTTTTCCATTACAGAGGTGACTGTTCCAGGACATGTAATACAGCCAATATTTGGCTCTTTTGGCTCAATCATGCAAACTACTGAGCACCTCCCACATGGTGATGACATCCCTCAAAGCCTGTTGACTTTCTTGGGAGCAAAAGGCACTCTGCTACATGGGAGTCAGTCTGTGTATGGCAGGATTCAAGCTGAAACTAGGAGAGTAAATGGGAAAAAATGGTCATGAGTAAATGGAGAGACTGATTCCTAGCACACTGGCCAGTGTTGTCTCATTGTTTCTTTCCATGTCCCTATCTGTCTGTACTTATATATTTTAAGCATCTCATCTTATGTTTAAATTTTAACCTTTGTGAAGCTGGAACCACCTTTTCTTCTCTATACATTGCCTAGTATATTGGGGTTCTGGTAATAATTGAACAATCATGGAAAACCACTGACCTGTAACATTCCTAATTTTCAATTTCAAGGTTTCCTTTGAACGAATAACATCTAAATATCTCAGACGAGGGAATGCCAACGTCAGAGTACTTAAGGTGTCCTGCTACAGTTCCAGAGGGGGAGATGAAGTCTAGCCAATTCAGTTGCAAATGGGTGATTTAGGCTGGACACTGAAAAGTGGCCAATTGTGATGATAGTCATATACTCTGATGTAGCCATTGGATACAGCAGGAGTCAGCAACTTTTTGGGGGGTGAGTGCCAAAACCCCCCACAACCTCGACTTGGAAGTTGCTGGCGTGCTGGGCCAGATGGCAGGGAAACCACGGGGGCCCGATCCTTGTTGTGGCAGTGCAGCCCCTGGCCCTTCCTGTAGTGTTCCCCAAACGTGTAGGCAGCCGCTGATGGCAGCAAGACAGGCTGGGGCTTCAGACCCTGGTGCAACCGCCTGCTGCAAGCAATCTGGACTCTGGACAGGCCCCTGCCTCCCACCAAGCCTGGGCTGCTTGTAGCAGGGCTTGCAGCCTCTTTGCCACCTGCTGTGAGCAGCCCAGGCTCTGTGGCCAGTGATAGGGGCCTGCCCAGAGCCGGGGCCAGCTGTGGAGTGCTCAGCAAAATGGCTTCACGTGGCATGCTTTGGCATGCATGCAGGAGTTGCCAACCTCTGAGCTACAGCATCTGCCATGCATTCACCGTGCTGGTTTAATACAATGGCAGGCTTGGGTTCACCCTTAGCTTCAATCTCAAACAACCCTATGGGCAACTAATGAATGCCCACTGCTTTGGCCTTTATGACTCTGTTTTGTCCAGGAGTTTGTTTGTACCTTTCAAACTTTTCATAAGTTGCTTTGTCAGGCAAGGGTTGTTTTCTAAAACTGTTCTGAAGGGTTTGTTTTTTTTTCCAAAAAGAAGTTAAGACATGGACTGGATTAAAGTTCAAAACCAGCTCACGTCAGCAAGTGGATGGAAACTGTTACCATCTGACAGCCAGTGGCTTAAAAAGAGAACTTAAAAGTCACTGCACAAGAAAGAGTATGGCCCTGTTTAATATTCCATGCCCAGGCGTCTCTGCTCTGTTTAGGCTTCTCTGAGGATGGGAGCCTTATGGGGTTGTAGCTCCTTGAGCCTGAGATTTCTGGCCCTGACACAAATAAGAATTACACATGGTAAGCTCTGATTTAGCCTTCCTGATGTGAGGCCCCAGAGAAGAGGTACACTATTAGATGGGAAGTTTTGGTTAGATATTAGGAAAAGTTTCCTCGTGGAGCTTGTGAGAGCCCACTGGGACACAGCAAAGCATGGGAACAAGTTACCCAGAGAGGTGGAGGTTTTCAAAACCAGGCTAGACAAAGCCTTGGCTGGGATGATCTAGTTGGATCTGGTCCTGCTTTGAGCAGGGGGTTGGACTAGATGGCCTCCAGAGGTCCCTTCCAACCCTAATTTTCTAAGATTTTATGGTTCTATGGTTGTAGAATCAGAGAAAAGTAGGGCTGGAAGGGACCTCTGGAGGTCATCTGTTTCAGCCCCCTGCCTGAAGCAGGATTATCCCTATCCAAACTATCCCATACAAATCCATGTCTAACCTGTTACTAAAACTACATAGTCAACCCTGTCACAACCACAATGCATAGCGCCTGACCTGCTATAGGTAAGCCAGGGGAACAGCAGCAGCCAGTGTTCTGCTGCTGCAAGGGTTGTTAAAATATACTTGAGAGATCCAAGGAAGAGGACCATGCCTCCTGCTACAGAGGAAGGCAATAGCTCAACAACATCATGCTTTTTCCTTCACTCCCAGAATCCCCTGACATGCCTCCCTTTTAACCTTACCCAACCTTAGGTCAGCAGAAAATCCTGCTTCCACTTTGCTTGCTATCTCTGGTGGCATTAAGGTCAGCTGAATTATTTAATACAGTAGAGATGTCAAATAATATTTTGAATCTTAGACTTGCTGATCAGAACCAGTTAGATATACCTAAAAGCAATAATTGTGAATGATATCATTTATGCCTGAACTACAGTGCTTGGGGATGAAAGAGGATGTTTGGCTGCAATTACTCATTGCAGAGAGCTTTTTGAAATTCATACTAATCAGGGCATTATCCATCTGCCTATTTAGTCAGACAGATCGCATGTAGTTAGAAAGCAAATCTGCCTATTGAGGAAGTATATTTTGCTACAGAGTTAAAATAGGTATGCATGATGACTTAGTAAGCAGCTTCACAAGAATAAACAAACCAACGTCTCATTCCCTGCCTCACCCCCGCACTCTTTGGAAACTAGAGTGGCTATAAATGGTAAAAACACTTGATAGGCTGAGAAATATTCCTGAATACAGCAGGGAACAGAGACATCTTGGGCTAACTTCCTTCTTGTACCTGTGTCTAAGTTACTTCCACATTAAAACACTTACTTGCCCACCAAAAAATGCACATCTTCACACAGAAATGCATAAAAAGGGAAGATTCTATATTAAACCAGCTGGTCTGCATATAACCATTTTCAAGCCCAAGTCACAACAGCTGCAGCAGCTGCCTGCTCCCCCCCAGCTCCCCGAATCCAAGATGATAGGCTTTTTTCCCCATGTTAAAGGGGAGGGGAGGTGGGGGAGATACTCTTTGTTTTGGATTTAAGTAAATAGTAGTTCATCTGACCCCAGCAGTCTTTCTTGCCCAAGCGCAGGGGGGCTGGACCTGATGATCTTGAGAGGTCCCTTCCAGCCCCTAACATCTATGAATATGAATCTATGAATCTAGTTATATTTAAAATATGTACATGATATGTATATGTAGGACAATCCTATTCATTTTCTTACGGATTTTTATAAGGTGCTAAAACCTTTTATGAGCTTCCTTGGATTTTTTTATACGCTATAACTGTTGCAGATGACAAAGATAAAATAACAGAATATTACTAATGTTACTAATTACAATGAATGGCAAATGAAGTGACTGCCCACAGGAGGCTGTCCTGGATAGTGTGTGTTTTCCTTTGTTGTTAAATTAGTCCCAGCGCTGGCTTTTGCTGCAGCTGTGGATATCAGCATGGCCTGGATGTGATGGAAGAGATCTAGGCTCTCTTTTTGATTCTAGTAACACCTTACAGTGAGACCGTTTTCAATTCACTTCATCCTTCTGTGCCTCTGAAAAATGTAAGTAAAATTTTCCCACTTTGAGATTGCATACTGAAAGGCATTAAGTACAGTACGTACAAACACTTTTTCTGTTGTTATAAAGGCTAAGCGCATTCAAAGTCAGTATTTTAACTCTTGCTTGGATGTGATACAGCTCTGTGTTCTAAAGCAGGGGTGCTCAAGCCCTGGCCTGTGGGTCAGATCCGACCCACAGAGCTACTATATCTGGCCCCCAGGGCTCCCTGTAGGTACAAAAATTTGGCAGTTGGGGAATGGTGGCAGCATTAAGTACTGCTTCCAATCTTCTACTAATCTTCAGGGTCCATAGAAACTACCGCAGGGCAGTACTAGGAATAGCCCTGCGTACTAGATAAAGTGTGCCAGGCTAAGCAGAAGCATCGCAGGGCTTGATCCAGCACCATAGGCCCGATCCAGCAGCACAAGGCACAATGAAGGTTGTGTGGGGCCTTATCTGGGCAGCGTGGGCCTGATCCAGACTCAGGACCCAGTGGAAGTGGTTTGGGCCTAATGTGGGTGGCATAGGTCCAATCTAGGCAGTTCAGCCCCAAGCAGAAGCAGCGTGGGAACAATCTGCCTCCAGACTGGCCTCTTGCTGCTCATGCAGCCCATGGGACCAAAAGCTTGATCTTCACTGTTCTAAGGAAACCATAATCCTTTCTAAGAATTTCTGAAGTTCGCATGGAGAAGTCAGGCTAAGTTCTGTAATGTGAAGCAGAGAATGTCTCCCCTTCATTGCATAGCTTTGTGGACACATCGCTGTTAACTTTAGGAGGACTCATAAATGACTTGCATAAGAGACAGTTATCCCATAGTAAAGGTGTGAAACTATTTAGCAGAGAAACCCATTCCCTCAATGACTTTCTCTAATAGCAACCTCCTCTGGCAATGCCTTCTAAATAATAGAGAATGTTCATGATTAAAAAAACCCGTGATACTCTAGTTCTGGGCAGCAGTATGTGTAATACCCAAAATCAATACATACCATATCTACTTGAATCTAAGACAAAGGTCTTTTCCCCATTTAGCATGAAAAAACCTCTCATTTTAGATTCAAGTACCAGCCAGGCATGCAGCTGCTGCAGCTCCAGACAAAGTCAGGGTAGCTCATGCAGCAGGGCAGGGGGCACATGGAGTAGGAGGAGCATGGGAGAAGGGGGCATTCCATGCATGCGAGAGCGTAGGGAAGAGGTGCATGGTGAATGGGGGCATGTGGGAAAAAGGCCATGCAACACAGGGGGAGCATAGGGAAAGGGATGCATTGGGGAGGAAAGGGACCATGAGGGGAGGGATGCACTGAATGGAGAAAACAAAGGGAAGGGTGCAGGGGGAGCACAGGGAAAGGGATGCACAACGTGGGAAGTAGTGTGGGCAAGAAAGAAGCACAGGGAAGGGGTGCGTGGAGTTTAGGGAAGGTGAGTATTGACTGGCGGAGGAGGCTACTGTGGGGGCTGGAACCAGTGGGCACTTATACATGTGCAGCAAGGCTGCTCTGATGCACTGTAATTACAGCAACATGTTTATCAGTCTCTCTGCACTGAAAAATGGCAGCGGGGGCACTTTAACAAAAGCTCATTCAATTCGTTAAAGTGCCCCTGCTGCCATTTTTCAGTGCAGAGAGGCTGATACACATGATGTTTCAGGCACTTAATTAGAGCACGTCTCAGAGCTGCTCAAATGAAAGCACCCCCCCTCACTTGCCCCCAGCATGTCTATTAATGCCCACTGCTACCTGGCCTATGCCCTTCACAGAGACAGATATCAACAGCTGCAAAGGTAAGCAGTTGGTGGAGAAGGGAGGGAGGAAAACACCAGAGGGGGACAAGTTTTGGGCAGGGGAAAAGCATTGAGAGGAGGCAGCTGGCAGGGATGCAGGCACGGCGGGGACTCAGGAGGCAGGGACACAAGTGGTAGGGGAGACAAAAGGCATGGGGCAGGCTGTCTGCTCCCCAGACACTGCTCTCCCTTCTCTCGCTAGAGTTTTCCAAGTGTAGAATCTACTCATGGGTGGTGGGGTCATCTTAGATTCAAATGTCTTGGATTTGGGTAAATATGGTATTTTAAAAAGTCAGTGAACACAAGCATAATTGCATATTTTTACAGGGCTGTTAAAAGCCTGATTTTAATGCAAGACTGCTGCACCTCAGCAGTTTCCCTTCCCTACCTCTTTTCTGTTCTAGTTGCCTAACCATTTTTAGATGGAGTTACACCACATGTGATTTTGATCCACTGAGATTTTCCTACTACATATTTAACCTAAAATTTCCCTGTACAGCTCAAACCTGTTACTTTTTGATCTGCCCATTTGCAGCATATTTTATGTATGTGTAGACCGTTGTCATGCTTGTTCTCTTTTTCACACAAAACATGCTCAGTTCCTGTAATTTACCCTCATCGGCTTTGCTGTTGCTATTTTTCTCAGAACACTTTCCAATTTGTCTGTGCATATTTTTAAAAATGTGGTGCCCAGAACAAAGTGCAGGATTCCTATGTGAGTCTTAGCCAGAGTCTGATTTAGATGCAGGGAAATGCTAAACCTTGAGATCTGCTTCATTTGCAAAACCAGTTCCAAGAGAATCTCATAAATGTGGAAGATGGTGAGAAATCAGACTGCTGCTACAGCCCTTTATACTTCCCTTCTGCTTCAATAACTGACTAATCAGAAGAAAAAGAAGAATTTACTAGGATAATTTAGCTTTTGTCTCAACTCATGAACTTTAGTGCTGTGCACACTGGAATCTATGAATCTATGAATCCCTTAGTCATCCTTCCCATCCCCAACTATGAGGAAAATAGGTTTACTTGCATTATCCTTAATTCTCAGCTCCACAATGAGAGGATAATTATGTTAAATGTCGAGCTTCAGAATTTACAAAGATAACATCATGGTAGAGCTTTTTGGTCTGATGCATGTCGCTCAGATGCATCTTGAGCTTTTTCCCTTTCCTCTGAAGAATTATGGATTGTCCTCAGCTGCAGATGGGATGCCCACCAAAGAAAAGAAACAAAGGTGTTTCAGTTCTTTTCCCTTCTTTGATACTTGTCAGGTATTTCTTGCTCACATGCTAATGATCAAGCTGATCCCCAGATTCAGAATCAGGAAGGAAATTTCCCCCAGTCAGATTGGCAGGGGCTGTGAGGGTTTTTCATTTGCCATGGGGCATGGATCTTCTGCTAGGATCACATGTAGCAAATACACAAAAAGCAAAAGAAAATGCATCCCAGTTTAACTCTGGTCCCAACCAAGTGACTCCATTAACGCTCTAGGGCTGGTATTGTTCTGTACTGCTGGGCAGGAAAGCATATCGTTCTGTACTGCAGGTGTGGGAAAGTACCTGCCAAAGGACAACATTGCTGCTGGGTCCCATTAGAGTGCGGAGTGACCCAACTGTTCAAGCACTGTAGTCAAAGGTTTAAAGATTGTTTTCCACAGATCTCGGACTAAGCAGCTTGTTTAGTCCGCTGCGGGTCTCTCTCACCTAATCAATTCCATCTACCTACAGGTGCTTTGGGCATTCTGGCAACGTGGTCTCTGTTCCTTATCTGTGATGTACAGAATGTTACTTTCCATTGAACTACAATGCACTCAGCTAATTAATATCACTGGAA
The DNA here is from genome assembly GCF_052110815.1 of Crocodylus siamensis. Classification (NCBI taxonomy): domain Eukaryota; kingdom Metazoa; phylum Chordata; order Crocodylia; family Crocodylidae; genus Crocodylus; species Crocodylus siamensis. Next base: position 86,138,603 of record NC_143395.1, on the reverse strand, counting down.
TCAATATGGGGTATATGAAAATTCAAAATCCTATGATAGACAGGGCAGACTAGATATTCTAATGGCCCTTCTGTCTTTAAAGTCTATGAAACAATGAAATTATAGTAGTGTGTAAAATTTTATTTGCCACACTTGCTTATTCATTCTTCCATCTTTAGAGCATCTTTAAAATCTTGAATTCACATTTGTCAGATTTACATGTGACAACATTCAAAATCTATTGAAAGATAACATAGTTATAGAACAAATTAAATTAGGACGTGTAGCTTATTTCCATTTGTTGATAAAAAGAGTGCATAAATATACAAGACAGAAGAGGAAATCCTGTTTTTTTGACATTGACTACTTAGTATTTTCTATAATATTTAAAATGACACAAGTCAGAGAGAGAAGGAGCTATTAAGCTGTTTAGTCTTTGGTTCAGCTGATGGCAAATTGATAAATTGTTGCATAGCACGACATACAGTTTCACTATGCTTTTTAGCTTTAGTCAGTTGACAACACACGAAGAATTACTTTACTAAGTCTCTTGGGTTTCTGATCAGGCAATGTCTAAGTTGCATTCATGTACGTTCTAGTGCCTCACTTGTCTTCTTTAACATAAATAAAATAAAATATATTCTGCAAGAAAATAAAATATATTCTGAAAATACCATGAGTAGCTGTTTGTGGTTATCTCACCTCATCGTCACAGAACTGAAAGAGTCATACAGGTTGGAGAACTGTGGAAAATGTAATCCCAAAACACATGAAACCTTGACCACAATGCGGAAGTAATTGACTCTTCTTGTAATGGCAAGCCTCACACACCTTATCAGGGGAGGCTGTCTTTTGTTAGGCTGCCATTTGCTCTTGCAGCTCAGCAGTGCACACCACCACCACCACCAATCATAGGGCCTTAATGTTGGTAAGGGGAAGTTCACTTGGCTGGGACCAGAATTAAACTGGAAGCAATTTGATGTTGCCTTTGGTGTATATGTCACATGGGATGGCTGCCTCCCTGCTTTGCCAAGCTTTGAAACCACAACTCATAATATTTTTGAGATACGGTTTTCAGAGGCTCCAGAGTAGGTGGTGCATGAAGGCAGAAATGCTGCTTACCCACGCTGGCCAATTTGATTTTGTTCCTCCCTTCTCCCATAGAAGAAGGGAGTATCCAGCTTTGAATTTTCTAGCAGGGGTGGGGTAAACAACATGACTGCAGACTGAGCTATTTTCATATCACACTGAGTACCAAGCAAAGGAAAATGTTTGCTTTTTTCCTTAACAGGCACAGAAGGCCTAATAAGCAGCTGACCCGGTGCAGTTCCATACTAGCCTTTTTTCTACTGGGTGTGTCTGAGAAATCCCCTAGTGTTGTACTAACATTGGTATAGCTCCAGGGGTGCTTGGAATTCTTGGTGGTTTTGCTACTTTATCACCTAGTCCTGCCCATGGTAGGCCTAGGTCAGAGGTTGCCAACCTACAGTCTGTGGGCTGGATCCAGACCACAAGAGCCTTTGGATCCGGCCTATGGAGCCATGGATTCTCTCCCACTTCTGCACCACAGTCAGCTGCCTGGGGCTACGGTGGAGGAGGAGATGTCCCTGTGCCATGCTGCAGTCACCTGCCTGTGGCTCTGGCAGAGAGGAAACTCTGCCCAAGCCACACCATTGTCAGGCAGCATGGGCAAATGGATCTTTTACTGTGCCATGCTGCAGAAGAGCAGTGGGGAGAGACTGAGGTGGTGGCTGCGTCCTAATGCCTGCCTGCCTCTGACCCAAGATGAGTCACTGTGGCTCCCACAGTGGAAAACATTGCCATCCTCTGGTCTAGACAGCGTGCTGGTTAAAAGTCATGAACCATGCTCATATGAGTCCATGTGCCATTGCCCATGCTGGTAAAGCTGCACAGTTAGGGGTGGCAATGGTGTGAGACTACTCAAAATCTGCCTGGGGAAACAAGTGGCAAGTAGATGTTAAATATATGGAATGTACAAGGGTTTACACATCACATGTGTGCCATGAGGTGCAGTTTCATGGGTGTCAATCCATGGTAGAATAGATGGGGTAGATAGGTGGACTCTGCATAGGTGGTACAGTGTCTCCTGAAGCATCAGGTCAACAGTGGTGACTATGGAGGGGTCCTGATATTCCTTGGCCTGGGATTAGGATTCCACCATTCCAGTTCCAGCAGAACTTCCCTGAATTGGTCTTATTTGCTCAGACTGTGTACAGATATCAGGGCCTTACCTAAACAAGAACAACAAAGGTTCTGTAATACAGATGGTCATATATAGCCTGAATTAGCCCTGCACAGATTAACATCTTGTACACTTATAAACAGAACAGGTAACATGACTCTTATCTTGGCTCTGTGGAAGGGCATGCATAGTTGCCAACATAGGTTAGAGTAGGGCTGCCCAACTTCTAAGCCAGTGGTTTTCAACCCTGGGGGTTTACAGACTGTGTCTAAGTATGTGAACACCCACACTTATATTTTAAAGGGGTTTGCACTTTGCACCTCCATCCACAATTTCCAAAGGGGTGCACAAATGAAAAAAGGTTGAAAACTACTGTTCTTAGCAGCCAGGGGACTGAAGTCCCCATGCGCCATCCCAGCAGGGTCACACCCATGAACCACACCAAGGTGAGCCACAGGCCTCTTGGGCTGCATACTGCACAGACTGCCTCCCACCCTGCCACAACTACACTGCATACCTACTCACTCCCCCTACTGCTGCACTGCATGGGCCTCCCCCACCAACTGCTGCAACATGTGCCTCCACCCCTCTGCCTACCATGCAGCTCCAGGCTCACCCCCAAGCTCCCCACAGCCATGCTGAAATTCACTGCCCCACTCCTTGGGGCAGAGGCAGGCAGCTAAAGCTGAAGGATGAAGGGAGAGCCCAGAGACTGAAGCTTCTGTTGCAGCTAGAGCCATGAGGGGAGTGGTGGCCAGGAGGAGCCCAGGGCTGCAACTTAACTCCTTGTGGGCTCCATGTGGCTGTCAGCGACCAGTTGGACAGCCTTTGCAGACTGTTCTATCTAACACATGTCTTGCTAGGGCCTTAGAGATTGCTGAAGCATTGCAGAAAAGCCAGCCTACAGACAGCGCAATCATATTTTCTTCCTCTCCTGGTTGGCCCCAATGTGCTCATTGATGCCTCATGTACCAGGCGCTCCTACAATGGCAATATGGAGCTGTCTGATCTGCCTCTGAGCTCAGTTACCTACACAGAGGTATTTGCCTGATCCACTACTACAAAAGTTTGATCACTGATTTATTTTCAATCAGTTCCTTTCACTTGCTCTGTTTTCCCCTCAAATAATTCTGCCTTTAACTTAATACTCGTAAAATAAGACTTTCTATCTCGATTAAATCTTTCATTCTTATGTGCTGCATTCCTATGTTAGGTATTTGTTTTTGCAACCATAGTGATGAAACACATTTACTGGTTGCAGCAGTTACAGTAATTCTAAACAAGTATCTGTCTTTGTTTAATTTCAGTAAATAAGGGCATTTCTCTAGCACCATAATAATAGGGGTTTGGGGAATACTGTGTGTCCATGAAATAACTCTTGGAGCAATTATTCTTACATCAGGCCAGTAAACCTTCAATTTGGGTTGTTCCCAGAAGATAGGAGAATGGTTCTGTCTCTAAACTATGGTTTTCCCTGCAGTATTTTGTTGTGAGTTTTGCATTTAGTTTGTTTTGCAATATTTATGCATGATAATATGTAATTATAATTTTTCATTGGTTGCAACTGATACTATTTATAGTGGTTAACATAATCGTTTTCCCATCTTTCGGAGAAATGGCTTTGGCTTGTTTCCTTCTCCCAGAAAGAGCTCAGGTTATCAATATTGCCATACAATGCCACAGGGATATATGTTTTGCATACATATATGCACACACTACAAGCACACATACATCTTATACAAATTTTCTAGTGACTTGATTATATTGTAATATCCTTATAATGATGTCCATTGTGGATACACAGTCATTCAAATTATCCCTGTTTCCATGACTTGTACATTTCTGGTGCCTGGATAATTCCTTTGGACTTAGTGGGATTGAACAGAGGTAACAGAGAAGAATTTGGTGGAGGAAGAAGGTATGAGTGGGTGAAACTGCAAGTAGAATTTTACGCAATGTTCTATCTTTATAAATATACTACTTCCCTAACGCGTGGTTTTGTTGCAATTGTGATGAAGTCTTATTCTGTTATGTTAACTAATTCTCTAAGACATGTTAACCTTGTCTGCATGTATTTTTCTCTTACCTCTTTTTTGAAATTTGACAGAATATCAAGGCTAGCCAGTTTTGAAATATTATCTGTTAGTTGTTTTCTTATTTTTTCTCAACCCACTGCAAATCCAAGGATTATTTTCTGGGAATGCCTCTCCCCTCCTCACCCCTGATAAATCAAAAGAGCACATTGTTTTAAGGCAGGGGTATCAAACTCATCCAGCCCTGCAAACCAGATGACAGGCATGGGGCCAATTTGTGGGCCAAATTGGGCCCGTAGACCAATCCTGAATACTGGAGCCAGCACTAAGAGCTGGTTCAACACAAGCTCTGCATGCAGCTTGTGCTCCAGACTGTCTTCAGCATGCTCCAAATCAGTGCTGCACATTGCATTCAAAACCACAGCCAACATCGCAGGCCAGGTGATGAGATTCCATGGTTATATCCAGCTCATGGGCCATATCTTTGACACCCTTGTTTTAAGCAAATATCTGAACAGGTGAGATGTCCATAATTTTCATGGAATTTGAAAGGAGAAAGGTGTCAGTTTCACTTGTGCAGAAATAGATCATATCTGATGGAATCAAATTTTTGACAGGGCTGCCAGTCATTTTGGATACACTGAGAAGAACACCTCCGTCTGCATGTTTTTTATTGTAAGTCGTTATTTAAATTCATCTAGTAAATCATCCCTCAAACCTTTGTCTAAAATGTCTAAATGCTCTTTGTTGTTCTCATAGGCCTGGTATGATTCATAATGACACATAATAGGGGCTTTATCTTGCAGTCTTCTTCTCTGGGTAACGCCCACTGAACTCAATGGGGATTTTTAACAATAAAAGACTTCAGGATAAGGCCCACTGAGTGCAAGTTTTATTGTTGCAAATTCTGTACTTATTAGAGAATCAGACTTTATTTTCTTTTTTCTCTCCCAATAACTTGTAAAGAAAACAACACAGTCTGTACTTAAAGACACTATTACATGCTGGTCCAGAATGCATTGCTGCATCACACGCAAAATTCCTATTAAAATCAGTCGCGGTACCTTATGCGGGGTGGCTGTAACATTGAGCCCATTTTGTGTGTTTGTGTGTGTGTTGTGCGTATTGAGTAATAATTTTCCACACCAGAAAAGAAAATAACAAAATGTTTTTCTCATGCTATCTTACAAGGAAGCTAGTTTCACCCACACAGAGTTGAAAGCGCATACCACTCAGCTACAGCATATAAACACTGTTATCACGCTAGCTACAGAAAGAGTACTGTCACAGGGACATTTAATAGGAATGGGTTTTTATACTATTCAGCTAACTATTGAAAATTAAAATGTAATTAATGTAATTTAGTGTAGCAAAACAATAGTTTTCATCTTCTAATTACTGCTCCATTTTTTGACAGAATGTTTTAATTACTGTTTTCTCTTCTGTTCTGTTTTTATTGATTTGGTGCCAGTTCAATTGTGTTACCAAGACCTCCCAGTACTCAATGAATTTACCTCAGGGGATTCTGCCTGCTTCATTGTTTTAAAGTAAACCAGATCTCCCAACTACCTACAAAACAAAATCAGAAATGGAGAAGACTTAACAATAGGCAACAAAAAGAAAGGGAAAAAAGGAAGAAAGAAAGAAAGCAGGAAAGAAAAAGAGCTGGGAAAAAATGGAAGGAAATAATAACATGTCTGATTGTTATTAATGAATGTGCTGGCACATAGTTTTATTTAATTTAGTATCAGATGTGTTTAAAATTGGTTTTGCTTAGATTTAATTGTGGTTTATTATAATGCAGCAGCAAAAGCTAATTCATAAAGAAACAACACTGATGGAGAAAAGCATGAAACATTATCATAATAAAAGAAAAAAGAACATTAGAAAAAAGGACACAAATTCCTCAATATATTCTCTCAAGGAAGGAAATGCATGTTTTGGGAAGATGGGGTTATAGTAGTAGTGGCCATTGTTCTCCATGAGTGTGCATTCGCTCTATTTATTGGAGCTTTTCAGCTGTCAAAAAAAAGCGCAAAGGGAAAAGACACAGAGCACTGAATTTGGAATACTTTCATCTCTGCATGGTCTGTTTTAGATAGTGATTGAGAGAGGCAAGCAGTGGTTAGGCACTATCTGTACTACAGAAAAAATATTATAAAAACTATATGGTACATGGTGTCTGAAATTATTATGCACTTTTAATGCAAAGCAAACAAATCAATTTATTTATTGGAGAGATTTTAATTTTGCACCATTTTTGTACGGAAGAGAAAGCAAACAATTTCTCTGTCTACCTGAACAACTGTCTTCTTCTTCATGCACACTTTCTACATACAGTATCAGGCCTCAATAATTTGTTTTAGCTACTTATATTACTGGTAGCCATATTTAGTCCTTTAAGATAGAGAACATTATTTATTTCTTGATTTATTATTAGGTTATTTACTGTGCAGCTAAGAGAGAGAAGCCAAACATAATAAAAGCGCAGGAACAGGCTGACACTGTGGATTCCATTACCATAAGCTGTTGGAAGCCAGGTTTTGCAACTTTGGGATAGACACAAATTGATTTCATAGGTGCCTAAATGGGACTTAGGTGGAATTTGGGTGCCTAATTCACAAAAAAGGAATCAACACATCAGAAAAACACTGCCTAGATCTTTTAGCTGCCTTCCTTTTGACCCATAAAATTCCCTAGCTATCTTGGCTTAGGCTCAGAAGTGATCCAGGTAAAACACTTTGGTACCTAAATCCTGCCTGAAACCATTGTCATCAAGATGAGTGGTGAAAGGCACAGAACATGCTTCACTCGTGACTGACCCTAACAGGATAACACAGTACCCCTTGCTTACTTTTGAAGAGCACTGTTGGTGGTAGTACCCACCTTCTGTCCACCCTTTCCAGGCAGCTTCCAGTAAAAAAAAAAAAATAGAACCTACCTTGTCAAGAAATGACTATCATCATTGCAGAGATCAGTATGTAATTAGGACATGTTTTATCCCATTAGGAAATTATGGATAAAAACAGCCACTGGTTTTGCTATGAAGGCACTTTTGGAACTTCATCTTCATTATATTTCATTTTACATTTGTGACAAAAGAACCTATGAACCATGAAATAAGATTGTAATATCTATCTTGCCCATTTCTACTTAAATTTTTATTCACTGTAGAATCTAATAAGATCAGTTGTTCAGCCCAGCCTCCACATTTGCAATCACAATATTTTTTTTGTGCACTAAACACTGAGGTGTAACTGTTGAGGCCATTTCTGAAAATCTGATGACGTATCAACCACTCTGCCCTGAAGAAACTGGAGACAATACAGTTGGGAGGAGTCCTCCAACTGCTACTGCAGCCTTGGTTTTTCAGCTGTTTGTGATCTGCTGCTTCTCTCCCATGTTCAAGTGTGTAATTATCTGTCCCATGACCAGAACCTCCTTTACAGTCTCTTTCATTCACACGGCTCCAAGGTAGCTCCCTGCATTTTGACATCTTCTCTTGAGTCTAGGAGCCTGAGGCACTCTCAGAGGCAAAAGAGAATTTATTTTTATTGGTATTTATATAATAGTAGTACTTAACGTTTGAAAGGTACTGAACTGGTTTATCTTTAACACAGTCCCTGAGCCGACGAGATTTTTAACTTAAAAAGACAAAAGAGTAGGAGTAAAGGAAACTTTAGGAGCCCTAGTGACATTTTTGGTTTTCAAGTGTTATGTCGGTAAATGTAGAGAAAAATAGCAGAAAAGACAAACAAATTGTTAAATGTCATTTTTTCCTTTAAACCTGCTGGAGGACAGCTAAGCAGAGGAGAGAGGAGAAATGAGAGCCAAAATTAAGCATCCAGAATTTTAATGATTTATTTCTTTTCATAGTAAAAAGGGTGTCAAACCAGTTCACTTCATTAAAATGTAGTTGGCTAAAACTTTCTCTGACAACTTTCAGCCTCGCTCAAATATTTATTTAAATTGAGTTTATTGTTTAAGTGTTTTGGTGTGAGCAGAGGAAGTGCTGAAGCAATGGGACGTTGAATTGCCCAATTATGTTTACATAAATAGGTCCTGATTCTGCAGTTTGTTCTTTATGAGCAAATTCCTGCACTGGTGTGGATCAAGCTGCAGGATAAGGGCCTTAAATATGTAACATGGCCAAGACAGGGCCACTGTTCCAGCCCAGAAGAACTGCAGAGTAAACTGTTTTTTCCTACAGGGTTCAACTACAGTGAATCAAGGCCTGGCATATGCTCCCTCCTCTTCCAGTTTGAGAAGGAGATGCCAAAGGCCTCCCTCCACTTCTAGAGAGCAGTGACAGATAGGATCCTTTTCTTCCCTTGAGACAGCAGCAGGGCCCTCTGTCCTCCCAAAAGAACCAGGCAGCAAGGGTATTTGTGCACAACACGGGGGTGTTATTCTCCCCAAACTGAAGTGGTGGTTTTTAAAAACACCAATTCAATTTAAGGCAAAGTAGACCCCTGTGTCGTGTACACCCATGTTGAAACCCAATCCTTAACTGCCTCTCCAGTGGCAGGGAGGGGAGAGTGAGCTGCTGGTGGGGTGGCTGCAGTACCTGAGCTGTGGAGGGGTGGCTGATGCTTCCCTCTGCGACAGTAGTGACCCCCCTCCCCAGGTGGCACCTGCCCTCAGGCACCTGGCTTGGGCAGTCCTGGGGAGCTTCATGGCTATGGAGGGAAGCACTAGGCCCCCATGCAGGTCATGCAGGCAGGCAGGCTCAGGGAGGGGGGAAAGAGCAGGCTTGCTGTTTTTTTTTCCCCCTTCTGTGGAGCCTGCCTTCTCAGGCTGCTACCAGGCTGCCTACATGGAGCCCTGTGCTTCCCTCCACAGCTGTAGGGTACAAAACTAAATCTCCTTTGAGGTGCTTTACTTTGCAGTGTCCTGAAGCCGAATCTCAGGGAATTCTCAGGTCAGCTCATGGAGGCAGTTAAGTCAAGGGATGCGGTCATCATGGGTGACCTAAACTACCTGGACATCTGCTGGGAGGAGCAGTCAGCCAGGTCTGACCACTCACGTAAGTTTCCTACCTGAGATACAGGACCTCCACCTAACCCAGTAGGTGAACAGTCCCACCACAAGAAATGCCTTGCTGGACCTGGTTCTGGCCACAGGTGACAACCTGGGGAGGGGACTGCGGGTTCTTGACCACCTGGGTGATAGCGATCATCTCCTACTGGAATTCACTCTCCAGCTCAGGGTGTCAAAGGCCTGCAGCAAGGCAGTACCCGTAGACTTCAGGAGGTCCAATTTCAATGAGTTAAGGAGATTAGTCGGAGAGGCACTGAGGTCCTGGAGGGTAGGGGAGTTGGGAGTCCAAGATGAATAGCTGTTCCTTAAGGAGATGGTCCTCTGAGCCCAAAGGGTGACAGTCCCGACACAAATCAAAGGGGGCAAGAGTGCTCAAAAGCCCCCATGGCTCACCAAAGGCATTCAGGAATATCTGAAAGCTAAAAAGGAGGCATACATCTGGTGGAAGGGAGGGGCTACCACCAAGGAGGATTATACCTCTGTTGCTTGAGACTGTAGGGCAGCTGTTAGGAAGGCTAAGGCGGAGACAGAACTAGAACTAGCAACCAGGATCAAAGATAACAAGAAGTCCTTTAAATACATAGGAAGTAAAAAGAAGGCACTGGGTAATGTGGGGCCCCTGCAGGACACACTTGGCAATCTGGTGGTTGCACCAGATGATAAAGCTGGCCTCTTTTAACAAATTCTTTGCCTCCATTTTTCTGAGCAGGGATCCCACCAGGATTCTGGATAGACTCAGGAGAGGCACTGCCAGGCCTAGGATCAGGGTGGCCCTAGTTAGGGAACTTCTGGTGGGGCTGGACGTGTTTAAATCAGCAGGTCCAGATGATTTCCACCCCAGGGTACTGAGGGAATTGGCACGGGTCATTGTAGGACCCCTGGCATGGCTTTACGAGCACTTGTGGTGCTTTGGCCAGGTGCCAGAGGACTGGAAAAGGGCCAATGTGGTCCCTATTTTCAAAAAAGGGAGGAAGGAAGACCCAGGTAACTATAGGCCCATTAGTCTTACCTTGGTCCTGGGGAAGCTCTTTGAGAAAATTATCCAGGAGCACATCTGTGAGGGACCAGCTGGGGAGATTATGCTTGGGGCAACCAACATGGGTTCATTAGGGGCAGGTCCTGTCAGACCAACCTGGTTGCCTTTTATGACCAGGTCACAAAATCCTTGGATGCAGGTGTCATGGTAGACGTAGTCTTTCTAGACTTTAGGAAGACCTTCAACACTGTCTCACCCCATTCTCATTAAAAAATTAGGTGACTGTGGCAATGATGTCTACACAGTCAGATGGGTCACAAATTGGCTAGAGGGTCACACCCAGAAAGTGGTGGTGGACAGATCATTTTCAGCCTAGAGGGATGTGGGAAGTGGAGTCCCCCAGGGTTCGGTCCCTGGGCCCATACTGTTCAACATCTTTATCAGCGACTTGGATGAGGGGGTGAAAAAAAAACCTTGTTCAAATTAACAGATAACATTAAGATGTGGGGAGAGGTGGGCATGCTAGAAGGGAAGGACAGGCTACAACTAGATCTGGACAGGTTACAGGGGTGGGTGGATGAGAATAGGATGCGTTTCAATACTGACAAGTGGAGGGTACTGCACCTAGGGAGAAAGAACCAGCACCATACCTACAGGCTGGGGAACTCCCTTCTCAAAAGCACAGGGGCAGAAAGAGAACTTGGAGTCATCATCGATTCCAAAATGAACATGGGCCACCAATGTGAGGACGCAGTCAGTAAGGCTAACCACACCTTGTCATGCATCCACAGATGTATCACAAGCAGGGCCAAGGAGGTGATCCTCCCCCTGTATGTGACACTGGTCAGGCCACAGTTGGAGTACTGCATCCAATTCGGGGCACCACACTTTAGGAGGGATGTGGCCAGCATCAAGAGGGTCCAGAGGAGGGCCACTTACATGGTCAGGCAGCAGGGCAGGCCCTACAAGGAGAAGCTATGGGACCTGAACCTGTTCCCTGTTCTCCACAAGAGAAGGCTGAGAGGGGATCTGGTGGCCACCTATAAACTTACCAGGGGGGACCTGCGGGGAACAGGAGAGTCCCTGTTCCACTGAGCACTACCAAGTGTAACTAGGAATAACAGCCACAAGTTGATTAAGAGTAGATTCAGGCTAGACATCAGGAGAAGATACTTCACATTCAGGGCAGCTGGGATCTGGAACCAACTTCCAAGGGAAGTGGTGCTCGCTCCTACTCTGGGGGTCTTCAAAAGGAGGCAAGATAGACACCTAGACAGGGTCATTTGACCCCAGTACTCTTTCCTGCCATGGCAGGGGGTCGGACTTGATGATCTGCTCAGGTCCCTTCCTACCCTAACAACTATGAAATTATGGAACTATGAAAGCCATTTGCTGCATCCCAAAGTCATTTAAAGTGCATTACACTGCTGAATGTGCTACAGTGGCTGGAATTAATGCACAATATGCTGTGAAATGTGCAAACAGCAATGCTATTAAAGCAGTGCAAAAGGCATTTGACCCACTTTAAACCCACTTTAAAGTGTCATCTACAGATGCTCCAGGAAGGGTATATCTACCTATTTAGATAGGCCCACGATATTTACCTCAGCAGCAGGTAAATAGGCTGTTTAGCTAAGATAATAAACTGCATTCACCTGGTTCTGATGAAATGAACTTTGGGTTCATGAAAGCTTGTGTATACACACACACACACACACACACACACATATATGCACACACACACACACACACATATATATATATATACGTGTATGTATGTATATATGTGTATATTAGGGGTGTGCGAAGCTGGCCATATTTGATTTGGATTCAGATTTGGCCCAATTCAGAGGACAGTGATTCAATTTGTTGATTCAGATCACTGTCCTGATTTGATTCAACTGTATCCTAACCTGAAGATTCGATGCTGATTTGGAGGATCGGCAATTTGGCCATAGACACAACTTAAATTTTTTTTTTCTACATACCTCAAGGTACCAGGCATGGCTCATGAACACTGAGATGATGGGGTAGATGGAGTGTCCCATGGGAGCACAGGGCCCCCCCCCCATGTGCTCAGCGGTGGACCCAGAAGTGGACCGGAAATACTTCCGTTCCAGTTTCGGGTTTGCTATCGAGTGCATGTGAGACCACCCTCCCCGGGATCCTGGCTCGGTGATCAGCCACGGGGGGACCCCGAGTTCCCCCCCAGACCCAGGAGGCATCCGTTGCCAAGCCGGGTGGGGGGGGGGCGTTTGCTCTATGGCGGACCCCAAAATGGACCAAAAGTGCTTCCAGTCCACATCTGGGTCCTCTGCAAAGTGTGCTGGGGACCCCCCTGCGCTCCCATGGGACGCTCTATCTGTGCCACCTTCTCAGTGTTCATGAGTGGCCTGGTACCTTGACGTATGTAGAAAAAACATTTAAAGCTGTGTCTATGGCCGAATCATTGAATCTCTCAGAATCTCTCTGAATCGATTCAGGGGGTTCCAATTCAATTCAGAGAGATTAAAGGGTCTCCAGGTTCGGTACAGATTCGGAGATTCAGCCACCAAATTGGGCAGAATCTCCGCTGAATCGAATCGGTGACCAAAGCTTCGCACAGCTCTAGTGTATATATATGTGTGTGTGTATGTGTATATGTGTGTGTATATGTATATATAGCACAAGCTTTCATGAACCCAATTCTCTTCATCAGAAACAGATGAACACAATTGTTTATCTTAGCATATAAATATGTTACTTAGGCTATAAAGGTGCATATCTACCCTGCCTTCTGACTGCTTTCAGACTAATGTAGCACACTACCTCTCCCTTCATCTTCATGTGCTTCTGCCATGCGAACTGTTCTGTGTCCAAATGATGCTGGAAACTCGCCATCCCTGAGCACTGGGTCTTGCAGTTAACACCCTGGGGAGATGCATGAGGCAAGTCATAGCTCTAGAAGTATTGTTTCAGGCAGTCTGAAGACTCAGGCAATCACTTCTGCATCCATTATGCTCAGTTTACACTTTCAAACTTTCCTTTCAAATACTGAAGGGTAAACACATCAATTTAAAAAACCCCAAACCTGTGATTCTAATGTAATCCAATGACTTCAGGATTTGAGGTTCTGCCTGAATGTCTTCCTGTTACCGAAACTTGGATAGTCTGAGTCCCCCTTCAAGAAGGTAAAACACATCACATTCCCACCGTTAAAAATGTATACCCCTTTAATTCATACATCTTGAAGCTTCTCCTGCCCCACCCCATATCCAGCTAGTCCTTTATATCTCAGTAGAGCACATATCCCATCCTTTGGGAAATGCTGAAATAAATGAGAAGGACTTTCATGAATGCTTACGCTGAACCCACAGAGTTCATTCCTGTCATGCATGTTTTTCTCTCTCTGAGTTTATGAAGGCCAGACCAGGATTAAAAGCTTTAGCTTTAGATTCCTAAGAGCAATGCAACACTATCCACCAAAAATAGCTGGCAACTCATCTTTGGGTAGCATAAACACAAAACACATTTTGAAAAGATTAATCATTTCTGGCCCATTGCAGGTGAAAGATGGCATCTTATTTGCAACACAAATAGCTGTCACATTCTTTTACATTAGTGGAGGATTGTCTGTACATTTGGCTACCAACAGGCACAGCTGACTGAAGCAAACAGTCTGTTCTGCTGTCACTCACCATATTTATATTTGTGCTTTATACTCTGCCCTGGCACTGAATTATTTATTTAATTTAATTATTTATTAAATGTATATGCTGCCCTTACCAACAAAGGGCCAGGCATCAAATGCCTGGAAAAAGCCAAATAAACACTGCTGTGGAAATGCAAGACAATTGTTATAAAACTGTATAGCAACATGGAACCAACATGGGCCTTTACATTCTAGGTTAGTATTTTCTGAGGAATTATATAGTATTAATAAATCAAGAAAAGTTTGGGATGCACAAATAATATCATTACCAAACTATTTTTTTACAGCAATTCTACTGGTGCCTTACGCTAAGTAATACATTGTCATCTATCTTAGGTAGGTATATGGACCTTCCCCAAACACACACCCCCCTCCTTGGATCTGAGTACCTCACAGTCTGTATTTGTTTATCCTTATGACTGGGGCAAGTGCTGCTATCCCCATAATTAAGTAGAGAATTGAATTACAAGGGCTCAGTTCAATAAAGGACTTATGTCTGAAGTACTGCAGCCCCTGCAGCCCAAGGTAGGCCTTAAACTCCCTTTTCAATGCATGAGAAGAGTTAGGCGCCAAAACTATCAACAAGCTGTTCAAGGAGCTTCCTAGAGCTAATTGATAGGAGATACTGAAGGATGATGGGGGGGTCTGAAACCTTAGCCTTCTCCAGGGTTTAGGGTCCCACCTCAGGGCTGTAGACAGATGCCTGCAGCCACCTGCAATCCAGAGCCTGGAATCCTACCTGGACAACCAGGTTGTCCTGAATAAGGTTTGTTCTTTTCTTTAAAAACTTTGGTAGTGGTGGTAGTAGTGCTGCTCCTGAGTGGATGGCTGTGGTTTTCTGCACTCCTGAGTGCGCTGCTGACAGACTTCGAAGAAAAAAAAAAAGCACTTAACAGGAAGAAGTAGCACATTAGTTGGACCCAGCTCCACAGCATCTGTATAGATCGTGTGCTTTAGTGAGGCTTTTTGATGCTTTTATCTGAAGCTGATTCAAACAGCTATTGGATAAAAGAACCAAAAAAAAAAGCCTCCACTGAAGTGCCTGATCTATACAGACATTGCGTGAGCCAGGTCTAACTAATGCAATGCCTCTTCTGGGCATGTCCTGGACTTGGCGCAGGAATGTCCTGCGTTTAAAGTAAAGCACCATTTTTTTATGTCTATAAACAGCCCTAAGTCTCAGAGATAGTCAAGATTTCAGATACTTCTTTGCACTCAGAATTTTCTATTAGTTAGCTCTGAGCATTCTGACTTGAGGTTGTTCTTTGTTCATGCTGGTTGTTCTGGGTCCTCTTCTAAAGTACCTATTTCTCCCCATGGACTGCACAGGGCATCTCAGTACCTAATTCAAGCTTCTGGATTCAACTCCGGGCATCTCTACTGGACCTACCCCCCGTATATGACTTATCCAAGATCACGTGGGAAATCTGTGGTAGAGCACAGAGCTGAAACCTGAACTCCAGTGTCCCAGGTTAATGATATAACTGTTATAATATCCTTCCCTTTTTATGTGCCTTGCAATTTACACTGTAGTATGCACACGGTGATCTGCTCAGCTTTTTTTTACATATTTGCATATGGCAGCCATTTCAATCTCAGATTGAAACAATCAGTTTATACATGCCAAGTTGTGATAATCTTCTTTAGGCAGCAGAGCCATTAACTTCAAAAGGACCTTCTCACACCAATAAGGCATTTCTATTTGGCCCAGATCTCAAAGAGCTAAGTGTTTCTTTTTCTGACACTTTTGAAGGTAAAAATTGTGAATGAATTCCATGCTCAAGGGAAGGAGGGGTCAGCTTGGGTTATCTGGAAGCAGACAACATGCTATTTCCTCACATTGCTCCATCATTGCCCCTAAGTACTCAATAAGGAACACCACAACTATTCTAGGCCTAGGCTTCTTTTGACCTGAGTGAGAAGGGCAGTGGGCTGTAGTTACAATAATTGGTTTGTGTTTGTTCTCGTAAGGCACTTAGTGGAAGACTCAGCATTCTACACACTGGGCACGTCTACATGTGCATTAATACACCTTTTCTAATGCATATTAAATATAGTACCTCCAATGTGAGGTACTAAATTAATGCACATTAAGGTTGTGCTAATGTGCAGTAGCACATTTGCATGCTTTTTTGTGACAATGTGCAGTAGACTATTTTACTGCTCATTAGCATATTTTTAATGTGATGCTTTAATGTGCAGTAAAATAGTCTACAGTGCATTAAAGCACACTTGTAGATGTGCCCACAATGGAGGAAAATCAGAAAAGCTGAGCCAGAGGGGGTAGAGATTTCAGCTGCAATGAAATCTCCTGTTTCCAACTACCTGAGCTCAAACTTTCAGCTTAAACTCTTCCAGTGAAACCCACAGACAAGCTTTGAACTTATTCATACCTGGTTTGCATCATATCTACATCATATTTCTTGTTAGTACTGACAACATTTTTGGCCCCCATGACCAGTACAGTTTCCCTTCCCCTTTGTGCCACAACAAACTTGTCTCATAGTAGCTTAAGTTGGAGGCATATTCTTGGTCCAAATCTATCTGCCTCCCTGTCTACCTCTATTTTCCTAGGACACCTATAACAATAGCCTACTAATAACTAAGTGCTAACAAAGTATATTTGATTGGCATGGTTATCAATATTACAATCTTCACAGATTTGCTCTTCAACCTGCTTAGATTCTCGGAAGCTTATAACAGAGGATATAATCCCTGAATGCATAAACACACATTGTGGTTTTAATATGGAAAGATTTGTTTTCTTCGTTTCAAATTATCCACTTGAACCAATTTTAGTCTAGTTATTGGTGGGATTTGTAAACATTGTTTCCTGAGCAAATGATGAAGAAAGCCATCCTTCCAGGATTTCCTTTCAGGAGCAATTGACATGAAATATTTTGTTCATAAGTAACCAAAGTAGCTACTGTTCTTAGGTAACTGCATTCTGAGCATCTTCTATGGGCAGCCTCACAAATACAATGCATTAGCACTGATTGTTTTCCATTTGTCCAAATATTTTTTAAAACTGAAAATGGTGCAAAGATTGATTGTAATGGAATACAAATTGGCAGTTGGTTCAACCCTTGCTTTTATCTGTTTTCAGTGATTTTTCAGTTTTTCAGATCTGTTTTAAAATCAGGACTGTGTAGTGTGTAGTGTAGAATGTCTTTTTCCTATATGCTGTGGGCTTGCCTGGGTTTTGCTCTTTCTGACTGTAGCAGGGTGCTAGCATTAAGACAGTTTGTCTGCTTTGCCAGAGTCATGGGGTATGGAATTTGAATGGGAGATATCTGAAGAAACATTGTTTAGTCTCGCAATTATGAAACTTTTCTTCCTTTGATCTTTACTTTTCTCTTCATGTATTTCCATTCACACCTGAATCATTAATTTTTCTGCTAAGCTGGAAGATCCCTCTCCTCTTCAAGGTAACCACACATTTCTGAAGTAAATTATAGGTTCAGAGATTATAGAAATTTGTCGTCTGGGCACACACCCTGGCTCCTTTCCTTTTCCAAAACATGTAATATTGATTTGTTTTCCTCCTTTCCCAAAGCTAATGTATGCCTAATGTGGGAACAGTTGTTTTCTTTGTTTTGATGGAACATTAAAGTAGGCTGTATAACAAGGGAGCGAGCCTAAGAAGTAGCATTTAAGCACAGCTTTAAAAGTAAGTGGCAAGTCAAGTGATCAGGATCCACTGCTATAACGGCATTTGGGATCTTTAGCTACAGTATCACCTTCTCTTCCCTTCTTTTTCTTAATTAGGAGTGGGCCAAAAGCTGGTATTTTGAATCTAGTTGCCTCTGAATTTCATATCTGAGGCCCTGACATCCAATCCACTGGTGTTCCCTGCAGCCAGGATTTTGATTTCAATTCAGGTCTCAGTCAAGATGGGGTCTGTCTTTCAATATATGTTTAATTAGAGGCCAGATATCCTGGAAAAAGCATTGTTGTGGTATTTCACCCCCTCCTTCCCCTTCCCTGTCCACCCCCTCACCTCCACCCTCCCCAAAAAAAAGAAAAAAAAAAGAGGGCGTTTTCTCAGGTTGAGGCCATGGAGAACAATTAGTCTTTTCTCTGCTTGAGGAAATTCCATAGAGATCTTTCCCAAAAGCTTGAGCACTGGTGCAAAATGCCAGAGAGACAACACACTAGTTTTCACAGTTCCCTTTTCTTCTATACGCTAGGCCACAGCCTCCATTCTGCAGGCAGAAATGTGGGGGATCATTCAATTCACTAACATTTCACCATAGAAAGCACAATCTTGTTAAAAATTCCACAAAAATGTAAAGACTATAGGAGTGCCATAGGAGGAGAAATACAGGCAGTATACCAGGCTCAGGAGTACTTAGAAGACTGCAAAAACATTCAGCAAGCCATAGCAAAAGCAATGACCTCCCCCGCAACCCCAACCCAGTATGTCCCACTTCTCTCTGCCTAGCGGAGAAGAGAATAGAGCACCAAGGTGGGTGAGCAGCACGTGGACTAGGAGTAAAAGAACAAAAATGTTGGACAAAGGGGAAAAAGCAGCACTGTTTGTTACCAGGAAAAGTTATTCCTATATGAAAAACAGATAAAATGTGGGGAAGGAAAAATGGAAAGGGGGTTTATAACTTTTACAATTTTTCTTGTAGAACATTAATTGAAAAATGTTCTAACAAATCCAGGGTTGGTGGTAAAGACTGCTGTCCCTGGAGAAATAATTATTTCTCAGATAAAAAAATAAAAATAAAATCCGAAAGAAGAAAAAAATAGAAGAAGGTAGTGGAAATGATGTAGAAGCAAAGGGTAAAGGGGCAAGGTGACAAAAATAAGAGTAAGAAAAAGTGGTAGAAAAGGGTGACAGGAGAAGGTGTATTTCAGTGAACTGGGTCTTGGAAATCCTGGCTCTGACTGTGCTTAACCACATACAGCTCTTGTCCTGTTCTGTTGTTGGAAACATCCAAGCAGGTCCAAGCAGGATACCTGCAAATAGGCATGCACGGAACAGCTGGAAGCAAGAGCTTTACCAGCAAATTAGACCCAGAGCCTTTGTTACAATCAAAATGAATGGGGCAATTTAAGCCTAGGGGTAGTAACAGGACATACTCTACACTTCAGTTCATTACCTCAACAAGTACTCCTTTCAAATTCCAGAAAATGGCCCCTCCAAATTCTTCCTTCAGAGAAACTGATTGTGTCTGCTAATTGCTATGCAATAACATAAAGGTGTTTATTAGGCTAAGCTGGTTTCACAGCCTTAGAGTTTCAAAGAGGGAAATAAAGGTCATTAGAATTTGTTGTGCCCAGGAATGAAAATTGCAGTCCTTTTTTTTTTCCAAGTGATAAATTCCAGAAAATACAAGTTGGTTCCCTCCAGTCTGATCCATCCACAGATGCATGTTTTCTTTCTATAACCAGCTGTAGCTAATTGCATCAGTGCCGCCTCTAGTGATGTACATGAAAAAGAAACCTGTAATTTATTGCAACAAACCATACCATTTCTGCTGTACATCTTGCCTTTTCTGTCATTTCAGCGAATGGATTTCTCATGGTAAATTGGCAGTTCAAAAGTGGAAAACAACCTTACTAAAAAGAAAGATTTCAAAAACTCCTCCATATGTTGCATCCAAAGATTGATAAAAGAACAAATGGAAAACATATTGTTTATTTGTAGGACCATGATTTCCCCATCGGCCAAAGGAACACGGAGCCAAATTCATGCCTCATGAAGCTCCATTGTAGCCAACAGGACTTGGCCCATTAATATTATTATTGATAGACTGGCAGGATAGTGCCATACACGACATACACGGAAAGATGCCCAGGCCAGATTCTCAGCTGGTATAAATCGGTTTAAAAAATCATTGGATTTATGCCCACTTACAACACCAAAGAATCTGACCAACAGCATCTGCCTCAAGGAATTATGAAGCATAATCAAATTCTGAGTAGGTTTGATGGTTATATATATGCAAACTCTGTTGATATTCATGAGGCAGTCGAGGCAATGAAGCTAGAGGTAAGGCTTACATCATTTTCATGAAGAAAGACTTTCCATTGTGCTTCCTACTCTAAAGAATGAGGATGCAGGAAATGGCATTCTGGAAAGACGTTTAGCTGGTAGCTGCATTATTGGTAGATGGCTCTAGGAAGGTGTCTGTCTATATCTTACTTAGATTAGAGATCAGCAACCTACCGCCTGTGGGCTAAATGTCATGCTCATGCTGTGCTGTGGCCCGGCAGGGAGTGGGGAGCTTAGCCTGCGTGGGGAGAAGTGGTAGCAGCAGCAGTGGGGTCCTAGCATCAACCCACCACAGACCTGAGCCGAGCCACTGTGGTCCACTGCCAAAAACCTGACCTAGAGTATAATACTTTGTATATGTCTGTGTTTGGCGGTATTGAAATAAGTGTATAGGAAGTCACATTACTAACATAAGTTACTGCTTGCAAAATGTTTTGAGTTTCTCAAATGACAGACATGATGTAAGAGCAAAGCATTTATTAACTCCCAGGTATTATTATAAAGCAACACCCTTTATGATTAGAGTTTTATTCTCTTGGATGTGTCCATATGCACATGTCTAAGTTATTAACTGAAGTTGATAAGGTTCCCTGAAGGAGTTCTCATGGTTTGCTTCAGTCAATGATGGAGGCTTGCTCAGCCAAACTTCCCTTTGCCAAGCCAGCACAATGCCCTGCAACTCTCAGCAGCTGTGGAAACTGCAGCCCCAAGCGTTAATTATACTGGTGTAAAATTGGAGCAGATAATCATACCCATTTTCTTTCTATTTATCCTAATAGGCTAAACATCAATAAAACATTGTCCCTAACAGAAACTCTTGCCTATACTTTGCAGTAATACAGGATTTTTAATACATGGATCTTAAAGGGTTTTACAAATACTTGGTGAAGCAACTGCCCCCCCCCTTTCCCCCCTGCCTCACCAACTGGCCCCTGATCCTTGAGACATTTGGGGGCCGGGTTATATTATTTATTTACTTGCAAACAAAAGCATCAGAAGTTGGACTAGAAAGTCATCACTATGCTTCAGCATTGTGCTTCAGTCACTAGAATGCCTTCCTTTCTCTACCCTGTGTAAAATGTTCAAGGACATGGCATCATGGATGGGGCTGCACCATCCTATTGAATAACTCAGAGAATGGCTACCTGAATTCTGTGGAGCTTCTCCTGCACAGTTGCTTTCAGTTACTTTAAGGAGGGTGAAGATCAGGATAAGGTGACATGCAGTTTCAAATGGCATTGACCCATAGGTTTAGGGATGAGAATCAATGCATATTCCCAGCACCTCTTAATCTTCTGCTGAATACCCACCATGGTGCAAAGAGCTCTCTGCAGATTCTGCCTTTAGGAGAGATGGTCTTGTTCAGGTGTTTAGTGTT
Organism: Crocodylus siamensis; assembly: GCF_052110815.1. Classification (NCBI taxonomy): domain Eukaryota; kingdom Metazoa; phylum Chordata; order Crocodylia; family Crocodylidae; genus Crocodylus; species Crocodylus siamensis. The sequence continues at coordinate 86,117,296 of NC_143395.1, read as the reverse complement.
CCCCCACCATTCTGATTCTCCTTCAGAATATTCTCCTTTATAGGTGAGTCGCAGGAAACCAGCATGACGAGGAGTTTATATTTAAAAGAGAAAAGATCTGGCAATGACTATAAAATGCGACTTTGCTCTTCTTTGCATTTCTCTCTCTTTACATGTTTCCCTGTCTGAAATGGTTTTCTGTATAACCTTATTAGCCAAATCCAGTGTAGAGGCAAGCTTCAGTCAACTTCACTGAGAGCATAAGTGAAGGCCAAGCATTCTTACTCCCAAGTCTGCACCAGATAGCATCCTAGTGTTGGAAATTTGGAGATTCCAAGGGATTTTAGAACCACAACTACATCCTTTTGCAAATGAAAAGCAACTTGTCTAGGAGCAGAATACAGATCTATGCAAGGAATGGAACAAAAGGCAATGTTCCTGCATATTCATTCTTTCTTACTGCTCATGATAACGTTAGTATCAGGACTCGGCTATGTACTGGCAGTGAACTAAGATCCAGCCTGCACTGTTCACAATTAAATAGCTATACAGTGGTTGATCCCTTCAAAAAGGGAGAAGTAATTAGAAAACCTAAAAAGGATATATTTCCAGGTCACATTGTAGTGGACTATGCCCTTATTGCATGTTGGGCTTTTCAGATAGCTTCTTGAGAAAGAAGTGAACTTGAACTGCTGACCTATGTGGTCCATGTAACACCCTCTAAGTTTCTTTACTTGCTTAACTGATTGAGTTCTTTTCTGGCAGATTTGTAAAGAAGAGTACGTTTTAAAGATAATGCTTATCTAACTAAGAAATAGGCCAACATATAATCTCAATTGCCTCCCTCCCACTGAATGGGAAACCTTCTCATATGAGGAAGAAAAAGTACCAGGTTGCTTTTGACTGAAGAATCTCTCAAGCTATATCTACAGTGTACCTGGAGGTGTGATTATAGGATGTGTAGACCTACCCAACCTAGGATTTTAATTTAACCTCCGAAAATCTAGCTAGGGCACCAATAATGTTGAAGATATGGTGGTACAGACTCACTGGGTGCACCTTCTCATGCTATTAATGCTCCTGAATAAACTCCAGCACAGTTCACTCTTCCATCCTGGCTCAACCTGCTGCAGAGGGGCTGGCTGGGGCACAAGGGTGCTATAGTGCAGAGCTAGCCAGCAGGCAGCCCCCATACTGTAGCACCCACGTACCCCAGCCAGCCCCAGTCACCATCTACATGTGCACTGTGGCACACTAAATAACTCCACCGTAGGATAGTACTTGTCCCAGACAGTACTATCCTATAACTGAATTAATTCGTTTACTGTGGCCTAATAGATGGTGACACTTGACTGCAGAGCTCATTAGCTAACTCCGCAGTAAAGCACACCTGTAGATGCACCTACTGTTGGCTGTGTAGACTCACCACAGCCAGTGCAAATAGGGTGTATTTAACGAGTTTCTCCTCACTGGGCATTTCTACACAAGACATTAAATGTGCAGTAGCCTAATAACACTGTGCAGTAGTGTGCCAGGCAAAAGCCTTGCTAATATGCTTCTGCGCAGTAGTATTAGGCTATTGCGCATTAAGCATCACTAAAAAACCATGCACCAGTGCTACTGTGCAGTAAATATAGTTACTGTGTATTTAGTTAGCACTTCATTAAGCAACTACTAAACTAAATGCACAATAACTACTGCACATTAATGAACGTGTAGATGCACCCACTGTGCAATATAGTTACACCACAGAATGACCTACACAGCTCTTATTTTTAAGGGTTGTTTTTACATCTTATGAAATAACCAAATTAAGCAAAGATATCTAAAATAATATAAAGATGAATAAACAAAACACAGGGTAAATTGATTATATAGAAGATATGAATAAACTGTTTGAAGTTTATTAATATATAAGATGCATGTTTTCTTTAAACAGAGATGGAAAAAATGCACATTATTAAATCAAAAGAAACATGTCATTAAAAAGTAAGCACTAGCTTCAGAACTATAATAAATCTTTTTATTATGTGTTAATAATTTTATTAAATATTGAGTTGCTGGAGTGTTAGGAGCATATGAGTCAGTAATAGCCATCTTGATGAATCATGGAGGTTTTTTTCAGTTTTGCCAGTCTGACAGTTGATGTGTATATACAGTTTTGTTACATTGACTGAAAATGCAGAAGGAACCTGCCTATTTTGAATCCTCTTTACTGCATCATGCAAATAAATACCAAAGCTAATAATTTAAAAATAAAAAATATACTCTGATCTCCATTTATATGAAAATCCATCCCACCTGGTAAAGTGGATTTATGACTAAGAAAGATAAATGCACTTCTGGAGTCACTGAATCCATTCCTATGTGAGAAGAGTAGTCCAAGGAAAGCTCAGCCTATTTCCTGGTTTGGACGCAGCCAAATCTCAAAGGATAGCAGTTCTCACAAATGATCAGCCCCAAATGCCTAACAGTTTCTGAGATTTTCCTGTCATCCAAATCCAGATTAAACCTACTTCACACTTGAACTGAAGACTGACATTTAATTTGACTACAGATTTCAACACCAACCATCGCTTCTTTTGTTCATCCCTATTAAGATCCAAGAAAGAAAAGGGACCTTTGATGAATAGCCCTTCATGTTGGAAAAAGATTTGTAGGCAAAGGCCTTTTGTGTAGAGTCCTTGTGTGGGCACCTATACACATGCCTGATGCCTGCTCTGATGTGTTCTAATTAGAACGCGTCAGAGAAGACTTGATTAATTGAGTCTGTTGGAGCGTTCTAATTAGAACACTGCAGCAGCCTCAGCGTCACGTGTATTCAGCATCCCCGCATTTCAAAATGGGGGGGGGGGCGGGTGCTTTAACTAAAGCTTGTCCAGCGAACTTTATTTAAAGAACCCTTGCCACCATTTTGAAGCACAGAACACTGAATACATGAGACGCTGCAAGAGTTTTAATTAGGGTGGTTCCTGAGAGCCAGGAGCCACTCTAATTAAAGCACATGTAAAGATGCCAATTCCACTTGAATTCTGCAGTACCCATGTGCTTGTAGCATTGATGCCTGCGAGTTAAAAGATACCAAATCTGCCTGCAGCATGATAGGCATACCTTAGGCATGCTGTTTTTATGGTTATCCTACTGTAATCAGAGATGTTTGAAACCGCTCCGCTAAACGAAGAACATATCTTAGTCAACTCCAGCCAAAACTCAAGCCAAACCCTCATTTGAAAAACTTCAGTTAACTTTATTTTCATCGTAAAGCAGCAAAGCACATCTCATGACTCCCAGTAAAAGAACAAATCCACATTTTAAATAGCTCCTGCTCAGAAATAAAATCATCATGTTTTAACTGAGCCCTGACAACAACAATATTTGCAAACATTTTCATGTCCAATGCAATAGTTTTTAAACAAGTTTTAGCTTCCACAAGTACCTTTCCAGTATCTGTACACAACAAAACAGGCTGAAAGACAGAATAATTAAATCTTTTTTCCCCTTACCCCCAAATCATCCTCATCTTTGTGAGGGCTGCAAGAGAAGCAGCAACAGTGAAAACAACAAACAGCATTTTGGACTTTCCACTACAGCAGTCTCTGCGGGGGAGGACAAATTAGAAACTTGTTCCTTTTGTTTGTTTACTTTTAAATTGATATATTTCAGTACTTAACATATTAATGAATTTGTGTCTTTCTGGCGTTACACTCCTAAACGTCTGAAAATTTGCAATAAAACTTGTTTGGGAAGGTCTAAATGCAAGATACTCAGTACCAGAGTTTTCATAGCAGTTAAATAAACAAATGTGAAAATTGGATGGAGCATGGCATAATAAAACAACAAGTTGTTTAGTATTTATCACAGCAAAGTTTTCTTTTGATTGGCTTCACTAAGGAAAAAATAAATTCTAGATGGGTTGATATGCATTTTTCTAGATATTGATTAAGTTGCAATACACTAAGCTAAGTCAATTAAGCTAAGTCATTATACATTTTAACATTGTTATGTGGTCTATGCTTTCCCCAATATTTCTGTTTTTTTGTAAAAGCTATATTTATCCTCACGTTCCCCTTTTTAGCTATTGTTTTCACAGTTTTTTAGTAAACGTAGGTGTGCAAGAGAAGAACAAATCATACTGGTCAGAGCTAGTGATAAAATGGTCAGGTTCACCCATATAGCTCTGATGATTGATCATCAATCTGAAATTTCTGTAAAAGAATCAAATTTTGTTTGAGCATGGATACTAAAACATGTGGATTTTCATTGTGTATCAGATACTCAAGAGACAGACTTAATTTCTGCATATGATCTATTGAGTTTGGCAGGCTTTTCTCATCAATCCCTGAGCATTTGAACTCAGGTACACAGAGATGAAGATCTTCAGTCACTGCTTCACTGAGCCATCTTACAAAATAAACCAAACAAAGCCAAACAATATGTATGCATATATTTTGTTTGAAGACATGTTCCACAAAGCAAGCAACCAAGTAAACCGCTGGTCTAATTATATGACAATCATTGTGGCAAACCATACACAATTTTTAAACCACTGCATATGTTTTTCCATAAAAAGAAATAAAAAAGAAAAAATACATCTTATTACTTTTATTCTGACGTTATATCATCCACTGTAATCCTTCATTTGGTGGCTAAGTCATAATTTCAAGATTTTTATTTATCTTTAAGAGAGGCAAGGGTTTTTTTTTAACGATATCTTTTAGGGTACCAACAAAAGATATGATCAAAATACCTTGCCCCTCATATATTTTTTGGACCATCATGACTACAGCAGCACTCTACCCTTACTACATTCAGCTAATGGTTGAAAATGACCCAAAGATGTGTTATCTTGGTGTACTGTTAATGTTAACCTACTGGTATGTTGAAAAAACCTTGGCCAGAGGTGGGGCCATTTTCCAACAATACACAAAAATCTTTTCTTCCTTTCATTGGTATCCTTGCTTTCCAAACAATATGGCACTTATTAAAAAGGGATGTATAGGCTTCCTGATTCTCTCTGCCCTCATAGGCCTTGAGGGGCTATAACTGCCTTAACTACAGCCTTTCATCTCCTCCTAACTTAAGTAATCTCCTTCCATTTTGTCATATCTTCACCCATCCCTTCCAGCTCAGTTTTTATGTTATCTTCCCATTGTTGTCTTGGTCTACCTTGAGGTGTGATACCTTCCACCTCAGCTTCTAAACTCTGCCTCACATGCCTTCTCTTGTCAGTTGTCATGATATGCCCTGCTCATTTCATTCTGTATCCTGAAATATTTAACAAGCAAAATTATTTCCTACCCTCTAGAGAAAATGTACACAACATACTTCAGTTCCCTTTCCTATATATTCCCAGAGTGTTAACACAGGTTAGGCTCAATTAGCATCTGAACTGTTCACTGTGGCTCAGATTTGAAAATATGGGTTACATTGGAGTTTGGTAATATACATCTCACAGGCCAGATCCAGCCAGTGGAGCCACTTGATCTGGCTTGCAGATGTGGGGCTTTGGTGGCATTCGGCAGTGGAGAGGCTTCTGTGGTGGTGGCCACTTCGTGAACTGTGTGAATTTTCCTTCTGCTGAAAGGGGGAAACATGGTGATGGCAGGTGGGTATATAGCAAAGAATGTTTCACAATGGTTCTTAAGGCCATAGTTAGGCATGAAAACATACCACCTATTTTCAAAATCAACTCCCTCTTGCAGCATCACCTGGCTTCAACATTTAAAAAATCAAATCAAGTCATTTATCAAGAGGAACAGCTATTGATTTAGATATTTAACTTTTGCACCCATTCTTTAATAGAAGTCCCAATACTATGATTTGTTAGGGGCTGAGAGTGTGCACAGTTCTGTGCAAAGCAAGAAGGGTTTACTGCAAGAGGAGTTTACTGCAGACCCTAAAACAGGGTTTTCATCGTTTTAAACTTGAGGCATGCTTTCATGACATCTGTGAATTAAATGGCAGCCCATTTAAAAAACTAATACAAAAAGGAATCTTCCAGTAAATAGAGAAGTTATCTGTCAGTCTGTAGATGATTGATTAAGCTGATCTGAGATCTGCTTGTTCGACTGTAGACATTCGAGATAGTTCTGGGAGGAAGAAGATCCTGGTGATGTCAGGTTACAGCTCTGATCTTTTCATTGATTTCCTTCACTATCTGCCTCCATAATGAGGCAAGTTTGCCCAAAATGATACCTTGTCATACATTACAGCAACACTGGGGAGGATTCGTGCTTGCATCTCCTCGGTATTGATGTTAATATCACATCTCTTCTCTTACCCACCTCTAGAGTGATGACTGTCTGTGAGTTGGGAGTACAGGACCTGTTTTGGGAGCTGGTTGTCAAGCATCCTTATGACATGCCCTAACCAACAACAGGTTTTGTATAAACATGCCCTTATACTGGTGGTGTTTGTCTGAGCCAGAACACAAGTTCATTTTTCTGTCCTTCCAATTAATATAAAAGATTTTCCTAAGACATTTCCTCACTGGAGCCTGCACTTATCTTACTTATCTCCTCTCTCCCAGAGGCACACTTCACAGGCTGTTATGGCACCCCAGCAGGATGCCATGGCATATTGGTTATTAATCACTGCCCTAAAGAGACAGCAAAATAAAATACCATGGGAGACCCAGAGGAAAGCAGTGAATATGTTTTTGTTTTGTTTACATTTGGCAGGGGTCTTTTGTTGAAATACATCCACATTTATGGACTTTGTGAAATGAATTTATTTCCATTTACTTGCAAAAATACTAACTTGTTATCTGTTTGTGATTCAGGGACTGACATTATGTAGAGCTCTCACTCTGAGCCCAGATTGATAGGATAAACTGTTGCTAATGTTGAGGTTACTGGCAAAACTCCCACTCAGTTCGGTGGCTCTGGAATTTCACCTGTTAGTTCTATTCTTCATTCCTATCTATCCATAATACTAAAACTATTCTTTTTCTGAGAAAAGTGAATGATTTCTAACTACCACAAGCTATCAATAAAGAACACTTTTTAGAACAGAATGTGAAATAAAAGTATATTCTGTTTACATCTTAGAATTTGGACATTACGTGTATGACCTTCTGTGAATGCATTTGTCTCATGTTTGTAAGAGTTAAGAGGAAATACAAAAGTACAAACATAAATCAATAAAAATACTCTTTAATAAAATCACTGTAATGAGTCTTAGCATAAACAGTGTTATCTCTGAAAAAGAAATAAGCTTCACTGTCAGATCTCTCCTTTCTCTTTGAGTCATATTTTGCTCAGAAGCAATGGAAAGGAAAGTTAAGTCTTTGGTATAGTATAGATAGCCAGTGCACATGAATACTGTGTTGGAATGTACATGGGGTTACAGCCATGAAAATGAATGGCCTATATGCTTCTGCTTTGTCTGCACCTAGAATTTAATAGCTGTGAGGGTACTATTTTTCAAAGGATGGAGTGAGTGAGGGGGCAAGATTTCCTAGCATAGTCTGACGCAGTATAAACATTCCCTGAGAAACACTGTATTAGGACTATTCATGCAAGTAGATTGGGTTATATGTCGGCCTAAAGCCGGAAGTACCGATCTAAGACAAAAAAGTGTTTATCTTGTATGTTCAATGTAATATGGTTCCATCAGCAAACAGATCCACATTTAGTAAACTGTCTTGCAATTTTTGCTTACAAGGCTGAAGTGATCAGAGCTAAACATCCTTTACAGTTGTTATTACCAATAAAGTTTATCACTATATTCTTTTTTTACTGTGTTAATTGTGGACCTATGCACAACATTTTTATAGATCATGTTCTGATTTATCACCATATTTGTACTTGATTGTGTTAATTCTAGGAGTCGGAATAATGTTTTTAAATGGTTGGCCCTATTTTATTATTATATTAGCATTTCTGTTATTTTTGCTTAAATTTATATTATAGTTGTATGTGTGTTATGTTGTTTTTGGGCGCATGACTTTCAGGCAGAATCCTTTGTAAATTAAATTGAATTGAATGCTCCATGCCATTAGGGAATGAAGAGGGAAGAGAAAAATCTTCATCTGTTTTCACATAGTTCTGTTCTTATGTGACAATGTTCTGACACTGTTGACTCAGGTTAACTCCTTAGCATGGCAAGTATAAATACAACTGGAAGCAATGGTAATGATTACACAGTACTGCGAATCCCATTGGTGCTGATGTATTTCCAGATATTGGATGTGTGCAACTGATTTGAGTCATACACAAAATGAAGGAAAAACAATTCAAGGAATGTTCAAATTTCTAACTCTCTGGGCACATCTATATGTGCTGATTTAAGGTGCTTTAGCCTGATTTAAGGCACTTTAAAGGCACACATGTGTGCCTATAATGTGCCTTAAAAATGGCAATTTTAGGCTATTCACACCTAAATGTGATACCTGCAAAAGCAGGTATCACATTCAGGTACACACAGCTGAAGCACAGTAATGCACGTGTAGATCCATTAAGGTGCATTAATCCTGTGTATGGATCGATTTGGGACTAACTTTAGTCCTACATCAGTCTGTGCACATGGCATTAATGCACTTTAACACATGCATGTGTAGACACATGCTTAAATTGCCGTAATGCTCATTAAGCTAATACACATTAAATATAGGTGTGCCTAAATGCACATGTAGACATGTCCTCTGATATGAAAATATACAACAAAGAGCATTTAATAATAAATAAATGCTTGTAGAATCACAGAGACTACTAATTGTGTTCTAGTCAGACCTGTAATATCCAAGTTATGGAATTTTACTCAATAATTCCTACAGTAGAAAGAATTAACTTTTACTGGTTTATTGAAATTTATTTTTCATCAATTTATTATTTGACTTTAATCATTTTAGATCTTTATTGAGCGAATATGAAAAAGTTACATAGTTCTTCTGCTACATACTGACAACTGAAATGTTTCAGTGGTTGTTAGCCATGGGTCACTTTGAAGCATCCACAGAATTTTTTTCCTCAGGATCAAAGAGATCCTTGATAAACAGGAACAAATAAGCAAAATGAGTCATATATAATTAGAAACAAAGGTTATGGTCCTCAATTAAGGCTGATTAACATTTGTAAACCCTGAATTAGTTTCCTTATCCTGTTTTCCATATGACTTTTTTTCCCCTAGTCCACCCATCAATTTTTTAATTAAAGAAAACCAGCATTAGTAAATGGGCTGAAATGTCCATTCGCTGCTTATGTAATAGATGCAAACCTCCTTCTCTATTGTGAAGGCCAATTAGGAGACAATTCTGTCCCTCAGTCTTACAAACAACATAGCTTACCTGTGAGTCTCCATTTCCTTTTGGAAAAGTAGGTAATTTTCAAACACCTATAGTTGTTCATCACCATTTTGAAAAGTCTTTTTATTTTTTTAAGTATATTTTTCTACTCTGGGGTCCTAGAACACTGAAGATTTTCTTGTATCCTTTTGTTGTTGCTATTGTTGTTTTATTTTACAGATTACACACCAGCATTAGACTTGATGTCATTGAAATGCTTGCAAATAATAAGATTTCTGTTCCCTTTCCTGCTGATATTATTATTAACTATGTATATAGTACTACAAACGGACACAGCACTTTACAAAATACAAAAGGAAGTATAGGTTGGATGAATGAACTGTAAGGTGGATAGAAAGCTGACTGGATTGTCAGGCTCAGTGGGTAGTGATCAATGGGTCGAGGTCTAGTTGGCAGCCAGCGGAGTACCCCAGGGGTAAGTCCTGGCACTGGTTTTGTTCAATAACTTTACTGATGATTTGGAAGATGACACCAACCTGTGGGGTGGAGTAGGGCTAGGATTCAGAGTGACCTAGACAAATTGGAGGATTGGGCCAAAAGAAATCTCATGAGCTTCAACAAGGACAAGGGCAAAGGACAAAAGAATCCCCTGCACCGCTACAGGCTTGGGAACAACTGGATAAGCAGCAGCTCTGCAGAAAAGGACCCATGGGTTACAGTGGATAATGAGCTAGATATGAGTCAGCAGTGCGCTCTAGTTGCCAAGAAGACTAATAGAATACTGGGCTGTATTAGTAGGAGAACTGCCAGAAGATTGAGGTATTTAATTATTTCCCTCTGTTCTGCACTGGTGAGGCCACATCTGGAGTAATGTGTCCAGTTTTGGGCCCCCCAAAAGGCCCAAATAGAAGGGATGTGGATAAATTGGAGAGAGTCCAGCAGAGGCCAATGAAAATGGCTAGGGGTCTCAGCCACATGACTTATGAGGAGAGGCTGAGGAAACTGGACTTATTAGACTGCAGAAGAGAAGACTGAAGGGGGAATTGATAGCAGCCTTCAGCTACCTGAAGGGTGGTTCCAAAGAGGATGAAGCTAAACTGTTCTCAGTGGTGGCAGATGAGAGAACAAGAAGCAACGGTCTCAAGTTGCAGCAAGGCCTTGCTCTTCCAAAACATGATAAGAATGGAATCTTGAAGTATATATGAAGGAGACACTTGTCGTCCTGGCCAGAAACTGCCAAATATTATGTATTCTAACAAATAAGTAGCAATTATTTTTTGTCACAGATGCTCACTTTTTACTCATAGTGGAAGTATGTTCAAAAGGTTTCTTCCTACTGCTCTTTTCCATTTTAAGTGCATGATGATCTCATGAGGTGTGAGACTAGTAGCCCAGGCTACCATGGTGAAGAAAGATATGAGTAAGCTCAAGGGTTGATGGAATGATAAGAATTACATAGCGACTTTAGAAGTTTCAGAATTTGTTTCTGTTCCATATTGGAATGGAAAGAAAAACTTTCATAGAACTGTATTTATGTATTGTATTGATTTATTAGATTTATATTCTGCCCTATTCAAAAGGCTCACAGCACCTTACAGTAAATATACAAACAACCCATAGTTGGATTCCCTAACACCCCCACCCAAAACATGAAACCTCCAACTCCTTCCCCGCCCCCCACAACTACCACTTTCCTGCCCAAACTCCCATACAAATAAACCCCATGGCCTTTCTTTACCATGCATTCCAGCTTCCATTTAGATCCATAAGACCCCTTCCTACTTCCTCCACTCCCTTCCCACCCATTTCCATTCCCCCACCTTGTTCTCAGGGGAAATCCCTCCACCTTCCCCCATGTCCCTTCTAAGCCTGCACCCCATATCCTCCCCATCCCCACAACAAACACAACATTGAATTAATTTTAACAAAAAAGGAAAAGAAAGATCCTTCTTCCCCTCCTCAGTCACTACTGAATGGTGCCTATAAACATCACCCTTCAGCAGTGCCTAAGCCTCAGAGTGGTACCTGCCCAGGGAGGGCTGTTGCCTTGATTGCATCTGCAACATAACTAGGACTTTCTTCCTTCTTTTGGACACCCAAGAGGGTGCCTGAGCAGGTGAGGAAGGGAGTGATGTCAGCAGTTCTTCATCTCAGGGTAGTCTACTAGTTCTGCAGTGCTTGCTGGGTGGTTGGGTCTTTCTCCCTTCCTTTGGGAAATGGAATCATGTACATCACTCTGTGGCCTGGTCTGTAAAAGACACAAGTCTGAGTTGATATTCTATTTGCTGCAGAAGAGGGTTTTTATCACAGTTCAGGGACTTAAACATGGTTCTTCCAGTCTCTTAGGCAGTAACTTAACCACCCAATGTTAGAGACTTTCATGCTTTGTTTACCCTTTTCTCAAGGGAAACATCATATTTCATCAAAAAATGTTCTTACAAGGGCCATGTGAGCTCTCTGACATAGTTCTATTCTCTTCCCTTTTGAACTAAAAAATCTGCAAGAGCAAACAGTCTTCCAAAGATTGCTGTAAAACAGGAAAGTACAAATTACAGCCTCTCATTTCAACAGTCTTATAGTGTGAGCACCAGAGGGAGAGTGTGGTTTCCATAAGAGTGGAGATTTCCAGTAAAAAACAGGAAATTATTATCTACATGCTCAAAGCACACTTACCTGCAGCTCCCACAGACTCCAAATACAGCCAATTCTCTGTTACTACAATAAGGTAGTGTAGAGAACAAAGCAATCTCAGTTACAATGAAAATATTTTTTTCTTTTGAACTGGAGCTCATGGAGACTGTTTGACTCTTGGAGTTCCCCCTGCCTCCCTCGTATACAGGCTATCTCACACGTCTTAGTGACACAACACAAAGGGCAAGAGCCTCCAGTATGATAGGGCTGGCTCCACTAAAGCCAATTCTCTGTGTGTTGGGATCCTTTGGGACAACAGCATCATCATAACAGCTCCCATCTGGCTGAAGTTGGGTGAAAAATAGAAGTATTTCATGCAAAAATTGTCCCTGTTCCTTATTGAAATATATCAAAATTTCAACAAACTCTATACCATAGCTACTCTCCTTATGTCCTGGATTGAGCTGGGCAGCTCAGTAATTAGCTTGAATATGTTAAATAAAAAGATATTTCTAGTCATGGCTGACTGTGGGTGCATCTACACATGCCATTAATGTGACTGAATATACTCTGGCTCAATTTTAGCTGGAGTAAACTAATCCCTATGTCATGTCTACACCTGTGTCTAAGCACAGTAACTTACTGTGGCATAGGATAGTACCTCTGTCTGACAGGACTATCCTATGTCGGAGTAAATTAATTTACTGCACACTAATTGTGGTTCATATGTAGAAAGTGATGTTTTACTGCACATTAAATTAGTCTAATGAGCAGTAAACTGCATGTGTGACTTAGAGTAAGTTCTCTTGGGAACATAGAGTGTCCAGGAAGTGTGGCATCCTGGGAGACAGCCTGAGTGAGGCAGCAGGCAGGAAGAACTTCCTGCTGGCAGCTGCCTCACCCAGGCTATCTCCCAGGAAGACATCCTAGGATGTCACACAAGGTTAAACCCCAGACCTTTGCAAAGGCAGTAGCAAGACTGTTACTTCTTTATTGTAAGAAGCATTTTTATATGTGGTCCTGTAAATTAGTGTTTTTTCCACTTTCCAAGCCACATCAAGATACACCTGCTATTTCAGGCACAAGCTACAAAACTCAGCCAATAGCTATGGCTGTAAAAGTGTTAACATTGGACTTCACACCTTTAGCTTATTAAACCAGACACAAGTGGTAGCCATCTTGGCAGCTGCATGCATACACAACGTTTACAGGGATTCCATGTGTGCTCCTTTTCCAAAGAAGAAAACATCTTTCCTGCTTAAAACACACATGAATTTCAGGGGGCTGAAAGTTGTGGAAAAGATGTGTTGTATAGGAGAAAATATGGTGTTTGTTATTTGGTCTGTATTTTCTGCTGAGGTAGACACATTTCACCAGCTGGATCTCTAGTGTGTTATGCGTGATGCCATATTAAGATTTCATTTCTTGTTTCTATGTTTTCAGCTCAAACCTCCTGTGAAATAAGGCCATACATTTTAAAGATTGTCCTAAATATAATCATCATTTGAAATGGGATGTACCTATAATAAGTATCTATGGCTCTCTGTAGTAGCAGATCTCATCTGATCAAGTTCACTCTAGTGTCAGCTGGTTGGTAGAGGTATGGTAATGAGAACTGAGTCATGTGTCACAAAAAGACAGTTATACCTACCAATTTTACTGATCTCACATCCAGAAAAGATTGTTTCAAGATACCATACTGAAGTGCCTATTGGATAAATCCTGCAAGTTGCCGAAATGCAGTTCCCACTGAAGTCAATGTTTACTGTGGGGAACTCGCTACATTACAGATTCGGATGAAGGCTAAAGTGATGAGCTGACTAAGGAATTGCCTTTTCTCACCTGTAGCAGCATACACAACAGAAGCAGCGCTTTCCTTGCTGATATCCTAGTCCCTTCTCCCTACTTTCCCCAGCAGTCTAAGGCTGTTAGCTGTTGTCTTTTTTCTCAGGATGGCCAGTTGTTGCTGTACCTTTAAATCTGACAGAGACTGCAGCCCTAAAATAGCAATTTTACAAATAGCTGCATCTTGCTACATTGTTCATTCATCTGGGAAGTCCCTAAGCTCCTACTGCCTAATTTTGTAGCCCGCTCATTCTTACTGAATGAATTTTGGGGAGATTGCTGAATCTTTCTGCCTTTTGGGGTTAGAGCAATTTCTCCAGTGTCCTGTTTCAGGAGTGCTGAACAGACTTGATTACAATATATTTGCAGTGTTGCACTACTCAGCCCATAACATGTCAAAAATCTTTGTGCTTTTTGAAACAAGAAAATTGTCCTTAAAGTCTAAAAATTGTTACTGACTTTATTTATAGAAACTTTCATTTTAGGTTGTCATAGATTCATAGATTGTAAGGCCGGAAGGGATCTTGGAAGATCATCGGGTCCAGCCTCCTGCACCAAGCAGGAAAGATAACTGGGGTCAGGTGGCCCCAGCAAGGTGATTGTCTAGTCTCCTCTTGAAGATTTCCAGGGTAGGTGATTACACCATGTCTGGAGGGAGTTTATTCCACAGTCTGGACACCATGACTGTGAAGAAGTTTTTCCTAATGTTGAGCCCGAATCGATCTTCCAGGAGTTTGTGGCCATTACTCCTGGTTTTCCCTCAGGTGCCCTGGTGAAAACTTGCTCACTGAGCCCTTGATGTACTGTAAGCTGCTACCAGGTCCCACCCCAGCCTTCTTTTCTTCAGGCTGAAGAGTCCCAGATCCCTCAGCCTTTCATAGATTTCATAGACGTTAGGGCTGGAAGGGACCTTGGGAAATCATCAAGTCCAGCCTCCTGCCCCAAGGGCAGGAAGTCAGCTAGGGTCAAAGAATCCCAGCAAGATAAGTGTCCAAACACTTCATAAAAGAGTCCATAGGAGATGCTTTCAGCACCTCTGGACGGAGCCAGTTCCAGGCCTTGGGGGCTTGGATAGTAAAGAAGTTTTTTCTTATGTCCAGCCTAAAACAATCTTGCAGGAGTTTGTGATTGTTGGACCTTGTCATCCCTTGGTGCACTCTGGTGAACAGATGTTCCCCCAGACCAAACCTCTAATGTACTTATAGGCTGCCACGGGGTCCCCTCTGAGCCTGTGCTTTTCCAGGCTGAAGAGTCTTCATAGATATTAGGGCTGGAAGGGACTTCAGAAGATCACTGAATCCAGCCCCCTGCCCCAGAGGCAGGAAGTCAGCTGGGGTCATAGAATCCCAGCAAGATAAACATCCAACCTTCTCTTGAAGGCATTCAAAGTAGGTGCCTGAACCACCTCTGATGGCAAGCTACTGCAGACTTTGGGGGCTCGAACAGTAAAGAAGTTCGTCCTATGTCCAGCCTGAAATGGTCTTGGAGGAGTTTATAATCATTGAACCTTGTCATCTCTTGGGGCGCTCTGGTGAACAAACGTTCCCCCAGATCCTGGTGAACACCTCTTATAAAGTTATAGGTGGCCAGAAGATCACTCCTGAGCCTGTGCTTTTCCAGGCTAAAGAGCCCCATGGCTCTCAGCCACTCATCATAAGGTCTGTTTTCCTGACCTCTGATCACATGCATGGCTCTCCTCTGGATTCTCTCAAGCTTTTCCACATCCTTCTTGAATTGTGGAGCCCAGAATTAGATGCAGTACTCCAGCTGCAGCCTCACCAAGGCTGAATACAGTGGGAGGTTGACAACCTGAGATTTACTTGGGAAGCATGTATGGATGCAAGCTAGAGTTTGGTTTGGTTTACCAGCTGTGACATTGCATTGGTGGCTCATGTTCAACTTGTGGTCAATCATGACCCCCAAGCCTCTTTTGGCCTTGGTGCTAGCAAGTGTAGCACTGCCAAACCTATAAGCGTACTGCAGGGATTTTTTCCCACGGTGGAATACCTTACATTAGTCAGTATTGAAAATAATCAGATTTGTATCTGCCCACTTTTTCAGCCTATACAAGGGAGCCTGGATCAATAGCCTATCCTCCAGTGTGCATTCTCTACCCCAAAATTCGGTGTCATAAGAAAACTTGGCCAGCCCACTTGTGATACCTGTATCCATGTCATTGATAAAGATGTTAAAGAGAACAGGTCCAAGGACAAAGTCTTGGGGGACACCACTGGCCACAGAGCGCCATGATGATTCACTTCCATTCACCACCACGCTCTAAGTCCAGCCTTGGAGCCAATTCTCCAGCCATCAGATTGTGATATAGCTGAGACCACAGTTGACCAATTTTTCTAAGAGGAGATCATGGGACACCAGATCAAAGGCTTTTTTGAAGTCCAGATATATGACGTCAATCTGTTCTCCCTTGTCCAGGTGATATGTCACCTGGTCATAGAAGGAAATGAAATCGGTCAGGCAAGACCTACCCACAACAAACCCATGCTGGCTGTCACTCAGGATGTTGCCACCAGCCATCTTGTGGACTCTTTGATGATTTTTTCCAGAATATTACCAGGGATTGAGGTCAAGCTGATTGGCCTATAGTTCCCTGGATCTACTTTCCTCCCTTTCTTGAAGATGGGGACCACATTGGCCTTCTTCTAATTTTCAGGTATTTCACCTAAGTGCCAGGATGGGTGTTCATTTTCTTGTATGGCTTGCCACGTAAGACTGTGATCATATGGGTGGCTCTTCTTTGGATTCTCTCAAGCGTGTCTACATCCTTGTTAAAATGTGGTGCCCAGAAGTGGATGCAGTACTCCAGCTGTGGTCTCATCAGTGCTAAATAGAGTGCAAGAATCACCTCCTTGGTTTTGCTGGACATGCATTGATTGATGCATGCCAGAGTATTATTTTCCCTACTGGCTACAGCATCACACTGCCGGCTCATACACATCCTGTGGTCTATTATTACCCCCAGATCTCTTTCATTCATGGTGCTAGTCAGTTTGGTGCTGCCAAGCCTGTAGGTGTGTTGGAGGTTGCTTGTTTCGAAGTGGAGCACTTTACATTTCTCGATGTTGAACTTCATCAGATTCTGATCTGCCGAACTTGTTAGCCTGTCTATGTCTGCCTGTATCTGTAGCTTATCTTCTTAGGCTCTTTAATTTAAATTTATTGAATTAAGCCCTGCTAATTATTCACGTTCAAATGAATCTATCTTTTCATGCCTGGCGATGCTACTGTGCAGTAGTAATGAGCTACTGTGCAGTAAGCATCTCACGTAGATGCAGCCACAGAGGCATAACTAGAGAGGGGCAAGCAAGGCACCAGCTCTGGGTGCTGATTTATGGGGCACCAGAATGGCAGCCCTTGGGGATCCTGCACTACTGCAGCTGGTATGTGAGGATTCTGTTGCCAGTCATGACAGCCCAAGCCTGTACTACTCCCATTGTTGCCACAACTTGAGCTCATAGCACTGCCAGCACCACCACTATCAGCAGCAGCACCCCCTGCATTCTACAGTGGTCAGCATACTAGTTCCCTATTCCTGTGCCCAGCCCTGCAACTCCTCCAAGGGCACCAAAATATCTAGGAACACCACTGATTTAAAGTATGACTAAAGAATATCATCCCTTCTAGCTAATTTTTCCCTTCCCCCAAATTCCCACAGCTCAGTTTAGAATGTATCTATTGCTGCCAGGGCTGCATGCATCATAAATCCCCACCACATGCTGTAATCCCACACAACACAAATGCAGAATGCTCCTTTTTAAGTGCACCTTTAAGTCATGTAGTATAGGATACTGCCCCTCTCCGCTATGACTGAGCAAGTAACAATGGGGCCTTCATCCTTTTTCCACAGAACCCAATGGAATGCAGGGACTGCTATTCCGAGCCAAATCTGCAGTCCATCTAGTCAAACATGCCACCTCTGCTGGCAATTAGCAACAGCCATTTTTTAATTGACTTAAATGACAGTAGACTCTTAATAGATAGTGCTAATCTTGTCTGTTGTAAATACCATATAAGCACTGTTATCTTCCCCACTTCTGTTGGAAAAGAAGGTTTTCTATGGAAAACAAGAATTGGATATCTTACTTCTCTTAAGCGTGAGAAATTCTTAAATGATAAACCAACCAGAAGTTATATAACCAAGCACTCTTTGAACAAAGATACTTATTTCAGCAGCTAAGATCAATAACATAGGCAACTGGAGTCTCTTTGTTTATTCTTCTTTGATAGACATACAAGGATATAGTTTTCATTCTTGAAAAAGCCACTGCTTTACTGTATTTGTCTGATTTTATGGTAAAAACACCAGTCAGTGGCCTTTTTTGTTTTGTAGCTGATACTTATTCATGTTAATGAATAAGTAGACAAGCAGAGAAAATACTTTTTAACCCCCACCTAATATTATTGGTTTTGTGTGGCAGAAATCAACGGTTGCATCTGATATCTGTCACCTGAGTAGGCAAGGCCAGGGAGTGCCTTGTGTGGAGTACCTCATAAATCCATGCCATAGCAATTACAGTTTTACTGCTCTCAGTACTAATTTCCAGAATTGTATAGTAAATCATTGCTGAACTACTGTTTGCTTCTGTTTATTTAAGTAAAAATGAACTTTACTGACCCAAGCTACAAAAGGGGGACCATATCCATAGAAAGTGATGGTGTGAGGAAATCCAGTTGTCCCTTGTTCAAACTTAATAGATAACCAGGAAAAAAAATCACTATAGCAGCTGGATTATGTGATACTTCAACCTTTTATCTAGTTCTGCGGCGGGAGTGAAGAGTGTATGAACAATTCATATGGAAAAATGACAGATTTATAACAAGCATGTTCAATATGTGGGCCTTAAGGATACAGTAACATACTGGTGTCTTTCAAAAGCCATCATTTTTGTTTGCTAAAGAAGCAATTGGATAGCCTATGTTTGGAATTCTTACCAAATCCTTGGATAATACATTTTCTTTCATCGCACCGAAGCAGAGACAGATTTTGCTCCCATGTATAGAAGTGTAACTCTACAGCAGTGTAACACCACTGAATTCAATGGAGTTACTCTGGTGTTGGCAGCAAAAGATGTACTGTTACCACAAATGAGATTTTGATTTAGAGTGTCACAGTCTTCTTTTCAATGTCTCTGCTGCTCTGGGGGAGCAGGAAATTCAGCTGAGTCTACCCCAGGTGCAGCATAGATTTCCCAACATGGTGGCACTTGCAGGAAGGGGGAATGCTGCTGGCCCATGGTGCCTGCTTCTTCCTAAAGTCTTAATGTGGTGGTACAATGAATGAGCACAAGGGAATATAGGAGACTTATGCTACCTCCTCCCTGGTAACAGTACATACCTTGCCGATTAGCAACAAAGACTAGTCAGCCCTTGTCACCCCGGAGCAGCTTGTCAGCAGTTACACTGGCAACTTTAGAGGGCATCTAGTGCCTGAAAGTTCCCAGCTGGCAGATAACCCAGACTGGAAACAGCTGAATCAACCCCAACAGCTGATTGAGGCTAGGTACAGAGATTCAAAGAGCCCAAGCAAGAATCAAATTTAGATGGTTAGAAGTTCCTCCCCTTGCCTCCAGAAGTATGCCTTTCAGCAAGGGATTTTGCCATCTTGGAACCAGAAAAATACCAAATTATATTCCATGCTCCCCAGTCTGGCCATGCAGCCAGGTGCCATGTGGTGCTGAAGCAGGGCGGGGCAGGAAGCAGGGAAATGGCTGGGGGGGGGGGCTGGGCTCCTGCCTCCTATTGCTGGCTCCCCCTGGGTCTTACTGCCTCTGGCTCCTGTCATCTCTGACAGGCAGCCAGGAGCAGGTAAATATTTTCTAAATTTTTTAGGGGTCCCACGGGCTGCATAGAATGGCCTGGTAGACCAAATCTGGCCCGAGGGCCATATTTTGCCTGCCCCTGTTATGGATATGGACAGGTTTCCGATCACTTATAGTGGTAAAAGTGTAACGTCTGTACTTGGCCTGAGAGAATGCATCAGTGAGTCTGTCCAGCTCACTAACAGGCTCCCTAGGGGGAAAGAGCAGCTACAGAGAAACCCCCTATTGCTCCCTGGCTGAAAAGTATGTGTTTGTGGTAACTTTGTTGTGCTTCACCCTAGGGATGTGCATGTGTGCCTGCCCATAGCACTCCATGTTTTGGAGTGCTAAAAACTGTGTAGGGTGACAACAATAACGCCTCCCAGGGCCTTAAGATACATCTCTATCAGGATAAGCTCCCTGCATGTAATGTATCAATATTTTTCAGGGTCTTGACATAGATTTCTGAGCTTTCTGTGGCTCCTTTTGGCAAGAAATCCACAAAAAGAATGCCTTCCATGTTCATGGCTTGCTATAAAAAATAGGAGGCACACCTTCTGCCTGACCTTGTGCAATGAATCACGATATGGTTCTCAGTAAAAAATACAGAAAAGGATGCTCCAGAGGAAGGAATAACTTTAGATTTGTTTTGAGTTTGGTCTTACAAATTCACAGCTTGTGGGTATTATTTTTCCTAAGGTAAACATGTTAAAACTTAATAAGATGACAATAACAAGGGGAAAAAAATAAACTGTCTGTTTTAAAGTGCATTAAAAAGTGTTAGCAAGGGAATCATAAATCTTATTAAATCTTTTAAAACACATCCTTTATAGTATTTTTTGTTAAAAACAAGGCAATAAAAAGCAAGGATTGCGTGACATGTTGGTATGTCGGCTTCTGGAAGCACTCTTGTTTTTTCAACCCCAGCATAGCCTATGTGAAGCAATGGCTTCTTAAGGGAACCTTAGAGGTGTGCTTGGGTATGCCAAAAGATGGGTGAGTAAAACCTCAATGTTTGTACTCTGTATATATGTGTAAGTAATTGCTGTTCTGGGGCCGCACTAACTTGCACAACCTCTGTCCTGTTAGTTTTATTTTTCCTAATGACATTTCTTTAAGATGGGACTGATGTTTTATGATGCCTATGTATCTTGTTATAAATGGAACAAGTTGGTGGAAAGATAGCAGACAATGTGGTTGTCTGTGAATCTCTTGTCTAATGTCCCACCTCTATCTTGGTAGGACATTTTTTATTTTCAAGCGCACTGAAGTACTCTACTATTATCTCTCTTCAGGAAGCATGTTTATAATGTTGGCTAATAAGCAACAGTTAACTTCTTTGAAAGCTCTGGACCGAGATTAAAAATATCAATTCAAAAAACTGGATCTTGATAACAAAACCAGTAATTCAACACACTCACATTTTAAAAGAAGATAAATGCTTCGAAGAGTTAGATGCTTTAACCTTTCTCCCTGTCACTGTCTCATTCATTGTTTGTTGGATCTGACATATAGTTGTCACAGGCTTTGTCCCATCTATTCCTCATATAAATATGGCACTCTCATGCCCCAGCCAGCCCTGTCAACATCTACATGTGTGTTGCTGCACACTAAATAATGCCACCACATGCAGGATCGTACTTGTATTTATAAGTACTAACCTGCAGTAGAGTTAGTTTCCTGGAGGCTAACAGGGCCACATGTATAGATGTGATGCACCGTAAAGGAAGAACCAGCACCATACCTACAGGTTGGGGAACTCCCTTCTCTTCAGTGCAGAGGCAGAAAAGGATCTTGGAGTCATCATTGATGCCAAGATAAACATGGGCTGGCAGTGTGGAGAGGCAGTCAGGAAGGCCAACCGCACTTTGTCATGCATCCACAGATGCATCTCGAGCAGGTCCAAGGAGGTGATCCTCCCCCTCTATGCGGCACTGGTCAGGCCGCAGCTGGAGTACTGCGTCCAGTTCTGGGTGCCGCACTTCAAGAGGGATGTGGACAGCATGGAGAAGGTCCAGAGGAGGGCCACTCACATGATCAGGGGACAACAGGGCAGGCCCTATGAGGAGAGCCTACAGGACCTGAACCTGTTCAACCTCCACAAGAGAAGGCTGATGGGGGGGATCTTGTGGCCTGTTACAGACTAGTCAGAGGGAACCAGCAGGCACTGGGGAAGTCCCTGTTCCCCTGAGCACTACCAGGAGTGACCAGGAATAACAGTCACAAGCTGGCAGAGAGTAGATTCAGATTAGACATCAGGAGGCACTACTTCACTGTCGGAGTGGCTAGGATCTGGAACCAACTTTCAAGCGAAGCAGTGCTGGCTCCTACCTTGGGGGTCTTTAAAACAAAGCTAGACAAACACCTTCCTGGGGTCGTTTGACCCCAGTTCTCTTTCCTGCCATGGCAGGGGGTCAGACTTGATGATCTGATCAGGTCCCTTCTGACCCTACAGACTATGAAACTATGTTGAGACTTTACTGAAGAGCTAATTAGATAGCTATGGAGTAAACATCTCATGTACATGAACCCCCTGTGTTTGAATATTCTGCACCTGGTTTGACCTTGTAAAATTTACAGTTTTCTCAAATTCATTTGCATTTTGATTTTACTCTAGATGTTTTGACAGCTTTTGTTTTTTATGCACTGATCAAGAAGAATTTTTTGTAGGTATTTAGTACCTTATATCTGAAATTTTAGCTATGGTGATTGATGGCTTGTTACAGAAATCACAAGATTTTGCCATACTCACTTAGTATAGTGATGATGATGTTGATGATGAAGCAAATGTTGCCACACTCATAAGTCAGAAGCATGAGGGCCAGAAAGCCAGCAATGCGTAGACTGGTCGATGTCAATAAGACCTTGGGTGCTCGAAGGTAGGCTAGATGATGCGGTCGGCTGTCTGAGCTTGATCAACACAGCCAACGTCATTGGAAAGGCCCAAGGAGTGCATGTTCACTTAAACTGTCCAACACCCATTCTGAGATGGTTAAGAGCAGCCCAAGGGGTTCTGAGACTTCAGGCAGTAGTTGGTATTCTGGCTTGTGACTACTAGGCTGGAATGCAAAGAATGGTTCAGATCTTGGGCTTTGAGACCACGGGCCAGGGTAGCAGCTTGTCTCTGGATGCCATGGTGGGGAATGCCTGAGAGGACTGTAGTTATAGTGATTATGAGAAGGCATCAGGAACTATAACTATACTTGAAAAAGATACTGGTGATTTTAAATATCTCAGGGTGAGGCAAGTTTAGAAATTTAAATTCTTTCCCTTTGGAGCCACACAGGGAACATCTACATGAGACGCTACATTGCCATAATGATGAGCTACAATGACCTAGCATTGGAAGGTGCTAACCATGATACCACCACTACTGCACAGTAGCAATGAGCTACTGTGTAGTAGGGTTGGAAATGACCCATGCAGTGCCGGGACTGCACAATACCAGTGGTTACTGCATAGTTGGGTGCATGTGTAGTCATGACTACAGGCAGTTTTAGATATGAGGATAATTATGGTTCTGGTAAGAATTATTTTCTGCAGGTCCTACTCTGCTCCCCCCCCCACACACACACCAACATGCCTTGACCTTCTGAACATGCTCAGAAGGGATACATTCTGGCCATTTATGATCTATTGTGTTCTGATTGGGCCTGGGAAAGTACATAAGCTCTGGGTAAGTCCCTGAAAAGTTACTCAAAGGAAAAAATGCAACTAGTGACAGTAGGAGGTCCCACTGTTTACTACAGTAGCCTAGTTGTAGGTCACAGGGTAGGGATTGAGACACTCAGATTCTAGGTGCTCTCACCCCGAGGGATTTTGAACCTACATTGCTCACTTCCCAGAAAGAGTTTTTACCATCGGGCATACACTACATAGGGTCAAGCGCCTGCTTTTGCCCACCTGTTGAAGACAGCCAAGGGACGATGATATGTGGGGTGACAGGGAGAGAAAGCCTGAGGGAGTATGAGGCACTGTCCTGGAGAGGAGGGAGCCCTACGTTCTGGCTCCAATAGTGTTTCTGTATCTTCAGTGTAATAGTCTTTGGATATAATAGATAGTAGTTAGAATAGCTGTTGTGCCACTTGGAACAGGAGAAAGGACCCAGTAAGCTGTTGGGTTAAATTTGTTGGGGGACATACATGGAGTCATGCATCACCATCAGAACAAGACGCCAACCTGTGCTAAGCGGCCTGAAATGTCATGCAGCTAACTTTTGCTACTAAATCATCCCAAGTTTGGTTTGAATGTGAATCCATCACAGTGCTAGATATGTATTAGCGGATATCTTGAGGTCCTTTCCAGCCCTATATTTCCCTGGTTTGATAATTATCTTGCATTCATACAAAATTGTGTTTTCATACTTAGTCACTAATACAAAAGATGTGGTCAGATCCTTCTCTGGTTCATTGCCAATGTTTCCAGACCAGCATTTTTTCTGGATTTTTCTGGAAATGTTGTGCTCCTGTAGTAATGAGCAATATGCTATCAAATATTACTCCAAGAAATAAAATCTGTACTGGGGTGTAGAGGGGTACACAAGCTTGTCATTCATTTTCTGTTGAGAAGCAGAACAAACAATCTTTGGTCACTCCAACCTTTGCAGAAAATGAAGATGAAACCTAGAAATAGAAGTAGAGGAAATTACTTTTAATTGTGAGTGTAATACCAGTGTTGCCAGCTCTTGCGATTTTGTTATGTTTCATGATATTTAGAGCTTTTCTCCAGGAGGCAATTTGTTGCATGGAGATCTTGGCTCTCATACTAAAATAAATTAATAAATAGATTTCCAGGTTTCATAGTTGCAGAAAAAAGTCTAAGAATACGAAACTACTGTGTCCAAAAGGCTGAGAAATGAGAAGCCTAATAAAATAACATTAGATGTTTAATAATAATGGTAGTAATACATTATTCTTATTCGTGTTGTTGTTATATTTTTAAGATGCCCTCAGGATTTGTGGGACCTGATTCGTGATTTTTTTAACATGTAGGTTAACAATACTGTAACCTCGATTCATTGTTTTGGTTCTGAACAAAACCCAAGTATAAACTGAAAGAGACTATACAAAAAATGAAATGTATCCATGGAATCCAGACAGTTGGGAAACTGAGAACCAGTGACCTGCTTGACTTTGCCTTTTCTGGTATTATCTCTTCAAAAGCAGATTCTTGGAAGAATTCTCTGTCCTTTAAATTATTTCACTGAGAGTCATCTATCTATGTATCCATTCATAAGCACAAAAATGGGAAATAATGGATCGCTGACACATGATCTTTACATGGAAAAAAAATCCATGTTGCACAGTGCACACTTTTTTCCCTATAAAAAATAAAATGTTGGGAACTGTGAACACGTGGATGCTGCCCACAAAAATGTAATGTGTTAGTTTTTCCTCTACATTGTTTCACATATGAATGTTTTAAAGGTAATAAAAAGTCTTACCAATTAAATCTTACAGTATATCACATTATACATTTTGGTAATAAAATATATAAGCACACTTAAATAGATATACATCTCTTTAGCCAATACATTTTATTGTTATGCTTAGCTTTGCAGCTGTTAACTGCTTTTCATGTAAAAGCCTTTTATGTTATTTCTGGCATCTGTGGCTTGGGTTTCCATCAAATGTAACTTCTCTAAACCACTTTATTAACTTCAAAGTAAGGTGAAGTATTTAAGATTTAGAATGAAACATCCCCTTGTAACTATTTTTAAGAGAGTTCAGATTAGTGCTTTGGCACAATTCATTATTGCTGCAATACTGTGACTTTAAAGTGGGCTTCAACCAATAATACCACAGAACTCACAACCTAGAGCTGTGCAGAAAACAAAATTTCTGTCCCACAGGAACTTTTAGTGGAACATACTGTTTTGTGTGGAAATAGGATGAAAAGTCAAATTACTGAATGTTTTTGCAGAACAAGAAATTTTTGAAATGTTTTATATGGAAATGTCAGAATGAAAAAATCTGACTTTTCATGATTTCAAAATGCCAAATCTGCAATGAAATATTTTGTTTCAAAATGTCCCTTAAAAAATGGAAGAAACTCGACCAAACTTGATATTTTTCCACAAAAAATATCAATTTCAAGGAACTGCAGGAGTAGCCAAGACAATGTTTCAGTAAAAAGTTTTAACTAGTGCCATTACAAATGAGGCTGTCCTGTAATTGAAAAGGTACCGCGCTGTCATAAAAGGTGCCACATCTAAATAAATGAGTGATGTTACAGTAAGAGGCTAGGTGACAGTTAATCTTCTTGTGTCCTTGTCATAAATTAGATGTTTTTCCAGAATTGTGCATGTGTTAGTTTTTTCCATTGCTGCAACGAGGTCCTCCTTCATACAGATTTCACCAAGGAGTCGGCAAATGAGCAAGTGCTCCATACTCTGTACTTTACCTCACTCGCATATATTTATGTCATTAAAGTAGTTCCACTTGATCATATTTGTTTTTGATCTTCCAGTTTGCATGTGCAGGTGATTCAGGCATCACCATGTTAGCTGGTCTAGATCAGCCCCTCTGGGAAGGTCCTCCTGGGGTCTATTTCAGAGCACCTGATTGTATGTAATCTTTCCTTCCACAATCTCAGTTGTGCCTTGTCAGCTGCCATGTCCAACAGCACAACACTGGTCAGAAAACTCTGTCACGCTTTTAGCCATTTAGTTACTTCTGTGCAACCATAAAGTGGATGCCTGGGGTCTTCCATCTGCCTTGATCTTTCTTTTTAAAACTCACAACCTTTCTTTTGATATCAGGTGGTGCAATGTCAGCAGTAAATACAGGCTATCCTTTTGTGCTGGCTTTAGACATCCTCTTATTTCATGGCAGCTGCTGTTTAGAACTGGGTCTAGTTTCTTGTCATGAACTGACTGTTTTCATATTGGATATGCATATTCTGCAGTGTAGTAACACAAGTCAATAGCAGTGGATCGTAATGTAGCTGGGTTCACTCCCCACTTTGAGGTGACAAACTTTCAAAGTATGTTGTTGCAGGCACTGACTTTCCCTTTCATCTTCTCTACATGTGCTTTGAACATAAGTGTTTGGTTCAATGTAACCCCCAAGCATACAGGTTTTGGGTGATTAGTCAGTGGGATTCCATCCTAGGCGATGTCAATTTCTACTTGGCTTCTCCATGTTGTAGATGAAAAACGGTGACCTGTATCTTGGTTGGTTTGGTGCAAAACTGGTTCTTATTGTAGTAATCTGAAAGGTTGCTCAGTGCACATGTTAATCTGTTCATAACAGCTAATGCATCATGACAAATGAAGCTTGTTGTGTAATCTTTTAATATTTTTGGAAGGCAAAATTCACCCCTATGAATGAATGATCACAAGGAACCTGCACCTCTTAAGTCTGGACCAGTTTCAAAGGGACTTAATGATGGGAAGTGTAACTGAGCAGGGCCAACAAGGTGTTGGTTTTTTATGTGGAGAAGTGCAAAAACAGCCACCATTACCCTGTGCATCACCACTCCTGAGGGGTGGATCTGCCCTGTTACACCTCTGTAAATTATACATAATCTTCATATGTAGGCCTTTTACATGAAGACAATGAAAGAGAGAGGCTTTATAGCAAGGAAGCCAGGAAGTTATTAACCTCTTTTGCTTCTGCTAGTAACTTATAGACAATGACAGACATTTATTCATAACTTGAAAAATGTGATGGTCAGCTTTGTGACGTGATGTAACAAGTAGGGCTATGCAAACCCACCAATTTGAATTTGCATGAGTTTTAGAAAATAGAACCAGTGTGTTCACTCTGCACAGCTCTGGGACATCCCCAACCCCAACTTTTGCTTTGAGTTTCAGGAATGTATGAACTTGAAAAGTCAATGTGAAACTGACCAGAGCCATGCAAACTCTAGCAACCTTTGTTGAATGTAATGAAACCAGCACCTACATTGCAGTCTGGAACATCTCAGACTGAGAAAAATGCTTTTAAACAGAGCCAACAGTGGGGTTGAATGCATGTTTCTGCTTGGTTTTTGGGTAGGGTTGCCCAGGAGATATGGATATAGCCAACAACTCTTCCTACTACTGCTCATTGCACACACCTCATTTACCTTTTGAAATGTTCTAGTGTGTGTGTCTAAGTGCCTTCTTGGAAGAAGAGACACTTGTGGAGGACTAAAGTAACTGGACTGATAGACTTTTCTTCCTAATTAATGCAAATCTCAAGGACTTTTGGTTTGAGGATAATGCCAGGCAAAACACACCTGTCTTTGCCTGAAATGTGACCATAGCACTACTTCTATGAAATTCTTTTCAGTCTGTAATTTCTGTTCTATAAAGTCCTTTAACAGCTCACTAGTAGTCTTCATCTTTGCATTCTTTTGCCATGCATTACTGGTCCACATTACAATTAAATCAGAACTTTTAACTTGATAAATAGCTTTACTGAGTCTGAGAAAGTTTCTCCTGCTAATTAGAATAATGAATTTTCATATCTAAAGAATGTTAATAAGTTAAACTGAAGGAAAATCTTTAAATGTAGCAGGGTTAGTAGCCAGTTCATTAGGTGAGATTTTTTTTTAATTCCTTTGGAAATTTGAAAATAAAGATAAAAATATATTTACATAAAATTTACTAGCAGTAGAGACCTTTGAGAAATGATTCTTTCTCATAAACAGTTTCACTGAAAACAATTATTTTACTCTGTGATGAAAAAGGTTCTTCAACTTTTTGGCTTAAAACAGTATCTGATTTTTAAATGTTTTGTTTTCCATGAGGTTTTTTTTTTTGGTGAAAATATCAGTTAAAAAAATACTTTTTCCCTGCTGAAAACTTAACCCTGTGATAGAAATTTTTAATTAAAACCCTCCAAAATTAAGTTCTCCCAAACATATCGTGACAGTTTACTAATAATATTAGAATGGGTAAACATGACACACTTCCAAACCCTTTGTAGTCGCCAGATATTTTATACACTTCACGTCTCCAGACATGCCATCTCTGTCCCTTTCCCTCCTCCTCATAAAAAAAAAGTTTGGAGGAGGAAACTGAGGGGCCATCGTAAAATATCAGCACTTCTTCAGCCTGTAAGATCAGAGGCATTGTATAATTGTCAAGTAAGCCACCTTATAATTACAGTTATTAGCTAAAGAAACTATTTTTACTAGGAAGAGCCCCAAACCACAATGTTAAGATCCATCTACAAACTTCCAATAAAGTGTGTGTGTGTGTGTAAAGATCCAGAATTTTGGCTCAGATTTATACAAAAGCCAGCTGGCAAGCTTGGTTCAGGATCTGAGACTTCCAAAGTTGAAAGTCGTCTGCATCTGAGACCTTGCTTTGGAATCAGGCCAGAAGAGTTCTTATTGTGATCAGTGGCTGATCACAAAAGTTCTTATCAATTAAATCAGCGTACCACCATGTGTAAGCCTGCTACTTTCACTGTCATCAATAAGGCTCAACCCATCTTGAAAGATTCCAGTTTGTCAAACCCTTCTCAAGTTATGACTCCTGCATCCCAGCACCATATGAAAAACAAATGCAGTCTTCTGTGCGTATTTCATACCATTGCAGAGGAACAATTAAAGTTTTGGTCATGGATTCATAGCTTTCAATGAACTGCAGATGTCTGGGGTCTTTTAGGTAGCCCTTTCTGAGCCCATTTGTTTTGTTAGAATTGCTCTCACTTTTAGTTCTTTGATAGAACAACCAAATCGTAGGTCTGGTCCCAGACAGAACAAGGAAGTGACCGAGTGATCATGAAAGAGCTCCTAACTACTAAGTAAACTACAACATAAAGAGTAAATCATGCTATCATGCTAATAGGCCCATATCACTCTCTCTCTCTCTCTCTTTCTGTCTTTCTCACACTCACATTCACACACTCCCTCACACGCGGATTCGTAAGATTGCTTTTAGGAACTTTCACTTCCTTCCAAACAGCCAGGAAGTGGGGATGAGAAACAGTTCTGTAATTTTCATTGATTCAGAAATTAAGGAGGACCAAGTGGGAAACAGCAGTGGTGGGAACCAGTGTTTCAGACGGACTCTGAATCATAAGACAATATCTGAATCGTAGTTTTATTAAGAATCTAGCTTTTATATTAGTATATGGAGGGTGTGGGCATTTAAGAAACTCAATTTAGATCAATTAAACGAACCCGGTGTTATGACACTGTGCAGAATGTAGATAACATATTGTCTAGTATGATACAAATCCTGACCTGTGAAATCTCATGAGACATCTAAAACTAAGCAAAACTACCCAAATCTTCGTTTTTGCCTATTGATCTTCCTACCTAGCTGTGTTGGCCTTTAGCTTTTGAACATATATAGACTCTTAAAAGACTTTTATCATGTGATTGCTCCTCAGACAAGATCAACTCTGTCATTCGTATTATGAAAGGCTTGTGGTAACTTTCAGGTTCTATCATCAATAGCATGTTTTTAGCGTGGGTGCTGTGTAGGTGCTAAACCAAATACATCATGATCAGACGAGAGACTATTTTAGGTCCCTTACCATAGTAATTTAAATCGTTTGCTTTGTAAAAGACAATCAGGGTTTAGGTTTAATTAAAACACAGATCTCTATAGTGGAAAGAAGAGTCTGAAGTGTATTATTACTGTAAGGCCTGAAGGCTATCAAAATTATGGGAATCTCTCTACCTTATAGCCATCAAGTGAGCCACCTGCAGGAGTTCCACATATGGAAGCACAGCCCTGCCACAAAAGAGGAGTTAGGTTACCCTGCTACAAGTGATCAATTCTTCTTCTAATTTGGTATAAGACATAGTTCAGTTTCCTGCATGAGGGTAATTTGTTCAGGGGTGACAACCTTGTTCTGGTTTCTCTGTTAGCAACCGGTCTGACTACAAAAAGAGGACATGCATCCCCTCATTTTTAAAGTATGAGACTGTTGGTACAATCTGCTTTTTCTTGTTTATTGGTCAAATCTATGCCTCTGAAGATTCACAGAAGACCACTCCGGCTCCATACTATGGTGTGTCACCATAGACTTTGCACAAGATATCTAGAATGTTGGAGATGAAACTTTTCTAAGGTTTAGGCATTTGGCTGGGAGCACAGAGATTCTTGTGGCTTACATGCCTGGATATAAACTCAAGTAATTCTCCTGATCTTTTTGTTTGCTTAATGGTTGGTGTTTATTCTAAGTGATAATGATAGGAAAGTGGTCTTCTAGTTAGGCAATCATGGACCTAGGCATCTCTGACAGACAGGACTGTGTATCATTGATTTAAGGAGAGGGTAGGCGATTAATGCCACGATAAAACTGAGGTTTAATGTCATTTTGCATCCTGTGAAGACACTAACATATCACAAGACTGAAACGTTAAGCCTTAATCCCCTCTTTTTGAACAACAATCAACCACTATGCATCAAAGTGGGAAACAGTAAATGACTCAGTTTCCTGCAAGTAAAAATTTAATGAGACTCCCTGGTCTGGTACACACAAACACGGGATGGTGAAATGCTACATTTTTTACCCTACTGGGCAGTGTTCAGGATGTTGGTCAGGGCTCTTCAAACGAAAACAAGCTCAAATTCATTCTGTAAAATGAGGAATGTAATGTAGAGAACTGGGACCGTGCCACAGAAAGTCCAGTGATAGCAGTGACTAAGAATTTTATACTGTGTTGAGTAATACTACTCTGAGACACGACGCAGGAGAAGGAACAACTTAGCACAGAGTGCACGCAGATTTATAAAAAATTAGCTTCATGGAAACTGCCACTAGAGCTGCACTGCTGATGATAGGCTGGCCTTATGCAAACTTAGCAAAAAGCAAAACAATGCTGGGAAATGGATAATTCTTGTTCTTAACTGATAAGCCCTGATGAGACCTGATTGCCATGATAGCTGCTTGAAAACTGTCATCTGAACTTTTCATGGTTTGAGGCCTGATCCTGATCCCACTACAGTATTTGGTAAGAGTTACATAGAACTATGTGCATCAGATCTTCTGCTGGTATAAATCAACATCACCTAGAAGGATGCAGCTTTATCCCAGATGAGGAAGTGGCCTCAGAAGTGCAGCAGTAGGTTCTTCATGTGACATACTGACAAACATTTACTATGCTGTATCTTTCTGATAAAGCTACATATTTAGGGGTTTGTGCCTTGACCTTACTTACACCACCCTCACGGAGGCTGCTATGCACAGAGTGGAAAAATCACACCCCCTTTCTTTGCAATTCCGGTTGAGCCATATGTTCCCTCTCACTGATACAGGCCACTCTTGCTGACTTGAATGTTTGTGACGGTAGCAACTTTATGATACCTCTATATGCATGGAATGAGTAAATGTACAAGCGTATTTATTATATACCATTTATTATTCTCCAATTTAAAACAATCAGACATTCCATCAGAGAACAGAGACAATACAGTCTCAAAAGCAATACTATGGCCAGTTACTATTCCACCTTTTAGGTGCCTAAGTACTATACTCTTCAACAGGGGTGTGCAATACGGGCAGTATTTGATTCAGATTTGGCCCAAATCAGGGAAAGTGATTTGATTTGTTGATTTGGATCACTGTCCCTGATTCAATTCAGCCAGATCCAGATATGAAGATGTGATGCTGATTCAGCAAATCAGTGATCCAGCCATAGACACAGCTTTAAATGTTTTTTCTACATACCTCGAGGTACCAGGCATGGCTCATGAATGCTGCAATGCTGGGGCAGATGGCACAGGAGTACAGGGGACCCCCCATGTGCTCAGCAGTGAACCCGGAAGTGGACCGGAAGTACTTCCAGTCCACTTCCAGGTCCGCTGGGGACCACACAGCCACCTCCCCCCACCAGGCTTTCTTTGGCTCAGTGATCAGGTACAGGGGGGCCCCAGGTGCCCCCACAGACCCAGGAGGCACCAGTCACTAAGCTGAAGGGGTGGCGGGGTGGCCCCTCCAGCAGACCCAGAAGTGCTTTTGGTCCACTTCCAGGTCTGCTGCCAAGTGCACTGGGGACCCCTCCACACACTCCTGTGTGATACTCCATCTGCCCCACCATTGCAGCATTCAAAGCCACCTGCTACCTTGAGGTATGTTGAAAAACCATTTAAAGCTGTGTCTATGTCCGAATCTCTGAATCTTTCCAAATCTCTCTGAATTGGTTCAGAGGGTTCTGATTCAATTTGGAGAGATTAAAGGGTCTCCTGATTTGATTCGGATTCAGAGATTCAGTCAGTGAATCAGGCTGAATCTCCACCAAATAGAATCAGGGACCAAAGCTTTGCACAGCCCTACTGTTCAACCCTGCTCAAGTTCCAGAAAACCCAGTGACACAAAAAATGAATGAGTGGGTCCTCCTTCTCCTTGTTGCTTTTTTGTGATTCTGGGTGCTTACACAAGTTATATTTTTTGCACAATCAGGCCCCCAAATGCACTCTACAGCCATGATGTAACATGTGTATGACTGCAGAGCACTTTTAACATGGCTGATCACACAAAATATTACGCTTTGATAAATCAGGTATTAGCTGAAGGCAGTATAGAACAGAATGCCTTAGGGAATTTGTGTTCCCTCGAGGGTTAATTTTTCATGCCTTTGTGGGGCTGGGCTGGTGCTCACATCAGGAAGCTTTAGCCCAGTTCCACCCCTGGGGCTATCAGCTGGGATATGGGGGGAAGCAAAGCTGGACCTGTGAGGCAAGGGGGCTCCGTTCCACCTTGCCATGCCCCCCCAAGCTCTGACCATGCCAAAGCCAAGTTGGCAGCTGTTGCTGCCACTGTCAAGAGTCCCAGGTGGGGGCTGGGGGAAAGGAGCTCCACCATGCCTCACAGCTCCCCCCACATACCTCTCCTTTCCCCCATGCCCTGCCCAGGCATCTTGACAGTGGGGACAGCAGCTGCCAGCTCAGCTTTACCATAGCCAGAGCCAGGGGGCAGCAAGGTTGAATGGAGCCCCTTTGCCTCACAGGCCCAAAACAGCTCCCCCCAATACCCTGCTGGGGTAGCTGGAGGGGGGACCTATGAGGCAAGGGAGCTCCATTTCACCCTACCTCCCCCCCCGCATCCATCTTGAGCCTTCCCAAGCCAACAGGTGAATGTCTGTTGGGTTGGGGGGGCGGAGGGTCTAACGGCATTTTGTGTACAGCATCATGAGTTAGAGCATAGTCCCTAAACAACTATAGTGAGGGTGGGCAAAATAGAGCCTGCAAGCCGAATCTGACCCACCAGTCAATTTCATCTAGCCCACGGGCACCCGCCAACTAATTGTACCCCACCCAGCCCATGTGCCTCTCTCCCAATCTGGTGCACAGAAGGGCCCAGCCCAGCCAGCATGCAGCTTCCACATGGGGCTGCTTCTGCCACTGCTGTGGCTGCCAGGGGACCTGCTCCGCTTCCCCAGCATCCAATGTTTCCTCCTCATTTCCCTTCTGCAGTGTTTGCTCCAGATAGGGAAGTGGCAGGGGGGGAGGAGGGGGAGCTACAGCTGGGAAGGAGCATGGAGCTGGGGCTGGGGCTGGGGCTGAAGCTGGTGGGAGCATGGAGCCTTTGCCCAGGGGGACATCAGGAGCACAGAGATTTGTTGGGCAGGGTGTGGGTGTGAGGGAAGGTGGGGAGAGGGCTGTGGGGACACCCCACACAGTCCCCCTCATGGTGCATAGCTCTTGCCACTGGCAGCAGCAATCGCAGCAGGCAGCGGGTGCCTGTGGAGCTCATGGCCACACAAGCATTGCCACCCAGTGGCACGTGGCTCTGGCCAGCACTGCACATGGTGGCAAGGAGTACAGCCAGGCAGGCTCACCTTTACCATGCAGGACTGCCCGTGATGCACATGCAGCACATCCAGCTCACACACAGTGAGGGTGAAGCCCCACGCAGTGAAGCCGGTTGCCTTTGCTGCTCCCTGCCACATAGGTCCCAGGACTCCACCAGAAGTGGAGGGGAGCCCTGCCTCCTGCTTCACAGTGGAGTCCTGGGAGCTGCACATCAGGGAGTGATGAAGACAGCTGACTCCACCACACAAGACTTACCCAGTGGCATGGAAGTGCCAAGAGCTGCATGAGTCCCACACAATGGGGGCCAGCCTGACCATGCTCCTCACTGCCACATGCAGTATTGGCTCAAGCTGTGCGCCACTTAGCAGCAGCTCCTAAACAGCATCTTGCGTGCCTGCCTCCTGCTGCTGCTGTTGGGGGCTGTGCATGATGGCGGGGGGAGTATGGGGAGATCTTCCCACATCCCCCTCACCCCCATCCTCCCTCACACCCCACACACCCACACCCTCGCCCCACAAGCCCCCCACATATACAACCCTATGCCCCACCACACAGCCACACCCTCTCACAACCCCACCACACACATACTCCATATACTACCATACACACATACCCACCCCAACCACACCCCACACACAATATACAAGAGTAAGACTGAGTTATTATGCAATCATTTCTATATACAGTACACAATACCAATCATGATAAAATTAAATCGTTATACTAGGTGATTGACTTTTAGTGTACAATTGGGGTTTTTTCTGGTTCCAAGATGGCAACCCGCCCCTCCCAAAAGGATTAATTCCAGGGGCAAGGGGAGGGACTTCCAGTAGCAAAGGTCAGGGATTAAGGGTGGGACTTCGGGTCCCAAGATGGCAATCAGGGTGGGGCCCTTATTAAGGGGCACAGCTACCCTTGCAGCTCTTAATAGCTCACCAAAACTCATTAAATGGCCCACCAGCTGAAATAATTACCCACTCCTGGTCTACTGACATCCATAGTTCTACAGCTAAGGTGCATGTGTTACAGAAGTAGATGCACTGTGGTTTTACAGGGACTTGAGCAGGGTGGAATGGGATCAAATGTAGGCTTCTGTGTCCATTTAGATGTCTAATAAGTGTAAAAGGATTTGTTTGTTGTGCTTAATATATGGATAATCCCTAGAAAGTTACAATTTCTTTAGACAAATGTTTTAATTAATACTTTCAAAATGGAAGCAAGTTCTGAAAAATTCTCGTTCATTAACATGAGATGAATGAGTTTCTAGTTTGAAATATATTTCTCAGCTGTATCACACACTATTACTGTCACAAATTCTGCAAAATGTATTGCAGCATATATTTTATTTTATTGTATTTATTATTTATATAAAGTACCTGCCTACCTCTGTAAAAAAATATATAATGGACCTGTGTTTCCCAATGGTGCACACAATTTTACAGATATCTTTCAATATTTCTGTTCATGTTTCTTAAGATCCCAAATTAAATGAATGTTCCCTATAATAATAGCTACACAACGAGATAGTGAGAGAGAGTGTTCCTGCCCCAAAGAGTTAAAGAGTATCTATAATATATATTTTTGGCAGTTAATTTATAAGGAACTTACAAGCATAGTAAGACTACTAATTTTACTTAGAAATGATTCAATATGTTGATGATGAAAAAATGCTGTTAAATTATTTTGAAATTCTCTCTAAATTTGATTTATAGCCATTAGTTTAGGGCAAATGTGGCAAGCCTGTCACAGGAAAAAACTGTTACTGACTTTTGTAGTCCGTATAACATTTGAATTTACATTGAATAGATGTATTAAAACGTCAGGTTATAAACTAAACATGTGACTGAAAAGGACTATAAACATTAGATATGCTTACCATCAAACTGATCCAATTTTGCCCTGATGTTCTGCCTCTGTCTTCCCCCACAAAGATTCTAGGAGTTCCTTGACACTGGCCATATTTAAAAATAAAATAAAAAGCAAATTAATGTATTTTTATTTAAAAATGTAAGTCCTCCTTAAAAGCAAATGCAGTTTAATTTACCCTGTTGAAAGGTACAAGATCAACCAAATAAACAGTTTTTAAAAAAAATATGTATGGTTCTACTCCCCACCCTCCCCAGGACTCAGTCAATTTACATGGCTAAAAAAGATCACCCTTGACATGAAACAGTACTTCTGTCCCCATTCTCATGAAGTCTTGCTGAGGCTGCTAATAAGGATTCCAGCTGTGGTAATACTTTTGAGTGTGAACAAGTATTTACCAAGAAATACACTGAGGGACCAAACCCATTTCATGTAGGAGATCAATCAGCCATTAGACTGGAACAACCTTAGCCCTTAGACTAGGTCACTACCAAGCTGGATCGTATTTAAGTCAGCAACCTAGAGATAAAAGTCTCCATATCCCAGGATCCAACCCCCTGAGGCATTCAGTCCTTGAGTTCCTTTTTTTGTTATAAACATAATTCCAGTACAAGATAAGAAGTTGCACAGTACATATAGTAATCCTAGAGAAGATTAAAAACAGCACAAGAAGTATCAGAGGCTAAAACAGTACTAATCAGTATGGCCAGAAGACAGTTCAGTATTTACAGG
Source organism: Crocodylus siamensis (assembly GCF_052110815.1). Classification (NCBI taxonomy): domain Eukaryota; kingdom Metazoa; phylum Chordata; order Crocodylia; family Crocodylidae; genus Crocodylus; species Crocodylus siamensis. The sequence continues at coordinate 86,080,479 of NC_143395.1, read as the reverse complement.
GAGAAGCTATGATATTAGGCCTCAGTACAGTTGCCACTTCTCTTAGGTATCTGCCTTCACTGCTGGATGACAGTATTAATTATTCAATCACAGTAAAGGTCTCCATTAAGAAAAATCCTACACTGAGTTACGTTATCTTAAATGTTCTCATTTTCCTCTCTTTTTTTTCTTCTTTCTTTTCCCCTGAATGAATCCACAGACAGGGATACATTTTCTTTAAAATAACTCAGCTTTTTAGTGAATAAATGAAACCACAAATTTGCAGCTGTTGGAAAGAGAAGCAGCAAAGAGCACAATTTTGTCTGTATAGGCAGCATATACTACATAAGCAGTATTGAAGTACCAAGCCAGACATTTATATATACTATTTCAATTCTAACAGGAAACTGGTTTCTCTTTCCTTATCCTGATATCCTCAAAAATCTCTTTTTCTTATTGTTTACAACAGTTGGCTTTGAACAAAAAAGGGGGGAAAGCCTGGGAGCATTATGAAAATACACTTGAGAAAGCACAGAGTAAGATTAAATGTGTTAGTAATTAACAGCACATAAAAAAATCTACTTACATGATTTCGTCTCTGTATATGAACGTGTTCCATCAACCCATATTAAACTACTTGATCATAACTGCAAGGTGGAAGCCTCCTTAGTACTGGTACTGCTGTCACACAACAAATGGAAAAGACACTATTAGTCAAATCTGACTACCAACTGACCTTACCGCCAAGACTAACTTTATCTGGGACTATCCCTGATGGCATAGTTCGGTTCTTTATTCACACTTATTACCAGAGGTGCTGGCTCATTTCTAGATCTGAAATTACGGTATAACCCAGTTTGAGCTGATATGTACAGTATACAAGGAAAAACTGCTGTAGTTAAGTAGGTTCTATATATATTAATAAATGCCTCAGGCTTTTTCACTGGTAGGTGTAAAAGTAGTTTACAAGAAAGGTAACATACATTAAAGGTCAGTGCAGTCACTGCAGATGGACACTTAAGATGTCCACAAGTAAGGCTGATCACCATTTAAAAAGTGCAATTAGCGCCAGCCATTTGCTAAATCCTGTTGAGTGCTATGTTAAAGGCACAGCTTAGGCCAATTTAAACAAGTCTGATATTTCTTGTGGGGCACTTTGTTCTCAACTTTTTCCACTTTGTTAGTGCTTGTTATATTGTTACTTAGAGCAGGCCATCAGCCTCTGGTCAAACCTCTGCTCAACCTCTGGTCACACCTCATTAAGTCCCCTACACTGTTACTCATGGTGTAGGGGACTCAATCAATTTACACAGGTAAAAAAGATCACCCTTGACATGAAACAGTACTTCTGTCCCCGTTTCCATGAAGTCTTGGGCTCATAGTCAGCTTCAGGGTTGCTAATAAGGCAGCACTGGCAATGGTTGGGATGAGCTAGAACAGGAGTACTCAACCTCTGGTTTGCAGGCCAAATACAGCCCATGGGACCATCTCATCTGTCCATGGGACTTCCCAGGGGGAAGGAAATTTGGTGGTGGGGGCCACCCCCCACCTCTCAAATTCCCAAACCCCAAGCCCTGTGTGGTTGGTCAGGGCTGAGCCATGCACACCTCCACGGTAGGGTTGGGGCTAGGCCATGCCCATTCTCTCCAGAGCCCTGGATTGGGGCTGAGCTGTGGGTCCCAGTTTGGGGCTGAGTCCACACGCCTTCCCCCCCTCCACCCCGCAAGCCAGGCTCATTCCCCACACAGAGTGAAGCCATGCATCTTTCCTTCTCCTATTGGACTAGGTCAAGCTCCCTTGCGTGTGGGGCCAGGTTGACCCCACCCTCCCTTGCACAGGGATGGTGTAAATATATGCACCAACTATGTGCCTACAATGTGCAGGTTCCTGTCTTGTCTTCTAACTCTACCAAGCCACGTAATAAATATAATTTTAACATTTTCTTAATAATTTTTTCAATCTCTTTAACAAGGAGAATAAAACTCTTCAGAATCTGGATTTAATTCAATTCTGGGCCATCGTAGCTTGAAGCCCGAGATGTGATTTGGATTCAAATCTGAATTTGCAGTTTAAAGCCAGGGTTTTGGTTTATGCCCATTTTTTTGCTGTTACATTGTGATAATATAAATAATTTGAATAGGAAGTATTATGATAACTGTATTCAGAAGAGCTCAATGAACAGCCAGTTGAACTGCAAACCATTATTTAGTTCATAGTCTGAAGTTCTTGACTGACATTCAGCTCATGCTGTCTGGCCTCCAACATCCTTCCAGGGAAATACTATCTGTTATGCTTGACATAGGTAAGACGTATGTGAGACATACGTAAGACACAGACTATAGAAGGGTCCAGTTTCTCCCCACAAAAATTGAGAAAAAGAACCTGACAATCTTCCTCGTGAGAATCATCTTAGATTGGAATGATTGGGAAAGAAGAAATATAAAATATTGGGTTCTCAGTATAATATATCAGTTCTGATTCTGTAATGTTGCAAGAAGAAGCGATGATAATGGTGATATAACATGTGCTTCCTAACAGAGATAAAGCTTCAGACATTCACGTTCTGTCAGTATTATACACTTCAAAATATTCATCTGTCATTGTTTTCAGAATTAATTCAATGGACTAGATGGACTTGCATTAAAATACTTTAGGAAAAGCCTTTTCCTTTCTAGAAAATGCCTCTTGCCTTTCTGGTAACTTGTGTCAGTCAGTCATAGTTTTTCAACGGCGTTTCCTCCCATTCAGTCATTCCTTTGTGACTAAAATATAATTATTCACTTGCTAGCTCTCATCCTAAGGAGCAAATGTAAAACCTAGGCCTTCAAAATGCCCAACAATTTTACAAAAGGATGCAGTCTGAACATTGTAAACCTGAAATAATTCCATTAACTGATATATTTTTATACTGACATAAATATGAGCAGAACCTGATTCGAAATGGGGACCACAATAAGTTTTGAAACATAGAAAGGACACTTTTGTAGCAAAAATAATCTTAACTTCACGATTATGCATGTCTAAGATAAAGGAGAGGGGTAATTAGCTATGTTAGTCTGAAGTCTGGTAGAAGGTACAGGTGCCCCTTATAGACTAATTAAATCAAATATGTATAAAATTTCATGAGACCAAGCTCACTTCATCAGATGCTGTGATGGGACAATGTTTATCTGCATAAAATAAAGATAAATCCGCAATAAGTGGTCAAGGTTTTCAGAACTACTCAGCAATGGCCTAACTCCATTTGTGTGGAGATCAACAGGAGTTTCACTCATGACTTGAAGGAGGGGAAAAGTTAGTCCAACCCAGAGCACTTCTAAAAATCCCATTCTTTAATGGATGACATTTTTCAAAGTGAGAGAGAGATTAGAGATATTGTGTACTCATGTTTATTAATTAGGATTTTAAAAGGAGGAAAAAATCCTTTGCTCTTGGGTATAAACAAACCTAGGCACGTTCTGAATTAATTATATTTATGATCTAGATGTCCACGACCGTGATTTTCAGCATGCCATCCTCTTCAGCACAAGTGGAGGGTATGAGAAAAATAGTAGTGCAGGAAGTATGAAATAACATGGAGGCAGTTGGTTTTTGGCATTGGAAGAGTTCAATTTTTGCTCGGTTAGATGTTTTTAAAAGTTAAAAGGTGCTTGGAAGTGGCTTTTGTGTGGAAAATGTTAACTCAAAATTTTTTAGGTCAGAGCTGAAAACTTGAAGGAAAACAAAAAAAATTGGAAATGTCATTAGGATGACTCAAGGGAGTTGTAGTCAGGCTACCTCTTGTTTCAAGTTACTCCCCAGTGGGGCTCCCTGTGATGCACTATGGTCTCCCTTCAAGAAGAGGAGCAGAAGAACTGAGACATGATTTGATGGGGCATCTTACTATATTGGCAATGTGTCATGAGAAATGTAGTCCAGGTGGCAAACAACCACAGTTGACAGTGGAGACTTAAGTAGGGTTACCATATTGTTTTTAAGGAAATCTGGGACACTGCCCCCACCCCCAAGTCAGTGGCACTGCTGCAGGCACAGGCAGAGGCAGAGGCAGGTGGGCAGGGTGCGGGGCACAGTCTAGCGGAGAAGTGGAACAGTATGGTGCAGGCAGGCACTGTTTGTCTGCCTGGCACACTGTGCCACTTCACCCCTCTGCCAGACTGCACCCCATGCCCCTGAGATTCTGGGACTTCTTTTTTGGTTTTCATCAACCCTAATTTTTTATGAGCCTATAAACTGGCTGGGACCACCCTACAAAATCCAGGACTGTCCTGGCCTAACCAGGATGTATGGTCATCTTAGATTCAAGGCCCCAGAATTGTGCATCAACATTTTTTTGTTTTGGGGTTTTTAAATGTTTCACTTTGGGGTTTTTAGTTTTTAAGCAACATATCAAAATCTTACGTAGAAAGAAAATATTTACCATTAAAAACCTCTTCGTTGAAAAGCTACATTTCCATTGAAAATATTAATGGCGGGAAAGATTTTAAAAGCCCTGCTCTCTGGAACCTGTCTTTGATGATTCAGCATTGCTAGTACTGGTAAGTAATGGTGACAGAAGAGCACCACTTTCTGAGTTTTAAAATATGAGTTTTTAAAACAGGAAGACTCTTCAGCGTGTTTTCTTGGGACCTAATATTAGCCTGTGGGACTGGGAACAACTGCAATCCCCTCCCTGCCCTCCTCAAAGGATTTTTATTAGGAACTATTGAAGGTGGCGTAGTTTGACACATTTGATCATTTCCCCTCTATCGTTACTGCATATCAATGCTGAGAAATGAAACGTACTAAAAACGTGTACAACTGGTTCTGCCTCTAGACAGCTGCTGTGTTAAATGACAGCTTAGCTTGAACACACCTAGGGTGACAGAGTTCTTCTGTGGGAGTGCTTTACAACTCATCCCACGCTATCCCTGGACATAAAGTCCCTGTTTGCTTTTACTTCTTGCAGCAGTTCTATTTACAGAACAAAGGGAAGACATGTTCCTTCAGTAGCTCTTACAGCTGTTCAGTAGGAAAGACTCATTTCTATCTTCTATATGAGTGAAAATGCTTTTTCCCCATGTTTGGTTTAGTCACATACATTTCCTGCAGTTAGGCAAGCTGCTGTAAGGGATACTTAATGCTTGCTAAGAGGTAACAGCCAATTAGAGAAAGCTAACTTACAGCTGTCTTTCAGGGATGGAAACTGAGCATAACAAACTTGTCAAAGAATAAGAACCACTTTCTTAGCCATTTGTAAATGGGTTGTACGTGAGTAACTACCAAATATAGGTTACTGCCTCCAGGATGCAGTTTTCCTACTGGTAGCATCAGCCCTACTATCTGCTAGGACAGAATGGTGATGTAAAAGTTTCTCTCTCCGTTTTTTCTTTGTTATAAAATGAAAAATATTTTCCAGAAATCATCTGTGTTTGATGATTTTTTGCAAAATTTACACGGGAGGTAAGGTCCCAAGGCCCCAGACTCCTGCTTGTTTTGATTGTGCTTAATGTTTACTCTGGCTAGCAGCCTCCCTGATCCTGCTAATGCTGTCTGATGAAGGTCTCCTATGAATAAGCAAAGCAATAAAAAAGACTTAGGCAGGGAAGAAGCCAGGCAGGTCTGGAAACGCAGTGCTCAGCACAGGAAGACCATGAGTGCAATAAGAAACAATGAAAACGTCTGTGTCCTTTGATGAATTCCAAGAGGAGGGAATTTTATGCTTTGCGTGCTTGCCCTGGCTCTATACCAAACTTGTCCAACTCAGCTCTCTGACTGAAAGAGGAGGTGTATCCTTCCTTAGGCTGTTCATGAAAATGAAGCCTCTCCAGAGATTATTTTGCAAGAATGTAAAAATCATGAAAGCATTCATGATAGTAGGAAAGAATTGCATGCTGAAATGTGGTGATGTGACATCAGCACTCATGTGACAAGCCCTTTAGTAATGCTGTCCTTGGCCTGGGAAGAACAGATAGTGCTTCCTTTAAATTTAGTAGTTAAATAAAAGAAATAATGTCAAATATGCTATTACAGATTCATGAGGTTTAACAGTGAAGTCATGTCTATCCCGAATAATTGCAAACTCCTGGCTCACCGAGAATTCCCTCTACCTAACGTAAACTTCAGAAGAATTAACAGGAATAATTTCTCTACAAATTACCATAAGAAAAATAAAAGGGCCTATTTGCTTCTTTTTTTCTCAGTCTCTGTGTCTCCCACTCTTCATTTCCCTAAATACCTCAGTCACTGTTTGCAATACCACTATTTTGCATACCGTCAATCTATCTGCACTTTCACTTGCCAAACTGTGCAAGGAGGACTACTTATTGATCTCATGCCCTGGGAGAGATCTTGGCCCCTGGGAGAGATCTTGGCCCCAGGGACTTCAGCTTGCAATACTGTAATGAGCCAGGATGAGTTTGTTACCAGGGTTACCAGGTAACCGCATTTCTCTCCTGTGCTGTTCCCACGGATCTTGGTGTCCTCCCTCATGCTGCTCGTCACCATAACACACTATTAAAAAAAATTACAATATACAAACCAATTCTTAATCCAGTTCTTCACACATTAGAGCCAAATATTCAAACAAATTAAATTAACCTATCAATATTGGTTTAAATGCAATTGGTGTAAGTCTGGTGCAGACCAATTTAAGCAGGTTCACATAGGGGTTTACCTCCCTTTAAATCAAGTACAAACCCCATTTTAGTTGGCCAAAGCCTCATTGTATAGAATGGCTGTAGCTTTGGGGGCCCCAGCTTGATACCACTAAGATCAGCGGAAGAGCTGTTCTTGACTTTGGTTGGGGAAAGAGATAATAAGCCTGTTTGCCAACATCTCTCCCAGTTCAAACAAATCTGTAAATGTGTCATATTTCACTCAAATGTTAGAAGTAGAAATACCTCCATAACAAGAACCCTCTTCAATTATAGGCTGGGCTAATGCTAAAAAAAAGCCACAACACTCAAACAATTCATGTAGTTTTAGGTGTACCTGTCCCTGCCCCCCTCTGCTTCCATTGGTGCTGCTCCCTGGGGTTTAACTCAAGAGACTCTCAAAGCCAGGAAGCCAGTCAGACTTCCAAAATATGTGGTGACGCTAAGGACCCTGTGAACCGGAAACAGACATTTACTGTATTCTTTCCCAATCCAGTTGGCTCCAAATATCTGTGGCTGATGTTCTGAAGTTTTGGGTTTGGGCCAGGAAACCTAACCTGAAAGATTGGGAGCACAGAGATCAAGCAAGTCACTGGTTGCCTCATCTCTACCCCCTGCTTTTAAAGGGAGAGTTTACAGCACTGGCACTTTCACAACAGGAGAGAGGAAAAAAAATGAGGATGTTTTCAATCCATTAAGCTGCTGCTGCTGATTCAGTAATAAACAACATGAGTCTGTTTCCTTGATTATTCGGTACATAGCAAACAACTGTGTAATGTGTCGGGTAAGTACATACGCTATAGGGATCACTTATGGAAGAGCTGCGTCAATAACAGATTCATGAAAATGAGTTTCTGCACTTTGCGTGTGTGTATGAGTGAGAGAGGGAGTGAGACTCAATTCCCAAAACTCTTAGTCATCCTCTGATCTTTATTTCGCAGCAGGATCAAAGTGCCAGTTCTGGAGAAAAAGGCTTCGCTCTGCCATGTAAAAGACATTAAAGCAGAAAGGTAGTGTGCTTCAGCCATTTATTAGGAATGAATGTTGTAAAAGTCCGTGCGACTTGCAGGGAGCGAGAAGGGAGTTTTCCATTCCTGCTGCTGCCGTTGCTGTACATCTTGCTGTGTTACAGTCCTCTTGACTGGCTTACTGATGAGTGCTTGTTGGCTTGTAAAATGCAAACACATTGTAAGACTGTTTGTATGCTAGCTAAACTTTTGCAGACAGTTTACACGCTAAAGCACATGGCACACATTGTACTGGACTCTCACATGTACCTTCCTATGCTTTACTTAGAGACTTTCATTTGTCGTCATTCTACTTTAATTAAACAACATACATTAGTATGCACCTCATCTTCATCACATGACTAACATGCAGATGCTTAAAATTAGAGCTGGGCAACATTGTGTGTCTGGAAAACAACAGTTTCCCTCAAACGAAAGAGGAGGAAAAACATGTTGGAAAGGTCTAAATATTTCCCTTCTCTATTTTCAGAAAAACATGTTTGGTTTTAAACGGGCTTTTTCACTTTAGAATGTATTTGCTTTTTTAAAGAAAAGGTTAAGAGCAGTTAAACAACTCTCTTCCATTTCAAATAAAATATTTCTGGTTGACCAAAAAAAGACCCTTGGGTCTCTCTGGCCAAAACACCCTTTTGGGGTGTCCCTGAACTAATTAATTTTTCCAGTGTTTTACTCCTGCTCTTCCCATCCACCATTCACACAGCTTTAGTTTACATGCTTATGGGCACATGAATGAGAGCTTTCCTGAAACAGGATTTGTATGTGTCAGTGTTGTTAGCATAGCTGTGCACAAGAGATCACAGAATAAATATTAATTATAAACTGAAAGCATATGATAGCGATAGTGTACCTTTATCTTTAATTCATTTTACAATCAGAGCTTTTCAAAAAGAAATATACACCCAAAAAAGCAACTATTTTTTCTTTGATAAGTTATGACTGTATCTGTTTTAATGAAATTTTTACAAAATATAAACTGAAGATCTAAGCAACTTATCTTAGCAATGGACCAAAGCAAGCATTACAGTATCCAAATACTTCTAGTTCAGAGATTTTTGCTCAAAAACTTGGAAGTAACCAAGTCAAGGTCATACTATTGCTTATCTTCAGCCCTGATAAACAGTGATACCCTGACACTAGATCTGAATCTGGACTATGGTCTAGGCCCATGTCTGTAAACGTTGGCCCCAGGGAAGTAAGTGCTGAAGTCCTTATTGACTTTGGTAGGACCTAGATTTCATGCAAAATAATAACATACCTGAAATTAAGCAAAGACTGTTCCCAATATAATGAGAGGCTGCATCGACTCCTGTCTCAGTTCCTCTGCCCCTACTTCTTGAGTTCTTACATTGACTTCTGATCTAATTACATGGGAGATGCTTCCTACTTTATGATGCTGACAAGTCTTCTGATTCATAGAATTAGAGACAAGTAGGGCTGGAAGGGACCTCCAGAGGTCATCTAGTTCAATCCCCTGCCTGAGGCAGGATCATCCCAATACAAACCATCCTATACAAATCCATAGTCTAACTTATTAGCAAAACTATACAATCAACCCTGACACAGGCACAAAACAAAATACCATAAGCTGCCATACGTAAAGCAGGGGGACCATGACTAAAACAAAATGTGTTGCATTTTACTTTGCAATGTGGAGGTCACTTATCCTAAAAATTCAAAGGATGCAGACTTACCAGAAGTTAATTAGAAGAAAAGAATGACATTGATTTGGGGACATGGCCTTTTCCAGCCAGGCTTTTTGGTAGCATGCCAGCAGTGTGCAGAAGGTATACCTCCTGAAAGGGTGTAAACAACAAGCATATTCCCCTTGAATGAAGGAGCTACAGGAGAAGTTATTGTAGGACAAGTTGTTCTGCAGGTGCCTTAGAAGCATTATTGATCTAAAAACACCACCTATCATTGAAATTTCAAAGTATTTCTTAATATTTAATATAGTGAGTTCACAACAAAATAAAGGTGCATGTATCTGAGGAGAGGCTAGCCATCAGCAACCATTTCTATACAGTTTAGCAAAATGGTTAGTTTTCATGATTTATGCAGTGTCTCTTTATAGCCAGCTGTACAACAGTCCTGATTCTTTGGTACTTATGGGATATATTTTAAGTAAACACTAATAAAATGTTTCTTAAACATTCCATTTCATTGAAATGAGGTTTCCCGCAGAAAGTGTACAAACTTGGCAATAGCAACAAACCAATGGAAGAAGCTTCAGTAGATCAAAATAGGTTGAGCAAATAAGTAATAGAATATTTTACCATGGCTTAACAGTTTTCTTAGTTTACTCTGACGCACTCCTCTTAGGTTGCATGGGACAGTGCTGTCAGTGCCAGGCTGCATTTTTATCCTCAGTTCTCCTCTGAAATAAAACTAAGAAGAACAACTTCAAAGATGTTCTTCTTACATTCTGCTTTGCAATATACTACATGTCTAGACTGCTGTAAAATTAGGAGGATTTTGTCTTTCTAAAAGAAACCATAGTTTCCTGTAGCCTTCTGGGTACAATTCAAGGCACTGGTCTTGACCTTTAAAGCTCTAAATGGCCTGGGTTTGACATACCTCCTCCCTTATGTTCCAGCATAATCCCTAAGGTCAGCCAAGAACAACCTCCTGCAAGTACCCTCGGTGCAACAAATTTGTTTAGCCAAAACGTGTGGGAGGTTATTCTGGATTGTTGCTCAGTTCTGTAACTCCCTCTCCCTTGAGACCCACCAAAGCCCAAGCCTGGCCATCTTTTAGTAGTACTGAGAGACATTGCAGGCATCTAGCAGGTGTGGTTAAACTTTGAGTATTATTTGAATAATTGTTTTATTATCGCTTTATTATTTATCTGATTTTATGATTTGCCATTGTAAGCCACCCTGAGCCCTTCTGGGGAGTGCAGAATAGAAATCAAATAAATGAAGCCTAGCTTGAGTCTTTCTAGTTGTATAAAAATCTACATAGGGGCTAATATCACACCAGTTACACTGCTATATATTTAAAGTAGCACCCATTGACTTTGGGTCGTTATCACCTAAGAGCAGAATTTATTTCATTGTGTATTATATGAGTATATCAGAGTATCTGGTGATACAAAAGTTGTATAAGCAATGCCTTTGAAGTAAATTGGTCTGTAGACTAGACAATTTCAAACAGCATTCACGTCCCAATTCCAAACCCTCCTTGCAAACTGACACCAAGCTAGAAACCATAAAATCCAATATTCCTGGCAAAATGAGAAATTTCAGGGAAGCTTTTGACAGGAACTAAAAACACTGGAGAGGATTTAATGCCATTCCCAATGCTGAAACAGTGCAGGTAACAATTTTTTTGAAGAGTTGAAAACCTACAAAAACAGCAATGCTGAATGGGGGGGAGTGAGGGCCAGAAAAAGAGAGACTGAAAGGCAGAGAGAGACATACAGGAAGGCAGAAACAGACTCTTCTTCTGAAAGCTGATGAGTGTGCAAATCTGGAAGAAATACAGACCCTACAGGTGAACTCTGAAATACTTTAGACCTGCTAGGCTCTTCATGTGGAAGATGGGTAAATACATGTTAAGGAAGGCATATGTGTAAGCTGCTTTCAAGGTGTATGTTCTGTCATACATTTGTTCTCAATGACTGGTCACAGAGCGGCAGGTAGTAGACAGAAGTGAGACTTGCCAAGGTAACCACAGTGGATTTCAGGACTCCACAACTTAAAGCTCTGTCTAGAGGGAGAAGACCACGACATTCCACACCAAGAAAGGTGACAGCTACCGGTCTGAAATGTAAGTGGGTGCCCCTAAGGAGATCAGAGATGCAATTAGCTTGGGAATTGTGGCACAAGGTATTCTTTAAAGCTTGACAAAGTACTGTGCTTCAAACTGTCAATGTGGTGGGTGTGGAGGTGAATGGAAAAGCTCTTTTGCACTCAAAAATGGCTCACAGAAGCACTGGACTGTCTAACCTATAGTTTCTGTAGAGGTGAAGCAATCTTGTGTTATCTCCTTGAAAAATGTTAAAGATTCTTTAATGTTTGCCCAGGCAATGAAAGAGGGACTTCATGACAAGGAAGCATCTGCAAGATTACATTGTTCTCATCGAGTTGATCTTGCTAGGAGACATGAAGCCAGTGTTTGGAGTAAAGCAACAGCATTACCCTTCAAGACATTCAAACAGCTTTTTTAAAAAACAAACAAACAAACAAACAAGCAAACAAAAAAAAAACAGGGGAGGCAGGAATCTTTAATATTTCTTTTTTGTACAAACCATCACACAATTAAATAGCCAATGTTGACTTCATTGAGAGTCATTGCTTCCATATAGTGTGACAGGGGGCATCTCCCGGGTCTGGTCACAGTACTGGCCCGCCCACATGTCTAAGGCAGTCTGCTCAGTCTCACCTGCCATATCTTTGATGTTATATAAAACAATGTTGCAATAAGCAGGAGGCTACCCATTTAAGATCCCAATGCCTAGGGGTTTACACACAACTCCAGCCTTCCCTTATCATGTTCCATGCCTCGCAGATGACATCCTCGAGTTGCTCTAGACTTCAGCTTGAGGCCAGGACAAACTCAGCCCCTTGCTAGGCCTCATATATTCATCCTTTCTCTTCTCCCCAATGAGCCTCATTCATACCACCCGCTCTCAATGGGTCTCTCGCACTCTACCCACTCTCATTAGGCCTCTTACACACTGCCCCACACTGAGCCACACTCAACCTGCCCCACTCCCTTGAGCAGCTCCCATAGGCCATCAGGCTTGCCTACTCACACTCCTTGGCTAGTTGGTGCACTGCCTCTCAGGCTTTCTTGCTACAGTGTACAGTAACCAGACAATTCACTTTGCCCTGAGCAGAGTTCTGACTCAAGCCCCTCTCCGAGTAACTCATCACTTTCACTCCCACACCAGGGCCAATTTCTCTCCCCTTTCATCCATGATTCCCACTGAGCCACATCACTTGGCCTCAGGCCCACTTACAGCCTCAAGCATACAAGGACTTACCTGGGCCTAACTGCCCCCTTCCTGGGGTTTCCCTCCACACCACTATTGCTACCCCGTTACTGCCAATTTATTTAGGCAGTAGCTAAACAGCTCTTTTCTATAATCCAAGAAACTAGTGAAAAGTTTAATCAGGTCTACCAGCAAAGAAAATAAGCATGGTCTCCCAGAATACACTGAGGAACACCCACAATGTTAATGTCTATATTGTTAAGCACTGCTCTGTTTCACATTAGAGAAAACAGATGAGAGTTCCTGAAAATTCTAGCATGACTAATTATCCCAGACTAATCCACATTCACACTGGTGGGGATTAGCCAGGTTTTGGAACACAGTGGAGAAGCCTTCCTTTCTATTTTTTAACTCCAAGGCCTAGTCCAAGGGGCAAATAATAGGAATATGGGTTCCCTTTGCCTGATTGCATTTGGGCAATCTCCTGCGTGGAAAGTCATCCTAAGGACTGACACGCCTTACAACTAGTTGTAATAATGGTGCCACACACCTCTGTCACAACCACCACAATAGTTGATCTCTCCAAATTGCAGACCAATAGCTATTGAGGCAGGATAGATGCACATTTCTGAAGAGTACCCTCATATTGTCATGCTGACTCTGCAGTTCTGGGGTGAGCTTCATGTAGCTGTCCAAGAACATGCTTTTAGTCATTCTGTTCTGCTGTCATAGGCTCATTCTAGATGCTTCATTATCAAGTCCCAAAATTGTATTGCAAAGTGAAGCTGTTCCTCCCAAAAGTCTCTCCTGAAATAGCATATGAAACTTGTTCTCTTCCTTAGCTTCATCTTCTTTCTCATCCTTGTCTCCTGAAGGTTTGGTTTCAGGCAAGGGAAAGTAAGTTGTAGTTTATGCAGGAACATCAGCAGCTGCAACTACAAGCATCATCAATACTGCTGTATAGTAAACTAGTTAGCTTGCCAAATCTCAGCCATCTGGTGGCAACATGTAAAATAGATCATCCAAAATAGATCAAGCCATTGTGCACTGTCAGTTACAATATTTCAGAGAAGAAAAACTTTTCAACCAGAATGTTTTTAAGAATGTGAAACTAGTGCCAGCAACTCAAAAGGCAACACATCATTGGATGACAAACGAAGAACTTAAGAGAGTCTAATCCCTGCATGCGGACTACACACACAGTGACTTTTGGCTAGCTTCTGCTAGATAAGTGCCAAATGCCATAGAAACATTCCCACAGTGCACAATTCAAGCTGGAGCACCACACACTATGGGTTTCCCACACGTAATACTGAGCACATACTTCAAAGGAAATCCTTCCTGTTGTGGTGGAGCACCTTTGGTGCTTGCCACTTTAAGGGCAAGAGCAGACAGCAGAGCAATGGGCAGGTGTGGACATCCAGGGAGGTAACTGGTCTGGCATTTCTGGGAGTCTGTCCCACCACAGACAGCCACACCAGACCACCCTTCCTCAGCAGGTTGCCATTTTCAGTCTTACCCAGGAGCAATAAATTGGGATGGCAGAGGGGTTTAGCTAAAGTAAATTAAAGGAAGTGTGGTGAGTGCTAACTGGAAGGTTTGAGGCAGCCAAGAATTACCTGCCTTGAATTATAGCTGCATCCTGTGCATAACTGCACAGTGTAAAATCTGTAAGAGCAAGAAAGAGAGCCTTAGTGAGATGAAGATTCAGAGACTTACAAGAGGCATTAAACAGTTGGTGACTTTCCCTCCTCCTGACTAGTACTAGGGGAACATTATCACCGATGCCTTCTGTGCCTATGCTGAAGAAAAAGCATAATGGTTTGGCTATTCACCTTTGTGAATAGAATAATACATTGATCAGTTCAAGTGTGCTGTTTATTATCCATCTATAGGGATGCATGCATTATGCACTTTCAGGGGTGTCTTGGTAAAGCTTCCAGAAAAGGACAATTTTCTTGCTATTTTCCAGTTGGTCTAATAAAAGGTATCATTTTGGAACCAAGAGTTCTTAGTTTTTTGGATGTCTTTTTGTCTCAGACCAACACGGCTACCAAGTACACCCCTGAAACATGGAAGATGCCAAATTTTAGCCGATTTTGGATTTTAAACTTTATTGCATAACAACAAGGAAGTTTTTTTTCTTCCCTGCCTGCCATCTGACACCTCCAGGGAAGGAATTCTACCTGATCAACACATCAAATTGCTACTCAACACACTCTCATGGACCCAGAGGGACAGGCTTCCATCTTCAGCTCCCGCTGTACAAAAATGAAGTTTATTTCCTACCTATGGGGACTTTTTACCATCTTGTACCATCTACACTTTTCCCAAAGACTGACAAAGGGACTTTGATCCTGAAAGCTTGCAGAAAAGGACAATTTTCTTGCCATTTCCCAGTTGGTCTAATAAAAGGTATCATTTTGGAACCAAGAGTTCTAGTTTTTGTATGTCCTTTTGTGCACTTTCATGAATGTTAATCATGGTATATAACTTCAGCTTTCAATGCATATCCAGTTTGAGTGCTTGGGTCTACAGCCCTTGGTAGGTTTGGTGCCTACATGCTAAGTTTGTTACCCATGCTCTGTAGATCCCTTTTTGGATATCGCTATGTTACACTTTGGCTGATAGGCAATAAATAAGAAAAACCTTTAAATACAAGAAAAGATTACTTCATTTTCTTAAACCTGCAAGCTGTGAGACTGGGGAAGACATTGAGAAGATGACAAAGGGTTTAAATTGAGGTAAAGAGGGATTACAGTTCAAAGCTTGGAGCAGATGTATTTCATAGAACAATAGAACTTTCAGCTTTCAGTAAACCAGTCTCCCTTGGTAAAGTGTTTTTCCTTGCCTGTGCCACACTTAGAAGTTGAGCACACAGGATAGGGGTACGGAGGCGGCTCACCATGCTGTGTGTGTATGTAGGGGATGAGGAGAGAGAATAAGGAAAGAAAGTGGGGAGGGGCTGTTGTTACTTGGTGGCCATTGCTAAGTGGATAGGGTACCTATTGCATTTTTACTGGCTGTGGTGGGGTCACCACTTTGAGTTTGCAGAAGGAGGTTCTAACTTGAAGGGAGAAGAAGTAGGATTTGGAAAGGGTACGAGCTCATATCCACCCAAGGTGGGAGCAACCAACACCAGAAATATAAACAAGTGTCAATGTGGATCTCTGCATCCAAAACTAATTACCAGGGATCCTTGATTAAAAAATCGCAAATTCTCTGATAAAACCCCAAAATCTGTGATTAAAATTAAAGGTCCAGCACAGCCCCTCCCCAGACCTGCTAGTGCCCCTCACTCCCCCCGCCACTAGAGCCTCCCAGCCCTACTGGTGCCCTTCACTCCCCCCACACCAGCACCCCAGCTCTACTGGTGCCCCTCACTCCCCACCACAGCCCTCCTCATGCCCCTTGCCCCCCATCCACAGTCCCTGCCCCCCCCCCAGGCCTGCTGGAGGGGGCCCCAGCTGCCAGGACGATGGGGCTAGGGACCCAGGTCTGCAGGCCCCTGCCTCTGACAGAAGGCAGCAGCTGCTGCAGCAGAAGGAGTACAGAGCCAGCTCCTCCACTACTGCCTGCCTGCTGTTGGCTTGGGTGGCGCATGGGGCCACCTCCAAGCTGCAGTGAGCACTCGCAAGGTGCAAGGGGGACCTGCACCCCCCAGATCTATGCGGGGAGCAGGGTGGGTGCACACTGTGGGATCATGCTCTTGGCCCTGCTGCCATCCCTCAGGGCTTCTGAAGTGCAGTGTGTGTGACCCAGCATGGCAAGGCACAGTGGGGACGCACAAGAAGGCTGCTCTTGCAGCCTTGCCAGAGGGGGCCCCCAGCTGCCAGGGCTACAGACCCAGCTCCCCCTGCTGCCTGCTGCGGACTCAGACAGGGTGGCTCCCCACCTCCGTGCACACTCCTGGGGGGGCAGGGAGGACCTGCACCCCCAGATCTGTATGTGGGGTAGGTGCATGCTGTGGGCTCAGGCTCTCTCCCTGCTTCCCTCCCACGGGATCCCCGCAGCCCAGCGGGCACAACCTCGCATGGCAAGGAACAGCTGGGCTGCATAGGGATCTCCTCACTGCTGTGAGCTTCTCCCCCCGCTACCCTGGCTCTGCACCTCTTGCCCATGCCGCTGCTTTGAGGGGCTCAGCCCCACACATAGGAGGCATGTTGCCAGGGCAGCACAGTCAGCAGCAGTGAGAAGATCCCCACTCAGTCTGACTGTTCCCTGCCTAACTAGGTCATGCCCACTGGGAGAGAACTAGGGTGGAGTGAGCAGCAGCGAGCAGCTTCTCCGCATGGCTTTTCTATTCCTTGCCATGCTGGGTCACATCCACCGCTCTGCAGAGGCCCCCAGGGAGGGAAGTGGGGTGGAAGGGAGCACTGGGCCCACATTTCATAGATTTTCATAGATTTCATAGACATTACGGCTGGAAGGGACCTCGGGAGATCATCGTGTCCAGCCCCCTGCCCAAAGGGCAGGAAGTCAGCTGGGGTCATAGGATCCCAGCAAGATAAGCATCCAATTTACTCTTGAAGGTGTTCAATGTAGGCGCTTGAACCACCTCCGCTGGCAGACTGTTCCAGACCTTGGGGGCTCGGACAGTAAAGAAATTCTTCCTTATGTCCAGCCTGAAACGGTCTTGCAGGAGTTTGTGACCGTTCGACCTCATCATCCCTTGGGGCGCTCTGGTGAACAGACGTTCCCCCAGATCCTGGTGGTCACCCCTGATAAACTTATAGGTGGCCATCAGATCACCCCTGAGCCTGCGCTTTTCCAGGCTAAAGAGTCCCATGGCTCTCAGCCTGTCATCGTAAGATCTGTTTTCCTGACCTCTGATCATGCGCGTGGCTCTCCTCTGGACTCTCTCAAGCTTCTCCACACCCTTTTTGAATTGTGGAGCCCAAAACTGGACGCAGTACTCCAGCTGCGACCTCACCAAGGCGGAGTACAAGGGGAGAATGACGTCCCGGGATTTGCTCGAGAAGCATCTATGGATGCACGCCAGCATTTTGGTCGCTTTACTAGCTGCAGCATCGCATTGCAGGCTCATGTTCATCTTGTGGTCAATGATGACCCCCAAGTCTTTTTCTTCTAACCAACGTAGCACTGCCGAGCCTATAAGGATGCTGCAGGGTTTTCCTCCCAAGGTGGAGAACCTTGCATTTTTCGGTGTTAAACACCATAAGGTTCTCGTCTGCCCATTTGCTGAGCTTGTCCAGGTCAGCCTGGATCACCCGCCTATCTTCTGGCGTGGATGCTTTGCCCCAAAGTTTGGTGTCATCGGCGAACTTGGCCAGTCCACTCCTGACTCCAATGTCCACATCGTTAATGAATATGTTGAACAGTATGGGTCCCAGGACAGAGCCTTGAGGGACCCCACTGGTCACAGGGCACCACGATGAGTGACTGCCATCAATCACAACCCTCTGGGTCCGACCACAAAGCCAATTTCCCAGCCAGCGGATCGTGGTGGAGCCAAAGCCACAACTGGGCACTTTGGCCAAGAGGTGATCATGGGATACCAGATCAAAAGCTTTTTTGAAGTCAAGATATATGACATCAATCTCTTCTCCCTTGTCCAGGTGATAGGTCACCTGGTCATAGAAGGAAATGAGATTGGTCAAACAAGACCTACCCGCAACAAACCCGTGCTGGCTATCCCTTAGAATGTTAGCCTGGGCCAGTCCCTCAAGGATGGCCTCCTTAATAAAAACTTTTCTAAGATCTTCCCCAGGATAGAAGTCAGGCTAATGGGCCTGTAGTTAGCTGGATCCACTCTCCTCCCTTTCTTGAAGATCGGCACCACATTGGCCTTCTTCCAGTCTTCGGGCACTACACCAGAGCGCCAGGAGTTTTCAAAGATCCGTGCCAGGGGCTGGGCTATGACGCTCGCCAGCTCCTTGAGTACCCTGGGGTGCAGGTTGTCAGGGCCAGCTGACTTGAAGGTATCCAGCTTCTCAAGGTGTTCCTTCACGAGGTCAGCATTGATGGAGGGTAGGGGATCCCCCTCACCCAGATTTCCCTGTCCCATAGCAGGCATGGGCATCCCGTGTGACTGATGAAAGACTGATGCAAAGTACCTATTTAATAGGTTGGCTTTTTCCTGGGCATCAGTTGTCAGTTGCCCCATCTGGTTTAGCAGGGGTCCAACGTTGCCCTTGCTTTTCCTCTGGCTCCCCACATATCTGAAAAAGGACTTTTTGTTGTCCTTGATGCCTGAAGCTAGTTGGAGTTCAGTTGCAGCCTTGGCTTTCCTGGCTTGGTCCCTGCAGGACCGGACCAGTGCGGAGTAATCCTCCTTGGAGGTGAATCCCGTCCTCCATCCTTTGTAGGCTTTCCTTTTTAGCCACAGGAGGTCCTCTAGGTCTCTGGAGAGCCAGGGGGGCTGCTGTGCCTTCTTGCTGCCTTTCCTCCGTGTCGGAATAGATTTAGCTTGTGCACTGAGGATCGCTTCCTTGAGAAGCAACCACTCTCCTTGAACTCCCAACTCCCTGGGGTCATGGTCCCTGAGGGCCTGACTGACTAGCCTCTTGAGCTTGTCAAAGTCGGCTTTTCTGAAGTCAAGGACTTCTGTGTTGCTGACTGACTTGCCAGCTTTACGGCGGATGGTGAAGGTGATCATCTCGTGGTCGCTGTCACCCAACTTCCCATCAATCACTAGGTCGCCGATTAGGTCGTCCCCCGTAGCCAGTACCAGGTCAAGCAGCGCTTTGCCTCTCGTTGGCCCATAGACTTCTTGAGTCAGGTAGAGGTCATCCACGCACGAGAGAAAGCTTTGCGCCCGCTCAGATTTAGCTGAGTGATCTTCCCACGAGATGTCCAGGTAATTGAAGTCACCCATGACAACCAAGGTCCTGGAGCAAGCGGCCTCAGTCAGTTCCCGGGCGAACTTCTGGTCAAGCTCAGGACTTTGAGTGGGAGGTCTGTAGTAGACTCCCACCGTTGTGTCCCCTGTGCCGTATTCCCCATGAATTTTTACCCAGAGGGTCTCTAGCTGTCCATGCTGGTCGCCAACATCAGCTTGCAGGGACATGTAGCTTTCCTTCACATAGAGAGCTACACCCCCGCCCCTTTTGTCAACACGATCCCTCCTGTACAGGGTATAGCCCTCTATACCCGTGGTCCAGTCATGGGTGGAGTCCCACCAGGTCTCCGTTATCCCAATGACATCATATTTCTTTGCACTGAGCAGGAGGATGAGCTCGTCCTGCTTGTTGCCCAGGCTCCTGGCATTAGTGTACAGGCAGGCAAGTGTGCCCTTGGGGGCTCTTGCCTTGCCCACAGATTGTGCCAGGGCTGGGGCAGGGGTGGGCTCCCTTAAGTGCCCCTTTAAGTGTCTTGGTCCGCTAGCTTTGCAAGGGCCGTTCAGCGGGCCAGCAGGGGCAGTAGTCCCCCCATCCCTCAGCGGGCTTAGTTTAAAGCCCGGTGGAGTAGGTCAGCCAGCCTGGCTGAGAAGAGCCTCCTCCCCAGGGGAGAGAGGTGGAGGCCATCTCTTCCCAGCAGCTCGCTGCCTCTCTCTCCAAAGAGCGGGCTGTGGTCATGGAAGCCAAAGCCTTCCCGATAACACCAGCACCGCAGTCTTTGGTTCACCGCATGGATCCTCCTCTCCCTCCTCAGCCCATAGCCCGAGACTGGGAGGATCGATGAAAACACCACCTGAGCTCCCAGACCCCTAAGCCCCGCTCCCAACTCCCTGTAGCACCTCATGACCTGGCTGGGGGTGCTCCAAGCCGTGTCATTGGTGCCCACATGAATCAGGAGCATTGGGTAGTGGTCTGTAGGCCGGAGGAGCTGCGGGATCCTCTCCGCAATGTCTTGGATGCAGGCCCCCGGGAAGCAGCAGACTTCCCGGGCTAAGGGGTCAGGGCAGCAGATTGCCCCCTCAGTCCCCCACAGGATGGAGTCTCCCACAACAAACACCTTTCGCTTTGTCTTGGGGAGAGCGGGGCCAGTAGCTGCGGTCGAGCCTGGGTTGCCTGCGGGAGCTGGCAACTGCGTGGGCTCTGCTGGGGCTGCAAGAGGTGCGAACCTGTTGCTAAGCTCCGGCGGGGCAGGGGCCTTGGTGCGGCGGGCCTTGGGGCCCTTGACCACCTTGGTCCATGCCCCTGACTGGGCAGAGCGGGAGGTCCCAGAGTCCTCCTTAGTCCTGGAGGGAGACGGTGCTCTACCCTGCGGTTCCCAGGGGAGAAGGGCCTGGCAGTAGGAGTCTATCTCCTGCTCGCAGTCCCTGATGGCACGCAGTCTCTGGACTGTGGCCTGGAGCTCCTCCAGCTGGCGCACCAGAGACCCCAGTAGGGAGCAGACCCCGCAAGGGGAGGGGGCCATGCTCCCGGGCCCCAGAGCCTGAAAAAGGGACAGGCAGCCCCCACAGCCAAGAGCCAGGGGCTCCGTCTGCGTGGAGCCCGGAACCATGGGCTCCGTCTGGGTGGCCGTCTCTGAGGTGCCCAATGGTGGGGCTGCAGAGCCCGAGGGGACCCTCGGGGTGCGGCGCGTGCCCATCCGTGTCATGCCTCTGATAGGCTGGCTACGGCTGGGGCTGACTACTCTGGGGGGGGTCGCAGGCAGGGTCTCGTGCCCTCCCACGCCCTCCCCTGTGCGAACTCCGCGCTAACTCAAGCGCCTGTTTACGCAGCCTGTTCGCGGGACTCCCTGGGGGGCTGGGCCAAGTAGGGGCCTGGGCGGGGGCTTGACCCGGCCCGGCACCAGGCAGCAGCCTCCTCCCAGCAAGCGAGGAGTTAACCCCTTCCCACCACGAGCCCGCTTACCTCCGGCTGTGCTGGAGGTCGGCAGGGGGCTCAGCAGCAGCTGAGGGGGTGTCTGGGGGGCTTCAGGGGAGTGGGGGTGCAGCGGGCTTCACATGGAGAAGCAGCTTGCCACTACTTGCTTCACCCTGGTTCCCTCGCCCCGGGTCTCTATAGCCCAGCAGGCACAACGCAAAGCGGCAGGGAAAAGCCAAGCCATTTGGGGACCTCCTCATTGCTGCTCACTCTACACTGCCCTGGTGATGCACCCCCTGTGTGCAGGGATGAGCCCCTCAAAGCAGCGGCATGCACCAGGGCAGCAGGAGGAGTTTGCAGGGGCAAGTAGATCCCTGTGCAGCTTGGCTGTTCCCTGCCATGCCAGGTCATGCCTGCCGGGCTTCAGAGGCCCCAGGGGAGAGAAGCAGGGTGGGAGCCCAAGCCCATCGCCTGTGCCTGCTCCATTTACAAATCTGGGGGGTGCGGGTCCCCCCTGGCCCCTCACTCTTTAGTCCACTAGTCACTCTTGCTGTAGACTGCCAACCTAGGCCCACTTCCTCTGACCCAGCTTCTGAGTCTCAGCCTTGTCTAGCCCTTGGCCCATTTCATTCTGCTTGGACCCTCAGCCCTTGGTCCTCTTGGGTGGAATCTGCCCCTTTCTTCCCACTGGGGCTCAGGCCCTGGCCCTGTCAGCTGGAGCCTGCCCTTGATAGGGCTTAACATCTGTGGCACCTCCCAGGCAGCCCTTTGTGGCCTCCCATCCTGCCCTCCAGCCATTACCTGTCCTCTGGTTCTTGATCAGAACCTAAGTGTAAACCCAGAGGCTGTGTAACAAAAAAACCCTCTCCCTCACTAGGTCACTCACTTCCTCACAGGCTATAAGTAGTACCCTTTAGCTCTATACCAGCATCTTTCAGGGATAGCCTGGGTGCTGGTAAATCCCTTTCTGCAGCCATATTGCTTGAGAGCTCCTTTCCCTGCTGCCTGCAGGGCCAGATTGTCTGCTCTGGCTCAGGCCCTTGTTTTATATGTTTTGAGGCCCTGCCCCCTTTCTGTCATGTGGCTTCCCAGCCACACAAAGAAGCTTTCCCTTTTAATTAAGAGTCTGCCTGACCTCCTGCCACTGCAGCCCCATACAGCCATGTTGGTCTGCTGCATTCTCTGGAAGTAAGGATCTGGGGGGTGTGGGTCTCTTCCCGCAAGGATCTGGCTCCCTGTTACAGGTCACAACTGGGTTCCTGTGAAACAAGGTGCTCCTAATTGTCTGGCACATCTCTGAGATGGAGTCTTTCTCCTTACTCTCCTTGGCCTCCACTTGTTTGCTGTTGCATCTGACAAAAGTTTAAGTCTTTTTGGTGCATCTTGCACCAAAAGCCTGTCTTTGTAATATGGACATATGATTGGAGTGCTGGTAGAGTTTCAGGTTTGCCTTTACACTTCTCGTAGGTCAACTTCAAATCCTTGATCTTTAAGCAGCACTGGACCAGATCCTGGTTGTGACCCCTCACTGCCATGGTTGTGGTCATCTCAAATGTTTCCTAGTTTCTATGCCCAAAGACCAAGATTTCCTGCACCTTTGCCTCCACCCAGAGGGCAAAGGGGCCCAGCTAAAAGCGTGACAAGCAGGGATGGCACAGGACTAATGAGAAAATTATAGTAAGTGTACTAAATGGGTAAGCTAGCTCTCAGAGCATGTAGAGCCTGTCATTTATACGAGTGCACTTTAACTGTTCCCTTTTTAAATATCAATTCTCTGGCATAGCATTATTAAATTGATTTTCCTAGATAGATAGAAAGGTAATATACATATTCTTGTTTTAGCTGTATAAATGGTTGTAACACTGATGTAAGGGGGGGGGGAACCTTACTATCTATATATCTTGCTGAGAATAGTGCCTAGAGATAATGTCCTTCTCCCAGCCCTGTCAAGATGTATGTATTGTAAGCTTCAACCCCTTTACTATTTTGATCGTTTAATCAGAGATAGGTAAACATGCTGAAGAGGATGATGATTTGGTAGTACCATAGACAAACAGCTATTTGGAATTTAGCAGAATATATCACATAACATACCTCACTTTTGACCTAAGGTAATGAACTCAACTGCCTCAGAACTACATCATGATCACATTAAGAATAATGTTAAGGAAGAACACTGCTTTAATGGCTGAGGATGATTTGGATGAAGAAGCAGTTGTGTTGGTGATGCCCAGGACCTAGAGGCAGGTCCAAGAATATTAAAACCCAATAGGGGCACCTATTTTTTGCCTGAATAATAGTTTCTCAAGAAGCTCTCCAATGTTATCTGCTAGATTCCATATAGAGTGCAAGTTTCTCACCTGCATTGTTTAAACAGTAATAGTACCATAAATGATTTCACTGGCATTACTGCTGATTTATGTTAGTGTAAGTGTGATCAGAATCAGGCCCTGTAGGCCTCTGGAGGCATCTCAAGCTTTATCACAATGCTGTTAATTGTTTTTTTGTTTTGTTTTGTTTGATTATGTTTTAATGTCAGTGCATTCATTTGCTAGTCTTCACTTTGAATTGGTATGAATGTTCTCTGAGGTACCCATTTGTAAGAGAGGCTTTTCCCATTGGTGAAAGCAGACTCAGCAGCTTCTGAAGTTTGCTTTCACTTCCCACTCAAATGTCTTAGTGCAGCACCAAGCCAATTATATAAATTCATCACATCACATTTACTGAGGAAACAGCACTTGAGGACCAATTACACTAATCCTGAAATCCCCTTGGTGGCTTAAATATGTTTAAAGCATATTTGGTCTGTGCTATATTTATAGATAGGCTGATTAATTCCCTTAGTCTCTGAGGAGCAACACACACACACACACACACGTACGCTCAGACACACATACACATGCACACAGAAGTAAACATAAGAGCAAATGAAACATGCTGCTGCTTTTTGATGCTGTACATACGTTGGGCCAAAATTCATCTCTACTGTAAATCTAAAGATAGACAGTCAAAAAGCCTGAGGCTGAATTGATTCAATCTTCACAAGTTATTCTGAGCTGCAGGGATTGAACTGATCAACACATGAACAGACCTTCACTTTTAATTCCAGAAATGCAGCCACATGCCTGCAGTGGCCCAGGCTAGAAGCTGGGGGGCACAAGAGCATGCCTCCCTGCTCAGCTGAAGCAGACAGTTTAGGCCAAAGCTAGCCCATCCACCAGGTGAGCGGGGGTTGCCAGGGAGGTGCAAATTATCTTGGGATGCTGCAGGACTGTAAGTGTCTTAACTTAAATCAGTTAAGTCTGATACTACATCCATCCAGGTTTACCTTAAACCAGTTTCAGACATTTTGAAAACACTTTATGTGCACTGAACTTCTGTTGTGTTACAGATTTGAACTGGTTTCTGATCACTTATCCCAGTTTATGTGTAATTTCTGTCCCTGGCCCAGATGAGCTGAAATGAGAAATAGACTGATGTTTTGTCAAAGATGGCAGGAAGAGGAAAATGCAGAACTGTACCAACCCAGGGCACCAGTAGAAGGCTATGTGCATTTGTGAAGACTGTCTCCTAGAGCTTCCATGTCCACTGAGACACCACTTACTACTAATCAGGGTTTAAATTGTGGGGGTGCTCAAAGGAGGTGAGCCACCCCATAAGAGATGAGACACCCCTGTAAGATTTGAAATTCATAACTAGCGGGGGGGGGGTGTCTCCGATTTTATTAGGGTAATCATGATGGGCAGTCCAATTTTTTTTTGCAGACCCCTCCAAGAGTCAAAGTGTAGTTTTAACCCTGCAACTAATGGCCCTCTTTGGGGTTGGTTTCCTAAGTCTGTGGCCAACACTTGAAGGAAAGTGAATCATAGGAAAGAAGGTCTGGAAGGGATCTCAGAAGGTCAAGAAGTCCAGTCCCCTTTAGTCATCCCTTTCTAAAGCATACCAGCCAAGCAACCTGCTGTAGAAAATCTCCAGCAATGGAGATTCCACAATATTTCTACATAGCCAGTTCCAAAATTTGCCCAGCCCCATAATTAGAATGTTCTCCCTAATCTCCAGCCTAAATTTCTTCCATTGCAATTTGAGGCCATGGGTTTTAGTCCTGTCCCCTACTGCCTGAGAAAACTCTAACTCCATTTTCTTTATAAATGCCCTACAGTTATCTGATAACTATTATCAAGTCTGCCCTCAGTCTTTTCTTCTCAAGACAAAAGGATAGTGTTCTCTAGGATAAATGTTGACATAACCCTTCCACCTTTGAAAGCCACATTCCTCAAAGGTGTGGATGAATGAGCATTTCCAGGGCTTTCCAGACCACAGAAACTGGAGTTCTTCCAGCCACGGTGAAAAGGCCAGTAAGAACAGCAAAGGCCATCTCCCCTTTTCTTGCACAATCATAGTCTGTTTGAATATTCTGGAGTGGCTGGCCCAAAGAGAATGGAAATAGTGATCAGTAACTGGTAACACTTTAAAAGAATGATCAATCCAGTTAACTCTAGTGACATTTCTATGCCAGTACATATAAGATGATTAAATACCAAATGTGTTGATCAGCATAGTAGTTGCTACTGTACATTAGGTAACCAGTGGAATGATCTTTAATAATAATAAGGTATCATTTAAAGTGAGGGCAAGGATTTTGTAAACAAGCTAAAAGGTCTTTGTGAGCCTTATATTGATCAGATGGTGGACCAATATTCATCTTATTAAACAAATGTGTTTAGGAAGGTATAGCTGGTATATTCAAACTATATTTCATGAACTTTCATGAAATACTAACGCCATAACTTTTAAACTGTTGCCAGTTTGGTGACTTTTATAGTAAAATAAATAATAGGGGTGTGCAAAGCTTCGGTCCGCAATTTGATTCAGAGAAGATTTGGCCTGATTCGGAGGCCGAATCACTGAATCTGAATCAAATTGGGAGAAGGAAAAAAACCTTAGAATCAATTTGGAGCCTCCAAATCAATTCAGAAAAGATTCAGAAAAGATTTGGAGATTCAGAAGGCAGTCTTTCAGGGGAACAGAAAATGAGAAGAGGGAGGAGCAGGGGGGAAAAGACGGACATTTCTAACTGGCCAGTGACTGTGATCTTTCCCTGAGTCCCCTTCAATCATAGTGTTCTGGGGGAGGGACATAGATACAGCATATAAGCCTCTGTCTGCAGGCTTTATGTGCTTTTTGTGAGCTGTTTCTGCCTGAGCAACAGCCTCTGAAAGGTACTGGACTGGCTTGGCTTCCTACCTAGCCAGTCCCTTGCTACTTTCTGTTCTTGGAAGGAATTGGATATAGCTTATTAACTAGAATCCCTCTACTTATCCCTATCCAATCCTTTTCTTTCAATATATATTTGTTCTTGGTTTTTTCCCCCCACATTTTTTAAAAAGAAACCTGTGTTTCCCCTGGTAGTGTGATCCATCACTGTGCAGGGAAGCACATATGTTACACATACTCACACACATACATCATATAAGAAGAAGTCAGATATTATTAAACAGAACACAACACAGAAGAAGTCAGACAGTCAAAGAAGAAGAAGAAGAAGAGATTATATATCGTTATTATTAGTTATCGTTATATACAAACTAAACACAACACAGAAGAAGTCAGATAAATATTCAGATTATTAAACACAACACAGAAGAAGTCAGACACTGGAGAAGAAGAAGAGATATTATTTTAGTTACACACAAAACAGTAAATACAACATAGAAGAAGTCAGACATGGTCATACATCAGAGAAGAAGAAGAGATATATTATTAGTTAGTTACACACAGACACATTTTCCAGCACAGGAAGATTAATATGAAGAGTGCTGGAAAGACAGGTGCCAGGTCTTCTGGCAGGGAAGGGAGAGGGGCTAGAAGGGTAGGGGGAGAGCTGAAGCTGCATTTCTGGCCCTCCCCCTCCCCCCCACAAACATAGATGCATCCTCTTTCCTGGCAGCCATGAGTCTTCTGATGCCAGTGGAAGCAAGGAGATGGGAGTATTACCTGTCCCTGTACCTGCACTACCTCCCCTAACACCAGAAATAGGCACCAGTAGCAAAATGACTTGAGCACCCTAACTAAAGAAATTTTGGGGACTGAGGGGGAAGCTGAGTTTGTGCTCCACACCCATCAGAGTTCCCCTGGACCCAGGTCCCCTTGTCAGGAAGGCACCTCAGAGGATGTTGGGGAGGCAAGTGGCTCAGCTGAGTCAGCTCTTCCTGTTGTTGCACCTGTGCCTGGTGAGGAGGGACATAAGGCAGAATCCCCACCCTCAACCCAGAAGTGAAGGAGTAGTGTAGTATGGGATC
Source organism: Crocodylus siamensis (assembly GCF_052110815.1). Lineage (NCBI taxonomy): Eukaryota > Metazoa > Chordata > Crocodylia > Crocodylidae > Crocodylus > Crocodylus siamensis. The sequence continues at coordinate 86,052,891 of NC_143395.1, read as the reverse complement.
ATTCTGAGGTGGCAGATGATCCCAAGCATGCTATCTACCAGCACTGCTGAAGGCAGCTCAGATGGGGCAAAGAGGTGAAACACTTCACCACCACAGCAATACTGGTGCATCTCAGGAAGCAGCACCCCTTTGCCCTTCTTCCTCTTCAGCCTGGCACCAGTGGGAGTGTGCCCAAAGGGAAGTCTCCTACTCACTCCAAAGGCCCCATCCCCCCAAAATAGAGGCAGGCCACCACGGAGCAGTGAGGGAAAGCCACAGACAAAGCGGAGTTCGTTGCAAGGGTGAGTGAGGTCACCCAGAGCACTGGGGAGATGCTTGCTCTGAATGGCCAGCCCTTCTCCTTAGTTTAGTGGACAGGGTTCAAGTGCCTCGTGGCCCTTGTGGCCCTATCTTACCAAGTGCCCTCCCTGTATGAGGCATGCAGGGAGTACTTGAGGGAGAAGCTGCACAAGGAAAGGCCGTAGGTAGCCTTGCACTTCACCTTCAACATCTGGAGCAGCCAGGGTAGAGATCACGCCTACTTCTCCCTCAGGGCACTGGTGCAATGAGTCAGGCCATTGGTGGGCTCTCCTTCAAGCTGAGGTGGGAGGGAGACAGAGCCAAGGGAGATTATAGTGGCCATGAACCTCATGGTGCAAGGGTGGCTCATTGGGCAGTGCAAGCTTACTCGCAGGTTCATGGTCACTGACAGTGGGGCCAATATGGCCAAAGCTGTCCATGATGCCAACTTTGTTGGTATACATTGTGTGGCACACAAGCTGCACCTCATAGTCAGGGATGCCTTGGAGGGGGACAAAGCTGCCGGTGATGGCACTGTCACTACCACCCAGATGATTTCAAAATGCAGGAAGGTGGTGGGCTACTTCCACTGCAGCACCAAGCGGGCCAGATACTGCAGAAGAAACAGGCAGAGCTGAGCATCCCACAGCACAAAATCATACAGGATGTGGAGACTCGGTTGAACTCCACATACTTGATGCTTGAGAGGCTGGTGGAGCAACAGAAGGCTATCCATGAGATGGCCTTGCCCAGGGAGATTGGGATCAGCAATCCCCTTAACAGAGCTGAGTAGGATACCACCTCCCAGATCTTGGTGGTCCTCAAGTGCTTATCCCAGGCCACCAAGACTCTCAGGGCTGGTGATGCCCTCCTTAGCCAGGTGATGCCCATAGTGAGGGAACTTGAGAACCAAACGGACAAGTTCCAGGGGATTAGTGTTCCTGGCTGGGGCAAGCCACTGTCACCAGATGTGCAGGCACTGAAGGAGGGCATCAGGAGATGGCTGGATCTATTGCAGTCCTGTATGGTCCACATGCTGGGGGGCGTGTGCAACCCAAGAGTGACAGTGCGCCTTAACACACACACAGTGTCACCCATGTCATGAGTTTTGCTTGTCAGCAGCCTGAGGTGAAGTTTCCCAGAAACCCCTGCACCTATCTTCTTGAGTGTTGGCAGACCTCATGCCCTCAGAAGGGGCTACTATCTCTGCAACTTTTATGTGAATCACCCAAGCAATGTCAAAGTTATAGTATTTCAGTGATTCCCCATTATAGCCTATGGTCAAATCGCCAAATCTCTCCGAATCAGGGCCAAATCTTCCAAGCCGATTCAGCCGAATCAATTTGTAACAGTGATCCAAATATCTGAATCGAATCACTTCCCTCCAAATCAGCCAAATCTGAATCCAGATCAAATACTGCCCTATTAAATAACTCGCTTTTTAAAAATTCCTGCTTTTTTGAAGTGTTTTTATTGGAAAGGTTGTACTTCCTAATAATTCCTGTTTGAAGAACTTAATTCAATTTTAGGTAAATCAGTTTCTTCCATGGCACATTCAATTATCATCTTTACAGTATTGTCAAGGACCATCAACTGGGAAGAGAACTATGGAAAGTTAAAGACAAAGCTGAGAGAAAAGTTTAAGAGAGAGGAAGAAGTCTTATGATTAAGGCCCCCACTGTGACTTGGGAGTCACAAAGAAAGGGAAGGATGTGGAAAGAGAAAGAGAACAATAATATGTGAAAGAGAACTTGGAACCTGGAAATGCAATGTACAAAACATTTTTATTATGACCCTGCTCTGAGTTGATATCTGAAGTCAGTGGGAAGCTTGAATGTGCAGGGAATGCAGAATTGGGCCTCTACTGTATAAGCAGGAAAACTTCTATTACCACATGGGACATCTGAACAAATTTTGCATGGAATGACAGGATGACAACCCTAACTAAGCAGTGAGTAATTTCATGCAAATTAACAGAAATCAGAAATGACTCCAGGACAAAAGGCATCCTGGAAGCAATGACCTCCTTAGTGAAAAAGAACTTGATCGTGCCTGAATGACAAGCATTAACTTTTTCACTTTCATACTCCTAACACTTGAGACAGTCACCAGTTCATGCGCCATATGCTTTACATGAGTAAAGAGCATGAGAAGCTATTTACCACATGACAGGCTCATGTCTGTCCCTGCACATCATGTTTCCCCTGAGGCCCTAAACAAATTAGACCAGCTCATCACAGTATAAACAACTTTTCTGGTGACCATAAACAATCAGGTTAAAATAGACAAGCTTTTTTTAATTACTTGTCTTACAGATTCTGTTGTCTTAGGCTTCTTTCCTTTTTTTCTTTGCTTGGAAAATAAGAAAATTTCTACACACAGATGTTTAAAGAATTGGTTCAGAAAATCTCTTGTCCCATTTGTTAGGAGAATCTGGATTGCAACTCACTAAATATACTGGTTGCTAGAGTTATGTGTTTTATGCATGTTTCTGACACACGAGTTGAAACTTTTCACCAAAAGTTGTCATTTTATTCATATTTAGTTGTAAGTAAGTATATGAATATTAAATACAAAACGCTTGTTCTATTAACAAAAGGAATCAGAACGTGTGGTAGAGATGGTATCTTTTATTAGGCCAACTAGATTTTTGCAAAAAAAAATTCTTTATTTGTAAGCTTTCAGGCACAAGCACCCTTCTTCAGGCATAGGAGAAAAGATTGTAAACATCCTCTTAAGTAGAAATTAAAATTCATATTTCATAGGAGAGTTGAAAATGTGGTAAAATTTTCTGTCTCGAACAGTTCATTTTATGCAGATTAGGCTCAGAGAAAAGTTGAAATAGTCTGTTTACCTCAAAGTTGTTTGGTGAAACAGGATGTAGAATCATATTTCCTTCTGGTTATGATGTTTCATACTTCACAGAACAGTAAAAAGATGGACTGCTCTTCTGGGCAGGAATTTGTTATGCGGTGAGGTATCTCTGGGCTCTGTGATAATGAAATTACCTCGAACAAAGGGAGGTGTAGGGTCTCAGGTTTCAGGTGGCAAAACTTGCTTCCACCTTGTAAAATTATGAAGATTTCATTTTAAAAATTTGATACAATTCTATATCTTCCATGTATCAAGGTAAACAAACTATTCCAACTTTTCTCTGAGACTATTCTGCATAAAATGCACTGTTCCAAATAGGAGAGTTCACCACATCTTCAGCTCACCCAATAAAAGGTTTCACCTCTACCATGGGTTCTGATTCCTTTTGCCTCTAGACTGATATGGTTACAACCTGGATATCTGCTCTATTAACTGGAATTTAGGGAAAAATCATTACCCATGCATGCATTCAATGAAAAATCCTGAAAAACATTTGGCTTCATAGGCCTGCGACCATAAGCAAGCTTTCCCAGTCTCACCCTTTCCCAGTCTCACCCCATTCCGTGACTGCGCAAGTACACAGGGGCTGGCAATGAGGCGGGAGACAGCCAGCAGGGCCAGTGGGGAGGACCCAGGGCAAGGGGAAAGGCAAGGGCTCTTCAGGTGCCTTCTCCACACCTGGGGGTGGGAAGGGCAAAGGGCAAGTTGTCAAGCCCAAGCCACCAACATCTATGGGGACCAGGTACTCCTCATCAGGGTACACCGCACCCACTCAGCCCATCCCTAGCTCTGCCAGTGCAGCTTCCACCGCAGCTGCCCCTTCCCCCTTCCCAGCCTTTACCTATAGGCATGGCGTGAGGTGCTGGTTGCCTGACATAGAGGGCCCACATTTTGAGACCTACATGTGGACCCTAGCTCAGGCAGTAGGAGCCCTCAAGATCATGGCAGCCTCCAGGTTACATGGCAAAGGGGTGTTCTTTCTTGCCACAGAGGCTGCCATCCTATACATACCATATTCTAAACTCTACATAAGACTACCATCAACCCTGACACAGCACACACCTAACCTCCTAAGCTGTCACATGTAAAACAGGGGAACCATGGCAGCCAATGTCCTGTTTCTATGAAATGTTGTCAATATATGCTCAAGATATCATGGGTAGAGGGCCATGTCCCCCTGTTACAGAGGAAGGCAAAATTTCCCACAGTCCATACCAATCCGACTACATTGTAAAACTCCTTCTTAACCCCAAATACAGGAATCATTCTGACCTTGATGGGAGGAGCAAAACCCTCTAGCCAGGAACCTCTGGCTTTGGTCTCAGCAGGAAGCATTGGCAGTCAAAGTCCCCAGGCTTGGTTGTAGCCAACACCCAATGTCTCTGAGGAAGGCTTAAAAATGCCCTGACACATGTAGAAGAAAGGGGAGGTGGAGGATGGAGGCACCAGCAAAGCCTAGAAGCATGAGAAATATCCATAGTAGAACACAGGCATAGCTACACCTAGCTCATCCCTGACCAGTAGCTGTCCAACCTTGGCACTCTATTTCCCTGCTTCACTATTTTAACAGCAAAGAAGTTTTTCTGGATATCTAATCTACACTTAATTTGCTGCAACTTCAAGCCACTGGTCCACATTCTTCTCTCTAGAGCAAGAGAGAAAAGGTGCTTTCCATCTCCTTTATGGCAGACCTTCTATTATTTGAAGACTGCCATCATCTGCCATCTTAAGCACCTTTTCCACAAGCTGAACATGCCCAGCTCCTTCAGCCTCTCGTCACATGACTTCCCTTCCAAGCTCTAAATTATCTTTTTTGCCTGTCTCTGGGCCCTTGCTAATTTCTCCAATCCTTTTCAAAATGTAGAGCCCAGAACTGGACACAGTACTCCAAATGAGGCCTAACCAGTGCTGAGTAAAGAGGCACTATCAGCTCTTGTGTTTTGCACCTAATACTTCTATTGATGCATCCCAAAATCACATTCACCTTTTGTGCAGCTGCATCACACTGCAAACTCATATTGAGTCTGTGATCTACCAAGACTCCCAAGTCTTTCTCCTACAGTACTGCCATCCAGACATTTTATATTTGTAGTTTTGATTATTCTTCCTGAGGTGTAACACTTTGCATTTGTCTGCATTGAACTGCATCCTGGTAGCTCTAGCCCACTTTCCAATCTGTTGAGATTCTTCTGAAATTTGCTCACATCCTCCAATGTGTTCACAATCCTTCCCAGCTTTGTGTCTTCTGAAAATAGCTCAGGAAGATTTCTATGCCAGAGTGCAAGTTGTTAATAAGCATATTGCCCCCTGAGCTGCTCCAGAAACCCTGTCCCCAGGGAAAATGAAAACAAAAATGAAGTCCATGGAGGAGGACCCAGGACAGCCAGGCTGTCCCAGAGAGAAGCCCATGGAAGATACCCTGCACTCAGGGATAGCAGGGAGCTACATAAGCAGCAGGGCTGGGAGGTAGGGAGTTGAGAGTGAGGGGCACCAGGGGAATGGGGGGCTGTGGTCAGGAGCATGGGGCACAGGCAGGGACAGGAGGGCTGTGGGTTGAAAGTGAGGGACAAGGGCAAGGCACTGTCATATCACTGTCCCCCTACCCCCCCAATCATATACTCCCTCCCCCAGGGGGGTTCTGTCGGACCATTCCCTGATGGATGTCTGGCATGCCAGCCACCCTACATTGCACCACCACTTTCACCCTCATCCACATGGAGAAGGAGGAGATGCAACACTCCCAGTTGGACTGGATTTACATCTCCATGCTGAACACCACCCAAATCCATGCCTACAAACAAAGTGCCAGGCATCAATGGACTGACTGAGGAATCCTACCATGCCTTCTGGGACATCCCTACCTCACCGAAGTCTGGGCTGAGTCCTGAGGAACTGGCACCCAGTCTTCCTCCTGTGTACAGACTACAAGGTTGTAGCAAAGGCCATCTCACTGTGCCTAAAGTCCCTGGCTGCCCTGCCCACCCAATCTTCAGCCCGTTAAGGAAAAAAAAACCCAAACCCCAGGCTCACTGGTTCCTGCCTGGTGCGGGGGGATCCTCACTGCCCCCTGCTGCCCCACACTGTGTGGAGGGCTCTGCACAAGCCCCACAAAGCCCCGAAGCTGCTGCAGAAGCTGGTGAGTCCTGGGGATTTTTGGGGGAGAGTTCTTAAAGGGCTGGAGCTGGGCTGGGCAGATAAGCCATGGGAGGTACTGGGGGAGCAGACGGGGTTCTGGGGGCTCGTGTAGCATGAGGCAGTGTGGGTCACCCGGCAGCACCTGGTGAGTCGGGGCTTTTTTTAAAAGCACCAGGAGCTGGGGTGGGCAGGACAGCCATGGGGGGGGGGCCTGGGGGAACAGATGGAGATCGGAGGTGTGGAGGAGCAGGCAGTGGATGGGGCTGGGCGGGGGTCCCCCATGATCCCCTCCCCCAGCTCCAAGTCTGGCTGCAGCTCCCTCCTGCAGCCACCGGGGACTGAATCACTGAAGGGCTCTGAATCTTTTCAGAAGATTCGGAGAGCTTCGAACTGATTTGGACCTTTGGACCACGGGTATAGAGGGCTATACCCTATACAGGAGGGATCGTGTTGACAAAAGGGGCGGGGGTGTAGCTCTCTATGTGAAGGAAAGCTACATGTCCCTGCAAGCTGATGTTGGCGACCGGCATGGACAGCTAGAGACCCTCTGGGTAAAAATTCGTGGGGAATTTGGCACAGGGGACACAACGGTGGGAGTCTACTACAGACCTCCCGCTCAAAGTCCCGAGCTTGACCACGAGTTCGCCCGGGAACTGACTGAGGCCGCTTGCTCCAGGACCTTGGTTGTCATGGGTGACTTCAATTACCCGGACAGCTCCTGGGAAGATCACTCAGCTAAATCTGAGCAGGTGCAAAGCTTTCTCTCATGCGTGAATGACCTCTACCTGACTCAAGAAGTCTATGGGCCAACGAGAGGCAAAGCGCTGCTTGACCTGGTACTGGCTACGGGGGACGACCTAATCGGCGACCTAGTGATTGATGGGAAGTTGGGTGACAGCGACCACGAGATGATCACCTTCACCATCCGCCGTAAAGCTGGCAAGTCAGTCAGCAACACAGAAGTCCTTGACTTCAGAAAAGCCGACTTTGACAAGCTCAAGAGGCTAGTCAGTCAGGCCCTCAGGGACCATGACCCCAGGGAGATGGGAGTTCAAGGAGAGTGGTTGCTTCTCAAGGAAGCGATCCTCACTGCACAAGCTAAATCTATTCCAACACGGAGGAAAGGCAACAAGAAGGCACAGCAGCCCCCCTGGCTCTCCAGAGACCTAGAGGACCTCCTGTGGCTAAAAAGGAAAGCCTACAAAGGATGGAGGACGGGATTCACCTCCAAGGAGGATTACTCCGCACTGGTCCGGTCCTGCAGGGACCAAGCCAGGAAAGCCAAGGCTGCAACTGAACTCCAACTAGCTTCAGGCATCAAGGACAACAAAAAGTCCTTTTTCAGATATGTGGGGAGCCAGAGGAAAAGCAAGGGCAATGTTGGACCCCTGCTAAACCAGATGGGGCAACTGACAACTGATGCCCAGGAAAAAGCCAACCTATTAAATAGGTACTTTGCATCAGTCTTTCATCAGTCACACGGGATGCCCATGCCTGCTATGGGACAGGGAAATCTGGGTGAGGGGGATCCCCTGCCCTCCATCAATGCTGACCTCGTGAAGGAACACCTTGAGAAGCTGGATACCTTCAAGTCAGCTGGCCCTGATAATCTGCACCCCAGGGTACTCAAGGACCTGGTGAGAGTCATAGCTCAGCCCCTGGCACGGATCTTTGAAAACTCCTGGCGCTCTGGTGTAGTGCCCGAAGACTGGAAGAAGGCCAATGTGGTGCCGATCTTCAAGAAAGGGAGGAGAGTGGATCCGGCTAACTACAGGCCCATTAGCCTGACTTCTATCCTGGGGAAGATCTTAGAAAAGTTTATTAAGGAGGCCATCCTTGAGGGACTGGCCCAGGCTAACATTCTAAGGGATAGCCAGCACGGGTTTGTTGCGGGTAGGTCTTGTTTGACCAATCTCATTTCCTTCTATGACCAGGTGACCTATCACCTGGACAAGGGAGAAGAGATTGATGTCATATATCTTGACTTCAAAAAAGCTTTTGATCTGGTATCCCATGATCACCTCTTGGCCAAAGTGCCCAGTTGTGGCTTTGGCTCCACCACGATCCGCTGGCTGGGAAATTGGCTTTGTGGTCGGACCCAGAGGGTTGTGATTGATGGCAGTCACTCATCGTGGTGCCCTGTGACCAGTGGGGTCCCTCAAGGCTCTGTCCTGGGACCCATACTGTTCAACATATTCATTAACGATGTGGACATTGGAGTCAGGAGTGGACTGGCCAAGTTCGCCGATGACACCAAACTTTGGGGCAAAGCATCCACGCCAGAAGATGGACAAGCTCAGCAAATGGGCAGACGAGAACCTTATGGTGTTTAACACCGAAAAATGCAAGGTTCTCCACCTTGGGAGGAAAAACCTGCAGCATCCTTATAGGCTTGGCAGTGCTACGTTGGTTAGCACTACAGAAGAAAAAGACTTGGGGTCATCATTGACCACAAGATGAACATGAGCCTGCAATGCGATGCTGCGGCTAGTAAAGCGACCAAAATGCTGGCGTGCATCCATAGATGCTTCTCGAGCAAATCCCGGGACGTCATTCTCCCCTTGTACTCGGCCTTGGTGAGGCCGCAGCTGGAGTACTGCATCCAGTTTTGGGCTCCACAATTCAAAAAAGATGTGGAGAAGCTTGAGAGAGTCCAGAGGAGAGCCACGCACATGATCCGAGGTCAGGAAAACAGATCTTACGATGACAGGCTGAGCGCCATGGGACTCTTTAGCCTGGAAAAGCGCAGGCTCAGGGGTGATCTGATGGCCACCTATAAGTTTATCAGGGGTGACCACCAGGATCTGGGGGAACGTCTGTTCACCAGAGCGCCCCAAGGGATGACGAGGTCGAATGGTCACAAACTCCTGCAAGACCGTTTCAGGCTGGACATAAGGAAGAATTTCTTTACTGTCCGAGCCACCAAGGTCTGGAACAGTCTGCCAGCAGAGGTGGTTCAAGCACCTACATTGAACACCTTCAAGAGTAAATTGGATGCTTATCTTGCTGGGATCCTATAACCCAGCTGACTTCCTGCCCTTTGGGCAGGGGGCTGGACTCGATGATCTCCCGAGGTCCCTTCCAGCACTAATGTCTATGAAATCTATGAAAATTTTTATTGGTCCCCTTATTCAATTGAGATTTGGAGATTTGACCACTGAATTGGGCTAAATCTCCTCTGAATTGAATCAGCACCTGAAGGTTCGCACAGCCCTAGTGTCTACAGAATTCTCCCTGTGAAAATTTGTGCTCTATGGGCACATCCACACATGCAAGCACATGCACTTGCAGCAGCTCAAATAGAATCAGTGCAAATCTGAGCCAGGGCTTTTTGCCTCAGTGCATGTTCTCAGACATGTACTTTGGTGTGGAGCATTTTGTGCCACTGGGGGCAAAATAACCCTGCCTAGCTCCTCATGGATCTGCAGCCAGGGGAGCTAGAGCCTGGGGACAGACAGCACCTGTGATGTCCCCAACAATATAAAAAACTGCCCTGTCCTGCCCCATCAGTACAAAGAGCTGCCCTGTCAAGTAGCTCAGGGCTACTCGCTCTCAGGACCTTCTGAGGCCCAGCCAGTTGGTACCTGGGGGCATGGCCAGTAGACACATCTACCCCTTTGGGCCAGCTGCCAGTGGGCTGTGGCTGCAGAGTTGGGCTTTGTGCAGCACTGTTGCCATATGTGCCCCCTGCCTGGTCATCTGGGCAGCTATTACCTGGAAGATGTTCCCAGTGTGGCGGCCTGCTTTGAACTGTCAAAGCATGTCCTCCTGGCCCCAATTGGCCAGGAGGTAAACCACCTCTAACTGGGTCCAAGGTACCAGCTCTGAACAGGCTCCTTTTCTGGTGTTCCCTGTTTGAAAACTAAATAATCTCTGTTAAAAAAATCCTGAAGTCACTCTATAAATACCCCAAAATCCATGTTCCTCCACAATTAAAACAAATGACCACTAGAGAGAGAGAGAGAGAGAGACAAAGACAGAGAGACAGCAATCAGTCGGGCAATGTTTTATTGATATATCTACAGTGGTAAAGCAATTTGGAAGCCTACCAGTGTCTCTATCATCATAATAAAATGAATTCTAAATATCTATATGTTTTGCTCTTTGCCTTTGGTATTCTTACCATTAAGCAGTTAGAGCTCCCTGTGACCCCTTTACTAACCAGGATGTGGGGACAGATGCCCCTACAGCCACAACTCCTGCCAGCAGATTTCATCCTGTCTGGCAGCTGGTAATGTAGTGCGTGTGCTGGGGGGATGTGGGGTTTGCAGGAGGGACTGGGAAGGAGGGTGGGGGGATGTGGGTGGCTGTGTAGGGATGTGGGGGGACATAGGGTAGGTGTAGGTAGATTGTTGAGGGACTCTGTGGAGGCCCCTGCTCCCCACAGGGCACAGCCCCCCTGCACAGCTCACAGACTTCCCCCACAGAGTTCCAGCCCTCCACAGGGGTCACACACCCCCAACAGGGGTTACAGCCCCCCCCAACAGGGGTCACATGGCTCCCACAGGGGCTACCACCTCTCCCCTGCAGGGCCCACATGCCCCACCCTCTCTTGCCCCCCAGCCCTCTGGATTGCTGCCCCATCTGACCCCACCCCATCCAGGCCCTGTAGCCCCCATAATGGCTGCCCCAACCAGCCCCACCCCCCAGCTTACACCCCAGCCCCAGCCTCCTGGCACTTCAAAAAAAAAAAAAAGGGGTTTGCACTCACTGGCAGTAGCAGGGGCTGTGGAGGCTCTGGGGTCTTGTGGAAGAGTCCCCCTGTGCAGCACAGGGCAGCGGGGGGCAGTGGGGCCCAGCCCTGGCCATGTGGCACCCACACTGCCACTGCCCCATTGTGTGGGTGCAGTTGGGTTCAGTAGGGTGCTGTGCAGATCCGCACACTGTTGGGCAGCTGGGGTGGCTGCGGATGTCACCCAAGCCCCATGCTACATGGGGGGCTCTGCCACATGGCCCCAGTGACCCTGACAGCAGCTGCTATTTCTGGTGAGTGCAAGGGTTGTTTTTTTAATTGCTGGGATGCTGGGGCTGAGTGAGACAGCCATTGCTGGGGGCTTGGGGGTTAGGCAAGAGATGGGGCTAGATGGGGCAGCCATCAGGGGGATTTGGGGGGCAGGCAGGGGATGAGGCCAGGCAGGGCAGCCATCAGGGCAGCTTGGCCACAGGCAGGGGGTGGGGCCAGGTGGGGCAGTGATTGGGGGGCAGGCGGGAGATGTGGCCAGGTGGGGCAGCAATTAAGGTGGCTGGGGGACTAGGAGGGTCTAACAGGGGTCCCCCCATGGTCCCCGCCTCCCTCCTCCAGCGCCCCCACCCCCTACTTACCAGCAGGAGCCTGGGTACAGCTCCCTGCAACTGGCACGCTGCCTGCCCTGCATGTGCTTCAGCAATGGGTGAGTGCCAGCCAGAGCATCTCTGTGAAGGACCAAGCCTCCAGTTGCCTCAGGGCATGATCCAGGACTGTGCCCTGCCCTGCTTTTATCCCCCTCTTGTTTTTTGATCCCTGGATATCCTGAGGAATATTTTTTAATTCCTGCACATGCCTCTTGCAGCACCTGAAAGGGCTTGGAGAGGCTGCAAGATGCACGTGCACACTCATGTGGATATGCCCTATGGGGTGTCCTGGCTCTGGTCAATAATGACACAGATATATTGGTGTAATGACACCAATTCAAAACCTTATTTTAATTGTAATATTGAAATCAAGTTTATATTAATAAATTAAGCTAAACTGATTTAAGGGGGATTGAAATCAGTGTAAGTCCAGCTAAATCTGGGCTACTTCTTGTTGTGATGTGCCTTCCTCACTTCAAATATTCATTCATGCATGGCCTTGGCATGGGCACCTGGTGATAGGCACAGGGAGGCTTCATGCAACCTCTGACAGGAGCCTTGATTACCGCAGGGAGGACCCCAGAACTCACCTGCCATGATTTTGAGTGCATCTCCAGCGGTGGGGTCTACCATTGGCGGTTCCTCAAGATTAGTTGTTCCTCCTGACAGATATTTGTGGGGCTCCACATCCCCTACACCCCTTCCATACGTCAGCCTCTGATAAGCCACCTGATCTTGATACGGCTTGACCTCCGGTCTTGATGATCCTTACCGGTTGCACGCTGTCAGGTACCAGGTCTTTTCCTTCCTTTTTTAATAGATTACAGGTCCTTTGGGTGTTGCTCTCTCCTGTGGTCTCCCCCACTCAATGCCAGCTGCCTGTCAACTCTTGTGAGTGGCCCTTGTAGTTCAGTTGTCGCTTGGACCTCTCAATGTAGGGTTATCAACAAAATAAAATAAAACAACAAAACAAAGTAGAAGACAACAGAGGAATATGCACAGGCCAGAAGGAAATGAAAAGGAAGGACACAAAAAGTAAAGCAGGTAAAGAAGAAAAAGAGATCAGGCTGAACAGCCTCATTATTCTCTCTGCTCTAGAGCCTGTGCCTGGCCACATCCCCTGATGCTGCTCTGCTCTCTACCTCTCTTGAGAGCTTCCTCCGCTTCTCTCTGAGTCAGTTTCTTTCCAAGTCAGTTTCTCTCCCACGACCCAGTCTATGAGTGTCCAGTGTGGAGAGCTTCCTCCGTTTTCTGTGCTTCCCCCCCTGCTCTTCCCTGAGTGGGGTCTCCTCTCACACACCAGTGCTGCCCGTGACTAGCGTGGAGGCTTTCTGCAGCTGCTGCTGCTTGGGGTGTCCCTGCCCGATCAGGACTTCCCTTTTCTTGCTGGTACTGCCTGCTGCCGGCGTGGAGAGCCTCTGCAGCATCTGCTGCCTCTCCCACTCTCTCCCACTCCCAGCTGGTGCCAGCTTTTATCCCAGTTGGCTGGCGATCGTCTGTGACATCACCCGCCGGCTCCAGCTGTATATAAGTGAATCTGATGAACCGCGTGGGTTTCTCTCATTGGCGTTGTTCATCTGGAGTGGGTAAGTAGCCCTTGATTTCAGGGTTTCTCCTCTGGGGGTGCGTAGTCCCCATGCTTGTACCCCTGGGACATGTGACTAGACTGATTTTAAATTGTTCTAGTTATAACAGTGTTGCTTCTTAAAAATAAACAAGCCTTCCATCACCAAGATCAAAAGATCTTTTAAATTAAATCCATGAGTTCTGTAAAGAGCTGTTTGGTCTCTGAGTCAGGCCAACATAACACACTGATTTCAATGCAATATTCTTCAGAATTGTGACATACTTTGATTCCATAATATTTCACAGAACATTCTTAATGGATGTAAAATTCAAATGAAACTTAGGGAGAGTTAATCTTTTTGTATAAGTTGCTTGTGCATAAAACTGAAAGAAGGCTAACTCATGCATAGGCCTCTAAGACATAACTCTGTCTGACTTTCAGATAATAAATATTTAAATTTGGTGATGATAAGTCTTTTTTTCTGAACTGTGGTTTAGAGATGAGAGGTGTTTTATTTATTTTCCCCTTCATTTTTTCAAACGTCACATTGTGGGAGTGAATCACTGATATACACCAAACTACAAATTTTACTGGCACTGTCTGAAACTTGGACTGCAAACCCAATCCTAAACTCCTTATTCAGGCACAAATGTCATAAATAATCTCCCAGGCATCAATGATTGGGCTTTAAAATTATCATTTGATAACATAAAAATTAAAAAAATGTAAATGTTGTTACTAATATGGTATTAGACCTCTCATTTCAAGCCATAACACAGCATAATAGCAATACAGTAATGAGGGAGTTACCAACCTGCAGAAAAACCATAAAAAAGAATGTAATACAGACTGCACCAACTCCCAGAATGCCACGGCCTATACCCCATAGAGTTTCTGACCTCCTTTGTAGATTAGTACATAAGGGAAATTACCATGGTATAATTGTATTCGCTGTGCAAAACTGGTATCAAAACCTAGGGGCACCTGTATACATCATGGGATTTAATCCTCATTAAATTAAATAGGTTTATAAAATGTGCCGCATCAGTGTTTGCATGTACTAGGTTGTTGAATGAATTAAGCTTTGGAGTATTGCAAGAGTGTTTGCACACATGAGGTTTTCGAATGAATTAAGCCAGTCCCTGGCTAGCACCACAGAAGAACGGGATGGTCCTGCACGGCCTGCCTCCCCCCCCCACCCCGGCCCAGGGGCCCCCCCATGCCCTGCCACACAGCTGGCGCACAGCGCAAGGGGAAAAAAAAGCGGAAGCAATTTGAAAGCAGCAGCATTTCCAAGGGGTGAACTACAAAAAAGTTGCAGTGCCATCTGGTGGACAAAAAGCTCTTTACATGTCTTTGAGTGCCTTTGTGTTTGCACACAATAAATCTATATAACGCTTTAATTTGTGGTGAGGCAAACTAAACTATGTCCGAGGAGTTTTAGTTTAAAGCACCAGAAAGACTTTTAAAGTGTCTGGAAAACCCACTTGTGCAAACAGTCACACCACTGCAGTGCAAGAAAGGGCAAAAAACATAGTGTGTACAAATGCCCCAGATTTCTTAACTCCCAGGGCTGTGGCCATGCACCACTTACATAAAAAGTATTTATAAATCACTCCATTGCATTCACTGCAGATCCCCCAAGATGCATAATCCCTGAAGAGACACCTAAGTGATCCTAGTCCTCATAGGGTGTGTCTACACCTGATGCTATATTGCTGTAGCAATGCACTATGTTGACGTAATGTGGGCAAGAACTATAATGTTGCAGCTATGTCACCATACCAACACACTACCTTGTGTGTCACAATGTTACCATAGCAACACATGTAGATGCACCCATAGTTACCAAGCAACTTATGCTGTACCTCCCTTTAAAGGTCTTATGATGAGTGGCAAACACAGGCTGGGGAAAAAAGCTCACCCAATTATTTAAGCTAAGTCAATGTTCCAGAGCAAGGCCTGGGAGTAGGAGACACCTTTGAGGATGAACAGCTGTGGAAGACAGCACATCAGGCTTACAGAAACAGGTACTAATTAGCATTTGTCAGGAAGCAAAAAAGCCTTAGGAGAATACCAAAGGATTTCATCAGGATAAATTTGTACAAGAATTTTTAAGCTGAAGAGCACCAGGTGCCATTTTCTGAGGTCCTTTTCTGTTACTGAAAGAAACTGGCCTATTTCCTCATGCACAGGAGAAGGGGCAAATTTGTATGACGGTTGAGTGGTAGCTTAGAAGTGGACTTCTCAGGAAGCAAAAAAAGGCTTGTATTTGGGAGAAAAGAGAGTTTCCTGAGTGAGATGCATGAAGTCTTGCAAGTCTCTCTTCAGGTTTCACAAACTAGTTTGGTTTGACAGTATTTCAAATTTGAAAAATAGTTTGCCTTCTTTGGTGACTGTCCAAACTCTGCCAAAAAACAGTTAGTAGTCCTGATACCTCAGCAGTTGTTCCATGCCTTACATTCCATCTCACTCAAAACTTACACCAGCTTTTCTTCAAGGGTCTCATTGTGTAATGCAAGCATCTCCTTTTCTATGCTCTGCCGTGGTGGTGTGTAATAAGGAACCCAACTCTGTTACTCAAACACAATGGAGAGGGAGGTTAGGGAAACATTCTTTTACTAGGATCCAGGTTATGAGACTACTGAGGTAGGACTGAGATGGGAGGAAAACCTAATTAGCACATCCTGGGTGTATACCAAAGCAGTCTACATGGGCCATGTCCAGAAGAGTGTGGACGTTTGTTTTGCCAGGGACAAGTAGCAATGGCACAAAATTCACAAAGTGTGCTGCTGTTACTTGTCCCTGGGGAATGCCCATGCCACACACACTCTAGTATGCAGCAGGTTACCCCAGGTGAGGTAGGGGAGGCTGAAACTGGAAACTGTGCTGGCCCCAGCAGCCTTACTGGAGGTCCTGGGGACTTCTGGGAGCTGCAGCCATGGCACTTCTGCAGCTGGGAATCTGGCTGACAGCCGGAACATGGCTCTGGCCAGCCATGCTCTAGTTTTGGGCGGTGCTCTGCCACCACATGAGCTACCCAGCTTTTTTTTTGGCATGGGTTTTTTTGACCCCAGGATCTCCTGCGGCCAAAAAGCCCTCTGTGTTACAAAGCAGTGGTGCAGGGAATGCCTGCATGTGCAGTGTGTGGCGCCACAGATGGGTCTGTCGTACCACATACTGCACATCCACACTTGTCTGGATGCAGCCATAAAGGTGGGAGACCAGGCAGAAGGTAGTAAAAGAGAAAAGACTGTAAAAGACATCTGGGATGAGGCTGGGGATTGAATATTGAGCCATCTCAGAAGCAGCCAATCAAGCCAGATGGGAACTGTAACAGGGAGCCAGGGAGGTCCGATTAATTTAAGAGAATGCAGCAGGCTAAACCAGCTGTGTGTTGCTGCAGCGGCAGACGTATAGACTGGCCCTTAACTAAGAGGGTGAAACCCACTGTGTGTGGCTGGGGGAACCACATGATAGAGAAGGGTGTGGGGTTTCAAGGCATATAAGCCCAGGCCTTGAGCCAGAGCAGGCAGTCAGACCATGCAGGGAGAGGAGCTCTACAGGAAAGCTGCCTGCTTGAAGCAGTGTCCATGGATACCCAAGCTACCCACAAGGGTGACAGTGAGGCTAGCATTGGGAATTATAGTTTGTGGTAGGATACTGACTGACAGAGGGGACAAACTTTGTGAAAGTGGTTTGCTTATATTTTGGTTGTGCTGGTGTTTCTTGTTTGTTGAGAACTGGAGGACTGGGAGCAGTTATAGGGGTGAAGGAGACCACAAACAAGATATCTGGAAGGTACCCCGCTGTGGTGAGGCTGAGGCCTGAAGAGTCAGGGCCCGAATCAGTGGACTTGGGCTGAGGGGCCTCAGCTAGAGCAATAAAAAGGCCTGAGGATGAATAGGTTGAAGCCTGGACTGGGATCCAGGTCCAGTGTTAGTTCAGGGCAGAAAGAGACAGAGAGCCTTTGAGTGCTGCAGGCTGCGTCCCAAGTCAAATGGGCCAGGGTTGAGACCATGGAGTAGCAAAAGGACTAGGAAGAGCACCTAAGGCTCACTAGCCTCTAAGGGCAGCCTCCCTTCTTCATTACCACCATCAAGATATGGCAGGAGAGACATCAAGGGAAGACCTTGAGAGGCAGAAGTGAAGGCTGGACAGGACTAAGGTGGCCATCAAAGTGGTGCTATGGCAACCCTAGGGGACATCCAGACACAGTGAAAGGGAGAAAGTCATTGTTTCTCTGTATCCAATGTTATCTACAGCTATTGAAGAAATATGGAACCTTAATAATGGAAGTAACACGAAGTAAGCCGTATTTTGTTATAAAACTGTTTAACTGCTTGAATAAGGCCAGCCAGGATTACAAACAGCATTACGGTAAACAGACAGTAAGCAGTACTATAAACATGTTTTGTCTTATGTAGTCTGTTTGACACATAATAGTAGTTTAAAACATTTGTGAAATGTTTTGCTTATTTTATTAAATTTTTAAAGACAAGACTGTTATTATTACTATTATTATGATTATTGCTGTGACTATTATGGGGAATATTATTTCAAAAGCAACAAAGATGGATGCTAAAATATCATAGTAGCACTTTGTGAACTATCTTGGTCTCTGCAAATCTAATTGAAAATCCTGACCTTATTATGCAGCACCCTTAACAATTTAGGACATATCTATCTCCTGCTATGCTGGCCTTTAGGACTATATAGCTGGAGAAATCCAGTAAAAGATTTTCAGGAGCTGAAAGCACTATGTCTTCATAATGAAAACACCAGATATGGAATGAATTGCCAAAAAAATATCAGATAGATCCAAAAGGAAATGTTAAATCCATCTTATAAACTTTTCACAGCAATGATTCAAAAACCCCCATATGCCCTCCTCATGAGGCAACCTGAGAAAAGGCTAGACATCACCCTTTAAAAATAGTTGTGCTCTCTTCAGAGCAGATGATCAGTACTTTAATGTATTTATATGCCTAAGCAATCTTGTAGTAAAAAGTAGTACAAAGTTTGATGTAGTGCTCAAGCCTGGACACTACTGCCTTGGTAATTGCTTTGTGGGAAATGTAGCCTTCTTGTTCTTGCAGCCAAGGAGACATTTGTGGATAGGTTCCCTCAGGGAACAGGAAAGGGATTTACAGAATGAATAGGTACTCTGGGAGCCTCTGTGAACAAGAAAAGTTCAGTAGGGTAACAAGGAGGGGCAGAGGGGGACCAGAACACCAGGCCCAGATGTTGATCTGGAGGAGGGTTCAAAAGTAGCCATAGCTGCACTATTGATCCCTCCTCTTACCCCTCCCTGATCAGCAGCACATCTTCTCCCTTCCCATTACCCCCCCACCACCACCACTCTGGCTGTCCCTGGCCACTCTGGGACTGGGGATTAGGGGGAACCAGTGGGAAAGGGTGGATTCATCCATTCCTCCTCTCTGCATGGTCTCTCTGGGTGCTCCCTGCCAGCATGGGAGCAAATTCAGGGAGCAGCAGGCTCCATGTTTGCTCCCATGCTGGCAAAGAACATCTAGGGGAGACGGGCAGAGTGAAGGAGACCTGGAGCCTGCCTTTACCCTGGATCAGCCTGGGACAGAAGGGACAGTAGTGGCAGTGGGTAGGAGAGTGAGGAACTCATGGGAGAAGACATGCTGCTAGGGAGGGAAAGGATGGGAGGGGAGACGTTCTTTCTTAAACAAGTCCCCCAGTACTGCTCTCAGCAAAAGTGGGGTGTACCTCTCTAGTTCTGTATCTGAAGATCAAGGGGCACCTGTACACACCACGGGTTTTAATCCTTATTAAATTAAATAGGTTTATAAAATTTGAACTTGTCTATTTTGGTGTGTTGCATCAGAGATTGCACGCACTAGGTTTTCAAACGAATTAAGCTTTGGAGCGTCGCATCTGTGTTTGCACCTGTATTTTCAAATGAATTAAGCCCAGTCCTCAACCAGGGCTGCAGGAGAGCGGGACAGTCCCACACTGCCCCGCTTGCCCTAGGGCCCCCCCCACACACCCCATGCCCGTTGACCAGCCATCAAACTGCACAAGAAAAAAAAGTACAAGCAATTCGAAAGCAAAGCAATTTGAAGGGGTGAACTACAAAATTGTCGCAGCACCATCTGGTGAACAAAGAGGCTCATTACACATCTTTGAATGCCTTTGTGTTTGCATGCAATGAATCCATGGATGCAATGCTTTAATTCCCAGTGAGCCAAACTAAACTACATCCAAGGAGTTTTAGTTTAATTTGCCAGAAAGACTTTTAAAGCATCTGGAAATGCCATTCATGCAAACAGTCATGCAACTGCAGCATAAGAAAGGGCAAAAAATGTGGCATGTACAAAGGTCCAAGAAGAAGAGAACTGTCAGCTTGGTATCTGTGGTAGGAGAGAGCACTTCACCTCCAAACCCACATCCTCTGAGGTGAAGCACTAGCATGCTGCCCCATCTTCACAGATGCTGCATTGGTGGAAAAGGTGATACTGTGCACTCCAAAGGACTGAGACTACTAATTACAAAAGGAAACAAGGATGGTTGCTGTCAACAACTCCCTTCTGTGGGGTTCAGAAATCCATTAGCAGACATGGCCTGTTGTCTCAGGGGGTCTGCTGCTTACCTGGAGACAAGATCAAAGATATAGAAAGGTTGCCAAGATCCACCATCTTCTGACTATACCCCATGTTGTTCAATCTTATGGGCACTAACAATACTAACAATACTGCCTGGCAGTAGAGCACACTTCAGGATTGTAGGTATGAAGGTAAAGGAAGCAAGAGTTCAGGTTGTGTTCACATTTATCCAAATGGATAAGCAGGAACATGTGCATCATAGAGATCAGCATGAACAGGGGTTTGAACTAGATGACATTAGAAGGTTCCTTCCATCCCTATTTTTCTATGATTCCACTGTCATGTAGTTGTTCTACATGTGGGGTAAGCACAGGCTCATGTGGAACTGCAGTAGCCAACATTTTAGTCTCTGACCTTATCTTAGGTGATAATTCTTAAGTGTATAAGGGCACTATTTCTACTTACTTTGGAAGATATTTTTAAATGACTAAAGGCCAACTTTTGACCTTAGATGTTTACATATGGCTTCTATTGACTTCAAGGATATATGCCATAAAGAATAGAATTTAATTCTGCAGAATAAATCCTGCACATATGTGCACATGTACACATCTCAAGGGCAAGAAAGATTCCAATTAGAGCTTGTAGGAATATGCTGATTCAGCAAAGAAACTTACCAGCTTTGATAGAACTTTCACTGAGAACAGGTACTCGTGTCCACAAGGGAAATTCAGTTTCATTCAGAAAAGAAAAAAATAAGATCCCCAAATTCTTGTGATAAAAGCAGTCACCTGAGATGTGGGTACTCGAGTTCAAGTCCTTGATTACTATGATTCAAATCATCGATTTGAATGGTGCCATCTCACAACCTTCACTCGAGACTGTAGAATCAGGTTTTGTGTCTCCTGTTGGAGCTTTTTGTGCATAAATAATTCAATATTTATTGGGCTTAGGAGAAAGTAAAACTGTATAGCCCCCCTCCAAAGTTTTTGATGTAAGATGCCATGTCTAGATCCTGCTTCAATTAATACTTCAGTATGTACAAAGTGGGAGAAAATCAGAGGCTGAAAAGGAATGACTTCTGAATAACAGCAAATAGCCTGAGAATCAAAGAACTCTTCTGGGATATTGGAGGCTCAAGTTCAAATCCTTGATCTGAAGGGAGTAAAGCTGGAATTTGAATCTAGGTTTCCCATAGTCCTGGTAGGTAATCAAACAGTAAGTCTACTGTGGAGTGTGCTATTCCTCTTTATTTTCTGTGAAAAATATTTAAATGTCTTACTATTTTTCACTGTAGAACAAGAACATTTTGAAAGGTTAAAAAAGTTCCCGAGAGGAATTCTTAGGGTGATGTCTTTTATTGGACCAAATGTATAGCTGGACTAGTTTAACTCTATCCTAGTGCTGAAACACAAGAAGGTCTCAGAAGCTCTGAGTGAACTGGGTTCTTGTTTTTCAAGAAATAGGGAAGCACATAGCAAGGAAGAGATAACTTATCTATGGTTGTAACATATTTTCATTTCCCCCCTCATATTTATACAAGCAATAAAACCTATTTAAAAGCCATACAAATTTCAGTTTATGGCTGGAAAGACATCTCCCTTTATCTGTATTGTTTCTATAAGTGTCAAAACAGACTGGTATTTTATACCAGTAAAAATGAATTGCATACCAAGAAAAGCAAGAAACAAAACAAAATGAAGTTAATCAAATATAAGTCTAAGTCTCAGTTATCTGCCTCTAATCCTGAAACTGGACCAGTATTAAATAGCAGGCAAACCTCCAAAGTCTATTTCCAAGGTTTTCTTTTTATTAGACTAGCCAGTTTCTGACACCCTTACTTAGAATAGTCCCTTACTTCACAAGTGATCCCATATGTTTCAATGACTCAGAGATGTAGCCCAAAATGAGCAACATAAAGTTTTTATGAGCAAGATGAGCATTTTCCAATAGAACGGTTTTCCATTAAAAATCCTTATCAAAACCAAACTTTTTGCAGAGTTGTATCCATTTTCATAAAATCCATTTTGGAAAAAAAAAAAAGTATTTGGATAAGATTAAAATATTTAATTGCAACATTTTTGGAATGTAACATTTTGGTTTCTTTCTTTTCTGTTATTGTTCCAAAACTAGTTGTATTTTATTTTATTTATGTCCTTTTTAATATATTATTTCAAAATTGAAAAATGATTAAGTCAAAATACTTTTTGTAATTTCCCAGGAAATCAAGAAATTCTTTGTTTTTGTTCTGATTTAGAACAACTCAGATTTTGAAATCATAGAATTTCCTGGGAGAAACAAACTCCAATTCCTGATGACATCTAGTTCTTACAATATTAGGGTTAAGAAAAGTTTAAAATATTATGTTTTATCATTTTTTCAGAAAACATTTAGTTATGATATACTATTAGATTTTTTCCCTCCATTGAGTAAAACCGGAAATTCATAAAGCAAAACTTTGAATAAATATTCACAAATAGCGAATGTAAGGAAAAACAACCAGGCAAATGTGAAAGTAGGCTGTGACTCAGCAAACTGTTCTAACAGGGTTTTTTTTAACTAAATTGAAATGGTTTCATTGCTCCTTGTCCTGATAATACAAATATGGCTCTGTTTCAACAAAGTATGTAAGCACAGATGTAGGTCCAACCCTATTTACCAAGCACTTAAACACCTTCTGCCTCCAACTTAAAAAAAAAGATGACCATAGGATGAAAACTAAGCAGAAGACCATTTCTTCTCTGAAAAATAGATTCTTTATGACCATTGGCAATGTGTAGGGGTTGCACGTGGGTGCACATGCCCTCCTGAGCATGGTGGTACACCGCCTACTAAAAGGCACCACCAACAGCGTCAGTGACGCCTGTGAGCCGTCACTGCTCACCACCCCCTGCCCTTGCTGCTGACACTGCCGGGGCGTCTGCAGGAGGTCAGCAATCACCTCTGGCCGCTGCCAACACTGCCAGTAGTGTCTGTGGGTGGTCACCAACCCCTGGTCGGTACGCAGCACCTCCCCCCCACCATTGACAGCAGCGGCAGCATCTGTGGAAGCTCACTGCTTACCACTGCCATGCTCCTGCCACCACCAGCACCTCCATGTCCCCCCAGCCACCAGGAGCATGCATCTCTCATGTTTATGATTGTATTTTATAATTGTGTATTTTTCCTTTCCTGCATTTCACCTTGTTTTCCTTATCTAGCATTTTACTTTTTAAATATGATAAACTATGTGCAGTATCCAATAGTATAAATAAAAATATCAAACTCTCAGTATCATATCCAGCTGATCCTTAAAGTATGGACCCAAAAGAATGGGAGTGCTTGGATTGATTTCAGTGGGAACAGGTTATGGCGCTCTTTGTGCTTCATTTTAATTTCATTAATTGGCTTATTTCTATATGCATGTGATGAGTAAAAAAGTCTGAGTTATCACTCCAACACTTCTCGATATTCCTTGCTGCGATGCTACACCTGATCATCAATGAGCTTCCAGTCGGAGTGAAGCTAAACTACCAAATAGATGGTAAAATGTTTAATCTCAGCTGAGTCTGAGTCAAAACCAAGACTAGCCTGACCTCGATCACTGAGCTTCAGTATGCTGATGATATTGTAGTATGTGCTCACTCAGAAGCAGACCTTCAGGCAATCATTGATGTCTTTATTGAGGCATACAAGGAAATGGGACTCACACTTAACATTCAGAAAGCTAACATTTTTCATCAACAAGCTCTTAATGAGCAATCCCCAGCTTCACTAATTTAGATTTACAGTGAGACTCTGGAAAATGTTAAGTATTTCCAGTACATTGGAAGCCATCTCTTGCAGAAGGCTGACATTGATGAAGAAATCCAGTGTTGTCTCAAATGTGCAAGTGTAGCCTTCAGCAACATGAGGAAATAGGTGTTTGAGGATCGCAACACCAGATTCAAAACCAAGCTCCTGGTTTATCAGGCAGTCATGATCCCCACCTTAATGTACAGAGCTGAGCCATGAGCACTGTATAGGACACACCTCAGCTTGCTGGAGAAATATCATTAGCGCTGCATTTGGAAGATCCTTTGAATCCAGTGGGAAGACAAATGCACCAATGTTAGCATCCTCTTGTGGGAAAACACCATGGCCATTAAGGTGATTGTGCCCATCTAAGCCCGAGCAACTGCTCCTAAGCAACTCAGGGCCAGGTGGTCCACACTCGGGCTTTGACTACCTCGGGCACTAGTGTCTCCTGTGCGCCGTCTCATGGGAAAATCCCATTGCTCACCTGCCACATTTTGCTCTTAAAAGATCATGCAGGAGGCTTCTGTATGACCTGGACTCATAAGAGGGCACTCCAGATGGATGTACCTTGGGGCTCCACCTTCCCTAAACCCCTTCCAAGTGCCAACTTGTTGCTCACATGCCTCTCAGTAGACAGTCTGGATTCCTCAATGATCCAGAGTACTGTCTCACCCTGACTGGGCCTGCTGTGACTCCTAGCCAAGTTGAATGGCCTTAGCAGTGGCTTAGGCTCTGCTAGGGACTGGCCAGGGTTATCTCAGGTTCATCTTACCTCGATATCTTTAACCATATGAAGGAGAGGTCTTGTTCTCTGAGACTACCTCATTTGTTGAACAGGCCCTTGGGTGCTCACCTTAATAGATTCTTCCACCCCAGAGTCCCCAAGAACTCCTGGCCTCTCAGCTCTGGTCATGGTGGTAACAGTATGTGGCCTCAGTGTTGGGCCCCAGGAGAAATGAACACAAAACAGAAACTAAACATAGAAAACTGGGAGGGAGTGCCCTTCCTCCCACTCAAGTGCCATCACTGGGTGCTGGACCTTCAATGGCTTCCCCATTTTTACCTTGCCAGGCATCATCCTCCCACCGGGCTCTGTTCTTTTCAAGGATCTCCCTTCCTCGAGGGTTTAGTATGGCCAGAAGTGCTAGCCAGGAGCTTACAGCTGCTTTGCAGCTACTGTTACCTCCCATCTTGCTGTCCTGCACTGGCTTTTGAATGTCTTTCTCAGAGCCAGATGATGATGTCATGTCCCTGTGCTGCAAGACCCCTTTTTTCCTTCAGCACTTAGTCTAAAAGCTTTTGCATAGCCTCCCCATGCTGTTTTGACTCTGTCCTTGGCCTTTCTGATTATTTTCTGATATCTGACATTTTCTCCTTCTTCTCTCAAAAATAAGGACATGCTGCTCCACCAGTCAATGTTATATCCAATATTCAGGCCCCAGACAGCCTTCATGGCATAGCTTTTTCTCAGCCTTGTTATGGGGATCTACTTTTTGGGTGGTGTACTTTATTGTTTCAGCCTTTATTTCTAAACTAGCTGAAGTACTTGTTCTTTGGCCATGCTGTTATTTTTGTAATTGCAGTGTTTGTTTATTTTCAGATAACTTAGTACAACATATTTAACATGAAATATTTAACATGGATAGGAAAAGAAGGCAAGCATCAATATAATAATGGCAATTGAACTGAATTCACTGGATCCAAATTGAAGTAGTACCAGTTTGCTATCTGAGAAGTGAAGTAATTCCAGTCAACAAAAGCCCCAAAAAGGGTCAAGTGAAAAATAACCTGCCTATAATTTTCCTCAGGTAGTATTCAGTGATTTTGGAAGGTCTAGAGTAGACAGAACTAGCCATTCTCAAGTTATAAATGAACATACATACATACATGCAGACAGACATATACTTCATTTTATGTATATAAGTAGGAGGGCAAGTAACTACTCCTTCATGTGACCTCAGTGGAAAGGCAGCTGTTCTGCTCACCAACCACTTACAATCCACTTGTCTTAGCTCAGCCCTTTAGCATGATACAGCCTAAAATTGTGACATCCTGTGTAAGTTATTCCAGAAAGAAAGAAAAAGCATATTTTAACAAATTGTAAGTGATCTACCCCTGTTTACATATTTACCTATTGTCCATCTGTCAGAATATTTTCACATCAGCAATACGAGCCAATTATTTTCTTGCCTGATTTCTGCCAAACACCCAAGGGGGCTTCTTTCAATGAGCCCCTGGGGAGCACCTATTCTTTCTGTGGAACTCGCTGGCTGAAGCAGTCCCAGTCCATTCTGCTTTAATGAGGAATTCACCTCTGGGATAATTTCTATGTCCTCACTTTCAACAACCATATTGTTGGTTTCTGACACCAGAGACACGCAAATCTCATCCCATTGCAACACTGTCAGATGATCCTTATTAGATAACATTGGACTTAGTGCTGGGATTCAAGCTTTCTTTCTTAATCTGTATTTAACTCACTTGGGAGAAAATCTGGGAGGGAATCCACTTGCTAGAACAATGTTTCTTAACCATTTTAGACTCAAGGCATCCATTTTTACAATCAAGGCACTCCTCAGAAAATGCCAGCTCTTAGCTTTCATTCATTATTTGACTACAAAAATAATAAAGCAATAACAGAGCAATTCTGTTGCAAAAAATTTAGAACATCCACAAAGGTCAGAATATTTTAACACTATGGATTCCTATTTAAAATCTCTAGGCTTATCTTGTGAAATGTGTGCAGGTGTCTACACACCTAACACTGCTAATGTTACACTGAAACCTCCTGTACTCTTGAAAGGATCTCATGGCATATCACAGCACTCTGGCTGAAGTCAGTGCACTAGAACCCCTCTTACTGTCATGGACTTTTGGTTTCTTCCTGGATAAACATCAAGCCACTTAAAAAAATACTTCATTATCAAATATTGATTGCCAGTCATTATCTTTAGAAAAGAGACAGTGCACCAACAAGTAATGTGCTTCACTGATGTGCTCACAAGTCACTCATCCACTGTTAAAGGAACCTTCTTTGTATTACAAACATATCATTTCCTGCCAAATTTTCTACATTTGACTGGCACATTGCCCAATAGAAATTCTCTCTTAGCCTAGGAAAACTTTTTGCAACCCCAAGATATCCAGTAGTTTTAAAAGTATGATAACATCTCAGAACCACGTTCTTCAATGTATCTAATATCGTCAGCTGATCCACATGCCCATTAACTTCTGGATTTTCCTATCTCCCAAAGAATGTTATGTATTACAATTTCAAATTTTCCTACTGTCACCAGGGAGTTCTCACTTTGGTATTCAAAAAAAAAGATATCAGATGACAAAATGGCTGTATTTGTCAATTCTTGTTCCATTCATACATTATGGGGATATCAGGGTTGTCTTTTTGAGAACGTTGCTCTGAGGTCTATTTCCCTTTTATTCGTTGCTATCAAGGATGAACCTACAACGTTCCTTCTGCAATTGCTCTCTTTCTCTTTCTCTCTCTCTCTGAATATACTTTTCTCTTGAGCAAGTATTTCCTTGCTCCCTTTCTTTGCCTAAGGTCTATAACTTGTCTCTCAACAACATTCTCTAACCAAGACATCAGAATTACAATGTCCAGGGCAGTATGTAACTGTGAAATCATAACACTATAGTTTGTCCAGCCACCTGTTAAATTTGCCCCTCAGGATTTCTGAATCTAAGTAACCACACCATGATCTATCTAGTGGATCTTTATGCTTCTGCCCATATACTTAGCAGTGAAACTATTCTATGGATTTAATCATAGCTGTATAATGTCATGACCCTCTTAAGACCTCTAGGTTCTTGTTTCGTTACTGCTCCCAATCTAAAAAAGCTCACCTGTTTTCAGCATGGAAGAGGAGTTGAAATTCAGAAAGACTTAGAAAGAAGCTTCTCCAGCTCTAAAAATTTTAAATCACATTCTGCTGTCTATTGAAATGGCTTCCCTTTCTTACCCAACCTATGTGGTGGTCTTGCAGTATTGGCAAACCCATAAATAAAGTGTTGGGAATAGGAGCAGAGCCCTACAAAACTTTGCATGTCTCAGTAACTGGGAAGTTGGCCAGTTCTGTGCAGTTTGACTTTTCCTTGTCAGCTGAAATACACTCCTACTCATTTTGTGCCCAGTAAATTACCTCTTTTTTAGAACAACTCACATGTCTTTGGGTTCAATTTCTGATTGACAGCCTTAAGCTTACAGTAGACCATTTGTAAACGTAGAGCTCTTATTCAGCGGTAACATCTAGGTATAGCTAACAGGCTGAGAGTGGCTTGCCATGCAAAACTCTTCACATTAGCCTGTCAAATGTGACAGATGCATTGCAAAAGCTATTATTTAAATTGTCACAGGCCCTGGTTTTCTGTGAAAACATTTTTTCTTTGTCCTTTGGATCAGTTTCTTCTTGACACTTTTAATATCTAATATGGAAAACTGGACTGATTCCTTTACAGTAAGATATCCTTTAAAAAAGATTTCATTCAGTTTTCCATGCAGAATGTAGTACTGCCAACCAGAACTATGGGTGAAACCCAATTATGCCTTCCTCAGCGGCACACAATGTCTTTACCCATTTTACCACTGGTAAGCAACTACAATTTTTTAATGCAGGGCTGTCTAACAGGCAGCCTGTAAGTTACATGTTGTCCAAAAGGGTTAAAGTGCAGCCCCCAAACTCCTTCCTGGGCACCGTTCTCCCCATTGCTCTGGCTGCTGCTGCCCTTGGAGTCTCCCAGCTCCCCATCCCTACTCCATCTTGGACTTCCTGTACCTGGAGGCATGACAGTATGTCTGGAGAGCCTGGGGCTCTGAGATCCAGATGGCCCTGCGAGGCAAGAGAGCCCATATGGCGGCAGGAGCTCCAGATGCCTTGTGCAGCAGGAAGGGTATGCAGTGGGGAAGCATGTGGAAGACCATGTGATGGGGTGGAAGATGCAGTGAGGAAGATAGTGCAGTAGCAAGAGGACCACACGGCATGTTTTGCACTCAGGGAGCCTGTGCCCTGTGGATATGGCCCCCGGGGCATATGGCCCTTGGCCACTGAGAAGTTGGACAGCCCTGGATTAATGGACACCCCCGGTGTAAAATTTGTGCTGAACCAATGCAATGCAATCAATTGTACCATTAGATCAGGAGAATAGAGCATGCTTCCTACCCAGCAAGACTTTCAGATTAATCTGTTAATCACTACTTAAATTTAAAGCAGTAGTAACTTTAAAGCAGACAAGACTCCAGAAAAACCTGCAGCCAAGACTCCTGAGAAGACTCCAGTCAAGAGCCCTTCAAAAAGTCCAACCAAGAGCCCTTAAAAAAATCCAGCAAAGTCACCTCAAAGAAGTCCTTCCAAATCAATATGATTGCTATTTACAATATAAATGCATTAATGTAGCTATATTATTCATCTATAATTGATTGAGTACAAAAATCTGGGTTATTTTTGGTGAAAATAGGGCATTGGGCCTTATTTCAGGAACCAATCCCCATTTATAACATTGTTTCCTATGGGAAAAACGGTTCCAGGTTATGCTTTTTCGACTTAAGACACAGTTTTCAGGAACCAATTGTGTTGTAAGTCTGAGGACTGCCTGTATCTTGGCCAGCAAGACTTCTTCAACTCTAGAAGGTCCAGTTCTCAAATCACAATTTTTGGATGAGTGTATGTTCCTCAGATGTGACCAATTAAGAGGTTTAGTTTTGGGTCTACTATTCCATAACTTTTTAGCATGTGTGGTCTAATACCTTATATCTGAGCCAATATCTATTATTTTCGTGCATTTGTCAGCTCAATTACCTAGTCAGTTGCCAAACTGCCATTCCAATTTTTAGCTACCCAGTCCTAACCAAAACCAGTGGGACTGAATCTTGTACTGTGTAGTTTTTTCCTCTGGCTTGGTGTCCTCGTTTCCTAAATCAAGAGAGGAGCTTTCACTAGTAATTTATGCTGCTGTGTTCTGGCCAGACTTGTATTTATATTACAAAGAAATTACTTATATAAATGAGCCTGATGAAATTCACCTGAGAGTACTCAAGAAACTGGCTGAAGTAACTGTAAAGACATTGGCTATTATACTGGAGAACTGAAATATAAAGAGGCCAGGTGAGATCCCAGAAGACAGGAAATGGCAAATACAGTGCCCATTTTTTTAAAAAGTCCTCCACTGGGGGGATGGGGGTGGGCAATTTTAAAATAGTGCCATTATTTCAATTATTTTCTTCCTTTACTGTTTAGGTATTTGCCAATTACTCTTGTTTTACCAATAGACTGTATCACTTTTTCTAATTTAAAAAAAAAAAAAATGAACCAGATTAAGATCTCCTTTTCCCTCCCAGTTATGAGACAGTCGTGCTTCCAGGGCTCACTAGCCACTGTCTCCTCTTCTGGTGCCCAGTCACAAGAAAAGATTCCAGTTCGGTGGTAAATTCCACAGGATCTCAGAGTTCATTTGACCTGCTTTCTCTAACGGCAAACTGGAAGTCCCAATCTAGTTGATCATTTATAAACTGGAGCACTGCCTGGTCTTCATTAGTATCAGGTCCTCTGCCAGCTCAGGTTGTCACATCTTTTCCCTTTCCTTTTACATCTTAGCTATGTCCTGACCAGCTCAGTTTCATGGCTGGCTTCCAGGGGTGGAAACTCAGTCTCATTTCTAGGGATAAATTTGAGCTGGGCCGCTCAACTTTACTGCCAGGATGTTCCCCACAACCTTTATGTCCATCCCTTCAGCCATTCATTTGGGATGTGATGCTGAATTGAGTCAAAAAAGTCTTCCAGAAAACTATTCCCTTAAGACAATAGATTATTGTATTAGGTGAGTAAAAAAATCTTACCTTTCCCCACTGCATGTTATAAACTATGTAAAAGTCTAGTGTCACCAAAGTCCTGTGAGAGGCCCAATTCCACATCCAGGGAGCTGACTTCTACAGTGCTATCTGATCCTTTTCTGTCTTTTTGGAGCTGAAGTCTTAGCTTCTCAAGCTCTCACTGCAGAGCATCCAGATTACCAAGGTCCAGACTGAGAAAAACTTTCCTGGTATCCTATGTTTTCCTGATAGCCTTGTGGCCCATGGCAATCAAATTGCTGGTCACTGTCTTGCCATTTTAGACAGGGAGTTTCGTAGCTGGCCTTCCTTCCATTTTTTTGTGATAGCTCCAACAAATGTATTACCTCCAGCTCTAAGTCACCTCTCGGACCTGCTTAAGAAAATTCCAGGTTTTTTGGAATTCCATTTTTGTGAAATCTCCAGTTCCCTTTTACATCCTTGTTTTAATCCCTTTGAACTGTTTTTGACTTCAGGAGTACCCTAATTTACTCCATGGTGGTTTGACAGCTTACAACTTCTCCCCTTTAGATTTTGATCGTGCTTCTCACATGAGTTTTACCCTTTTTGACCCAAGTGATAGGCCAAAAAATGCTTTTGTTGGATTTGTGTATTAGGAGGAGAATCCAGTGAAGGAGTCAGGCACTTCTTTGATGCAATTTTTTTAATTTACAAAAAATGCACAAAGTCCTGTTGCCCTGGACACAGTGGAAATCAAACAAAAGGAGAAAGAATATTGGTCATACATCCAATACCTTTCTGTCAGCACTTGCCTTCAAAGTTTAGCTCCTTTTTTCAGGATTATACTTCCAGTGCTGGTTCTTGATTTAAAAAAAAAATAATAACCCATGCTCTCCAGTGTTTTCTTTCACTTCTCTCAAAAACAAAGGCTTATGCAGGCCCAACAAGCAATGCCCTAAACATTGTTCTGTACATGGGAAGCTGTGTCCTCTACTTGGCAGCCTTTCCATAGATGTCTGGCATTTAGGTGGTGACATTCAACTGCTTCTTCATGCACCCTGACTGGAAGCTTAATTGTTATACGCAACCATGTTAATGGCAGCTGTAATAATAACAGCATTTTGAGGTGCCTTTTGTTCCAAAGAAATTTGAAATGCCTTGAAATTGCAGCAGAGTAGGTCTACATGGAGGGAATTTGAGCCCTCCTGTTGCTGCAGGTGTCAGAGGTTTCTTTTCACCTTCCTTAGAAGTGTTGGATTTTGACTGAAGCTAAGGCTGGGGATTTTGATTGGGGTGTGCCAGTGATCCTGCTAAGACTACAACACCTGGAATGTCCTGATTAGAGAGTCCTATCTTAGTCCTCCCTTCAAGGTCACACCAGTTGTCATATCTGAGGTCAGATTGGCATGTACTATGGGATTTTTTTTTGCCTTCCTCTGTAATGGGGGGAGGGAAGTATACAGACCCTTCTCCCTGGTGCCCTTCTGACTTGATAGCAGTGCATGGGTCCATAAAGACTTGGTGATATGCTGTTGGACAGGAATAATTTAATCCACCAGTGAAATGGAGCCAACCTCTTAGGTGGAAAATAGTCACTAAGCAGGAAACAGCACCAATAAACACTATTTGGGACAGAAAGTAATTTGTTTCTTTATTTGGAATCATAAAAATGAAAGCTGCAGCATTTGCCTCACAAAGCCATGTTTATCACAGAGAATTGGCTACATTCCTTGCTTAAATTATGTCACTCATATTCTTTGCAGAAAGTTTTACTAAAAACAGAGAAAGGGTTTTGGTCATGGTTCCACAAGTATTAGTAATTCTAACAATTATACTTCTGCAAAGCAAACAAATCTGCAAGGCTAAGACCTTAAAAATAGGTGCCCTTTTTAGCATAATAAATGGTGTGTGTGGGGGGGGGTTCTTATTATTTACACTACTTAGTATCTCCTCTTTTCCTATACACAAACATATAACTCTTGCCAACAATGCGGCATCCAGAAGGAATCTTCTTGTTTGGTAGAAAGTTTTCCATAATTACATAAGTGAAGTCTGTGAGTTCATGCTGAGGTAGCTGAAAAATGTGAGAGTATTACAGTAATATAATTAGATCATTTACTGTAAGCGTGGAATGCTCTTTCCTGTGTTGGAGTTAGAGTGAATACCATACGAGTTCTCCCCCACTCCCCACCCTGTGAATCATGTTTCCATGGGTATTTCTGAAAGCCAACCACCCTCAGGTGTTGTACAGCTTTTGTTTGCATTGTGGGTGAAATACGTATACATACACATAACTTGAATTTGATTAAGAAGACAAGGCAAAGAAACCAAAGTGCTGTGGTTTCTTTGAATGTCTGTATGTCTGCATGGTGACAGAGCCAACGCTTATAGTCTCAGCCACAATACCTTGACTCATCACATTGCCGTCAAAAAGAAGCGTTCCTCCCCTTAGGGAATCGAGCTACATAAGCATATGCAGAATGCAACTTTCTAAAGCATGTCATCAATATTATCTCTCAATATTCTCTCTCTATTGGGTCTGATTTTAGTCTCACTTACCGGAGTGTCTATTGAGAGGTCAGGGGGTTTTTTTAGAACAACAGGTATAAGCACCTTAACTTTTTTCCTAGGTCAAGTATGTTTAAAAGAAGTACTTTGGTCATATGCAAATAGAACTTATGATTTGGAGCAGCCATAAATTCCTCCCCTGGTTCCATTGTTGATACTCTATTGGATCGCTTAACCTCTGTGTGTCTCTGTCTCTTAGTGATTAACAAATAACATAGAATATTCTATGTACATAATAATCCTTAAGTACTTCCCAGGCATGGTGTGAAAATGACTGAATGTGTTTAAGGACTTTGGTAATCCTCCCATAAAAGATGTCATAAATATGCAACAAATAATTGTTACCTTTATTTCACGCAGTCCTTTGAGCACTGAAGGAACTTTTGGTTTGTACATGGAATACAATTGAAGAAGGAGTATATTAGGGCACCAGTCCTGCAGTCTGACCTGGGTAGGGTTTGCAACTTCAGCAGGGCACCAAGGAGAAGCAGGGAGTCAATCCACATGGACCCAAAAGCAGGCCTGAGGGATTGCTTTATTTAATTAGTTCTTGTATACACTACTGGTTCTTCACTGTGACAGAGGGCAATCTTGATGCTGGTCCAACCATTGGCCTGCCCACCTGTCTAGGGAAGTCCAGCCACCTGACTCTCCCGCCATGCCTTTGATGTAACTCAGAAATTGTTCCTAGGCAAAAGGCTGCCCATTTAATGCCCGATGCCAAGGGTGTAATACATGGCTCCCTACTGTCCCTATATCATGTCCAATGCCTTGAAGATGGCATCACTATATCACTCTGGCCCCACACTGGGCCCCACTACATTCCTGTCTGGCATTTGGACCTAACCTGAATCCCTCCTACTCAGGTGGCCTAACCTCCATCATCATCCTGGGCTGCAAACTCCCTAGAGCTCTTTCCCTCTCTGCAGTGGCCCCTTCTGAGACCTTTGGCTTCACAGACCCTGGTTTCTTCTCATGCCAGTCCGGACTCCAGGCAGCTGGATCTGGCCATTCCTTGCAGTACGCTTTCTTGTCCTTTGACCCTCATGGTCCTGGCCCCAGCATTGACCAATCGAGGTTCTCTGGGTAGGTTCTTGAGCAGCTAGCCCTCTCTCCCATACAGATCTAGCCTCTTGGGCCCCTCCAAACACTATTCCCACTCTTTGGGCTTGTGGACTACATGGTTACTCTGGACCCCTCCTAGGCCCACTCTTCCACCCTCACTGGGCTCGCTCTCTGCTCCTTACTGGCCATCTACTCTGGCCAGCCTATGTGCAGTCTTTCAGGCCCCCCATGGAGCCTAATCTCTGTGGCCTCCAGCTTTCACTCAA
Organism: Crocodylus siamensis; assembly: GCF_052110815.1. Classification (NCBI taxonomy): domain Eukaryota; kingdom Metazoa; phylum Chordata; order Crocodylia; family Crocodylidae; genus Crocodylus; species Crocodylus siamensis. The sequence continues at coordinate 86,018,652 of NC_143395.1, read as the reverse complement.
CCCCCTTACTGGGGCCACTACTACACCCCCTCACTGTGGCTTCTTGGCCTTACACCCTGTGGGCCTCAGGCCCTACTCTGTGGGCCTTGGCCCTGTGCTTTTCTGTTGTGGCCGTTCCCCTCCACAGGGTCATTCACAAGACAGTGGGTGCTAAGGCTTTCTGGTGCCCCATACTCACTTTTCATTAGGGAGGCACTTGTGTGGCATTTCCTTGAGACTGCCCTGCTACAGGCAACCCCATCACACCATCCAACCCCAGCAGTGTGTAGTTTCAGGTTATGCCCCAGGACCAGGCACTCCCCCCTCCCCCTAGTTCCTACCATTGACTTCCAGACTATTCTGGGAGTAGCAGATCTCTGGCTGGGTGATGCTCATCCTTTAGCTTCCTGCAGCAACTGTCAACTCAGCTTCTAGGGCCTGGGCTTATACTGAGGCTGCCCAGCCTTCCTCCAATCCAGGGGCCCTCTTGCAGTCATGTGACCACTGGATTAGGCCTCACCACACCTGCCAGCTGCTCCACAACCTGCTCAAACCTCTTAAAGGGGTGGGCCAAACCTGTGCTCTGCCCCATTAACCTTTTTAAACTCAAAAAACTGTCCTTTGTTACACTCAAGGCATCCTTCAGCAGATGCCAGCTCATAGCTTTAATTTGTTTCTTGACTACAAAAAAATGAAAGAGCAATTCTCCTGTTGCAAAAACTCAGAAAGACCACAGAAGGTCAGGAGGGTTTTTGACACTATGGATTCTATCTTAAAATCTCTAGGTTTATCACGTGAATCATGTGTAAGTGTTTGCATACCTAGCAGTTGCACATCATCCACAGCACCCTGGTTGAGAACTACTGGTCTGAGATCATTCTAAACTCTAGGGAAGTATACCATGGTCAGTGACAAAACAATTCATTCCCAGATAAAGTACAGTCAGAATAACATGCAGGTATAATTAGAAGTTTGAGACCAATATGGAAAAACATCATATCACATTTAAACTCCATGAAAATGTTCCATAGGGGCCTAGAAGCATTAAATGAGATTCTACATGGATTAGGCACAGTTGTGGATAAAATATAAGGCACACTTAAGAACAAGTGCCAAGTTTTGACCACAACTACCTTGTAACAGGTCAGGTTGCTCCTGCTAGGGCCTGGGGCCCACTATGCCCATGTAACTAGCAAGTCCAGCTGGGAGGCAGTCAAGCGTTCTCTTAAAGCATTGTGGGAGGACTTATGAGAGAGGGAGAGCAATATGTTCTGTACTTGACCCTGAAGCAGGAATGGAAGGAGCCTCTGGAAGCAAAAACCCTGGGGAAGCAGGGGAATTGTTTTGTTTGATGTTTTGCCAAATGTTTATGTTAAAGAATAAAACTATGTCCCAAAAGAAACTCTAGGTCTGGCTGCAAGTCTTTCCTGAGGTGGGGAAATGGGCCATCTACCTTACATACAGTCAATCATCTGCTTACATTCATACATACATAAATGCACTATATTACATGTAAATATCTATGCAGGTTTAAATAGTTTAAATGTAGATACACACACATACATAAGTAAATTAATTAAGAGATCCCTCTATACACTAAAAATAAACCAGGCCAAAGAATGAGTAGTTTGGTCTTCTGGGTTCCATTACTACATGGATCCCCTAGCAATGCCTCTTGAGTAGTTGAGGGGCTACTGTGGTGTTTTTTAATTTACTGTGATAACTCTGTACATATTGCTATCAGTTTTATTACTGTTCAACAAAAAACCTAGAGGTCTCAACTGAGACTGGTGTCCCATTCTACTTGACAAGCATTCAGCAAGAAAAAGTCTGCCCTGAGCAGGTTACTGTTTAAATAACAAAGGTAAGAGGAAGAAAGAATTATCCATCCAAATTGAAATATGGAAAACAGAGGCACAGGAAATAGAGGGTAAAACAGAAACCCAGTATGATTTGCACAAGAGTGTTTTGGGCTACACCAAAGCCAGACCTTCCAGACAACCAAACTCAATGTCTCACATAAAGTATGTGTGAATTAGTCACATTAACACTTGGCCTTGGAATAATTGCATCTAATTCAACTTAATTGCCATTTAAGCCTTGTGTGTACACAGCTGGACCACACCTTTTTTGGTGCCAGTCATAAACCAAGCCAACGTTTTGCACCAAGCCAGGTGTCTGTTTTTAGTCTAAGATTCCAAAGGTTGCACAAAACCAGGAACTGATTTCAGACCTGTGCTCTATCCTGACACAACACCACAGCAAACACAACACCATTTCCCTTCCTTTATTACAAACGCCATCAGCTGTGCTTTTATATGGAGGAATCTTTGTATCCCTTTTGAAGGATACAGTAACAAAAGTACATAGCCAAAACAGAAACTAGCATAGTAGGTTGACACATTATTTTCCTAAAGAAATACCCTAAGAAATAAAATGCCTTACTACAGACGAGCTGATGAGCCAGAGGTTTGAAGCACTGACTAAATAAAACATTTAGTTTTTTCTGATAGACAATGACATGAAATCATTTCTACAGATTTGCTGTTCCTAGCCCAATAAAGTTCATCTACATTTTGCCTTTTTTTAAACCAAACTTCAGAATTATCCAACTTAGTAGGTTATATATCAGATATAAAAAGCATCTTGGTTTATCTGCAAAATTGTGAGTTCTCAGGAAATAACTGTGTGGCCAAGTTCTTATAGAGATTATTGCAGAGGAAATAGTTTTAAACTAAACTAAACTTTAACTGTTACTTTTATGGATTATATTGTCAATGGTCAAGCAAGACTTTGTCTAAAAATATTCTATTCTACATTATTCTTCAACTTTCAAGATCTGTGCAAGGGCAAAAGAGAATGTTTTTCCCCTGAGGCCTCTAAGATGAAAGTGACATTCTGCAGCTCCATTTCAAGTCTAGGGGCTGCAGGTCCCTAGAACATCCCTCTACCCCACTGCTGTTGAACATAGCAGCAGATTCTCCAGCACCATATTTGCTCCCAAAAAACTGCTTCAGGCCATGCAAACTGCTTGGCACTCAGAGCGCATAACTCTGATGTCTCATAGTTATTCTTTCCACTCCAGCATACTTTGACCCTGTCAATTTACAGAAACAAATAAAGACACAGAATGTTTGCCCAGAAGAGTTTACAATCTAGAGACTCGATCTTGCTCTCCATTAAGCCAGTGGCCAAAATCTTCAAAGAGAACAGGATCTGGTAATAAAAAGTTCTTTGAATTAAGACTATTCAGATTTGGCAAGCAGCTAGTAATCTCAGGGGTTTACTTTTCATTCATGTGTATTATAAATACATAATAAAAGCAGAGTGACCCCCAGTATATCAGTGAAATTTACTGAGGAGGCATATATACAAGTGCAGGGATGCAATAAGGTTTTGCTTTTCACTGTTATAATCTGAACATTGGAAATGTGGAATACCTGGCCTTTGGTTTGCATTCATTTTCTAGTTATTTTCACACAGGTATTTCAAAGAACAGCAAACAAAATGTGTGCTAAAATACAAGAGGCCCTCTCCAAAGACCATTTAAATCAATGGCAAGCTTTTCATTGATTTCATTATACATTGGACCATGTCCTGACTGAGGTTTTGTGCTAGCAAGCAATAATTCAAAATGTTTTCATTTAAACCCTATAACACAAGAGGGCTCATCTACTGCTTGTCAAAATCATAGAAAGTACAGGCAATTCATATTGCTTAAACCCTGCAACATGTGATTAGGAAAAGTTATACCAGCCACAGTGACATTCCATATGCCAAAAGCTGGCTTACCATCCAAGTCAGTGGTATTGGTGGTAAAATCAAAGCCCAAGTGAGTATTTTCTTCTAGTGAAAACTTGAAGCCAAGTATGTAGAACTCTTAATTTCCATGAAGATACTGTCTGGGGTGCCAGTATCTGGTGTTTTCTATGAAAGGGCATTTAGTAGTTTTACAGTGTTAAGTAGATTATGCAGTGATTAAATAGAATATACAGTGCAGCAAATCTGCTAGTGTAAACAGCAGTGTTTTTTTAGACTGAAGTTCTGTCCCCTTTGGCTAAGTACAGACATTCAAAAAGCCCAAGGCTGAATTGATTCATTCTCTGCAGGTTAGTCTAACCTGCATAGATTGAACTGATTTACAGGTGTACAGACATTCACTTTTGATTCTGGAAGTGCAGGCACATGCCTGCAGTGGCTCAGGCCAGCAGCCGGGAGGCTGCCTTCCTTTCTGCAGTGGCTGAGGGAAGCTGAGCTGAGGAGAGGGATGGAGGGATGGCCAGGCCCTTGACAGCCTGAGTATGATAGGGAAGGGCTTTAAACCCCCAGCCTGGCCTGCAGGGACCCCAGCCTCATTGTGCCTGGGGGGGAGGGGAAAAGCAGCCCTTGCCAGGCTTTTGGCTGCCACTGTAGCAGCGAGGGGGGAGTTGCCCTGCCAGGGGTTGCTCCGTCCAGCCAGGTAGATCCCAACTACATTCCCTCAGGCAGAGAGGGGAGGGGAAATAAACCCCTTCCCTGCCCCTTTGCCTTAGAGGGCCATGCCAGGCCTGCGTCTGGCCATGCCCCTGTCCCTGCTCCAGCTAGAGAGCAGAGGGGTGGGGCCAACCTTGCTTTCTGGAGCAGACAGCACAGCCCAACCTACAGTGTCAGAGCATGCTGGGATGCTGGTGGACTCCGACTTAACTGAAACAAGGAAGGGGTCTGGGACAGAAGTTCCATAAACTGGTTTGACCCAAATCAGTTAAGTCTGATACTACATTCAACCAGGTTTATCATAAAACAGTTTTGGCTATTTTGAAACTGTTTTATGTGCACTGAACTTATGTTCTGTTACAGCTTTAAACCAGTTTCTGATCACTTAAATCAGTTTATATCTAACTTCTGTCCCTAGCCTCTAAGGAGAAAATGCTGTGCTGCCTGCACACTGAAATGCAGGAGCTGTTTTCACAGAAGAAGAAGATGCACTCTGACAGAAACAAATATTATAATATTTGGCATTAACAAGCCACTGCCCACCCTACATGAAACAAAAAAGTAGAAACTGAGAGTAGAAACTTCCAGTGATTCATCCTCTTGTCTATTAAGGGGGGAGGAGGGAGGGAGAAATCATGTGTTATTAAAAGTGAAAAAGTACCCCATTCCTATGCATAGAATTATTTTAAAGTCTCCTACGAGGGAATAACTGGCATAAAAGAATGGTTTTCAGGGTGTTTATATTCTCGGTTTCTTCCTGACTCAGTTGAACTATGGGTTTCCCAAGAAGTTTTCTATGGAGTTGTGGATGCTAACTAGTTTATCTCATGTGAGTCTGTTTTTCAGAGTATATCTAGCAGAATTAGCCCTCCATCAGCTCAGCTTCTCAGCTCCTTATTGGTTAACCAGAACAGTTAGTACTTCACCATCACTAAGAGCCCTGTTCATTTCTTGATTGGACAAAAATGGAGCTACCCATAACAAGTATAGGTAGACAGATAAGTGAAGACCTGTAAAATGTAGTTCTGTTTTTAAAAAATGATGTCTGACACACATTGATTGTGCAATATGACTGATAATACTGTGCCTGACCTTGGTCCCCCTAGTAATCTATTGCTACTTGTCATTTAAGATCCTTAGGTTAGTAACAATCCTAATGTTACTAATTTGATTAAATTAGCTCTTTTCCTGATTGACTAATATATCAGTTTCTCCATGAGTACATTCTTCACTCATCACACTGAACTCAATGGAAGAAACTCCTGCATGAGAAGCAAAGGATCAAGCCCTAAATGTGATTTGTATGTGAAACAGAAAACCACAAAACCACTCATGCCAAAGCTACCACCCTAGGAATTTTATTATTGATCAAATATGTCCTGACTTCTAACAAGGAAGTATTTACATCTTGAATTTTTACTTGCCAAGGGGGGAAGTAAAAATGGGGCAAGATCTTGTTGCTTTCTCATTCATCAAGACAAAAAGACTGCCAATGCATGATTTCACTGTGCATCCCAGGGCTTGTAGCCATAATGTAAGAACTACAAAGAAAACTCATGTACGAGTAGGATGTGAATGGAGATGAAAGTGGATTTAAACATAGCAGTCACCCTTTGCAATGTATAGATGGGAAAAACACCATAGTTCATCCATCATCAGTGTATGGATTTTATGAGTCAAGAGAAAATTCAATCTAGAAGAGCAAAGCAATTCAGACAGAGCTTCAGCAGCCTAAACAGTTACCACATTTCAGACAAAGAGGTCAAAGCCATCAAAGTGACCTGTGAAGTTCTCAAGCAACCAGATGCTGTGGTAAAAGTGTATCTTATGCAGTTTTTAGTCTAGACATATGTGCACCAAAAAATGTTGGGGGAGGTGGGATGGGCTGGAGTTTAAATAATTTCAAGATTCAATTACTTGAGCCAAGCCTATTTATTGGTTCTTTGTTGTTACTTCATCTGATTTGTGTGTTTTTATTTAAAGGCTTTTAAAAACTTCTGATTACATACCATATTGTTCTTCTCAGCTACACTAAGTCAGTCAGTCACTAATGAGGGAGGCTGTGGTTTATCTCAGAAATGTGGATTCTTGATAGTTGATCACACAAGCAAAGAGCTCTTAACCATTTAATTATGCGAAATAGTCACATATCCAGTTATCAAAGTTTAACTACATCACACAATGATAGTTCAGCACTGTGTTATGAAATAAAATCACATTTTCACACAAGTTTATTCCAGTTCTTAGCTGTTCCTACACAGAAATGGTGAAGTGTCTTGTGCTTCCTCTCTCCACCCTTTCACAGATAAGAAAATAAATGCACATGCATACTATTCATATGATTTCTTCAATTAAAACTATCGATGTGTAATTAACTGCTAGGTTTTATTTATACTATTAACAGTGGAAATTTATGAAATTATTCAGTGAACTTAGTCCTATTGGTAGGCGCCCATATAGCAAACATTTGTTCATACTATTAACATTAATTGGCTCACTTCTGGCAAGCTGGGCACAGAAGTTCAGATCTGACTGAATATAAAATTACTCTCATCCCTCAGTGAAGTTCTTCTAGATCTGCTTTAGGCCCGTTGTTTGGTAGATGTGAACAAACCCATAACACTTTTGTGCATCTCAGGATAGAGCCACTACAAGTCAGCACTGCAGCAGTTAACTGTTTAGGTGTCCTATTGCAAAAGGATGTCAACAGGCAGCCTGCCATTCTGATTGACTATGTGTGGTGTATCAGTCTGGCCGTGCTTTTATGTCTTCTAGCTGACTGGTACCAGTGAAGTCATGTGGTGCAATGGACTGCAGGCTGATCAATAGACTTCCTTCAAAGTGCTGGCTGCTTAGTTTTTGAACACTCAGCTCATGATTCCTGGTTCCCTGGCACTGGCTTGTAATTTCTGAGTCTTAACCTTATTCTCAATGCCTTACACTGGCTTCCTGGCTCTTGATTCTTGGCACCAAACCCTGGCTCTTACCATTGGCTCCAAGTAGTGTAACAAACGGAGTCTTTAGTCATGGGTGGGTGGCTAAGTTTCCTACACAATGTATGAGCAGATTTAGGTGCCTAAGCCTATAAGCCAGCACAATTGCCTAAGCAAGCCAATAGGAATAGACTATTCCCTGAGGAACTGTGGTGCCTACCTGCACTTAGGATTTATAACTGAACTCTCTCCTGGCCTTAGGTGTTAATAGCACTTATTTGTCGTAATACAGCTGCTAGTGGCAGCAGAGCTTCCCTCTTTGTCCAGTTACTGGAGTACTTGCTCAGGATGCGGGAGAACCTGGTTCCATTCCTTCATCTGCCCAAAAGGATATACTGTATTTACTCAAACACAAGACAAGGTCCCCCACCTCAAGTTGGCAAGAAGAAAAAAGCCCCTTGCCTTATAATTGCATACAAGGAAATCTCACTAAATACATTATCTATCATTAGCTGCTGCCACAAGCAGCATGTGCTTAGTAATAGAAACCAACTATGAAGTTAATTAAATGCAACCAACACTGAGCATGACTATAAAATACATGGCCCACACTGGGAAAACAGGCTGATAGGAACCTTTTTTTTACTTGGCCCTGCAAAAAAACAGGCAGGTGTTCTTTCCATGGAGAACAAGCAGCAGGCCTGAAGGTACTACAATACTAGGCAGTGTCTAGAGGGCCAGAGCTGGTCCTGACACCCTTCTCTTGGTATCAAAAATGCTGGATTTCAGTTAAAAGGCTGTCACAAGGATAGGATAGTGCAGCCCGTATGAAAAAGACATATGGTTGTTCCCATTTAGCACAGTCCCCCTCACCTCTGACTCTTTTAAAGTCATTGTAAACAACTACATTACATACATTTTACTTCCTTTTCACTCCCACATCTGAGCATCATCTTTCCTTCCCTTTTCCAATCATTTCTGTTTCTTCATGGCCTTAAATTCCTGGCAAACATCACCATCAAGGGCCCCAAGTTCACCCAGGATCCCTCTGTCACCTCCTCCCTCAGCCTCATCATATGATTAATGTGGCCCCAACCTCCATGGAGGGAAGCCAGACCAGTTTACCCTGTGCCTCATCTGCATATAATTTTTTGGAGGATCCCAGGACTCGTGACAAGAACATCCAGTTCCAGTCATGAGTGGAAGCTAATTAGCACATGGATCTTTTGTCGGGGATAGCTGAAGTACACACGTATACCAAGCACTGCTGAGCTGTGGGGGATGATGGCTTAAACTGCTGTTGGCTCTGGTGGGGCCCAACCAATGAACTATGTGGTAAATCATAAGCCTTTGGCTTTAGTCTAATATCATTTTGCAGGGCACCTGCTATGACACTGGGTGGCATACATGTCACCCAACATGCACCCATGGGCCTTGGAAGTGCCATGGTTCCACAAGGTCCTGAAGTAGTTCCAGAGAAGATATAAGCTACAAAAAGAAGGCCTGATAACCCTGAAAAACTGCCATGTGATGCCGAAGGTGATAAGAGCAAGGGGTGGACTGTCACTTTTGGACATATTACCTGGCAACAGCTGCCGGACTGTGTGAGAATGTATTTTCCACAAGGACCTGCAGAAAGAACACAGGAACTTGAGCTTGCAGGTAGCCCACTGGGTACTCCCCACGCAGGCACTCAAAAACAGAGAGGAGCAGTGAGGCTCTCTGACCAGACCCAGGCAAACCTGCTAGTGGGAGGAGGAGACAATCAACCCCCTCCTCTGGAACTGTCCGTATGTCAGTGGGGTAGAGGAAAATAGTCATACTCTTCATGATGGTGACAGGGGTCAAGACTCTGAGTAGAGAGGTGGTGCTGTCTGGCCCTGACCAAGCAACAAGGGACCCGACACAGCACTTCATCCAGTTCATCTTCTGCTTCAGGAATACCCTGTGGAAAATCAGAAACGTGCTTATGTACAGGCACATGAACCTCCCAGCCAATGTCTGTCAGAATGAAAGTGAGTGAGCTGCAGGTGTACTACATGAAGATGAGAGAAGACAACAGGCAGAAGATAGCAGAGGATGCATGGAAGAGAAGAGCCTCCCATGACTGTTAAGGAACAAGACCCCCAGAGAAAACAATGTTGATGACAAAAAAATGACAATGACAGTGAGGTTGATGATGATGATGAAGCAGGTATGAGCAATGAGGGCAATGGGGAAGAAGAAAATGAAGAATATGACTTAAACTAAAGACTAGTTAGTGTGGGCTTATGCTACTGCGCATTAGCTCAGCCTACTGTGTATTTATTTAATACCTCATATTGGAGGTATTAAATTTAATGTGCATTAGAAAGGGGAGTGTATAGGAGGGGGTGGAGGGAATAGAGACTGTTGGACATGTTTGTAAGAGTTAAACAAGACAGTGACAGGCATGCGGGCATGTGAGTGCATAGGTGAATGGTTGCAGTTATTATAACAGGGATAATGATGGTTGACTGTATACGTGTGTTATGGACTGTCAAGTGAACCATGTCAGTCATGAGACAGAACTGTAAAGGTTTAGGTATATATATATATATATTTCTTTATAAAAATATGTATTTTTGGAAAAAAAACCCATAATTTGTACTACATAGAAGTAGGTGCTAAAATACTTCCAAAAGTGTGTTTATGCAGTACCTATGCTAAAACATGCAGCAGTCTCAAATAAAGGTGGCATGCATTAATTCTGGATGAAATAAATGTATGGGTACTGTATGCAAATTACTGCAGTTACGTTTATTTAAAATTCACTCCTCACTTCTGTCATCAAGGAAACAGGGTCTGACAGTAAGGATAAGGGAAAGGGTTTTCAGGGGGAAGAAGCGGGGGAGAGGGGAGAGGAGCTACTTGACCCCCCCCAGATTGATTTTCCTGCTGTAGTGGTGGGAGGAGAAAAGTTCAAGGCAAACCTCCAATAATTATATTTCATACCAGGAAAATTATAACAATTTTATGAATTTTGAATATATAGAATCTAATTATTGGGGAATCATCTTCTATTTAAGTAAATATGGTATTTTCAGATGGGGCTTTTGCAATCTTTTTTTTTTGCAAGGGTTCTAATGCAGTGCAGTGTAGTGCAAATATACCCTCAGGAACTTTACTGGTGCAAACATATGTAGCCAAGGAATTTATGTTGAACAGGGTTAGCTGGAACTGGGTGCATCTATATGTGTGCTTAATACACAGTAGCCTATTCTACTTCCCATTAAAGCAGCATGTAAAAAACCATGCTAATACACTAACGCACAGTAGACAGTAGTATAAGCTACTGTACACTGAGTGTCACCTAAAAAGTGTGGGCTTATGCTACTGCGTATTAGCTCAGCCTACTGTGTATTTATTTAATACCTCATATTGGAGGTATTAAATTTAATGTGCATTAGAAAAAGTGCATCAATGCATATCTAGATGCTCCCACTAAGTAGCAGTTTGAAGTTGCTTTCAGGCACCTATGTCCTTTCATGCATTCATTTGTTTTTCCTTTCTTGTCAGTCAGTTCCTGGTAAAAACACTAACTTCACGTCAGAATTTTTTAAAAAGTAAAAAGGATTAGAGTGGCAATCAGCATCAGTGTAAAAGATACATCTGTTCCAATTACAAATCTGCTAACTTTAATTACTCTTGCTTTGGAAAGTCTGCTTTTCCAGATTCTCAGAATCTCAATCTTGGCCAGAAGACTCAAGAGAAGAAAATGAGATACAGCTGTGATGTGCGCTAAGCTCTGAAAACTGAAAATCCTAGCCGATCATATTTAAAAAGGTTACATGACTCTTCACCAGTGCAGAATTTTTGCAATTGAAGTCAAGTTGTGCTTGGGGATGATATAGGTGAATCCGGGACAAAATGCAATCAGCATTCCTCGCCTTATGTCAAGAACAAGGCACAACAGCAGTGCACCCTGTCTTGAGAGCACAGGGTCTGCTTCTTTCTACTGCTGTTGGTGACACAAATTGACCCCAGGAGGGACAGGAGGGGACCTGCTGTTAAATGTCTCGCCACATATCACTATTCTGTTCTTAGTTTTTCTGAACCAACTTTGTTCATGCTAATTGAAACCTGACAAGGCTGCTAAAGCCAAATTTCATGTGAATAACCAAGTTATTTTAAACAACTGATTCAGCCCACAAATATAAGATCAGTACACTGGCGTTAATGGTACTTCTCAAGTTCAATGTCTAGGGTAGCTATTGGTATTAACACATGAAAGAAATCATTACCACGGTTTGGGCTCCCATTGGAATCCTTTATTAAATAGTTTTCCTAACACTTTCTCACTGTACTAGGAGAACTGGCATGCCAGTAGCCACATGACTTACTTCCTAACCAACAGAGTGACTGTTCCGAGAAATACAGAGTTTGTTTAGACTACTCCAGTCACAGCCACCTTGACCGGATAACCTTTTTTGGGCGGTTTTGCAACAGTCAAAGCATATCAGACCTAATGGAGTAGGGCTACAGTCCAACAAAAAAAATCTGGCTCTGCCTTTTACCAGAGTCAGAAAACAAAAATGTCTTCTCTATACACTCACTGTGTATGGCATCTCTGTTTTTTTCCCACCCTTTCCTTCCTTTCCCAGAACGTACAGATTTGCATAGCTTTGTCTAAACAAGTGTCCATATGAAGAGGATCGTAGGAAAGTAGGACTGGAAGGGACATCATGAGGTCATCTAATCCACACACCCCCAGACCCGTACAAGGCAGGATCATCCCTTACTAAACCATTCCAAGATGCACAAGTTAGATGATATCATATAGAGTGAATCTACAGTGCATACTGAGGGATTGCTTTGATGGGAAAAAAATTACCATTGCTGAGTGATACCAAACTACCTGCTTAAACTCTTAAAAAATAATAATCTCCAAATTACATTTTTAAATGAAAAAGTATTCATGGTATTCATATTGTTTTCTGTGGAATAAGGAAATGATGTTGGAATAAAAGAGGAAGGAATTCCCACTACTTCTGCTGTCCTCTTTTTAAAAAGATTTGCCGCTAAATGGGCACATCTACACATTCATTAATGCACTTTTGATAATGTGCATTAAATTTAGTACCTGTGGGCATGTCTACACATGCACTTTAATGTGCAGTAGCCTATTTTACTGTGCATTAAAGTGTCACATAAAAATCTATGCAATTACAGTAATGTGCAGTAAAACAGACTGCTACTCATTAAGCATCACTTAAAAACTGTGCACATTCATTACTGTGCATTAAGGCAGTCTAATGTGGATTTTTTTAGTACCTCACATTGCACGTACTAAATTTAATGCACATTAGAAAAAGCACCTCAATGCATGTGTAAATGTGACCTGCTGCATTATAAGGTAGTAGAAAAAGGCTCATTAACTTATTTTAATGTGCATTAGCGAAAGCTCATGGGTTTTTTGTGATGCTTTAATGCTTATTAAAATAAGCTAATCTGCATTAAAGCACGTGTAGACACACCCAATGAGAAACACTACTTCATTGGTTAAGGTAAAAGTGTTTTAGTTAGTTTAATCCTAAATTCTCCCACATAAAACACGAGGACAGAGATGTTGCATGTACTATGGTGACTGAATGTGGAGTGAAACCATCATATCTGGATGCAAGCAGTTCCAGGGAAGAAGTCCTGATGAGTCTTCTGCAGAATAGGCTGTCTGAATAAAGAAGCCATATTGTAGCAAAAAAGCAAAGACAGACTATGCTTACAGGCCAAATCCTGCAATTTTCCAAATGTAACAGAATCCCTTGATCCCTGCTAGTTAGTTGATATGAAGGCAGCATTAGAAGGCTGCAATTTAATGCAAACAGCTAAGGTACAGAGAGCTGCATTACAATAAGCAGCCAGAAGAGAGTGTAGATAAGGGTTATAGGGCTGCCTATAGCAAACGCTGAGCTAGACAGGCAATAGGCAAACAGGGTTCAAGGCACAGAAAGAGGGTAGCATCTCAGTTGAGTCAATTGCAGTTGGGGAGAACAGGCTTCTCCTTAAGTAGATGGGCCACACCTGGGGCTGCTCAGGAGGATAGAGCCCAGAAATACCTGCTCAGCCCCAGGGCCAGAGCTGTCTGTCAGTCTGGCCCAAGCTGTGCTAGGGGAAGAAGCTGCCAGTACAGAGTTGACTGATAGTTGTAACTGTAAGTAGGCTCAGGAGGGCTAAAGATGGGGTGAGATCAACCAAACAGAATAGGAGCTTGAAGCGAGATGTCCAGCAGTGATTGGTGATGGTGGGATTAATGTAGGGTAAAACTGGAGGGTTAGGTTGTGGCTATAGGAGTGGATAGGAAGCCACATAGCAGGGACAGCGCATAGTTTGAGCTTTGCACTGAGTAGGATGCAACTGCGCTCAGACTTTGGTTAGGGCTTGGCAGGGCATAGAATGATTAGGCATCAGTTCGGGTCCAGAGAGTGACCACTAGGACTGAGAGTCTGGCTAGGTCAATTAAAGCCAACCAGGATCAGTCCAAGACCCAGAAGCAATCTCTCAATTCATATACATCAGGGTGTGGCGGGTGAAATAATGAGGGAATACATTGGAATGAGGCAAGTTTTAAATGGCAACCAGGGAGGTGCCACAGTCACCCTTGGGGCCAGACCTGCTATACCAAGTCATAAAAGGGTAACACTTATATAAGTGAATGTAATGACTGTAAAGGTATCCCTGGCAGTTGTCACACAAATCAAATGATGCTAGTAAAAAATTCTCTACAACACTTTTTCAATGGACTTCACACTATGCCTCTTCTTTCTTAGCCTTGTAGATCTGGGGTTGTCATAAGCAGAGACAGATGAACAGTCAGGCTCAAACTGCACTGTGTTTTTTCTGATGTGCACAAAGCCAGATGACCTAAACAAGACTTCTACTCAGGTCTCTACTTGTGAAAGCACAGTTTGTTAATTTCCTTATCATCTTATCTGGCCCTTGCAAATTCTCACTGTAAAATGTATATTGAATATGTAGGATTAACTGATCTATTTGCAGGAATCACTTTATCATTCCAGAGTAATCCTTGGTGCTGCAGAAAGCTGTATAGACCATATGCAATTTATGGTTTTTATCTGATTTCTGGTCACAACAATTGTGGAGGGAAATGAACACTCATCAGAAGTGAAGGTAGCTTTGGAAAGATGTAGTGATTTTCCTGTGGATCTTTGTCTTCACTACTAACAACATTAATCTTTCTGTTCATAAGATATGAATAATAAGTAACATGGTAGCATGGTTTCATATATACACCACATTTAGTAATCCCAGCCTGCCTTTGCTCTCTTTGATGGACATGTTCTCTTCTCAAGAGATATTGATATCAGTTTATTACAATTAGAACTGTTGCTCTCTGGTACTTGCTTGTCGTGGTCACATGCTACCAGCCAGATCCCTTTCTGTCTGAAACAAATTCAAGACAACCCATTCCTAGTTTTAAATAAGATGTATCCATAACCTGATAAAATATATTGATGTCAAATCAAATCAAAACAGTGTGGGAGTGAGGGAAAACTTTCCTAAATCTAGTACAGAAAGACACTTTGAACATTAAGGGCAAAAACAGAAGTTACCTTTGTCAATCAACTGGCCCCCTAAAAGCATTCTATAGCCATGCCATGATATATATGCACTGCTGCAGAGCACTTTTAAAGTAGCCAATCATGAATCAATTACCCCTCATCAAATGAGAGATCAGATAAAGGTGCTCCACTTCAGAGTGCCTTGGGGAGCTTCTTTTCCCTAGGGTCAATTTTTTATGCAATTGGGGCTGTCTGAAGGAAGGAAGGAAGGAAGCTGTGGGCTGGGGTTTACCCAGCCTGAGCTGGAGGTGGAGGGCATGTGGATTAAAACACCTCCCAACTAGTGGCACCCCCCTCAGCTACCCTCCCTCCAGCTTAGGCTGGACAAACCCCAGCCTTCAGCCTACTTCCCATCTTCTATCTTAAAAAAAAAATTAGAAACCATTAGCTTAGAAAAAATATTATGGTCATCACCAACTTCTTTCTATGGAAAGTCTGGCGCTTCTGTCCAAAATTTCCAACAAAACCAGATTTGAAAAAATATTCCAGTTGAGGCCACTGAATTATTTTGTTTCAA
This sequence comes from Crocodylus siamensis, assembly GCF_052110815.1. Lineage (NCBI taxonomy): Eukaryota > Metazoa > Chordata > Crocodylia > Crocodylidae > Crocodylus > Crocodylus siamensis. The sequence continues at coordinate 86,003,152 of NC_143395.1, read as the reverse complement.
CATTTACTTTATATCAAAATATATAGTACAATATATGTTAAGTATGTAATATTTTAATGTAACCTGGAAGTCCAAATAAGATCAATCAAAACAAATGTTTGAACATTAACAAAACTGCTTCAACTTTTCCCCATAAAAACCTTTGTTGAAATTGGCATGTTCCTCTGCATCAATTTCAATGGAAGTGTGTGTGTGGGGTTACCAAATGTTTTTCTTTCAGAATTTGCTCAACCAGCTCAGTTTGTTAGCAGTAGGAGAAGGTACGCCACAACAACAGATAAGTACAGGCACATAGGAGAAGTAGATCTTCAAAGCAACTAATCATAGGGACAAGAAAACAGGTGATGGAGAGTAGATTCCTTGTCCTTCCCTGCTCATTTTATTCCACAGTGTCATAGGAAAGCTCTCCTTTAGATGGCAATTAGAAAGAAAAATCCACAAGTATTTGTGCATGAGTGAGCCTGGCTGGGATGGCTTTGTCTCAACTTGTACTGCTACAATTGCCACTGCTGGTGATGCCTGGGACATACTTTCCCTTGTTTTCCCTTCTAACTATAAATAGTTGGTTCATTTTAGGACCTGTGTTAAGATAAATAAAATATTTCTCTGCAGTCAAACAATTAATTTTCTGTGACAGCAGAGTGTCTTCATAGCCGGAAAGTAAGCATTTCAGTCAAGAGTTTCCAATAATGCTCACCTAACTCTTCACTGAAATGTATTACATTTACTTTATGTTCAGCCTTATTCATCAGCAGCCAAAGTAAACATTAGATCTGCTATGTTCCCCTTTTTTGTGTCTATAAATAATTGATGCTTTTGATTCTATAGTCTTCCTTTATACAAATTCTTATCTCTACTTCATAGAAGTATAGTACCCTTCTTGTATTACTTGTGGAAGAATGTGTAGCCCCCTTCACTGTTTCTAATGGGCTAGCAAGCATGGTTTTAGTTTGAGGCATGCCAAAACCAAAACATAGTACCTAGTGTTTTACAAAAAACCACTTTTCCCGTATATATTGCGAGTAAAATCAAGAATTTGATAATTGTATTTAAAATATGCCTCTGTTAGGAGTTTTTTACATGTTCATTGTCATTCACTCATTCTTGTTTTGTCCTTTCACTTGTACTGGATTAAGCTGTTGTTTTTTGTTGTTATTAAACCTCTAAACCATAAAAAAGATATTGAAAAATAGCAACTTTGGCGAAAATTCTATAAACTATTTTGTGCTTTTCGGTGCCACAGCACAGAATGCTGTTGTTTTACAATCAGGCTAAATACAGTCTTTATCATCTTCTTATTACAAAAAAAATCAGTACAAACCAATATAAATGGCTTAGGCAGACAAGGTTCTTGGGTAAATCTGATATCTTTTATTAGGCCAAATTTCTTCTCAGAATTTTTCCAACAGCATGGCTGAGGAAGCATCTGCAGTTGGTGCATGCTCTTCCTGGATGAAATGAATAGTAAAAAATCCAGAGGCTAGAAAGCCACAACTTACTCAACTTACATCTTCAACTTACATTTTCACTGACTGGCTTTCTTGCATACCTGGAAGCTTGCAAAGAAGAATTTTTCCAACTATTTGAGTATTGGTCTAATAAAAGAAATCAGATTTACCAAAAGAACCTTGTCTGCCTATATCCTTAGACCAACACGGCTACAACCTATACCCCTGTAAATGGTTTATACACAGCAGAAGGTATCTACTAACAGTCAAGAAGGGCTATCTTTAACACAGTTGCTATATTAAAGGAGATTCTATTTATTGGACTCAATACAGAAGTAAGCTCATAAATTAAATTATTTAACATATGCTACACCAGGGGTAAGGCAGAAAGACCTTTCTGGACTAAATGACAATTTTTTGAAAGTATGAAATGTTAGAAATTGAAGAGCAAGCATTCTTCACACCTAGATCTTCTAAATGTGAATAGTACTACAGCTGGCTCTCACTTTTCCATACTGCATGAGATGGTGATTCTACCAAACGTCTGTTCCTACTTGCTTTGTCACTTCTTTCTGTTTTACAACATTATGCAACTTGTACTTTGCTCAGCAATGTTTTTAATCTCTGTAAAGGAAAAAAAATGATTCATTTCAGCTCAATGCCTTACCTCCTAGATGAACATTACTTGAATTAGAAATGGGCAATTATTATGAGGCTAAATAACACGACGCTTTTTAGAATAAACAGCCTTCCAAGAGACACGATAGATTGCTTTTCAGAATTTCCGTCGTCAAATCCTGGAAACATATGTGATATTTTGCAAAGCTTCTGACAATGAGCTGCGGTGTTCAGGGTCTGAATAGACATGTGTGGATTTTCCACATTTGCTCACAGGAAACAAATATAGATTCCTCTTACCAAATGTAATCTGGATGGAAACAATCTTTCACCCTCTGGTTAATGCTTATGATGGACAAATAAGATCAAGTGCTTACCATAAAATGTTTTTAAAAAAAGGAGAGCAAAGAGTCAAAAAATATTAACTCAGAAAAAGATTAACTCAAGGACTCTCTCCTCCCTAATTATCTACAACCATAAGTGCTTTATAACCGCTTTTTCTTATAGGTACACATACCCAATTGTAAAAAAAGAATCTGAAAAAGAGAGAGGGGATATTTTTCTTGCCAAAGTTTGGGGGTTTTTTTCTTCTGTATTGATTTATATTCTTAAACTGGCACTCTATCAGACATTGCAAGTCCTTTGTTCATTGTTCTAGATAGGGCAATACTGGAGAAAATGTGCAATTTATATATGTAATTCAAATGTCATTATTTAGAGGTGCAGTGCTAAGGAAATAGCAAGTAAACTAATTTCCCAAGTATTAAACTATACCAACCTGCCTTTTAGTTAAAATGTTACTTTAGGTTGGTATTTACAGCATAACACACACATTTTTTCCAGAAAAAAGTTATATAAGAAAGTAAAAGGAATTTACAAAATACAAAATTAAAATTCTCCTCTGTGCCAAGGAGATAAATGCCTAGTACATGAATTCTAATTTTAAGATCTTGTGACATAAAATACTTTTTAAAAAGCCATAATGCAATACATTATCCAGCATTAAGTATAACTTCAACCACCGAAAGCCACATTTGTATTTGAAAATGCTGCTATGGCATCTCATAGGAATTGCCATTTGGGGGTCTCAAGCTCTCCTTTTCTTTTATAGTCCAGGCCCTATGATAGGCAACATCTGGCATGATGCATCACCGTCTCCGCTTTTGGCAAGAGAGTAGTGGGAGTTCCTGGTAAGCATCCACGTGGTAGATGTACTATGGCTAGAATTGCAGCCCACAGAGGAGAGCAGGGACAAGAGCAACTGAACTACAACTCCTAAGAGGTACTGAGATAGCATTTTTGAAGCAAAATACTTTCATTTTGAGCCAGCATGTTATGGTTTTAGAGTGTTTGTTTTTATGTTGGAAGAAATCAAAATTTTTCCACAAAAAGCAGGCGCTTATTGAAAAATGTCTGAAGTCTGTTTTTCCATCAAAAAACCTTAAGAAAAGAAGTGTCATTGTGTAATATCAGTTTCCCGTCATTTCTTCCTTTCCCCCCTCATTACTTCTATCAATTGGGAGAAGTTTCTAACAAGGTCCAACAAATATCTGTTCTTGATCCAATGCTGTTCAATGGTCTGAATGCAATATAAAATTGCTACCAGTAAAATGGTCAGGTAACAAAATGGTGGATTGAAAAATAACAATTTCTGCCATGTGATGCTACTGTGCGGTAGTCTCAGCCTACTGTGCAGTCATCATCTCATGTAGACGTGGCCCCTGGCCGAGACTCTGTGCAGGGTGGCTGAACCTCACAGAACTGAGGGTAGGGCATCTAAGCTTCATGGAACTGAGTGCCTGGATGGGGAGGTGGTAGGAATTCTAGGAGCAGGCCGAGAGGGAGAGACAACACCAAGATAATAGGGCTAGGCACTCACCCTGGCCTGATCCAAACTGTGTTATTCTAGCCTACTCAAGAAATCAAATTGATTTAGTCCAGCCTACTGAACTGTTGTTGATTGGGTTCAGAGAGCATATTAGACTGCTGATTGGGACCAGACAACCTGCAGGACAATGGGGTAGGGCAAAAGTGGCCCAAGATGTATATAAAGAGAGGCACCGAAATTTCCTCCTCTCCTACAAAACTGACTGCCTACTTTCTAACTTCAATCTCATCAAGTTGTGGCTGACAAGAGGTGAATAAGCATTATAACATGAGAACAGGACCAACAGGCTAGGATTGACCTCCAAGGGGAACCAGGCTACCTTGAGGAACCCAGAATGTTTACAGGTACCTAAACATAGATTTAAGAGCTGCAGTGCACATCTACGTGTGCAATTAATGTGACTGAATCTATTCCAGCTCAATTTGAGCAAGGGTAAACTAATCCCAACATCACCATCTACACAGGGATTTAAGCACAGTAATTTACTGCACTGCAAGATATCACTTTTATCTAATGGGATTATCTGGCAGTGCAGTAAATTCATCCACTGTGCCCTAATTGCCATGCATGTGCAGATGGTGACATTTTACTGCACAGCAACTAGTCTGCTGTTTAGTAAAGCGTCTTGTGTAGACGTGTCCACAGTTACCATTTTTTTTAAGTAGGCAAAGGTTTTGATGCATAAAAAACACAGTCTGAAACACAATTGTTAACATTTTTCGAGGGAATAAAACATTAAAACACTCACAACTTCTAACACTTTTTAGTGAATCATCATAGGAAATCATACGTACCATGGTGTGAAACACATCTGCTGAGAATTCTTGTGCTATTCATGGAGGTATCTATCATGTATGCTTGTTTTGAATGTTTGCTTTACCTGTGGAATGGGAGTTTTGAAAGCAAATAGTGTTGGCCTGATTCTGTTTCTGTTGCAATCAACAGTAAAACTTCTAAACTCATGCTAAAGCTGTTTACTTTGAAAAACCCTACCTCAGGATAATACCCATTTCACAGTGCAGATTTATCTTATATGCCAAAAAAACAGACTAATGTGTTTGGGGCTTCTTCTACCAAATGTTTAGCACCCACAAAATGGGGCCTCAATCCCGGTTGAAGTCTTCTGGTGCTACTTTAATATGAATGAATAACAGTAACAATAATGCTGTGCTCACTGAAATACTTAGACAAAAACTGCCCCCTATGGGAAATGCTTATAAAATGTAATACTTATATTGTAGCACTCATAAATAATATAATGCTTATAAAATATAAGCCTTGCAGAACTCAGTTCCATGACTGCGCAGTCAGTGTCTTGTGTACACATGGCCAGGGTGTCTGTTCCCAGATCTCCCTAGACTTCCACCCCAAACAGCTGTGGCTATCCCTACCACAGACCTCCTGGGCCTACTCGCAAGAATCAAGTCCCAGCACTTCTACCAGCTCCCAGCAGGGAACTCCTGCCTCCAGCTGTGTCTGAGCCAGACTACTATAAAATAAGGATGTTTCAAACAGGGTCTATACCAGTTGCGATCAACCTACTGGCCCTATGGGCCAGATGAATAGCACAGTCAGTTCATGGACCAGATCCTTTTCGGGGTCAGTCCATGGGCCTGATACCATGGTGGCCTGCTCTAGCCATGTGCCACTCTGACCCTTACTTCCAAATTTCCAGACCACTGGGGAGCCCCGCAGGCTGGATGACACTGTTTGATGGGCTGAGGGGTTGAGCACCCCTGTTCTACAGCTATTACTTAAAGAGCTGTAGACTACACTGCCAGTCTATGTAATACAATAAAGCATTATATTCCATTGACATTTATAAAATTAAGTAGCAAATTATATCCCCAATAAAGAATTTTATTGGTGGGCCTATAGTTTTTCATTTTCATTAAGTCCTATAGGATTTTGCCACAAGAGGCAAGTTTTTGTTAGCAGCTGGGAACTATACTTGTAGAAGGTGTCTCCTGGGTACCTCATGAAATATCAGAGAAAGCTGTCTGTCTTCTCTAGACACCTAAATTGTTTCGCTGAGTGCCACAAAATGCAGCTGATCAGAAGTCACAAGACAATGTTGTGCAAGTAAAGACCTTGCCTGCATTACAGATATACCTTGATCCTTTTCATAGATTCTAAGACTCACAAATACTGAAGAGAGATGGGACTACTGTGATTATTTAGTCTAATAATTAGGCTTCCCAGACTTGTAATTCCTACACAAAGCCAAATCACCTGGACCTGCACCAGAGCTTATCTAAGGAACAAGATGCAATTTGATTTTATTACTTTATTTTATTTGCCTGCAGCTTGTATTCATTCCAGTTCAGTCCTAAGTGTTTTCATGCAAAATAAAAATCCTAACTTCACAACTAAGGGGCAAGCAGCACTCTTCTAGCCCCTCCCAGCCTGGCAGGAGGCAGCATAACCCAGCCCCAGCCCTGCCCTTTTAAAAGTATTTCTCTTGCCATGGGTGGGGATGGGGATGGACTCTGACAAAAGTATTTTCAACTTGGCAGGTAAGTGCTTAACCCAGAAGTAGTCAGACACTGCTGTGCTATTGGTCAGCATCAGAGTCTAGCTGGTCAAGGGCCCCAAGGCCCGCCATACCAAGGCTCCTGCCCCGCTGGAGCTCAGCAACAGGTACGAACCTCTTGAAGCCCCAGCAGAGCCTGCTGAGTTGCCAGCTCCCACAGGCAACATGGGCTCTACTGTAGCTACTGCCCCCGCACTCCCCAAGACAAAATGCAAAGTATTTGTCATGGGAGACTCCATCCTGAGGGGGACTGAGGGGGCAATTTTCCGCTCCAACCCCTTATCCCAGGAAGTCTGCTGCTTCCCAGGAGCCTGCATCCAAGACATTGTGGAGAAAATCCCTAAGCTCCTCCAGCCCACAGACCACTATCCCATGCTCCTTATACATGTGGGCACCAATGACACAGCTCAGAGCGCTCCCAGCCAGGTCATGCAGCACTACAGGGATTTGGGAGCGGGGCTAAAGGGTCTCAGGGTGCAGGTGCTGTTTTCTTCAATCCTCCCAGTCTCAGGCTATGGGCTGAGGAGGGAGAGGAGGATCCAGGTAGTTAACCAAAGACTGCAGTGCTGGTATCATCAAGAAGGCTTTGGCTTCCATGACCATAGCCCACTCTTTGGTGAGAGAGGCAGTGAGCTGCTAGGAAGGGACAGCTTCCACCTCTCTCCACTGGGGAGGAGGCTCTTCTCAGCCAGACTGGCTGACCTGCTCCACTGGGCTTTAAACTAAGTCCACTGGGGGTTGGGGGGACTACCGCCACTGCTGGTCCACTGAGAAACCCTTGCAAATCGAGCAGGCCAAGGCACTTAGGGAGCCCACCGCTGCCCCAGCCCTGGTACAATCTGTGGGCAAGGCAAGAGCCCCCAAGGGGACACTTGCCTGCCTGTACACAAATGCTAGGGGCTTGGGGAATAAACAGGAGGAACTTGTCCTTCTGCTTAATGCAAATAATAATGATAACATAGGGATAGCAGAGACCTGGTTGCACTCCACCCATGACTGGACCATGGGTATAAACGGCTATACTCTGTACAGGAGAGATGAAGTAGACAAAAGGGTCGGGGCATAGCTCTCTATGTCAAGGATAGCTACGCATCCCTGCAAGCTGATATTGGCAACTAGGGTAGATGGCTGGAGACCCTCTGGGTTAAAATCCATGGGGAACATGGTACAGGGGACATGATGGTGGGAGTCTACTACAGATCTCCCACCCAAAGTCAAGAGTTTGACCAGGAGTTCACCAGGGAATTGGCTGAGGCTGCATGCTCCAGGTCCATAGTTGTCATGGGAGACTTCAACTACCCAGACTTCTCATAGGAAGAGCACTCAGCTAAATCCAAGCGGTCACAAAGCTTCTTCTCATGCATGGATGACCTCTACCTGACTTAAGAAGTCTACGGACCAACGAGAGGTAAAGCGCTGCTCAACCTGGTACTGACAACTGGGGATGACCTAATCAGTGACCTAATGATCAATGGGACACTGGGTGACAGCGACTACGAGCTGATCACCTTCACCATCCGCCATAAAGCTGGCAAGTCAGTCAGCAATACAGAAGTCCTTGACTTCAGGAAAGCTGACTTTGACAAGCTCAGGAGGCTTGTTGGTAAGGCCCTAAGGGACCATGACCCCAAGGGGAGGGGAGTTCAGGAAGAGTGGTTGCTCCTCAAGGGAGCGATCGTTGATGCACAAGCTAATGCTATTCCATCTCAGAGGAAAGGCAGCAAAAGGGTACAGCAGCCCCCTTGGCTCTCCAGGGAATTAGTGGACCTCCTGTGACTAAAAAGAAAGGCCTACAAAGGATGGAGAATGGGATTCACCTCCAAGAAGGAATATTCCACACTGGTCCAGTCCTGCAGGGAGCGAACCAGGGAAACCAAGGCTGTGATGGAACTCCAGCTAGCTACAAGTATGAAGGACAATAAAAAGTCAATTTTTAGATATGTGGGGAACCAGAGGAAAAGCAAGGGCAACACTGGACCCCTGCTAAACCAGATGGGACAACTGACAACCGATGCCCAGGAAAAAGCCAACCTATTGAAGAGGTACTTTGCGTTGGTCTTTCTTCAGTCCCATGGGATGCCCCCACCCATTATGGGACAGGGAGGCCTGGGTAAAGGAGATTCCCTGCCCTCCATCAATGCTGACCTCATGAAGGAACACCTTGAGAGGCTGGACACCTTCAAGTCAGCCAGCCCTGACAATCTACACCCCAGGGTACTCAAGGAGCTGGCGAGCATCATAGCCCAGCCTCTGGCATGGATCTTTGAGAACTTCTGGTGCTCTGGTGTAGTGCCCGAAGATTAGAAGAAAGCCAATGTGGTGCCTGTCTTCAAGAAAGGAAGGAAAGTGGATCCAGCAAACTACAGGCCCATCATCCTGACCTCTATCCTAGGGAAGGTCTTAAAAAAGATTATTAAAGAGGCCATTCTTAATGGACTGGCCGATGGCTACATCCTGAGGGACAGCCAGCACGGGTTTGTTGCAGGTAGGTTTTGCTTGACCAATCTTATTTTCTTTTGCGACCAGGTGATCTATCACCTGGGCAAGGGAGAGGAGATTGATGTCATATATCTTGACTTCAAAAAAGCCTTTGAGCTGATATCCCATGATCACCTCTTGGCAAAACCTGCCAACTGCGGCCTTAGGTCCACCACGATCCACTGGCTGGGGAATTGTCTCCATGGTCGGACCCAGAGGGTTGTAATTGATGACAGTCACTCATCATGGTATCCTGTGACCAGTGAGGTCCCCCAAGGCTCTGTCCTTGGACCTATATTGTTTAACATCTTTATTAATGATGTGGACATTGGAATCAGAAGAGGACTGGCCAAGTTTGCCGATGATACCAAACTCTGGGGTAAAGCATCCACACCTGAGGACAGGAGGGCTATCCAGGCTGACCTTGACAGGCTCAGGAAATGGGCGGATGAGAACCTGATGGTGTTTAACACCAAAAAATGCAAGGTTCTCCACCTTGGGAGGAAAACCCTGCAGCATCCTTATAGGCTTGGCAGTGCTACGCTGGCTAGCACTATGGATGAAAGGGACTTGGGGGTCATGATTGACCACAAGATGAATATGAGCCTGCAATGTGATGCTGCGGCTAGTAAAGCAAGGAAAAAACTGGCTTGCATCCATAGATGCTTCTCAAGCAAATCCCAGGACATCATTCTCCCATTGTACTCAGCCTTGGTGAGGCTGCAGCTGAAGTATTGCATCCAGTTTTGGGTTCCACAATTCAAAAAGGATGTGGAGAAGCTTAAGAGAGTCCAGAGAAGAGCCATGTGCATGATCAGAGGTCAGGAAAACAGACCTTACGATGACAAGTTGAGAGCCATGGGGTTCTTTAGCCTGGAAAAGCGCAGGCTCGGGGTGATCTGGTGGCCACCTATAAGTTTATCAGGAGTGTTCACCAGGATCTGGGGGAATGATTGTTCACCAGAGCACCCCAAGGAATGACGAGGTTGAATGGTTATAAACTCCTGCAAGACTGTTTCAGGCTGGACATAAGGAAGAATTTCTTCACTGTCCAATCCCCCAAGGTCTGGAATGTTAAGACAGTGAACACTTGCATTTTCCCACCCTGTGTTTCTTGCATTTTCCCATCCTTTTTCCTGCTGATTTCTTGCAGCTGATGCATTGCTTACTTATACTTGCTTTATGCTGTCCTTTTTGCCCACTCCTTTTCCCCTGCTGCTTGCAATCTGCTCTTTCTCCCACTCTTTTCCCTTGTTGAGTTGAGCTGAGCCTAAACACTGAAGGGTCTTGGTTTCAAGATAGAGATTTAACCAGGCATTGTTTACTTAGGGGCGTTAAATGGTTAATTGTTTTTCTAATTGTTTGACTGTTTGTTTAATTGTAAAGTAGAGGAACTTAAGCCAAACAGGGAAGGAAAATCAATGGTATATGAAAATATAAAAGAAGGCTTTGAGAACTGTAAGTGACCAAAGAGAGTAGGCGTGAAGTAGGGGTGAGGTAGGGGTGACAACCTCATATGGGCGCAGAGTGGAAAGTTTCAAGGAAAGTTACCTAATGTATAAGAAATTCCATGTAAATGCAGGGGCAGAGTCATGGGCGTAACAGGAGGGAACTGGGCATGGTCTAATGCTAATGAGTGTGGATTGAAAAGTATAAACGCAATGATGTTCTGCACGGTGTTCGCAGTGTTCCATGCGGTGTGTTTGCGGTGGTCACTCCTCAGTTTGGTGGGGATCCGCCCAAAGTTGCCTCCACTTCAATAAAGCAGTGTGTGCTTGTGTTTGCCCCCTGCTCTGGATCCCATGGGCAATTGGTTAGTCGGATTCCCTAGTCACTGGGCCTCACGTGGGGTTGAGGTTTAACATGGAATAGCTTGCCACCAGAGGTGGTTCAAGCACCCCCTTTAGGCAGGGGGCTGGACTCGATGATCTCCCAAGGTCCCTTCCAGCCCTAATGTCTATGAAATCTATGAAATCTATGTTAATGGTATTGCATGCTGCAGTCTTCAGCAGTGGGACTTCGTCACAAGTCATGTGGAGATTCTCAGCTTCTCAAGACAAAAAACATGGGAATATCCTGGTATAAACCAGAGCTAACCTTGAAAGGTACGTGGAATACACAGTTTTGGTAAAATGCAGCTTCCTGGCTCCTGAGCAACATGGTCCATAGGAACAAACTGTAGGGTCTTCCAAGATGCAATTCATGGTGGTCATGACAGTCTTTAAAGCCCTAAATGAGTAGGACTGAGATATGTGAGAGACTGCAACGTTTCGTAAACATATGCGGGACAGGCTAAATTAAACAGGAGTCTCATCCTGCAGTTTCTTATGTTTCATAGACATTCTGGGTAAAAATTTGTGGGGAATTCAGCACAGGGGACACAACGGTGGGAGTCTACTACAGACCTCCCACTCAAAGTCCCGAGCTTGACCACGAGTTCGCCCGGGAACTGACTGAGGCCGCTTGCTCCAGGGCCTTGGTTGTCATGGGTGACTTCAATTACCCGGACAGCTCCTGGGAAGATCACTCAGCTAAATCTGAGCAGGCGCAAAGCTTTCTCTCGTGCGTGGATGACCTCTACCTGACTCAAGAAGTCTATGGGCCAACGAGAGGCAAAGCGCTGCTTGATCTGGTACTGGCTACGGGGGACGACCTAATCGGCAACCTAGTGATCGATGGGAAGCTGAGTGACAGCGACCACGAGCTGATCACCTTCACCATCCGCCGTAAAGCTGGCAAGTCAGTCAGCAACACAGAAGTCCTTGACTTCAGAAAAGCTGACTTTGACAAGCTCAAGAGGCTAGTCAGTCAGGCCCTCAGGGACCATGACCCCAGGGAGATGGGAGTTCAAGAAGAGTGGTTGCTTCTCAAGGAAGCGATCCTCAGTGCACAAGCTAAATCTATTCCAACATGGAGGAAAGGCAACAAGAAGGCACAGCAGCCCCCCTGGCTCTCCAGAGACCTAGCGGACCTACTGTGGTTAAAAAGGAAAGCCTACAAAGGATGGAGGACGGGATTCACCTCCAAGGAGGATTACTCCGCACTGGTCCGGTCCTGCAGGGACCAAGCCAGGAAAGCCAAGGCTGCAACTGAACTCCAACTAGCTTCAGGCATCAAGGACAACAAAAAGTCCTTTTTCAGATATGTGGGGAGCCGGAGGAAAAGCAAGGGCAACGTTGGACCCCTGCTAAACCAGATGGGGCAACTGACAACTGATGCCCAGGAAAAAGCCAACCTATTAAATAGGTACTTTGCATCAGTCTTTCATCAGTCACATGGGATGCCCATGCCTGGTATGGGACAGGGAAATCTGGGTGAGGGGGATCCCCTCCCCTCCATCAATGCTGACCTCGTGAAGGAACACCTTGAGAAGCTGGATACCTTCAAGTCAGCCGGCCCTGATAATCTGCACCCCAGGGTACTCAAGAAGCTGGTGAGCGTCATAGCTCAGCCCCTGGCACGGATCTTTGAAAACTCCTGGCGCTCTGGTGTAGTGCCCGAAGACTGGAAGAAGGCCAATGTGGTGCCGATCTTCAAGAAAGGGAGGAGAGTGGATCCGGCTAACTACAGGCCCATTAGCCTGACTTCTATCCTGGGGAAGATCTTAGAAAAGTTTATTAAGGAGGCCATCCTTGATGGACTGGCCCAGGCTAACATTCTAAGGGATAGCCAGCATGGGTTTGTTGCGGGTAGGTCTTGTTTGACCAATCTTATTTCCTTCTATGACTAGGTGACCTATCACCTGGACAAGGGAGAAGAGATTGATGTCATATATCTTGACTTCAAAAAAGCTTTTGATCTGGTATCCCATGATCACCTCTTGGCCAAACTGGCCAGTTGTGGCCTTGGCTCCACCACGATCCGCTGGCTGGGAAATTGGCTTCGTGGTCGGACCCAGAGGGTTGTGATTGATGGCAGTCACTCATCGTGGTGCCCTGTGACCAGTGGGGTCCCTCAAGGCTCTGTCTTGGGACCCATACTGTTCAACATCTTCATTAATGATGTGGACATTGGAATCAGGAGTGGACTGGCCAAGTTCGCCGATGACACCAAACTTTGGGGCAAAGCATCCACGCCAGAAGATAGGCGGGTGATCCAGGCTGACCTGGACAAGCTCAGCAAATGGGCAGACGAGAACCTCATGGTGTTTAACACCGAAAAATGCAAGGTTCTCCACCTTGGGAGGAAAAACCTGCAGCACCCTTATAGGCTCGGCAGTGCTACGTTGGTTAGCAGTACAGAAGAAAAAGACTTGGGGGTCATCATTGCCCACAAGATGAACATGAGCCTGCAATGCGATGCTGCAGCTAGTAAAGCGACCAAAATGCTGGCGTGCATCCATAGATGCTTCTCGAGCAAATCCCGGGACGTCATTCTCCCCTTGTACTCGGCCTTGGTGAGGCCGCAGCTGGAGTACTGCGTCCAGTTTTGGGCTCCACAATTCAAAAAGGATGTGGAGAAGCTTGAGAGAGTCCAGAGGAGAACCACGCGCATGATCAGAGGTCAGGAAAACAGATCTTACGATGACAGGCTGAGAGCCATGGGACTCTTTAGCCTGGAAAAGCGCAGGCTCAGGGGTGATCTGATGGCCACCTATAAGTTTATCAGGGGTGACCACCAGGATCTGGGGGAACGTCTGTTCACCAGAGCATCCCGAGGGATGACGAGGTCGAACGGTCACAAACTCCTGCAAGACCGTTTCAGGCTGGACATAAGGAAGAATTTCTTTACTGTCCGAGCCCCCAAGGTCTGGAACAGTCTGCCAGCGGAGGTTGTTTTAAGCACCTACATTGAACACCTTCAAGAGTAAATTGCATGCTTATCTCGCTGGGATCCTATGACCCCAGATGACTTCCTGTCCTTTGGGCAGGGGGCTGGACTCGATGATCTCCCGAGGTCCCTTCCAGCCCTGATGTCTATGAAATCTATGAAATTTATTTGGTATTTAACTCCATATGGAAAAGAAATAAAAGAGTAGAGGAGGGCTATAAAGTAGGAGCAAAGAGAAGTTATCAAAAGTAGCAATGAAGCAAAAGAAATGCAATTCAATAGATAACTGAGTTTATTATTTTACATACTCCCTGGACCATGATGGTTTCAACTACATTCTCACCCTACTGTAGGGTCCTAGGTTGAGCACTCTGAGGCTGGCGACAGAACTGCTTGCTGGAATTTTTTCCCATTGGAAATCTGCCATGACTTGCGTATGGTAAGCTCCAGGGCACTATGCAGGACATGTTTATTTGATTTAGCTTTTCATTTGATCTTTGGGTCTCTTTTTGTTGTTGTTTATTTTTATTCCTGACAAATGACAACAGGGCTAGTAATGTTTCTGGAAGGAGAAGTCTTAGCTCTTTGATGCTAGTCATTGTGCGTAATTTTATGTAAGTTATGCTTTTCAAAATTCCCCAAAAGCACACTGCTACAGCTATAAATCAATAGAATCACCACTGCGCTCCCCTTACTGGAGTCAGATGCACTTGCATTGCTACTTCCTGATATGAAACAAAGTAACAAGGATTCTCCTTATTGTTTTATAGTTCTCAAGAAAAGCTTGTAGGACATGTGAACTTATGATCAAAAAGTAGCAATTTTAGCCCACATTCACTGCCAGATGCTGCTGCTGCTTGGTATCATCCTGGCAAAGCAACATAGCCCTAACCTTGGTTTGCTAATACATCTCTGACGGCCACTGTGGATTTTCTGCATTTAGAGTATTCATCACGTCCTTTGGGGCCTTTGGCAACAGCTGGATGAATTGAGTTGTTTGGCTTACAGACATCTATGGTTGCAGTTATAAAGGTCCTGATATTAATGAGTATGGTTCAATAAAGACCAAAGAGCACTATAAAAAACCAGTCCTCATTGCAGCACTAAGGCATGTGAAATATTAATAATGGTGTAGGTCAGATTAACTAATATGTTCTGGATGTTCTGTGTTGCTTGATGGACAGTGCAGCTAGGTTTATGTCTGCTTTGTTTCACCAGAGTGATGCAAAACAGCCAGAGCATACCAGTGACTCTGACCATCAGACAGATCACATTTACTGATACCTAGGGGGAACATTATTCTCCAGACTGGAATGTTCTTTGTGATCCTGAATCTTTTTGATTGCAAACATAGAAGCCAGTACAGGAAAAGCATCTTTAAGCATATCCCACATCCAGGTGTTGAAAAATCCCCAGAGGAAATGAGGGAAAACCCAGACACCAGGAAAACTCAATGTTTAGATACAGACCTTGGATGAGTCAGGTCAAACTGAGGCAATACCTCTTCTGGGCATGTGCTGTGCTCCGGTGCGGAGGTACACTGAGCTGAAAATAAAGTGCTACATTTTTTTTTCACGTCTATAAGCAGCCAGAAAGATCCACACAGGGTTTAGACCACTTTTATCTTTTCTATAGGATGGGCTGCATTTAGATCCTTTCAAGGTTTACACATGAGATGCAGGTTTGACTGTTAGCAGACATTCTAATTAAAAAAAAAACTATTTAGGAAAAGGATTCAGAATTGCCCAAATACAAAATAGCAGAACAAAGGGGCAGACCAAAAAGAGCTCGTGTAAAGCTTTGGAATGCTAATGTAAAACTTTTAAGGAGGAAAAACTACTGACTGAAACACAAGGCGGAGAGAGCTGAATCCTTTCAGAAAGAATTCCCTTGTTTGATGCTATACTTGATTTCACTGGTTTGCTCACCTAGTAATAGATTAATTTACCCTGCCAGGTCCATTAAATAGTTCTAGTGCTGCTAGAACTAGTGTCCGTGGCTTATTTTTTTTATGCTATATCCCTTTACAGAAGAATATCACATTAACATTCATAGTTTCATAGTAGCTAGAGTCGGAAGGGACCTAGGTAGATCATCTAGTCCGACCCCCTGCCTTGGCAGGAAAGAGCACCGGGGTCAGATGACCCCGGCAAGGTGCTCATCTAACTTCCTTTTAAAAATCCCCAGGCTGGGAGCCTGCACCACTTCTCTTGGAAGCCGGTTCCAGGCCCTAGCCGCCCTGACTGTGAAGTAGCGCCTCCTGATATCTAATCTAAACCTACCCTCCGCCAGCTTGTGACCGTTATTCCTGGTCACTCCTGGCAGCACACGGGGGAACAGGGACTCCCCCAATACCTGCTGATCCCCCCTGACCAGTTTGTAGCAGGCCACAAGGTCCCCCCTTAACCTTCTCTTGTGGAGGCTAAACAGGTTCAGGTCCCGTAGTCTCTCCTCATAAGGACTGCCCTGCTGACCCCTGATCATACGAGTGGCCCTCCTCTGGACTCTTTCCATATTGTCCACGTCCCTCTTGAAGTGTGGCGCCCAGAACTGGACGCAGTACTCCAGCTGCGGCCTGACCAGTGCCGCATAGAGGGGGAGGATCACCTCCCTGGATCTGCTCGAGATGCATCTGTGGATGCATGACAAGGTGCGGTTGGCCTTCTTGACTGCCTCCCCACACTGCTGGCCCATGTTCATCGTGGAGTCAATGACGACTCCAAGATCCTTTTCCGTCTCCGTGCTGGCAAGAGGGGAGTGCATGATAGGTTGACTGTAACATGTGTTTAATGGTAACTATTTTTTTCGGGGGGGGTGTTGATCAGTTCACTGAGAATGGGGTTTTCCCATCGTAAACTCATAGTTTTTATTTCACTTCTCTTTTCCCTCAAATTTTGAACTCCTAACTTATATTTTACAGGAAAAAATAATGGCTCCTTCAATGCCTTCAACACTGTTATGATCCTCCTAGCATCTGTGCCATGCTGGTTCAGAGAAAGTAAAGAAAAGGCAAGACATTTTTAGGTAGTCAGAATTAGACAAGTTGTATTTTATAAGAGCAATTTGTTGGGCACTCCCCATCTCCTTGCATTTCTATGAAAGGAAATGGCAGTCCCATAGAGCAGTAGTTAACCTATTCATTTTCTTTGAAGGCCTTGACACATAGCATATTTGCCTTGGTTTTGCACACCAATGTAATTTATAGTGGAATCAGGAGCAGACAAAGGAGCACCTATTCTGGGGTAGCTGCACACAGTGGATATCTATTAGAATGCCTCAGTATAATAAGAGAAAAAATAATAGCCAATTTGACCTGAGTGAACAGGTACCCCAAGATAAGCTGAGGGCAGCTGGTATGTATTTAGTGTAAGTAATGGTGGTGTATATCTGGCTTTCTCCAGCATAATTCCATACTAGATTTAAGTTACACTGGTGTTGTCCAGTATGTGGCATACTCTCCCTTTGTTTACACAAGGTTAAGGCAGACTACATATAAGCGTTAAGTGTGTCCAGGCCCTCAAGCTGTTGACAAAAGGCTACATTAGTTTGACTTCCAAATCCAGAATGGTTCACTGGGAGCAGCTTTATTCCAATGGGTAGAATACTATCTCCATAGAGAAGATGCCATATAATATATTCTGATCTGTTATAGTGGTGTAATCTCTGACTTAAGAGAAGTTTCACCAGTGTAACTAAGAACAGATCTGTCTTCTTTCTGAGTTCAGGAAAAAAGCAGCAGCAGTAAATAAATGTAGCTATTAACTTGACAATAAAGGATTTCCAGTTGGCTGACTTTCCCTTTATAAAAGTATTTATGATCTTCATTTATTTCAATGTATTTATTTATGGTCAAATGCTTGTATGTGAATAAGAATATTTACATTGAAGCCAGCCTCTGAAGAATTATATGAAAATATATCCTAACTGGGTTTTCAAATATAAAAGCAAAAGAAGACAAGGATTGAACGAAAAGTGGTGAGAAGGGAATATACATATTGTAGAATAACATCATATACCAATGGTGCTCAAGCTTTTGGCCCCGTGGGCCAGACGAGTGGTGTGGGGTTGGTCCATGGGCCGGATCAGGCCCTATGTAGCAAGGTAAGGCCCCAAGAGGCCAATCAGTGTGGGCATGGCCACTGCCTAAATGATGAATCAGCCTGATTGCCAGATTACCTCCAGCTAGGGCCTGGGACTGGATCAGCCCTAGCTAGACCTTGGTTCATTATAGAATTAGCCATTAGGTTTTGACTGAACAATGAAAAACAAGAATGGTTTTTGTATATGAGTTCTAAGATGTATAGACATCAACATTTAAACTGCTCTTAAAAAAGCAAGATTTGTTTGGTAATATCTTTTATTAGGCCAACTATATAGGCTTCCTTTCCAGCTCTGGCATCCAGAGCATGCCAAGAATGAGGCCGAAGACAAAAGGTATTTGTATGGGGCAAGGCTATAGCAGTCAATTCTGTGAAGTAGCACTGATGCCCATGGAAGAGCCTTGGGAGCCTCATATAATTTGGGCAAGGCCTAAATATTTCTAAAATAGGCCACCCAAGCTCGCAGATTTAAAACTCACCTCTTCCCATGGCTATAAGTTTTATTCTTCTCTTCTTAGAGGTACTGCACAGACTCTTATCCTTAATGCCATGCATCTTTCCAACTCATTTGCAGTGCATCTCGTGTATGACTTATTTATTTTCAATAGGCCAGGTGAGAGAAAACAAGTTTAAAACATAGCAACAAAAAATTGTTAACAGGATTCTGAATATTTTTCCACCTCTTTCTTGCCATTTGTAACAACATCCAGAGGTGTTGTGATTAACATTTTTATTACCAAAATTATTGTAAACTTGTTCTGCTCGGTTACTTATAGCTAAATGGTATACAATAAAATTCTGCAGTCAGCCTACTCAGTGTCTAGCAGTAACAGCAATTCCTGAAATACTTGATTAGATGCTTCCATATATTTGAGACACAAAGTAATATACTTATGTCTTGTCATATAAATCTAACATCTTTAACAATCTGTGAAATGCATAATGGGTGAAGTTTGGCCTACTGAAGACTGTGTACCACTAAAATGTCCCAGTTATTCCCATATGTCTGGTTATAATGTTATCTTAATTTATAAGGCTCAGCAGCTGTATTGTAGTAGAACTAAATTTTGAAGTAATACCCCCTACAGATTTGGGGGCTTGGTACATGTGTGTTACATTCAAGACAGTAAAGTGTTTCTTTTCAATGATACATTCATTTTTCCCTTTGCATCTGCAGAAACCTCTGTGCTAACAACATTTAGGATGGTACAGAACTAACTGTTCAGTTTAAGCCCAGTACTCATATACAATTTGACATTCTGCAAACTTATCAGGCCTTTCCAAAACATGAGACAAGCTGCTTTCTGTTTTTAATGGTTGGACAAATATTTATAAACAACTACATTAATAGCATTTAAAAAGTAAAAACTGCCAAGACAAAGCATCAAAAAGTCACAAAACCACAAATTTTGGTAATCTTTATTCTTTGCTTTCAAAGACATCCATGGAACATATATCAAGTGTTCATTAAGGCCTAGTCCAATGTTTTTGGAAGATTCTCATTGATTTTATAGGACTTTTGATCAGACTAAAGGAAAATCTAAGTTTAACTTTCACTTTATCACAGTGGTAACCATGTGTTCTATACCAGTGGTTCTCAACCTTTTTCATACCAGGATCCATTTGCAAAGATCAATGGCTTCTCCTGACCCACAGCCCCCTGGCCCTGCCAGTGCCTGTGCCAGTCCCCCACCTCACCTGCCCTGCCACAGCCTTAGCCTCTGTCCCCCCGGCTCTCTTCCCCTAGTGCTGACAGGCACCTGCCCCTTCCCCCTATCTCCCACATAAACCCATCCCCTCCACACACCAACCTCTGTACCCCAACAGTCCCCAAGACCTGGTCCTCCAACCCCCGCTCCCCATACACTTACCTTCATCCAGCTGCTGGGGCTGATCTCATGATCCTGCCTGGCATGTTGGTCATGCCCTAAGCAGCCCCTTGCAGGCCTGCAAGGGGAAACCTACACTTCCATGAGTTTGTCTGGCCCTTGTTTTCAACCCTTTGAAATATTCTTGTGACCCACTTTTGGGTGACAACCCACAGGCTGAGAAATGCTGTTCTATAATGTAGAGCAGTGGTCTCCAAACTTTTTTGATCGTGCATCCCTATCAGTAAAAAATTTTTGAGCACGCACCCCAATATATGTATATTTATTTATTTATAAATTATATAACGGTACAAAACACCTTTTTGCTCTCACTAAAAAAAGTATTATTATTTTCTTCCTGAACCCCAGTAGATCATCTTGCGCACCCCCTGGCGTGCGCACACCCCACTTTGGAGACTAGTGATGTAGAGAACTCATATCACATACTTATGGCTATGGATTCCTTATTGTGGAGCATTTAATGAGAAATAATTAAACCATCACAACCTCAGCTTTTTCTGACACACTTTTTTATACTTGTTCGTAAATTTCAGTTCTCCAAGGTGGTGTGGGTAGGCCAGGCCTCTCCCCCAGGGTTCTCAAAGATACAGCCCATGGCCCTGACTTGGCTTGTAGAGTCATGCCATCTGACCTGCAGGGCTACCTGCAGAGCTGGAAATTTGGTATAGCAGCTTCCACAGCTCCAGTAGCTGCAGTAGTTAATGCTGGCACAACCAAATGTTCAACCCTGTGGGCCAGATGACACAGTTCTGTGCTTCAGAGCCAGCCAATGGACCAGCTCCAAGATACTCATTCATCCTGTGGGGCCAGTTTAATTTGGCACCTTTCCTCGACACCTATATAGAGCCTTCTAGTGTAATAAGTCTCCTGCGCATGGCTCACTGCAGGATTTGCAGTGAAAAGATTTTTGTACAAGAAATAGAAAGGTACTGTGAATGGAATTTCCAATAGCTGAAAATACTTTTTTCACCTGATAATGCACAAAATAGAATGCGTATGTATAATTTTCACTCACTGTTAAGAAACTTTCACAATATCTAAGACTTCCTCAGCCCAATAGAACTTACACTGAAGTTTTTGGGATCCTCTCCAATGACTTTAATGTGTGTTGAATCCGGCCCTAAAAAGTAGATTACCTTATCATAACATAAATTAAAAGCCTTTCCTTACTGGTAATTATGGTTGTATCAAGATAAATCCCATCCAACCAGAATCTTGAAAGATTAGTTTATGTAACCTATAATGTTGCTGTTAATTTTCAGGATACATTCATTTCTACCTGCAGAATATAATAAAACTCATAGCCAGTCACAGCCAAGCATATAGCCAATTACCAAAAGTTTTGTCATGCAAAACCTCAATAGCAGGCTAATAAATTTTTGTATCCACAGTTCAGCACGTCTGATTGTTATACAGTCCATTTGTTTAGAAAGTTATTTGGCTTTAACATTGTTGATGTTGCATTAAAGGTTTTGTAACATGAAAATTCAGAATTATTGCTGTAATGTGATAGATTTTGTATTGAGAAATGTAATAAAGACATTTATAAAATGGATACAAAAAACAAACTGCACTGTTTATAATGATTTTATTAGATTTCCACTGGTATTGTCTGATTATTTAAATTATTACAATTATATTTTTCTTGTAAAATTGCCACCAAAAGCAAAAGCTATCATCATTTGGAGGAAGAAAAAAAAAATACCAATAGTAGTTTTATAGTTAAATTAATATGTGATGAGCTAAGATCAATATCCCTATACCCTATGGTTTAGGAAAGCTGATTCTTATTATTATAGTCAGTTAGATAATACTGGTAGACACAGAACCAAAATGAGATCGATGTCTCTCCTGTTGGGTACTGCACAAACACAAAGCAAGAAACTATATTACAAAAAGCCAACAGTATGAACCCAAATATAAAATAAAAATAGATTTAATTTTGTAATATCACATTGTTCAAAGTTTGGCTTTTAAAAAACAAAATGTGGGAATATTTCAGGCCCAGGATTCCAGCCTTAGGAGGGTCTAGAATTATTTTTCATCAGTTTCTACTATCTGCATTTTTCAAATAAATTGGAATACTGCATATTACTCTCCTATGCAATAAGATGGAAATAGGCCCTTTACACTGCAGCTCTTCATTATTTACTATGTGTTTCTTAATTGGTTTGGTTTTTTTGGCTTTGTTCTCATATTCTGATTCATCGGTTTCCTGTAGTTTGACTTTACCTTGTCTGGTTTTCCCGTCTACAACATGTTGTTATACTCGGTTGGTAAAGAGAATTAGTTTAAAATAATCTGTACCAGAATTACCAACTCCAGACTTGTTTGTGTCTATAGGGAGATGGCTACGACAAAGCAAAACAACAACAAAGAGGAAAAACTACCAGGTTCTTCCATATTTGGACAGCCCAGCTGTTATTTACAGCATTGTTTATGAAGCTTTTTCTTTGCCTGGCTGGCTTTGATCCACACACTTTGTCAGTTTTGAGCACACACGTCCTGTCACATGGTGACTATGTGCCCCTGACAAGTAAACATGCAGGAATGCAATTTATAAAGACAAGCTCATGAGGCAATTAACAAAACATTACAAACAAGACAAAGGAAATTTTGCAGGAAGATGAGCTAAATCTGGTCAAATTACAGGATATCAAGGCAACTGTGTTTCATGTCATTTGCGCTTTAGTCACTAGTAACTGGTATGTGCAATCTAGCAGTCATGAAACTTTTATCATGACTCTATCAAAGTATTGCTCAGGTAGACTTGTTGCTGCAGAATGCCATGAGCATTCAATCTTTAAAGGGTGATGGAGTTCATTATCACATTTGGCATTTATTTAAAATGTTCTGACAGAAAATTGTAAAACTAGTTCTTTTTCTATAAAGTTGATAAGGAAAAAGTTTCCAGAAAGGTTACATTCAATGTTTAGGAATATGGGACTATCTAACATCTATTATGCTTTGTTACAGCAAAATAATGCCACAAAAGATAGTTCAACAAGGCCTTGGCATTGATGGAGTTTCATAAAATCTTAATGTCAGCACCTCTTGTCTGTAATCTTCATTGTATCTAATCATGTCCGGAGACTGGAGACCATTTAAAGTTAAACTTTTAAATATAGTCTACCCATTTTAAGGGGCATTATTCTGTTATGGAGCCAAATAAATAATAATAAACCATAATACTCTTAAGTGTATCTCTATTATTTATAAGCAGATTTAGAATTAAATACCTTACTGGCCCAACCCAAAATCTTTAAGTGTCCATTAATTTTGAGTACCTTTTGGGGAAAAAGCAACTGAGAAAAGTTGCTGTCTGTTGTGCAGATGTTTTATGCAATAAATTGCTGGTCACGCAGCTCCTTGGGGGATAGTAATGAAATGTGTACCAGGATTTCTGGATGCTTGGAGGGGAGCATGACCTATTAGTTAGGTCAATTAAAAACAGTGCACCCAAACACAGAAATCTTGCACATTTATTCTGAATGGCAGTGCAGATAAATTGATGAAACTTGAGTCTGTCATATCAAAGAACTATTTTTAAGTGTTTGGAGTGAGCTTATACAATCTCTGACTGAGCGTATTAATATTAGCCAATAGAATAAGTAAGACCATAACTTGCAATCTCCTGAATTCAGTGCACCTTCCACTAGCCACAAGGATATTTGGTTGGGACCACAGCCTCCTTTACAAATTGGTAGCTCTTAGGATACTGTACCTGAGAAGGCTCCCTACCTGTCCTTCCTTCTCCTACTCTGCTATTTAGTCTTTTGTCTCCGTTCCTCCCTCTAGCCATCTGCCATCTTCCCATCCTCCTCCTAACCTCAGTTTGAAGGTGTAATGCTTTTGTAGATCAGAGCACCATTTTCAAACCTCTTTGGAAGGCCTTTGTACAACAGATGTCACAGGTCTTAATATATCCAATTTAGGAAGAGAAAGGGCCTAATTGACACAACTGCAATCTGAGCCTGTGGTTAAAAAATAGTTTAGTTATTTGCTGCCTGAGGCTTAGAACACTCATTCATCCCTTCCAGATACTGTATATACAAGCACACACAGCTCCTATAATGGCAATGAGACTCCTCCGCATGCATCATCCTGAGAGTGAACCAGCACATCATTTATGTAATCACTTTGAAATATCTGCCTTAAAGGTTCCACATCTTATAACATTGCTCTCCGCCATAGGCAGTACATTCCAGTGACATTTCTCTGCTAGTATTTCAGGACTCAGTGTCCTGTATTTACAATTATTTATTTAAAGCTACCAAATGTTCAACTGAGATGTTGAGGTTAGCTTGGAATAGGGATACAGTAAATCAAATACATGCTTAGGACTAGGAGGGTATCCAGAAGAATAGTAACAAAAACTCTGATTGTTTAGGTTTGCTAACTCAAAAATTCTTTTTCAGGACACCCTGGGAATGTAATTCAATCAAAGGGTGCCTATATGTGAGCAGAAAGGCTGCTCCAGTGCACTATAAGTACCATTCAGGGTGGTGAAAGAAAGCAGTAAGGCAAAAGTCCTTGACTTCAGGAGGGCCGACTTCAATGAGCTAAGGAGATTAGTAAGAGAGACATTAGGGACTTGGAGCCTCAATAAGATGGGAGTCCAGGATGGGTGGTTGTTCCTTAAGGAGACGATCCTCTGAGCTCAGAGGGAATCAGTCTTAATGCAAACCAAGGGGTCAAGAGTGCCAAAATGCCTGCTTGGCTCAGTAAAGGCATCCAGGAGGGCCTGAGGGCAAAAAAGGTGGCATACAATCAGTGGAAGTAAGGGGCAGTCACTAAGGAGGATTACATCACCATTGCTCGTGATTGCAGAGAGGCGGTTAGGAAGGCCAAGGCAGAGACAGAACTAGGACTGGCGACCAGAATTAAAGATAACAAAAAGTCCTTTTTCAAATACCTAGGTAGTAAGAAGAAGGCACTAGCTAACGTGGGGCCCCTACAGGACAGGCTTGGCAATCTGGTGATTGCACCAAAGCGAAAAGCTGATCTCTTCAATGAGTTCTTTGCCTCCATATTTCTGAGCAGGGACCGGGGCAACTCCCCCACTCGGATTACAGACAGGCTTAGGGGCATGACACCATGCCTAGGGTCAGGGATGATCTAGTTAGGGAACTTTTGGAGGGGTTAGATGTGTTTAAATCAGGCGGTCTGGATGCTCTTCATCTGAGGGTACTGAGGAAATTGGTGGAGGTCATAGCAGGGCCCCTGGCATGGTTGTATGACCATTCATGATGCTCTGGCTAGGTCCCAGAGGACTGGAAAAGGGCCAAGTGATCCCAATTTACAAGAAGGGGAGAAAAGAGAACCCGGGTAACTATAGGCCAGTTAGTCTCACCTCAGTCCTTGGGAAGGCCTTCTAAAATTATCAAGGAGCATATCTGCGGGGGTCCAGCATGAGAGGTAATGCTCAGGGGCAACCAACATGGGTTCACTGCAGGCAGATCCTGCCTCATTAACCTTGTTTCCTTCTATGACCAGGTCAAGCAGTCCTTGGATGTGGGCGTTGAGGTGGATGTTGTCTACCTGGACTTCAAGAAGGCCTTTGACACTGTTTCTCACCCCATTCTCATAAAAAAACTAGGCAACTGCGGCACTGATGCCTACACAGTCAGATGGGTGGCAAATTGGCTCAATGGTTGCACACAGAGAGTGGTGGTGGATGGGTCATTTTCGAGTTGGAGGGATGTGGGCAGTGGAGTTCCCCAGGGCTCACTCCTTGGGCCTGTGCTATTCAACATCTTTATCAGAGACTCGGTGGTAGGCATGGAAAGCATGCTGTACAAATTCACTGATGACACAAAGATGTGGGGAGAAGTGGATACACTGGAGGGGAGGGACAGAATCCAACTAGATCTAGACAGGTTACAGAGGTGGGTGGATGAGATAGAATGGAATTCAACACAGACAAGTGCAAGGTGCTGCATCTAGGGAGAAGGAACCTGCAACATACCTATAAGCTGGGGATCACCCTTCTCAATAACACAGTGGCTGAAAGGGATCTTGGAGTCATTGTTGACTTCAGGATGGACATGAGCTGCCAATGCGAGGAAGCAGTTAGTAAGGCTCACCACACTTTGTTGTGCATCTACAGATGCATCACAAGCAGGTCCAGGGAGGTAATCCTTCCCCTCTATGCAGCGGTGGTCAGGCCATAGTTGGAGTACTGCATCCAGTTCTGGGCACCGCACTTCAAGAGGGATGTGGCTAACTTTGAGAGGGTCCAGAGGAGGGCCCCCCACATGGTCAGGGGGCAGCAGGCCAGGCCCTATGAAAATAGACTAAAGGGCCTGAATCTATTCAACCTCCACAAGAGAAGACTAAGAGGGGATCTGGCTATAAACTCACCAGGGGACCGGCAGAAAATAGGTGAGGGTCTGTTCCCCCAGGCACCACCTGGGATAACAAGGAATAATGGCCACAAATTGATTGAGAGCAGGTTCAGGCTTGATATCAGGAGACATTACTTTATGGTTAGGGCTGCCAGGCTCTGGAATGGACTCCCAAGGGAAGGTGGTGCTCTCCCCTAACTTGGGAGTCTTCAAGAGCAGGTTGGATAGATATCTGGCTGGGGTATTATGATCCCAGCACTCGTTCCTGTCCAGAGCAGAGGGTCGGACTTGGTGATTTGTTCAGATCCCTTCTGACCCTAAAAACTATAAAACTATGCTCCAGCCAGCCTCTGCATCTTGTGTATCAGCATCCCCACATTTCAAAATGGCAGTGGGGCATTTTAATTAAAGCTCATTCGACAAGCTTTAGATAAAGCACCCCTCTTGCCATTTTGAAGTAGAGGGATGCTGATATATGAGACACCCTGGGAACTTTAATTACAGTGAGATTTTCAGAATCACTCTAATT
Organism: Crocodylus siamensis; assembly: GCF_052110815.1. Classification (NCBI taxonomy): domain Eukaryota; kingdom Metazoa; phylum Chordata; order Crocodylia; family Crocodylidae; genus Crocodylus; species Crocodylus siamensis. The sequence continues at coordinate 85,976,552 of NC_143395.1, read as the reverse complement.
AAAGTGCCCCCCTTCCCAGAGCACACGTGAAAACACATAAAGTGACAAAGAAAAGGGAACTGCATACATATTGAGCTAGCCAGGAATGAAAAGATGAAGGAAATACATACAATTTCTGTAGCAATCATTCAAAGCCACAGCTTAAAGGGAGTAGGGAAAACTGACATAAAATTATAATGCAGGGTCAGAATAGAGCAACAGGTCAAGTTCCATCTAACACAAAAAAATTGGCCAGGCTGTAACTGACATAAACTAATGAGGACATATAAACACATCCCAGAGGAACGGCAATTTTTTTCTCTATCCCAGGGTTGAAAGACTGTTAAATATTTTAATATGCAGCAGAAGCCATTGCTAGTAATGCTGTTGAGGACTGCCAAAATTACTATTTGAAGATGCCTGAAAATCTGCAAGCAAAGTGAAGATTACGGAGTAGTATTCTGGAATGTTTGAACTAGCAGATTTAGGGATGAACTCATGCCCTAGGGGGAAAGCTGAAGATGGCGAAGAGAATATGATCTTTGCTCTCAGCACTGTGGAGCTATTTACTAATAAAGACAATATAAAGGGTTGCCCATTTTTCTCCTGCAAATGACACTGAAAGCTATTGGATTGCACGGGTGTAACTGAGAGCAAAAATGACCCAAACAGTTCATTCCTCCAGCAGTGACAGTATTGAGATGCCAGTGGTTAAATTGACATATGCTTCCTTACTTCCATTAGAATTGAGCCAGGATAGAACATATCACAGTGAGAGGCCTCGAAATAGGCATTGCCCTACCTGCCTGCCCCAAGAGGATATTACAAAACAAACTGCTTAGGGATCTAGGCTCTTTATAGAGTCAATGGGAAGACTTCTGATTTGCCAGAGCCATTCAGTTTTAGATGTGTACATGTTCTTTGTAGAGAATGGGGTGCTGCAGGTGACTCTGAAGGCCAATCCAAAAAGCTACAGGTGCTGAGCGTTAATAGACAGGGAACACTAAAGCACAGAGTCATCCCTGAATATTGGTGCTTTCAGGAACTTGGACAGCTGGCTTGGGCTATCTATTAGGCATCTCCAGTCACCTGCAATACCTAGTCTGACTTCTGAGCTATCTGAATAAAGAGTTACTGAACACATGCAATTCAGAACACCTCAGATCTGATTTTATTCCGCCCATTAGATTCATAGGTGGATCTATGCACCTAAGGGAGAATCTATTCCACGCAGCTTGAGTCCCAGAAAAACTATTTATACAAAAGGTACTCTTGCTCTTAGCACTGTAGAGGAGGACTGGAAAGGGGTGGGAGCAAGCCCCAAAGCCCAATCCCATGTGCAGGGCTTGGAGCGGGTGGCACCAAACCCTAGGGCCTCAGCCTGGTAGATGGGGCTGGGCAGGGGTGGTGCCAGGCCCCAGGGCCCAAACTTAGTACACAGGCAAACCAGACATCAGAGAACTGTCTGGGCAGCAGACCACCCTGCTGTGCCTCTGGGCTGCTTGGAGCTCCTAAACCTGACTGCTTGCTCTGAACCTTTGGCTTGGACCTTCTAGCTTATTACCAGGAATCCTGGTTTTCTCTGATAAAAAAACCTCAAAATTTTCTGATTTAACTCCCTGACCCCCTTCCAATCCACAGATTTCCATGATTAAAACAAAATGCCACTATATATAGTTGACAGTAGCCATGGAAACAATATTACTTATAATTGGTTTTAAACCAGATGCCACTATACATACATACATACATATAGGCATTTTGTTTTAATCATGGAAAAATGTGGCTTTTTGAGGGCAGGGTTAGCAGAAAATTTTGATTTTTTTTTTTATCAGAGAAAACCAAGATCCCTGCTTATTACTGATTGTTTCTGTTCCCGATTGCTTGGACCTCCCAGCCTGGATCACTTTCTTGCCTGACCCATGATCTAGTCCCAACCTTGAGTGCAATATCCTAGTTTCTGACTGATAACTGGCTTGACCTTGACTTATGCAGGAACAGCATGTACTCCTGCCACAGCCACTTCCTGCTCTGGCTCTGCAGGAGGTCCATGGCAGGGATCCACCTGGTGGCAAGAACCATGCCATATCACCCAATTTGCCAGCCCTCTACCCACTTCTGCACCTCATGTGTCCTTTTGCCCAACCCTTTGCTTTCACCCTCTCAGTGCTTCCATGTGTTGCATGAGCAGTCCAGCATCTTGTTCCTGTTGGCCAGGCATCCTAGAGTCTGTCCCTTACAGCCCAAGGTATCAGTATTATTAACTTATTAATTACTACTAGAATTGTAATGTTTCTATTAACATTCTTGATATATTTCTATTACTTTTTAATGGGGCACTGTTAAATAGTGGAAAGTTTTTGTGGGGTTTTTTGAGTCTAAGTAAGTTTAGAACCACTAATTTGGTGGTTGGTGGATGCTAGACTATTCTTCCATGCATAGCTAGAGGGCATGGACAAAAACTCTTTCTTCCTCCTGCAACCAATGAAAAGAATGTGGCCTGCTCTGTATGATATGGACCTTAGTATAGTAACCCAGGCTGCTATCACCTCACTCCAATCACCTAACCCCTAGCATGGATTACTGCAATGACCTTTACATAGAGCTGTATGCTAAAACTGCATTCACTCAAACTGGAGCTAGTGCAGAAGTAGAATTTCACACAATGAACACATTTCACCAATGCTCTGGGATCTGCATTGACTGCCAGGAAGTATCCAGGTGGAATTCAAGGTGTTAGTTATTACCTAAACAGTTTGGGAGGTGGTTACCTAAGAGACTAGTAAGAATTCAGGAAGGCAAAATGCAAATACCTGAGCTGGAATTTGCCCAGCACACAAAGGTTAACACCTCTGCTCTGACAAAGGTGCCATGAGATCACAAAGGGTCAGAGTGTTAGTTTTATATTTCATCTGAAAGTATTTACAGCAAAACAGCATCCCAAATAACACTGGAAAAGAATCATGGAAACAGTTTCTTCCCCCCCACAAATACTGAATGCATGAAAATTGTACTCTCTATCACTCTGTAGAGGTTCTGCCTTGGAATTTTCCTCATCCTCATCCTGACTGGTTTCCTGTTATAGATTTCAGGAAACAAAACACGCATCCTCATAAAAATAATACTGGGTCATGGGTTCAGAAGACAGAAAATTACCCTTTGAATTATCAGTACTATTCCCTACTGTATGCAAACAGCTTTGAAGAGATCTCCTTTCTGGGTACTAATGTGGACTGAGATTGCTAATTTGTGATTCTGTGTCATCAAAGCAAAAGTAGTTCTGAATGGAGGATGCTAACAATAAATCAGTGATAACCGGATAAATGTATATTTTTAAAACAATTATTGCACTGGGGGGAGGGGAAGAGAGAAGGAGAGAGTTCCTAACATCTGCACTTTTTCTTATTCATGAGTTCATGAAAACAGGAAAATAGTATGAAAGACCTGAAGTAGAATTTTCCTAATTCTGCCAGTGAACTTCCACTGGGAAGAAATTGACAGTTTTGATTGTGTTTTTAAAGCATGTAATATACAATTCATTATTGTGTCATGCATCCTATGATTGTGACTTATTCTTTATTACTCATTGTTATATTAGGGAACATTTTTATCCTGCATACATCTGGTTTTATGCAGTTCCAAGCAATGGAAAACAGCAAAAAGTATATTGTGTGTTCCTTTGCTTGCTTTTTAGATACTTAATATGGGATACTTAATGTTTAGTTTGGACATACTTATTTTTAAAGAAAGTCTTTATTTTAATGTGATGACACCAGTGAAAGATAATGCACAAACCAGATGAATTTATTAGTATCATTGTACAACAAATCAAGAAACTAGTTATAATTAAGAGGCACATCACTTTGGTCTCTTGAAGGAGACACATATGCTTTTCTTGGCAGTTAACATTTTTTAACCACCAATTTGACTCCATATGGGTGGCAAACTTCTGATCTTGACAGTACTTTTTCTTCTTGGGGCTTGGCCAATATAATTAATGGATGTTGTTATCTTTGAATGAGCTATGTCAGCTCAGATCAAGGACCCAAATGACGCTATAAAACTCTGGCTCACAGTATGACAAAAACAGAGATCCTCAAAAAATGACACAGTATAATACCACACTGAGCTATGATAGGCTTGTTATTGACTTTACTTGGAAACTGTCTTTCTTTTGGTGGGGAGAGGTAGAAGACACTAGTTGTCAAAAACATATGAGAGCACATCACATGTTCATGTGTTTTTTTTCTTAAAAAAAGAACACCTTCTGGTTTCTGAGCCTTTAGAGTGCACCTCCTTCATTCTATGTCCAGATTTTCTCTTCAGCCTTGAAGGGAAAAATACTTTTTATTGAAAACTGAGATTCTTAGATTCTATTGATTGCAACAGTTGAGACTAAAGAAAAAACCTTGTCATTGTGGAACTCAACCTAACACATCTGACTAGGCAATATTATGTGCAGAGAGTGCTAAGGTTATTTCCATGACTGATTAAAAATCCTGTTAAGTACACTTCTGCAAAACTCCTAGATTCCTGATCCTTCTCAGTTTTGTGCCTTTTTTTTATTGCTGTTTGTAAATACAAATGGACAGGAAAAAACCCCCAAAGACCATGCCAAGAAGTATAAGTCGAAAGTTTCTGAACTTTGCATACTTACAACAAGGCGAACTTATCAGAAAAGAACTGGGCTTTGGATGATATTCAGGAATTGTTTCAAATGTACCTGAAAATGGTGGGTTTCAAATGTGACCACACACAAGATGAAAAGCTGTAGTTTTTGTTTCTTTTAGCTATACCAGAAAGGGATTTTCCTCTCTCTTTGAGGAAGTTGGACATTTCCTCTAAATCAAGCATGTTTTTTATACCACACTGAGGAACAAAAATAGGCTTGAGCTTGTCAAGCATGGATCTAATTCCAGAAGTAAGGGGGTTTCTTGATGCTGAGTTTTTGTTTTATCTGATCTCTACCTGTAAATTTCAAATACATATTCGGACTTTTGTTCTTAAGAATCTCCAGCTCCACTCAATTATACTATCACATTAAACCACAATATGTACTGTGGTCTTGTTTATTTAATTTAAAAATTCCACCTTCAGTTATCAGCAGGATCCTACATGGAAAACAGATAACAACTATGATAGTGTTCATTTCTGGAAAAGTATTTATACAAGGGACAAAGAACATTGAAATCAGTCCATATCATTCTGTATGGATATGAAAGCAATATTTTCCTGCAGGATACAGAAAATGTTTATTGAACTTTCTCTCCTAAAATGCCCTAAATCACAGGTCTTAGAATAATTCAATTTGACTGGATCTATGATTCAGGAAAAATGAAATGATACACACACACACACACACACACACACACACACACACACACACACACACACACACACACACACACACACATATCTATATATAGAGAGAGAACTCACTTCAAATTTCCTGAATCATTAAATAATATAATGTAATATAATATCTATAATACACACATATGCATATGCATATATACATGTATAGATATATACATGTGTGTGTATTACTGTATATATCAATCCTAATTTTTTTGCTTGAAACTCAATTATTACAAGTCAGTATAATTTATCTTGAGAGAAACAGCATTTAAGAAGTGTTGGGACTGCTGTATAATTCAGCAGCTCACCTCTGTGCATCCACTGTCTAGAAAGGTGGGGAGCATGGAAAGAAAGGTATACGACAACCCAGGGCAGAATTGTACAAGTTCTTTCTGTTTCAGTGTGCTCCTGCTGATCTCAGTCTGAATTGTCTGCCACTAATTCTCTAGTTTCCATTTATCACCTTCAATTTGATTTCAATTAACCAAGAAACATGAAGACCTTATGTAAGTCACTAGCAGGAAGGAGCTATTTGGAAGCCAGTGCAGCAGTAATTCTGGTAATACAGGGCATGTCTACATGTGCCCCCAACTGCACAGTTATTGAGTATTTGAAGCAAGTACTAAAGACACATGCATGATGACCCATCAGGTCTATATCCCCTTAGACAGGTAGGCTATTGCAGTCATAGATTTCAAAGGGGGTTTTGTTTGTTTAATCTGGTAGGGTCCAAGAGCTTCCTGTTGCCTGCGGTAAAGGACCAAAGTATAGGAGGTCTAACCCAGCAGTACTGTATTGAGGGGATGAGGGTCGCCAGAATGGAGCTGGGGGTGGGCCTCACCTCCAGTGTCTTGTCCTTCACCATCACCCTGCTCCTTCTCTTCAGTGGCTCCTGTTCTGGCAGCAGGGAGGGCAGAGTGGCAGCAGTTACATGTGGTCTAGGAGCAGTCACTAAAGGTTCACTGCTCTAGGAGGGAAGTGCCACCTCCTTTTCTTGCCATTGAAAAACTGGCATTTCGATGGCCATTTGACACATGCTAGTAGCACAAAAAAAAAAAGAAGTGACATCCTTCCTCCACAGCAATGAACCTCTAGATGCTGCCACTGCCCCAGGTGCAACACTAACCAACCCAGTGGTTAGGGCCATAGATTAGAGCAAAATGCTGGCCAAAGGCAGGAACAAAGAAGTAAGCCAAGGAAAGGGACTTGAAGCAACAACTGACGTTTCCATGTTGACTGCGCTGAATAGGGCTGCGAGGTGCTCCCCTAAATATCTGGGTTGCTTTTCTTAGCAGCCAGTCCCTTGGGGTAACCAACCTCACAGTTACCCAGTAGTGTAGCTAAGGGAGTGACTGGGGCACCAGCTTCAGGCACTGACCTGAGGAGGAGGCACCAAAAATAGCTGATGTTGCCTTATACATTGACACCATCCAGGGGGCAGAATTGCCTAGGTATGCCTCTGCAATTACTCTAGGCAAAGCTGCAAAGGCCACCACATTCAGCTAGTGATTCATCATCCTCATCTGGGGGACAGACTCCAGCCTATGCTGACTGTCCACCAACTCCAAGAGGCTGATACCTGGAAAATAAGGAAACGTGTGAATATTGCTTACACAAGGGAAGAGGTCCGTTGTCATGTTAGTTTGCAATGTCTCTGTCTTCAAGTATGTTCAAAAGATTGGCTTGTAAGATGGTCTGGAGACTAGGACTGAGGGCTTTAGGATAGAGAGAGAAAAAAGGTTGAGCGTCCCCTTGTTTCCAGCTCTGACCCATAGCTTTCTGCTATGGAAGTGAAATGTAGGAGACCATTTAGGATGATCATACTGGAGCTTAATAAACAGAATGTGGGCTTTGCTTACAGATTGTGTCAGTTCAAGTCAATGGAAGAAGGCAGGCAGTTTGAAAATCTTTGGCTACCTAACTATGGGCATGGGCTTCTAACTTTAGGCTAGTCTTTTAAAAACTTCTTGGCCTACATGGTTTGCTATTTGGATACCGGAGTGCTTAGATAAGCACAATATCATGCTAAATGTGCAACAAGATACTACATCTTTGAAACTGAAACTTATTTGGAGCTGCAAGAAAGGAAAATGAATGTCTAAACTGAATGTCAATTACCATCAAGTACTAAGTTACTCCAAATGATGCATGACTAACTTTTGGCGAAGCTTCCGTACTATTCAGGTTTGTGGTTTCATCTGTATTAGTTATCAGCAATGCAAAAAAAAGCAGAAGTGTTTGTTTAAAATAAGACTCTCCTGCTATTGTTTTGTCAGTGAGAAAGAAACTCTGGCTGACACAAGCAATGAATCATAATTTATTTAGGAGTAATATAGATACACCAGCTCCCTCCTCCACCCTTTCTCCGGGAAAAATAATGCTTCCCTTACAGTGCTCAGCACATTAAATAGCAGCAACTGGTCAGATACAGAACACAGGCTGTTGTCATGCAAGCTGTAACTGGAAATCTAAAATAGTATCACTTAAAAACTAATACTGAAACTGCAGGCTCAGGCAACTGATGAAGCAGAAACGTGGCATGCTAATATTAGGTGAATTTCTGCTCACCTTACTTCAAGTAATCCTTTAAAATCAATAAAATAACATACCTAAGCAAAGCAACTGGGGTTTGATCCTTTCTCATCTCTCTGCAGGTTCTCTGAAGTGAAAGGAGCTGGTATTTATTCAATTAATACATTAGGAACCTGATCTATTTTTCATTACTCAGAAGACTGAGTAATAATAATCTGATTATTATAAGCCAGTCCCGACTAGCATACTTTTTTTTCCCTTTCCCCAGCAGAACAACAGATTCTGACTCATGTATCCTGGTGTTGGATGATGTGACTGGAGTGTTCATCTACATTTTAGCCCCTCAGTACAACTAGTAAAATATAAGAAATATTTTAAAATACAATTCAGGGAGTTTGAAGTAGGCATATGTAACAAAATACAACTTGCTAGCTGTTATACTATGCAGCAATACTATGCACTTTCATTAGCAAACATTGACTGTAGTCTCAAATTTGTTTCTTCAGCACTTGTTGTAAGCACACACATACCCATAATTTTGTTCCTGTGTTTCAGGGTGGGAGTTTTGAAATGTGATGCAGGAATGGAAACATTACAGTCCTGCATGTTCCAATCTTCTCTGTCCCCCTTTCCCACAGTCCTACTTGCACAACTTTACTCTTACTGCCTCCAGTTAACCCATCTGTCCTTCCTTTCCTCTTTTTCTCTTCCATTCTTCTCCCTATCTGTCTCTGACTGCATATTTGTACAGCGCTGAGTACAACAGTGATGCCATCTCAACTGGAGTTGCTTGATGCTATTGCAATAAGAAGAAGGGATAACTCTGTGCAATGACAGATGGTCTAAACAAGGAGTTAAACACTATTGTCAATCACTGTTTGTCCAGACCCCCATGGCTCTCTCTCCTAGCTCCCACCAGTTTGAAGTAATGCCTCAGGAACTGTTTCAGACATGCGCATTAGTGCCTGATTGCAGACTGGCTTTCTCTTCTCCTTAAAAAAACAATGGCCCAGATCCAAGCTACAGTGTTTTTCTTTCTGTGGGATGATCAAAAGGCTATAAACAAATGCACCCAGCAGATTTTCAAAACAAGTTTTTGCAGCTATTGCACTGAGGTTACAGACAATGGATAAGGTACAGTGAAGTCAGTGAAAGTGAAAAATGAGCACTAAAGAAAATAAAACTTTCAGAGGCTTAAAGAGCTCTGTAAGTTGATGAAAAATTGTTTTAGTTCTATGACTGGTGCCCATAGCTAGCTTGGTGACAGATCTCATCAGCGGTGTTTAGCTGACCTGGTTTCATTTTGATTTTCTCCGCAACATTACTGGGTTTAGTACAGAATACTGGATATACCGTACACTCTCCCCTTAGGATTATTGTGAAAAAAATGGTGGCTCCAAGTGTTTTGAAAAGCTTGGGGCATTGTGTTGCTGTCTTGCAAACCTCGCTATACTATCATTATTATCATAGATTGACATCTTTCATTGCCTTTCTGTTTTTCCAAGACAAAGGAGCCCAGCTGAGACTGGAACAAAGGAGAATACAGGGAAAAGGAGAGAATATGTCAGGCAAGAATAGTTTGGAAAGGGCCAAAAGTGGAAAAGGAAGTCTAATTCTGTCCTAGTCCGAGGGAAAAAAGTTTTCTGAGAAATGTAAACAAATCAGGAAATCCTGGCACTTACTCCAGTTCCGATTTGGCAAAAGACACCAGCCCTTTCCCCGTGTGTGTGCTGCTGTTTGTGAATGAAATCCAGATTAAGTTATTCATTGAGCCCTGCCAGTCCCACAGTTTCCAGGTTTCCTTTTGCCTATGGCATAGCTTAAACCTTAAAATAATAATAATAAAAAAACATATGCATGTTATTAACTCTCCATATTCAAATGGAAATACAATGCTATCATAAATCTCTTTTTTTCCCTAATGTAAATTCCTTTCTCCAGCATGAAGCTGCAGGAAAGCCATTGTATCTGAGTAATCTAAACTTGAAAGAGAATTTTTGTTAAACTAGTTATGATAGGGGAAACATGTTTTTCACTGAGTTGAAAGATTAAAGTTGGTCATAAAAAGAGGTGGAGGGGCTGGGGGAGGATTATTGGTTGCTCAACTAATGATTAGATACAGGACTTCAAGGACAAATTAAGGAGCACCAAAAGAAAGATTTCTGCAGATAAGTGAAAACAGTTCCAATAATATCAAATAAAAGATGCCTGATTTATCATGCATTTTAATCTCCCCCACCTCCATTCTAGCCTTAGTCTAATTAGACAATGAGAGTGTAAACTCCAATAGAGACAACCAATCTTTTGTAGACCTTGAAGTCTACCCATTATGCCTCTCCTAGTTTACCATTCTTCTCCCTCTCTCACAGCTAGTGAAATTTCCTTCTCCCTCATTTAATGAGATTTCAGTTTTAGAAAGGCTGCTTTGTAACTTGTTTTTTTATTATTATTCTTTTAGGTTCTTACAGAAACATTATACAGATTGTTTTGAGTCAGGAATTTTGACATAGTTCCAGTCCATTAACAGTGTCCACTTAGGAGTCTAAAATACCTGGGCTATTAGTTCAAATGTGATTTAGCTATACTGTATAGGTAAAATTAGGAGCCAAACTGCAGGCCAGGTCAGGAAATTTACATCGCCATCAAAGGAAGCGCTCTGAGTAGCTGGAATGTAGCACAGAACTGGAAGTGACTGAAAAAACACCCCTTGGCTCTGGAGAATGAAAGTCTGATAACTACCATTTGGTAGCAAACACCAGAACGGGTTTAATCCATTATAAGCCTATTCCAGCCCCCATTAAAAGTAGTCATGCACAGTGAAGTGCACAACCAGGACAAAGTTAAAAATAAAGACCCCCACTGACTTGGCTTAGATCATACCTGAATTGTGAGCCCATTTAGTAGCTGAGGGACCCAGGACAAATTTCATAGTTTCATAGTTTCTAAGGTCAGAAGGGACCCGAGCAGATCATCTAATCTGACCCACTGCCGTGGCAGGAAAGAGTACTGGGGTCAAATGACCCCAGCAAGGTGTTCATCCAGCCTCCTCTTAAACACCCCCAGGGTAGGAGCCAGCACCACTTCTCTTGGAAGTTGGTTCCAGATCCTAGCCACCCTGACCGTGAAGTAGCGCCTCCTGATGTCTAATCTGAATCTACCTTCTGCCAGCTTGTGACTGTTATTTCTTGTCACTCCTGGGAGTGCTCGGGGGAACAGGGACTCCCCCAATGCCTGCTGGTCCCCCCTGACTAGTTTATAACAGGCCACTAGATACCCTCTCAGCCTTCTCTTGTGGAGGCTGAACAGGTTCAGGTCCTGTAGCCTCTCCTCATAGGGCCTGCCCTGCTGCCCCCTGATCATGCGAGTGGCCCTCCTCTGGACCCTCTCCATGTTGTCCACATCCCTCTTGAAGTGTGGTGCCCAGAACTGGATGCAGTACTCCAGATGCAGCCTGACCAGTGCTGCATAGAGGGAGAGGATCACCTCCTTGGACCTGCTCGAGATGCATCTGTGGATGCATGACAAGGTGCAGTTGGCCTTCCTGACTGCATCCCCACACTGCCAGCCCGTGTTCATCTTGGCATCAATGATGACTCGTTGGGGGAAGGGGAAGACGAGGGTGGAGGAAGCCTTGGACTGCCAAACCAAGCAGCACTCACAAGTACAGCCCAGCCTAGACCAATGAGTGGAACATATACACAGGTAAGCAACAGGGGCCAGGGTAACGCTAGAAGTAGGGGGACAGTGCACACATCCTCAGAAGGCCTCAAATGCCTCTACAAAAACACTCGTAGTATGGGAAACAAACAAGATGAACTTACCCTCCTGCTAGCTGACACCAACCCAGACATAGTGGGGCTCATTGAAACATGGTGGGACCCAATGCATGGCTAGGCGGTGAATATCAAGGGCTATAGGCTGTACAGGAGGGATAGGACAGGGAGGAAAAGTAGTGGTGTGGCACTCTACAGTAAGGAGGAATACACATCCTCACCAATTAGCAAAGAGTCAGAGGAGGGGCACTCTGAAGTGCTCTGGGTTAGAATACATGGCAGTCGAGAATACAGGCCACCCCTTTTTAGTTTCCCCTTCCCCTAATTTCATCTGTGTTCTATATGGGCAAAAATCTAAAGATTCAGTGGAGTCCTGCTTGCTTACAAAAGGCCTTTGTGCTTGTGCAACTGTATCCATGTTCTGAGGAAAGATTAACCCAATCAAAACCTTGTGATGCAGAAGTATCAGTTCTTGAAAGTGAGATTTCCCCAACCAAATCATAGGAGCTTTCATTGTTTTGGAATACCCATTCTCTGTGTAAATGCATATATGTGTATACGTGAGAACAAGAGAAGGGAAACGTTTTCAGAAGTGCTTAGAAGCTTATTTTTACTATTTTAATTGAATCTTGTGCCTTAACTTTATTAATGTAAGTGAACTAACCTAAGGTAAAAACACAGTGAAGTCAAAAAGCTCTTAAGTTTTACTGCCTTGTAAACTCACTGCCATGAACCCAATACACCTGTTTAGGGTAGACCGTTGTGATATTGCTTTGTGGAAAAACAGAACTTATCCAGAAGTTTATAAAGCAGAGTTTTTTGCAGTGAAGACAAGCTCCATATAACTTTGAAGTCTGAGTCACATTTTGAAAAAAGATGTAAGTACTCTGGGAAATTCTAGCCAAAAATGTTGTTTCCTAAAGCTGTTCATTTTTTCCCCCATATTTTGAGTTTTTATCATAAACTTAAATTTTGACACCCCCCCAGATAATTACGTTTTCTTGTCTCAGCAATGTTTATCAGCTTTTCAAAATCTTGAAAAAATTTAAAATATTAAAAATGTTTTTAAGAGTCTTTCCCCATTGAAAGACGGGTTATTCCTGTAATTTTTAATTTACAGGATATATATTATATAAAATTCTCATTTCCTTAATAGTCACTATTGTGAGAAAGTTCTGTAGATGAATCCTATCAATAAGTTGCTTACTATTTTCCAGTCATTTGGCTTGAGAATCCTAGAATGTGCAGACCAAAACCTAAACACTTCTGTCCTTATCTACCATTTACCACAAAGGTTACTAAGAAAGGTCAGGAAGATTTGAATCAGGACTCATATTTTTGTCACTTTTCAGTGTAGAATTCCTGTTGCATTTTGTTCTCATTAACTGATATGGACTGGATCCTAATCAGATTTCACTCGGTGAGCATTTTTTTTCACTGGGTTGAGTAGCAATAGGATACTATTAATGAACCCATTTTAAGTGTATTTTTGTTTTTAAGAAAGATACTTTCACAACATGTAGAAATGTACATAAATCAAAGAGATTTGGGTTTAAATTTCACTGTCATCAAAGCTATAAAAATCATTATCTTGTATTACTTCATTAGCCTTGTATACTCTAATACAGAGAAATGAAGTTACAGCTAAATCTCTGATTTCTTTTTGCTAACTAAAAGCAGCTTATCTAGTTGTGTGTGTGTGTGTGTGTGTGTGTGTGTAGGAGGGTGGGTGTGTACACATTTGAAGAAATGTTTGCAACAAGCTGTACATGGTGCATCACTCTTACCCTGTCAAGGGAAAACTGCAGTTGTGTTATTAATTTCAGGTTACAGTCTGCAGCCTGCATAGAGCTGTATTCTCCAGCACAGAAAAGAAGGGAAACAGGTGCTTCATCTCCTCAGCATCTGGTTTGGATGACCACAATACTCCGAACACCTGCACTTTGCAACCCAGCCAAGTCTTGCCTCCCATTGTATTAGATTGGATTTGTTGCCTGTAGCAGTAAAAGGCATTGTTCTTCAGATTTAGCAGAAGAATATGGGTTGCAAGGAGGGGGTAGAATAAACAAATCTGAAACAAAACTGATCTGAAAGAAAATGGGTACTTGTTACCATGAAAGGGAATCTTCTGGTAGAGACAAAATGATATGGAGGTCAACCTTCAAGGCAAATTTTCTGTCTGAATTCAGAATGGGAATCCTGTAAGAACTCGACGTTTTTAAGCCCAGGTGTCAAATTTTAGGACTCAAAGAAGAAGAGTTTAACATTTCAATAAAGATATTTTTATGCCTTTGCTGAGGTGGCTATCTTCAGAGCTCTGACTGTAGATGAGTCATATTTTGCTTAGAATGGCCTGAAAGATTCAGAATTAGGACTGAAATTTTGCTCAAAACCTCAATACATCTGTAGGCAAATGACATGGGAATAAAACTGAAGCCACCCAGAGTGACATTTTTAAAGGTTGCCACATTTAGGCTCTGATTCAACAAAGCAGTTAAGCATTCACCTAACTTTAATATCCCTGTTGATTCCAATGGCACTGCTTAGCTGCCTGAAATAAAATACATGTCTGAATACCATTTCTAGACTGGGCCCTTACTTTTTTAAACACAGGTCAGATAATTGGTATAGCTGTTTCTTGTTCCCATTCTATCACAGGTTTACTCCAAGTTATTTAAATGATCTGTGCCTCAATTTCTCCATCTGTAAAATTAAGATAATAATACTTCCCTCATTCCTTGTGTCACTGATTTGTTTGCATAGTGCTTGGAGATTTACAAAGCAATATTATATGAAATATCTGCATTACATTGCTATAACATAAGAAGGTTCATTCTAATGATTACTGAACCAAGTTAATCACTGAAGAAAGCAGCATTGCACTCCAACTGATAAGGATTCATGTCTTCTCTTTGTATTGAGCTCCAACTAGTGCTAAAGCTATAGAACTACAACAAGAACGGCTAGAACTGAATCCCAAATCCAATAAAGTGTTGCCATCCAATAAAGTGTTACCAACATTATAAAAAGAAATTTAAGTAAGGGCCATTTTACAAAATAAAGTAATTGTTTACTCCTATTGAATGGATGCATTCATTGGCACTCAAGCTATTCAGCAGGGTTTACATGCAGTAAAAATAAGGTTGAAAAAGGCAAACATTTTGTCTAAAAATATATATATATATATATTACATTTTTGAGACCTATTTTAAGAGAAAGAAAGTATCATGAATAGGAGTGCCAAACATGCCTGAAGAAAAATCTGATCCAACTAGCCTGCTAACAGTGCTAAGCAAATAGTTAGCAGCATTATAACAATCCCAGTTTTGTGGAGTAGCAGACATGATGATATAAATAAGTAAAAAAAAATCTGTCAGTGCTTACGCAAAAAAGAGCTATTAACTACTCAGCTCAGGAACATAAAGGGACACCTGCAAGACAGCAGATGGAGTACTGGATTTTGTTAAAGAACAGGGTTTTTTTGTCCACAACTCCATCTAACCTCCCAATTTACTACATTTCACACATAAATGCCATCATTTAAGATACACAGTTACCCTTTCACATGAATGATGGTGTAAGACATAAAACTAAAACAGACCAAAGCATACACAATGGAAAAATGAGACTAGGTGGAAAGTATCATTACACTTGCCAAAATTGTTGATATATAGCACGTGCATATACATACCCATAGATAGCCATGAATTCATACTTAGATGTACTTGTTCTCACACAGAACTCCCACTGTTGTGGCACCAGTAAAGTTGAAACAGTAGGAAAATGTTTCTGAATACATGCATCTGATACATCTGATACATCTTATAAGATCTATCCTGTTTTTTCACACCTACTTATACAAAAGCATAATCATCTTTGCTGAAAGAGTTAGGAGTCCTACTTCCAAAGTAACAAGCAAGTAGCAAGCCCTGGCTGAATCTGGCCCCAATCCTACAATAAGCTTTTCACTGATTGACCCTAGGGTCTCATCTTTTCTTTCCTTTTCTTTTCATTTCTCTTCTTTTCCTTTGGATGTAACCACTAAGAATTCACATACTAAGGTCACTAACTTTTGCCAGGCTGCAGAAGACTTCCAATGATAAGGCTGTGCATTCAAGCTGATAAATCTAAAAGTAGTTGCAGTGTATTTTTCCAATAGGTAAGTTAAAGAAAATCTGCTCAAAAATGGTAAATACACTTTGGAAAATTATTCAATGCGCTGACTATTACATCATCAGGAAAAATCAGCTCTTAAATTTCCTGGTAATAATTATATAGATTGAGGTGTCTATGGGATAATTTGAAAACTGGCTTGTTTAAATATCATTTATTTGAACATCACTAAGAGTTCAAGGGTAGCAAGGGAGATAATACTGTGGCAATGTTATCAAATCTCTGTTTTATGACATGAGCTTTCCCATAGATCAGACTTTATAAATGACTTTGTTGTGGAGAAAAGCTATTATATTAATCTGTCCTATCCTTCACCCCATATCAAGGCAGTTAATTTAGAAAGGAGAGAGGGATTATGTTATGTGTGACACGACAGCCATAAGTAATCACTTTGTCAAAAGTCAGTGTCTCAAGATGGCAAGATTTCCTTCAGTGAAGCCGCAGATTTTTGCCGTAGCAGCAGAGGCTCTTTAGAAATTATTTAGTTAATATTAATGAATTTAAAATTATTTGAAGTGTCTGGTATTATTGCTGTTATATCCAAGGTTCATACCGATATGTGTAGGTGTCACCCTATAAAAAAAACAAAGAGGGTGAAATGTTATCTCCACTGGCATCAGTGGTGAAATTCCAACTGACTGGCCAGGATTTTTCCCATCAAATGAGACCTAAAAATAATGTGAAAGTAGAATATAGCAGCATACTCCATGATTATAGATCCAACCCATATCCTGCCATTCACATTCAGGCAAAAATGCCTTTGAAATCAGTGAGTCAAAGGGAGTTTTCATAGATTGCATAGATTTCATAGACATCAGGGCTGGAAGGGACCTCAGGAGATCATTGAGTCCAGCCCCCTGCCCAAAGGGCAGGAAGTCAGCTGGGGTCATAGGATCCCAGCAAGATAAGCATCCAATTTACTCTTGAAGGTGTTCAATGTAGGTGCTTGAACCACTTCCGATGGCAGACTGTTCCAGACCTTGGGGGCTCGGACAGTAAAGAAATTCTTCCTTATGTCCAGCCTGAAACGATCTTGCAGGAGTTTGTGACCATTCTACCTCGTCATCCCTTGGGCCGCTCTGGTGAACAGACGTTCCCCCAGATCCTGGTGGTCACCCCGATAAACTTATAGGTGGCCATCAGATCACCCCTGAGCCTGCACTTTTCCAGGCTAAAGAGTCCCATGGCTCTCAGCCTGTCATCGTAAGATCTGTTTTCCTGACCTCTGATCATGCGCATGGCTCTCCTCTGGACTCTCTCAAGCTTCTCCACATCCTTTTTGAATTGTGGAGCCCAAAACTGGACACAGTACTCCAGCTGCGGCCTCACCAAGGCCAAGTACAAGGGGAGAATGATGTCCTGGGATTTGCTTGAGAAGCATCTATGGATGCACGCCAGCGTTTTTGTTGCTTTACTAGCCGCAGCATCGCATTGCAGGCTCATGTTCATCCTGTGGTCAATGATGACCCCCAAGTCTCTTTTTTCTGTAGTGCTATCCAACGTAGCACTGCCGAGCCTATAAGGATGCTGCAGGTTTTTCCTCCCAAGGTGGAGAACCTTGCATTTTTTGGTGTTAAACACCATGAGGTTCTCGTTTCTTGCCTGCCCATTTGCTGAGCCTGTCCAGGTCAGCCTGGATCACCCGCCTATCTTCTGGCATGGATGCTTTGCCCCAAAGTTTGGTGTCATCGGCGAACTTGGCCAGTCCACTCCTGACTCCAATGTCCACATCATTAATGAAGATGTTGAACAGTATGGGTCCCAGGACAGAGCCTTGAGGGACCCCACTGGTCACAGGGCACCATGATGAGTGACTGCCATCAATTACAACCCTCTGGGTCTGACCACGGATCCAATTTCCCAGCCAGCGGATCATGGTGGAGCCAAGGCCACAACTGGCCAGTTTGGCCAAGAGGTAATCATGGGATACCAGATCAAAAGCTTTTTTGAAGTCAAGATATATGACATCAATCTCTTCTCCCTCGTCCAGGTGACCTATCACCTGGTCGTAGAAGGAAATGAGATTGGTCAAACAAGACCTACTCACAACAAATCCATGCTAGCTATCCCTTAGGATGTTAGCCTGAGCCAGTCCATCAAGGATGGCATCCTTAATAAACTTTTCTAAGTTCTTCCTCAGGATAGAAGTCAGGCTAATGGGCCTGTAGTTAGCCAGATCCACTCTCCTCCCTTTCTTGAAGATCGGCACCACATTGGCCTTCTTCCAGTCTTCGGGCACTACACCAGAGCGCCAGGAGTTTTCAAAGATCCGTGCCAGGGGCTGAGCTATGACGCTCACCAGCTTCTTGAGTACCCTGGGGTGTAGATTGTCAGGGCCGGCTGACTTGAAGGTATCCAGCTTCTCAAGGTGTTCCTTCATGAGGTCAGCATTTATGGAGGGTAGGGGATCCCCATCACCTGGATCTCCCTGTCCCATACCAGGCATGGGCGTCCCATGGGACTGATGAAAGACTGATGCAAAGTACCCATTTAATAGGTTGGCTTTTTCCTGGGCGTCAGTTGTCAGTTGCCCCATCTGGTTTAGCAGGGGTCCAACGTTGCCCTTGCTTTTCCTCCAGCTCCCCACATATCTGAAAAAGGACTTTTTGTTGTCCTTGATGCTTGAAGCTAGTTGGAGTTCAGTTGCAGCCTTGGCTTTTCTGGTTTGCTCCCTGCAGGACTGGACCAGTGCAGAATAATCCTCCTTGGAGGTGAATCCCGTCCTCCATCCTTTGTAGGCTTTTCTTTTTAGCCACAGGAGGTCTGCTAGGTCCCTGGAGAGCCAGGAGGGCTGCTGTGCCTTCTTGCTGCCTCTCCTCCGTGTTGGAATAGATTTAGCTTGTGCACTGAGGATCGCTTCCTTGAGAAGCAACCACTCTCCTTGAACTCCCATCTCCCTGGGGTCATGATCCCTAAGGGCCTGACAGACAAGCCTCTTGAGCTTGTCAAAGTCGGCTTTTCTGAAGTCAAGGACTTCTGTGTTGCTGACTGACTTGCCAGCTTTATGGCGGATGGTGAAGGTGATCAGCTCATGGTCGCTGTCACTCAGCTTCCCATCGATCACTAGGTCGCCGATTAGGTCGTCCCCCATAGCCAGTACCAGGTCAAGCAGCGCTTTGCCTCTGGTTGGCCCATAGACTTCTTGAGTCAGGTAGAGGTCATCCACGCACGAGAGAAAGCTTTGCGACCGCTCGGATTTTGCTGAGTGATCTGCCCACAAGATGTCCGGGTAATTGAACCAAGGTCCTGGAGCAAGTGGCCTCAGTCAGTTCCCGGGCGAACTTCTGGTCAAGCTCAGGACTTTGAGTGGGAGGTCTGTAGTAGACTCCCACCATTGTGTCCCCTGTGCCATATTCCCCATGAATTTTTACCCAGAGGGTCTCTAGCTGTCCATGCTGGTCGCCAACATCAGCTTGCAGGGACATGTAGGTTTCCTTCACATAGAGAGCTACACCCCCACCCCTTTTGTCAACACGATCCCTCCTGTACAGTGTATAGCCCTCTATACCCATGGTCCAGTCATGGGTGGAGTCCCACCAGGTCTCTGTTATCCCAATGACATCATAATTCTTTGCACT
Source organism: Crocodylus siamensis (assembly GCF_052110815.1). NCBI lineage: Eukaryota > Metazoa > Chordata > Crocodylia > Crocodylidae > Crocodylus > Crocodylus siamensis. Next base: position 85,957,159 of record NC_143395.1, on the reverse strand, counting down.
GAGCAGGAGGATGAGCTCCTCCTGCTTGTTGCCCAGGCTCCTGGCATTAGTGTACAGGCAGGCAAGTATCCCCTTGGGGGCTCTTGCCTTGCCCACAGATTGTGCCAGGGCTGGGGCAGGGGTGGGCTCCCTTAAGTACCTTCGTCTGCTGGCTTTGCAAGGGTTGCTCAGCAGGCCAGCAGTGGCAGTAGTCTTGACTAAGAATGACAGGATTACATTCTTAAATTGTTGAAGCTTCATGTATGGAACTTAACATTTCCTTTGAAATTTAGACCAAAAAAAACTTAGGTTAAAAAATGAATCTGAATTTTGAGGGGTTTTTTCTGAGGTCTGCATTAGACTCTGAAAAAAATTGCCTTGGGTCTCATTTTCAGAAACATAGACTTGGATGTGAACCAAACGTTTTTCAGCACCTCATCATTATTAACTCAGTATTTCTGTGTGAATGTAAATTTTCCAGCCCTTATTGGCTAGACAGGCAGACAAAACTAAATCAGTCAGGGCATGTTTGACACATCTAATGCTAAAAAGGAAGAACAGTGGAAGAGATTTAAACCAATATATCAACGTACAAATTAGTTAAAACAAATACCTACATCTTAAGCCAAGTATCAAAGGATCAATTAAAACAATGTCTGGCTCCTCAGGAAGCAACACTTAAAACAGCAAATTAAAAAAGACTCAAGACTCAAAAGGTTTACCCAAGATTTCCTTAACTTGTCAGATTTTACTCTTTATTCTTGCTAAGTGATAATCATATTATTTCTGACCAGAGCATCAAATAGAATACATTTTAATCCACAAAAAGATGTTTCCTACTAGCCATCTCTGTGATGCACTGACTCAGAGGGCCTGAGTTTAGTTTTTGTTTCTTTTTCACTTCAACATCTCCCCCAGACTTTGAACTTGGTGGGATGAGGCAAAAGGGGTCAAGTGACTTGGCCAGTCACACAGTGAGTCAGTAGTTAGGTAGAAGTGGAGTGTAGAACTTCCCTGATTCCCAGCGATTTGCTCAAACTCCTAACCTTTGTAGCCTGCCTTTAGGGGCAACCACATAGCATTTAATAGGGATGCTAGTAGAAATAGTAATATAAATTATTTTAAACCATCTGGAAGATAATTGCATCTCTGCAGCAGCCCATATTAATGTTATGATTATCAGTTTGTTCTTGATGCAGATCTCATTCGAGTTAATTGAACGATGCACACATTAAACCCTTAATTCATGTGGGAATTTACTCTATCCTTATTAAGAATAATGTTTAGTCTTCACTGTATGTGCAATCTTCATTATGGAGTTTCTAATGTAATCTGGGGAAGTTGCTTCTGACCTCAAGCATAGCCCATGAAACAACTTTACATTAGTTTATTATTACTGGAGAACCTTCAAGCCCATCACAACAGGTTCATTGTGCTAGGCACCGCAGAAACATGTAACAAATGATAGCTCAGGTCCTTAATGTTTACAGCCTAAAAGACAAGAGGTAAGAGGCATGAAATAAACTGGGGCTGATTTTATTTACGCTATGGCCCTTTTACGCAGAGTATTTACATTTACACTGGCTTGAAACCTTCTCTATTCTACAAAAGCAACACAAAAGGCTCTTTGCCTAAATAAGAATCAGGCTACCTGGAGTCCAGAGTTCAGACATGTCTGTTGTCCTATTGAGATCAGGACCCATCGAGCCCAGTCCTTATCATTGAGGGGTGGCACAGACTTATGCATCTGTATATACTGGTACATACTGACTGCATGAGAATCATAAGAACAAACAAGAATGAACTTTGCAAGTTCTAGTCCCTATCATTTTTTAAAATATTATTTCTCATTTTACTCCCTGTGTGCTAGTAAGTTCAATTGATTCATTGCACTCTACCCTCTGTGCAGCGGAACTGTGAAAAGGAACCAGGTGATCTTTAAGTATCTTCTTTGTTCTTGCATAACTGCTATATTCCTGTGGATATGCTGGGATGGTGAATTCTATCAGTCTTATCTGTTGCTGACACACCAGCATTTAGGGAAAGATCCTTGTATCATTTCCTGTCTTTGTTTTCACCTACTTATGACCCATTTGTGTCAGTGTCTGTCAGCCCATTCAAGATTTGAACCCAATTCATCACAGAATTTAAAGAGCAAAAAAGAAAAAATCAGTCCTACCAACCAGTTTCATGAAAATTAAGGATTGCCCATAAATGACGTTTTCTCAGATCTAAATCTAAATGTCTGATTTAATAGGCTTTTTGCCATGTCTCTTGGAAGTCAAATTGATTTTAGAGTAAGAGAAGTTTTCCAGTTTAATTTTTGCCTTATAATTTCCTCATTTTACTGCTAGTTGCAGATGTACAACTGGAATAATTCTTCTTTCACCTTAGTAATTATACTTTCAAATACTTGTAGTGATTTACCAAAGCTGCCTTCTTTTAACAGCTAAACTATTTAACGCTTCATAATCACTTCTCATTGATCTGTCTCATAAATCTATTTAGTTAGTGTATAACAAGGTGCAAATCTACCCAGCCTCTGCTTGGCATCAGACTAACACATCTAACTCTGTCTCTCTGCTCTTGATTTCTATGAATTTTTCAAGGTGTATTCTTAATTCACGCCCTTGTGTCAGTCTTTTTCTGGCAATGCAGTGTCACAGAAAGGTACTATTTCTATGGCAAGTTCTTCTGTAGATAGTCTAATATTGTTTTGTCTGTAATTGCATATTACATTCCAGACTCATCTCTAACTTGTTAATTACCAGTCCTGATAAAATAGTAAAATTATTTATGTAAAATGGAAATAGCTGTTTTTTATGAAAAAGTCACACATTCTTTAAATTTTGATTGCATGTTCAGACAAACATGCTCCAAAACAAAGCACATTTTGTAACTTGTGTCTGAGGAGCTCCCAGCTTGTTGCTATTTTCAGAATGGGAGGAAAGGAAAGGAGTAGAGGGAGTTCAGTCAGTGGTTTTTTCAGACACTGCTGAAGGGTGGGACGGATGTATTGGAGCCCGCTAATGTGGGTGGGCTCCAATTCACACACCCCAGCCTCCAGTGCCATCTGGGGCACCCCAAGAACAAGCTCCCTCTCCTCCCATTCTACAAACAGTGACAAGACTGAGAGGTGGGAGTGGTGCTGCTACAGAGACTGGACTTCAGGCTCCAACAAGGAACTTCTGTTAGGTCCTAGGGATTGTTGCAACTCATAATGCTGTGAATTGCAACAGGGAGCTGCTCTCCTGTCTGTGCTTCATGATTCTACAGGCCACTATGCTGCTGGAACTGGCAAAGTTATGACCATTTGGGGTGATTAAAAGACCATTTTGTGCAAAATGGAAATGTTAGCCTGACCTGCATCCTGACCAAATTCTACCTTTAAGCTACACTCATGCTTCTTTCCCTTCATTCTGTTTCTTCCTCAACCTTCTCATGTCAGTTTTTAAATGCACAATACCTTCAATACGTATAAAAAAGACTATCCAAGTAGTTTACCACATCATTTGTTTTACCCATCCTGTTCTCATCCGCCCACCCCTGTAACCTGTCTAGGTCCAGTTGTAGCCTATTCCTTCCTTCTAATGTGCCCACATCCCCCCACATCTTAGTGTCATCCACAAATTTGAACAGGGTGCTTTTTACCCCCTCATCCAAGTCACTGATGAAGATGTTGAACGGTGCAGGCCCGAGGACTGAGCCCTGGGGGACCCCACTGCTCACATCCCTCCAGGTTGAAAATGACGCGTCCACCACCACTCTCTGCGTGCAGCCCTCCAGAGAAGAGGTGAGAAGGATAGTTTGCCAATGCACTTAATAACCTTTGCTTACCTTGCTTTATATATAGACCTTCTTCTCCCCAGTTCAGATCTCCAGTAAGTGAAATTAAAGATGGTGATGTTACCTTTCCTTATTTCTTGTTTAATTTGCTGAAATCAAAATGGCTCGCTTAAACTTAGATGTAAAAATATTGTTGCTGACTATTAGCAAACAGTCAAACATGACACACAAACTTGCCACATTAATACCTTGATTGTTGTAAATCAGCCATTTTAATTAATATATTTGAAAGGAAATAAAAAACAAATCCAGTTCTAACAGCATAGTTACATGCATCAAATCCATTAATTAGCATGTTGTTGTGAACCCCGCTTTCATCTGTTTTGCAACAATTTTAGTCAATGGTTCAGATGTGTTAACTCAAGGTAGCTTTAAGGAATAACCTTGTTGAAATGAGGGATTTATTCACATTGAGGCAATGTACTCAACAGATTTTAGCTGTACTGAAACAGATAATTACACACTTTAAGAAGATACTAGGAACAATCTTACAACCCTATGTTACATATTTGATTTTCAGATGAATGAACCTGCAGACTGTAAATGAAGGCCTTTTATCCCTTCACAAGCAAGACAGTACTCCTCTGAGGTCTTTGTTTTTAAACCTTTCACAATCATTGATGTTATCTCATACTGGATAACTCTAAGACGACCAACCAAATTTCGGAGATGTTCTTTCTGTAGACTTTCTACAGTATTTAACATCCCCCAATTGTAAGGCAAAAAATTAACGGAGGCTATCAAAATTGCAGGAAGTATATTCTTTTTTACTTGCTCATTCTCCTTTTCCTCTGAACTAGACATTTAAACTAACACGGAAATCAAAAGCCTGAATCTGGCTGTGGTTCATTTCACTCACCTCGATCATTCTAAAGAGGGGCATTGCAAAATTCCCTTGAGATCAGCATGTCAATGGAACCTACAGTTTGTTTTACCCCTGAAGAATGATAATGCTGCTAAACAACAACATTGGCTTTTAGGATGGGAATGCAAGGTGAGGAAAAGGCACTCCAAGCACTCAGAACAATACTGATTCCTTCACCTAAGGCTGTTTGTCAGAAAGGAATTCTTTTGTTTTAGTTCCTCTTTTTCTATTCACTGATTTTCTCTTCTAAAGCTACTTTTCTTTAGTCTAAGATTTTGCCAGCTCTTCCACAGAAGTTTTAATTTTTTTAAACTGGCTTATACCACCCAACTTAGCAGTTGTCATAGAACTTACTAAGACAGGGACATGCAAATCAAGTCCTACTTCATTTCATGCAGGTTACGGTAACCATCCAAAGTGCTCATTTTCAGACTGGCATCATTCCTAACATCTTATGTCATATTTGATAACCCATACAAGACATTTCCAATTTGTAGATGTTTGTTCTTCCCAGTTTACAGTGACCAATTAGCTATACCACCCTCTGGAGCATACCAACAAGCAACAAAAAATCTTTAATACCTAATGGTTGTAGTAGGTCTTGAAACTGAATAGTAAGGGTATGCAAAATGGGCCATGTTCAATTTGGATTTGGATTTGGCCTGAATTGGGGATGATGATTCGATTCACTGATTTGGATCATTGTCCCAATTCAATTCAGTCAAATCTGAATCTGAAAATTCAATGCGGATTTGGAGAATCAGTAATTCAGCCATAGACACAGCTTTAAATGTTTTTTCTATATACCTTGAGGTACTAGGCACAGCTCATGAATGCTGCAATGCTGTTATGTCATTTCTCTGAGGTCCTCCAATGAGTGATTTGTCACTGAAGAACAGAAAAAAATACCTGTCTGATGGTGGTGTTCCTTAGGATGAGTCAGATACAGTAAGTCTTGTCAGCCATTACTCCCTTACCTGATATAGGCAAAGGCCTAGTTAAAAATTAAACCTCAGATCAATTCCAGAATAATATCCCATTACTTTCAGAAGTGGGTCTAGGGTACAAGATTGGAAGAGACATCTATCTATTTCTAGTGCTAGGATCCAAATTCCAATTCCCTTAACAGCCAGGCCAAACCTAAAATTATGTGAAGCATTATGTTTACCAGTTGTATTCAGAAAGTGACAAGTTTCTTTTTATACCTTTAAAGGATGAGTGAAGTAATTTGTTTATAAGTACAGACATTTTTCTAGCACTGGAACTTTTCTGACATAGTGTTATAGTTCTTTCAAATACATATTTTTTAAATCTGTTAAAGTCTTAATTTGTACTCTGGACTTTTGAAAATATAATTTGAAAAAACACACACTCGTTCATTCAATGTTAAAGGTTTTGTTTCTTTAAAAGTGTGGGGAATGGATCATCACTTATCCTGCACCTACTGCTGACCTATTTTAATCTCTGTGTTGTCCATGCAAAAACATTTGTTTAGAACTAGTGCTTTGTGGTCCTGAAGTATGTTTTTAACACAGGAAATGGAGGGGGAAATAAACAAGGCGTTCTGGCCCAGAAATTTCAAAGTATGGGACCACTGATTTCATTGTGAGTTCAGGTGACTAAATAGCTTTAAAATTCTGGGCCTTCACCTTTAGCATTTTACACAGTATCTTACTAGATGCCATTTAGGGATATCTTAGAATAAATCTGGTTTTCATATAGCACCTTTCCTACTCTCAGAATCCAATCATTTGGTGCCCTTCTCAAGCATAAAGTTACCAAATTAGAAAAGATATATTTTACACTCTTTTTGCACTGGTATAAATGACTACACAAGAGAATCAGGGCCTCAGAATCTCAGAGGAGGAGTGTTTTAAAGAATTAGATACTGGTAGTGCTCTTCTACTGGCAAAACTAGCAGCCATGAAGCACACAGCAGTAATTCACACCTAACACATCACTGCATGCCTAGAACCTGCTTCACTGAAAAAAATTAACACCTCATACTTATGGCATTTCTGCCATTGCAAAGGCTCCCAAACCACTGACTAAGCCACAAATAAATTACTCAGCTTACTATTGAAATGCATCCACTTCTGGGGTGTAACAAAGCAATTATTTTATGACATGCAGCAGTGCAGTTTAAAGCAGGAAGTGAATCATACAGTATGCAACAGGAATAGGCTGAATGTAGTTACTTAATTATTATAAGTTGTTGTAGCAGTAGTAAATACATTGCTAACCTCCAAAGATCACAGCTGAGATCGGGCGTCATTGTGCTAGGTACTATACAAACAAAGACAAAGGACAATTTTTGCTCTGAAGGGTTGACAGGCCCTCAGGCCCCAGGGGAGGCACACCTAGGCCATGGGTCAGGAAGGATCTAGTCAGGGAACTTCTGGAGGGACTGGATGTATTTAAAACAGCTGGTCCGGATGATCTCCATCCCAGAGTGCTGAGGGAATGAACTGAGGTCATTGCGGGACCCCTGGCATGGCTGTATGAGCACTCGTGGTGTTCTGGTGTGGTGCCAGAGGACTGGAAGAAGGCCACTGTGGTTCCCAGTGTCAAAAAAGGGAGGAAGGAGGACCCGGGGAACTATAGGTCAGTTAGTCTTACCTCAATCCTGGGTAAGCTTTTTGAGAGAATTATCCTGGCACATGTCCACAAAGGGCCAGCAGGGGAGATTATGCTTAGGGGCAACCAACATGGGTTCATTAGAGGCAGGTCCTGTCAGACCAACCTGGTGGCTTTCTACAACCAGGTCACCAAATCCTTAGATGCAGGGGTAGCAGTGGACATAGTCTTTCTGGACTTTCAGAAGGCCTTTGACATTGCCTCTCACCCCATTCTCATTAAAAAACTGGGGGACTGTGGTGTCAACACCCACATAGTCAAATGGGTCACCAACTGGCTGGAGGGCCGCACCCAGAGAGCGGTGGTGGATGGACAAAACAGATGAAAGCGGGGTTCACAACGTGCTAATTAATGGATCTGATGCATGTAACTATGCTGTTAGAACTGGATTTGTTTTTTATTTCCTTTCAAATATATTAATTAAAATGGCTGATTTACAGCAATCAAGGTATTAATGTGGCAAGTTTGTGTGTCATGTTTGACTGTTTGCTAATAGTCAGCAACAATATTTTTACATCTAAGTTTAAGCGAGCCATTTTGATTTCAGCAAATTAAACAAGAAATAAGGAAAGGTAACATCACCATCTTTAATTTCACATACTGGAGATCTGAACTGGGGAGAAGAAGGTCTATATATAAAGCAAGGTAAGCAAAGGTTATTAAGTGCATTGGCAAACTATCCTTCTCACCCCTTCTCTGGAGGGCTGCACGCAGAGAGTGGTGGTGGACGTGTCATTTTCAACCTGGAGGGATGTGAGCAGTGGGATCCCCCAGGGCTCCGTCCTTGGGCCCGTACCATTCAACATCTTCATTGGTGACTTTCATAGATTTCATAGATTTCATAGACATTAGGGCTGGAAGGGACCTCGGGAGATCATCGAGACTTGGATGAGGGGGTAAAAAGCACCCTGTTCAAATTTGTGGATGACACTAAGATGTGGGGGGATGTGGGCACATTAGAAGGAAGGAATAGGCTACAACTGGACCTAGACAGGTTACAGGGGTGGGTGGATGAGAACAGGATGGGATTCAACACTGACAAGTGCAAGGTGATGCACCTGGGGAGGAAGAACCAGCAGCATACCTACAGGCTGGCTGGGGAACTCCCTTCTTGTCTGTACAGAGGCAGAAAAGGATCTTGGAGTCATCACTGATGCCAAGATGAACATGGGCCAGCAGTGTGGGGATGCGGTCAGGAAGGCCAACTGTACCTTGTCATGCATCCACAGATGCATCTTGAGCAGGTCCAAGGAGGTGATCCTCTCCCTCTATGCAGCACTGGTGAGGCCACAGCTGGAGTACTGCATCCAGTTCTGGGTGCCGCACTTCAAGAGGGATGTGGACAACATGGAGAGGGTCTAGAGGAGGGCCACTCGCATGATCGGGGGCAGCAGGGCAGGCCCTACGAGGAGAGGCTCAGGGGCCTTAACCTGTTCAGCCTCCACAAGAGAAGGCTGAGGGGGGATCTAGTGGCCATTTAGAAACTAGTCATGGGAGACCAGCAGGCATCTGGAGAGTCCCTGTTTCCCTGAGCACTACCAGGAATGACTAGAAATACCAGTCACAAGCTGGCAGAGGGTAGACTCAGATTAGATATTAGGAGGCGCTACTTCACTGTCAAGGCAGCTAGGATATGGAACCACTTCCCAGAGAAGTGGTGCTGGCTCCTACCTTGGAGGTCTTTAAGAGGAGGCTGGATGAACACCTTGCTAGGGTCATTTGACCCCAGTACTCTTTCCTGCCATGGCAGGGGGTTGGATTTGATGATCTGCTCAGGTCCCTTCTGACCCTACCAACTATGAAACTATGAAACTAGGTCTGTTTGAGTGTCTCATGTCTCAGAGGTGTAGCTGTCAACCAGGCTCAAAATAAAATATGATTCTCCCACTCTTAACTGGGTAAAAACTGAAGTCCCCTTTGTGTGCATCTACACGTTGCCCTATGGCAACATAGTGATGCACTACATCATGTGGGTCTACACATGATTGCCAGCTACATTGCCATAGTGCATGCTCCCTTGGTATAGTGCACTTCTATGGGAACATAGTGGCAAAATCTAACCATGTGCCACGTGCACAGCGGAGTAACCACCCATACTGTGCCTGCTTTAGTACTTACAAAGGGAAGTACTAAAGCATGGTGCCATAGCAACATTGCCATCTGATGATGTGTAGAGGCGCCCATTGTGTTCAATCATTCTTAATGATATCCAGTGTCTACAGCAGTGTTTCCTAACCTTTTCCAGCCCAAGGCACACTTACATTAATACAAATTTTCCTCAGCACATCTGTTAAGGCATTCCCCATCATCCTATCTAGTGTAGCTCATTGTAGCTCATTGCCATGGGCAAAATTCCGCGGCACACCTGTTCATTTCTGACAGCACACTTATGTGCCATGGCACACTGGTTGGGAAACACTGGTTTACATTTCTGATCCCTCCTGGAGCAATAACTGAAGTATCTAATATTATTTATTTAAAACAGACTATCTATATGTCCTGCTTGCCAGGTATGAATCCCTCATGACAGGGGAATCTTGGTAGGTCTATCCTTTTTTTAGAACCTCTAGGGGAATATTCCTTTAATTCACAAACCATTTCACTCTCCTGTTTCAGAGTATCCTTTAAAAGCTGCTTAATCTTCTGGATCACTATAACTGTTTCTTAAGTTAGTGCAGGGATGTTCTTATCTGGTGAGCCATTGTGTTGCTTTCCTGTTTGTTCTTCCAATGGAGTCCATTGAATTAAACCAAAATAGATATATAGTAAAAATTCCACTACCCAATATAAGTGATGCAGTCTAGCTCAATAACAAGGTTTATATCAGAGTTCATCAGATTATTAGATGACAGTCTGGTCAGGTTAAATAACATATTTGGCTGGTCACAGTGTCAACAGGTAGAGCTGTACTTGTTTAACCAAATAGGTGGAACATCACACCTTTAGTTACATTGGAGCAACTTCTATGTGTAATCCTGCTCCATCTGCAGCCATTTAGCAGATTAAGTGTTCCCTTGTTTAGTCTTTGAAATGTATCAGGTTTGTACTGATTCTATACCTCCAAAATCATTGTGAAAGGTCTATGTAACCTTTTCTTAAAGAGCTTATTAAGCAAATTCTACCGTATCACCTAAGTAAGGAACAGCTCCATGCCGCTTTAGCCCTGCAAGTGTTATCCAAACTAAGGCCAGGTCTACATTTAAACGTTTTATAAGCACTGCTATGTCAATAAAGAGTGTGAAAAAAAACCAAACATCTCAGCACCAGTTACGCCAGCAGTGTCTAGTATAGGTGTAATTGTACCAGGAAACATTTCAGGAGCATTTCTTTCATTCAAAGAACTAATATAAGCTCTTCCAGCAAATAAAATCACTTTTGCCAATACAAACCTCATAAAAAATAGCTATATTGTTGCAGACATACCAGCTAATTTTTCTCCAGTTAGATAAAGGCTAAATTAGGAGGGAGGTTCCTGAATTTGTCTTTGCTGTATTTTTAATTTCTGGGACTGTGGAAAGATGTATACTTTATCCACTATTTGTTAACAGGCTTTAAGTATATACTTCCCAAGACAGTGCTTTGTTTTGTTGCTTTTATTTTGTTCCACAAAATGAAATTCCTCCTACACTTAAAAAACTAAACTACCTGTTGTTTTGTAAGAAACTGTCAGTTAGAGAAAAGTGTATTTCTGAGTCTCAGCATACAATTCCTTTACAAGTTTGAATTTAACACCTCTATCCAATTTTCCCAAGGGTTGTTAGGGCCTGGTCCAAAGTGCATTGGACTTTTGTCATTAATTTTGGTATGTCTTGGATTAGGCCCTTAGAGCTTTTAGGAGGAAAAAAGTTGTCAGCGGGCATGTCTACACGTGAATTTACGCCATCTTAAATTTACTGCACAGTAAATTACTGTACAGTAAACAAGAATAGGCCAGTGTCCACATGTTCAGATGACCTGGGACTAAATTTAGGCCCAGGTCAGAGCAGCCTGCCATGTGCCCTGTGGTCACTGAGGGGAGCTCCAGCCTCCAGCCACTTGGCAGCCCTGCTGAGGCCAGAGGCAGCTGCCAGCACTTCATAACCATCTTAAGAGCTCACCCTCTGCACCATGACCTCTGAGCATCCACTTCCTGTGTCAGAGAAGCAGCATGGCAGAGGCAGAGCCTGCACTTGCCAGCTCTCCTCCTGCCTCAGCTTCATCTCCCAGCTATGGCTGACCCTCCTTCCAGCCCTGGCACCCAGGGAAAGGCTCCCCCACTCCTCAAAGCTACTGCAGCTGTCCTCCTCATCCACTGCCAGTACCCCCGTCTGGCACACAGCCACCTCATACCACCCAGCTCCCCCACTTGCTCTGACCACCCACTGGACGAGAGTTTTATGGCTGTTCACTGCTTCTGCTGCTGCAGAGCTTACACTGAGCAGCTGGACCCTCACCAGGCACACTTTAACAGGTGCTGCACCCATGCCCTGGTCTAGCGCACTGTTGGCCAGCTGAAAGGGCACTGGTGCTCCCTCACAGCCCATCTCCAGGTGGCCAAGAGGAACCTCCCCTCCCCTGGGTCTTGCATTCTGCACAGCGTGTGCAAGACCTGGGGGGAGGCATTCTAGGATGCCTGGGAACATGAGTCAACACCAGCGGTGGCTCCTGACCTCTGAGGCCCCCAGCAACATGTGCACCCACCACTGGGTGCAGGAGGCTCTGGTGAACCACCTGCTGGAGCACTACCCCCTACTCCCTACCCCCTGGCCACCTCCCTGCACCACTCTAGGACATGCACATGGGTGAAACAGTAAAAAGCTTTATTTATGGAACCCCCCCACCCCATCCCTCTCCCTCCCCCCTGAACAGACACAGCCCCCTTCCTCCTCCCCCTTCCACCAGAGTGCCCACCCATCACCCTCCCCAACCACCCACAGTAAAACCCTAACTCCCAAGCAGCAAATGACAGTTATGTCTTGGAATCTGTCCTTGAGTCCAGCTGCGAGGGGTGAGGCCACCCAGGGCTGAGAGTCCAGCAGCAGGTGGCCAGCACCCTGGCCACAAGCAGGTCCACCATGGGTCTGGGGCTATGGCAGAGCCTGGGGATGCCAGCAGATGCTGCAGCATGTGCTCCAGGATGCTGCCACGGGTCTGCTATGGGCAGTGGCTGGAGCCCAGGGGCCCTGCAGGGCCAGTTTGGGGAATCAGGCATAGGGGCGTATGGGCATAGCCTCTGCTGGGTGGCCCTAGGTGGCTAGCTGCAGTTCCAGCAGCTCCATGCACTGCCTCTACAGGGCTACCAGCTTGGCTACATGCTTGGTGTACACCCGTAGCTGAGCCTTCTCCCAGGTTAGGTCCTCCAGCCACCATAACCACTGGTCCACCACCCACAAGGGTGGGCGAATAAGAATAGGATGTGATTCAATACTGACAAGTGCAGGGTACTGCACTTGGGCAGTAAGAACCAGCAGCATACCTGTAGGCTGGGGAACTCCCTTCTCAAAAGCACAGTGGCAGAAAGAGATCTTGGAGTCATCCATTCCAAAATGAACATGGGCCTCCAATGTGAGGACGCGGTCAGTAAGGCTAGCCACACCTTGTCATGCATCCACAGATGCATCACAAGCAGGGCCAAGGAGGTGATCCTCCCCCTATATGTGACACTGGTCAGGCCACAGTTGGAGTACTGCATCCAGTTCTGGGCACCGCACTTTAGGAGGGATGTAGCCAGCATCGAGAGGGTCTAGAGGAGGGCCACTCGCATGATCCAGGGACAGCAGGGCAGACCCTATGAGGAGAGGCTACAGGACCTAAACCTGTTCAGCCTTCACAAGAGAAGGCTGAGAGGGGACCTGGTGGCTATCTGTAAACTTACCGGGGGGGACCAGCAGGGAATGGGAGAGACCCTGTTCCCTTGAGCATCTCCCGGAGTAACAAGGAATAACAGCCATAAGTTGATTGAGAGTAGGTTCAGGCTAGACATCAGGAGGCGCTACTTCACAGTCAGGGCGGCTAGGTTCTGGAACCAACTTCCAAGGGAAGTGGTGCTGGCTCCTACCTTGGGGATCTTTAAGGGGAGGTTTGATAATTACCTAGCTGGGGTCATATGAGCCCAGTATTCTCTCTTGCCCAGGGTGGGGGTTGGACTTAAAGATCTACTTAAGTCCCTTCCGACCCTACATCTATGAATCTATGGAGGACAGCAGCATGCAAGTGCCCAGGGATCATGGTAAACTGGCCGGGCAGGCCTGGGGCTAAGTGGGTGCTGCCCGAGCCCCCCATCCCTGCTTGCTCCCTCAGGACCAGTTGCAGGCCACTCACCTTCCCTTCCCTTTCTCAGCGAAGGCCAGATTCGGTAGCTGACAGCACCTGCTGCTATGGCTGCAGCCATTGCTGACCCCCTCTCTTCCCCTGCAGGCATGGGCAACTGATGCCTCCTGAGTCAGGGGGAGCACTTGCCCGCCTAGTGGACAGTCAGTGACCAGGGGGTGGTTCCCCCATGGTCGATCCCATAGACCAGGGTGGTGAGTCCCCCCACGGCTGATCTCACAGGCCAAGGGGAGGGTCCTTGCAGCTGATCCTGCTGACCTGAAACTGGCAGTGGTGTGCCACTGACACTTTCAGGTGCACCGCGGGCACTTCTGGGTTGGCGGGATTGGCTGTGAGGGGACCACTTCTCCTGGCTCACTCCCTGACTGGTGATCTCAGGGGGGGCACCAGCACTTTCACCTGCCCCCGCCTGCCCAGGAATGCTGCTTTCAGAGGGTGCAAATGCGCTCTCAGGGGGTGCATGTGCACCCTTGTGCACCCCCTATGCATTGCCACCACCTGCAGGCCCACCACTCTGCTGGGCTTGGGACAACTGGGGCAAGGGGCTGGGCCCACACTCCCTGCTGGGGATCTCTCCGGGGAGGCACTCTGGGCCCATCCCTTTACCATGCCACTGCTGAACTCCCAGCATGCTCCTGCTGGCATGCCATGGGTGGTTCATGATGAAATAAGACTGCAGATGGGTGGGCACACATGGATGCTGCTGGGACTGGAGGTGGGTGAGGTGGATGACATGTGGCCATGCACCAGTTGACTGGGCCCGCACACAGCTGGCCCTGTGATGCTGGCCCTGGAGTGCGGGCAGAGGGGTGCCCCAGTCACTACACCCCGCTGCTACTGATCCTGCTGGTGCTCTGTGCATACCTATGCTCCTGGTTCTGGACCCTGAGCTACGACAGCATGGGGGGCGAGCCTGGCCTGTTCTGAAACCTTCACCACTTTCTGGAGAGCTACCTGTTGCAGCACTACACATCCCCTCCCGGCTGCCAAGGAGGAGATTACCACTGGGATCAAAATGTCCCTCGGCATGTGAGAGGCCCATGCCCACCCAGCCGTGGGGACACAGGCTTCTCAATAAAGTTCTGATCTGTGTCCCACCTGTCTGCATGCTGTGGGGAAGAGCCCAGGGCCAGGGACATGCGGGTGTGCAGGGGCAGAGATGGGGCAAGGGTTGCAATGGGGACTGGGGGGGCCTGTTCCCTAGTGCAGGACTTAGCACAAATCTGGGGCTGGCAAGGCTGGTGGCTTGGTGTGGAGCTCCCCATCTCAGGTGGCATCTGGCTCCACCCAGTCTCCATAGCCCGTGGTGTGTGGTGGGCTGTCACCTGGCCAGGACATCCCCCAGGGAGGAGCTGGTGTTGCTGATAGCCGGCCGTGCCATGGCCAGCACTCATTATGGGAATCTGTGGGGCTGGGACAAGGCTGAGGCAGCCACTGGCCAGGGCTCCCTGGACTGCCAGTGGGCACAGCAGCTGGGGAGGCATGCAGGGCGGGGTGTTGAAGGTCCAAGGTCCCCTCTCTCAGTGACCGGAGGTGGCAGAGGCACATGCATGGACTCCTGGGGTACCAAAATGCAGGTCAGTTCCCATATGAAGGGCATGGTCCAGGGGACCCCACTGGACCAGTGATTGTGGCCACCCACTGGGATCCACAGGGGCTTGGCCTTCACGCAGTGAGGAGTGGCCCTACTCATACATCCCGGCTACTAGGGCCTCATAAATGTAGTCGTTCGAGCATCTGCACTAGGCAAACTGCGTCAGGACTTCCTCCTCACCCAAGAGTGCCACGAGAGCACACATATCCTCCCAGGTCCCATTTGCACACCTGGGACTGTAGTCAGGTGGGCACACATGGGTGGTGCTGGGGCTGGAGGCAGGGGGAGTGGATGACATGTTGCCCTACACAGCTGGCCCTGTGATGCTGGCCCTGGAGGGATAGTAGCAGCACCCCCGACAGGGGCACAGCCAGGGATTCGCAGCTGCACAGCTGAGGCACTTCACCATGGTCCTGCAAAGAAAGAGACGTGTGGAGTGAGCAGCAGTAAGTAGCAAGTGCTGGCCCTGGGGGGGTCTCACACTGGGCAAGGGACACAGCCAGCTGCAGCCCTTTGCTGCATTCACCTGTAGCAAGAGGGCAGCTTGGAAGAGGGACAGCCTAGGCACACCCAGCATGTGGGTGTCCAGGGGGCACATGGGGCCTGCTGGGCTTGTGGACAAGGTTCCCTCTAAGGTGCACGCGTACGTGGCCACGCACAACTAAAAGTGTGGCTGCTCACAACTTTTCCAAGGCAGCACCCCAGGAGAGGCTGGGGTGGGAGCCTAGTGCAGGCTCCGCTGGCTCTGGGGAAGTGTTCCATTCCCCTACATCAGGGCCGGGGAATGGAGCACTTCCCCAGAGCTGGCCGAGCCCGTGCTGGCCTCCATCCCTGCCTGCTTCACCTTGGGGAGGAGCCGCTGCCTGCCCCAAGTGAGGCTCCACCGGCTCCAGGACACTGCTCTGCTCCCCCGCATGGCCTCAGGGAGCAAGGAGTCACATGGCATCAGGGCCAGGGAGTGGAGCAGTGTTCCAGAGCCAGCAGAGCCTCACTGGGGCAGGCAGCAGCTCCTCCCTGAGGTGAGGCAAGGCAGGGATGGAGGCTGGTGCGGGCGGCTGGTGTGAGCTCTGCCAGCTCTGGAGAAGTGCCCCACTCCCCAGCCCTGATGGGGGGGAGCGGAACACTTCCCTGGAGCCAGGGAGCCCATGCCAGGCTACGGCTCCAGCCCCTGGTCCCTGGCTCTAGTCCTTTGCCCCTGGCCCCAGCCCCTGGCTCCCAGCTCCAGTCCCTGGCCCTCAGCCCCAGCCTCCAGCCACCGGCCCCTGGCTCCAGCCCCTGGCCCCCGGCTCCAACCCCTGGCCCCAGCCTCCAGCCTCTGGCCCCTGGCTTCAGCCCCTGGCCCCTGGCCCCTGGCTCCTGGCTCCAGCCCCTGGTCCCTGGCTTCAGCCCCTGGCCCCAGCCTCTTGTCTCCAGCCCCTGGCCCCCAGCTCCCACCCCTGGTCCCTGGCTCCCAACTCCAGCTCTGGCTCCCGGCCTCTGGCTCCTGGTCCCTGGCTCCCAACTCCAGCCCCTGGCCCCAGGTCCTGGCCCCTGGCCCCAGCCCCTGGCCCCCAGCTCCTGGCCCGGGCCCGGCCCCTGGCCCCAGCCCCTGGCCCCAGCCCCTGGCTCCCAGCTTCTGACTCCAGCCTTCGGCCCCTGGCCCCAGCCTCCAGCCCCCAGCACCCAGCTCCAGCCTCTGGCCCCTGACCCCAACCCCCAGCATCTGACCCCCAGCCCTCAGTCCCCTTCGGTAAGTGTCCCACACCAGACCGAGGTGGCACACTTATGGACCGAGGCAGAGCGCTCACAGACCACTGCTCCTTAGAGGGAACATCGCTTGTGGACAAAGAGCAGATCCTGCCAGCTTCCTGTGGTGTATGCCCCAAGGCACAAAATGGCTCCTGGGTTTTATATTCTGCAGCCAGGGACTGCGAAAGAGCAGCCGAGGCCATCAGCGGGAGATGGGACCAGCCAGGAGCCCTGGGGCTAGGCTCTGGCTGCTCCCCAGTGGCTGGCCAGACCCAGCAGGGAGTCTCCCTGGATTATTGCACAGTAACCCATCTAAATGTGCATTATTTCTCAGTAACTAATAGGGCACAAATTTGATACCTACATGATGCAGATATCAAATTTACACTCAAGTCAGTGTAAGTCACCATATTTACTGCATAGTACAGGCATGCATGTGTAGACATGCCCATACTGCACAGTCATTTCGGTTACTACACAGTAAATGTGCACATGTAGATGCACTCAGATTGTATCAGTTCACAGTTCATCTAAGTAAATGCAGTGTCTGTATTGAGAATTTGAACTTCATTCAGAGAGGTCAACATATATGTAAATCCCAGCTGTTTCTCTTCCTGTATTTTAAAACTTCTAGTTTCACTGTAAGCTTTCTTGGAAGACATACCATGAGTTAAAAGCTTTCCAGAAAGAGTATAGTTCGGTAATGCAACAGCAAAACAAATCTGATGTTTGTGAGTTCCCAGAAAAGAAATTCTATTTCACTTTTGCTATTGGAATAATTATACACTGCCTTCTTTGTAAAGATAGGTAAACCAAATAAATAATAAATGCATAATATTCTGTTTCATGTGATATCAAATAGTTAAGACTTTATGTTTGTCTTTGAAGTCCTCAGCTCTTCCCTCCTGACATAGTTTATTTTTTTCTTATAAAGGCATAGCATTGTATTGATGGGATAGTGACATCACCCGGCAGTAGGAGAGATTGCTACTATATTGTCAATGCTTTTAGTGCACCTTGAAGCAAGAACACAAACTGGTTGTCATTTAGACTTAGTATCACCAATTTACCAACACAGGACAAAAAATTCTGTTTTGCATAATTAAATAACATTATTCATATGCAGTCAAGGGTCCCAATTCTGCTCTCAGTTATACTAATTTAAATGCTACTGAAACAGAGAAATAAAATAGATATTTGGTCCTTAATGTTGTCCTCAAGTGACAAAATAAGCCCTAAGAAAATATTTTTAAGGAAAATAAAATGACTATACTTCCTTACTACTGTGTGAGCTGTAAGGAGTAGTTGTATAAGAACTATACAAGTGTGCCATTTGAAAATAAGTGCAAATTCACCACTTGGAAAAGGAATGACCAGAACTCATTTAAACACTTTGGGTCAGGGTCTCCTCTCATTCGAAGCAGAATAAGTGAATTCTGATCACTAAGAATAAAAAAACCCCAATGTAAGCAATTAACAAGACACATCCATACACTCTCACATGTTTACTGAAAGAAGGAGAGGAGTTGAAACTTCTTGTATTACTTTTAACAGGCCGTGTTTCGACAAGTGTTTTGATATGCAGCCACATTCCACAGTTTCTTTTATGAAAAGGAAACATGCAGAAGCACATCCTTCCGAACATTAAACTTAAAGATGCAACAAGCTGTTTGTCAGGGACTCAAGTGAAGGAATGGTGAAATTGTTTTCCTCAATTTCAAACCCACTTGAATGCAATGGGTTTTAAAGTTCATCTCCAGTCTGAATGGTTGTTTGGTTTGCATTCTGCTTAGGTGAGACTGCAAGGGTGGAGAGCACAGAAGAGAGAGAGCTGCTAGGTGAAAAATGAGTCAAGGAGTGGGAAGAGAGAAAAACAAATACAGTGAGACAATGAAAAAGGAGCAGTGAAAAGGAAAGAAAATATATGCGGTAAAAAAACAAATGTAGTATTGTGCATACATACCATACAGGGTACTTTATTGCATTGAACTGATTGCATTTCAAAGCCCAACCCTGTGTATTAGGATGTGTATTACATGGCCAACTGAGAATGGAGCCCCATTGTGCCAAACACAGTAGAACCATGTAGAAACAGAATACCAAACAGTCCCTGTCCTAGAGAGTTCTCAGTCCATTTAGAGAAGATAGATTTTTATTTTTTTTTATAATGTGTATCCAAGGCCAAATTAGCTCAAACTAATTCCAAATCTAACAGTCCAGAACCATAAGTGGCCCTACTACTGGCAAACATCCTTCACCTGCACCTGGGGCTTCAGATGTTTTCAAAACCTTTGGCGGGCATCCTACTTGCAGGCCCAAGCCTAGAGGCTTGAGATTTGGATGCCCCCGGATTTTGCTTGCCCTTAGCCATAAGGCCCTCGGAGCAAGCAAGGTTGGAGACTCCCATTTCCATAAACTAGGTTTAAAGTTGCTGCACCTTGGTGGGTACTGAACCACACCAGAAGAGCAGTTCTCCTGCAAAGCAGTTCAGGAAAACTGCTTTTTTTGGCACAGATACATGGTATTTCCCCTGCCAGGTTAAGAAGCCCCCCACCCCCCTTTTTTTGGTAAAAATATATTTATCTCTATATATGATTATATATCTACTCTTGAACATGTTCTATCCCAAAAAGGGTAAAACCAATCCCGTTACACAGAAACTGCACCTGTGTACCCATACAAAGGCTTGCTGGCCACCCATACCCGTTACACTGTCCACAACCACGCACAACACACACAAACTACACACTAAGGCCTTTCTGGTCTCTCTGACCAGCCCTGCCTTCATGTCCACCCATGCCCCACTTCTGGGGTCAGGTACCCAGTTCACAGGGTCTCCTTGCCATTGTTGCTTCAGCTTCCACTGGAGGACCCGCTGCTGCTGCTGCTGCTGTTGTCGCTGTTGCTGTTCTCCTTTCCACTTCTCTGTTCCTCTCCTCCGCTGCCTTCACCCTCTTCTTCCCTTGGCGGGGGTTGTATGGTTAAGAAGCCACTACGCTTGATCGGAGCTGCAAAGAAAAGCAATGTGATATGCAAGCAGAGTGAATAAACTGCTCTATTATTTTTCTGTAGCATAAAAATGAATTACCACTAAGAGCTGGCATTTTCCAAGGTGTTCCTCAGATTCATTGAGGGGTGCCTTGAGGCTACAGAGATTGAGAACTGCTAAAACAGAGTGATGGTTTCTGAATATTATGTCACATTATGCAGATTACATTACATTTGTTGTTTTTTAATTCTGTGGATAAGACTTACTTTTGAAGGAGATTAGCTAAAGAGAAAGACCAAGGGAAAATACAACAGCATTAAGAGGAAATCAGGTAAGGAGAATATAATAGTGGAGAAAAGGGAAGAGGGATGGAGTATTGAAGGCAGGCAGAAATAAAGGTGAAGGAGAGGGCTTGATAGAGTTAGAGTAAAATCCAGTCAGCACAGATGGACAATTGTGCAAAGTCAAAACTAAACAGTAATGGCATCATCAGTGTCCTCTACTTGAGTCTCTGTTGCAAAATCTGACAGGATTGCTTCCATGTTTGCTCATACTGGCTCAAACAGTTCTCTGCTTCTAGGGCAGAAGTTGGTTCCTCCCTGGGAAAAAAAAAATTTGAACAGTGTTAAAATGCAGGGAAAAAATGGAACTTTAAATAACTCATTTTCTTGAGCCCTCCATTTAGAATATAGGCTAAATACAGACAGCCAAAAAGCCAGAGGCTGAACCAATTCAATCTTCTCAGTTTAGTCTAAGGTGCGTAGATTGAATTGATAAGCAAGTGAACAGACATTCACTTTTGAATGTGGAAATGTAGCCACATGCCTGTATTGGCCCAGGCCAAAAGTCGGGGGGGGAGCAGTTGGGCACGCCTCTCTGCTTCGTTGGAGCAGACAGCTTGGGCCAAGGTTAGCCCGCCCACCCTATTGGTGGGGAGGTTTGTGGGAGAGGCGCAAAGCATCCTGGGATGCTGGGGAGCTGTCAGTTAACTTGAATCTGGAGGAGATCTGGGGCAGAAGTTCAATAGAACAATTTAATTTAAATCAGTTAAGTCTGATACCACATCCATCCAGGTTTATATTAAACCAGTTTTGGCCAGTTTGAAAGCAATTTACGTGCACTGAAATTCTGTTGTGTTACAGATTTGAACTGGTTTCCAATCACTTATACTTGTTTATATGTAATTTCAGTCTGTAGCCTTAGAGGTTTGGAATGAGTTTTTTCCCAACCATCAGAGGATGCTTTCTCTCTACTCTCATGGGGACACTGTGATCCAAATCAAGCAGGCAAGAAGGGAGAGGATACAGATCCATGGTCCTTCACATGTTCATTTTGATTCAAAGAGCAGAATCAGAGAAGCAGGGAGAATTAATATGTTGTACCTAAAAAAGCTGGTAGCTTTAGACACTGTCTGTATTCCTACGTCTCCATAACTCAGTGAGCTTCAAGGGGAATCCCTCCTTGAGTTGCGACCTGGGGTGGGTGGTTCTGCACACCTACCTACTACTTCTGGCTGATGCTGAAATGGTGCATTGAGTTCCAAGTTATTAAAGGAGGGCCTAATAGTGCAACACAGAGGCATAATGCCAAAGAATATACCCAGGGCAGGAGCAGCAGCAAGTGACAGGCATAAGCAGTCTGTGTCACGGAGTAC
Organism: Crocodylus siamensis; assembly: GCF_052110815.1. Taxonomy (NCBI): domain Eukaryota; kingdom Metazoa; phylum Chordata; order Crocodylia; family Crocodylidae; genus Crocodylus; species Crocodylus siamensis. Next base: position 85,935,558 of record NC_143395.1, on the reverse strand, counting down.
AAGGTGTTCTAATCTAGACGTTGTAGTTCTCTAGAGCAGCAGTGGAGTTTGCAGGTTCTGGAGGGCACTCAGCCTATTTTTTTTACTGCCATATTGAGAAGGCAAAAAATGCTGATTTCAGTCACAAAAATGGGGTCAGTTCTCCCCTCTCCTTCTCTCCCCTCACAGCAGCAACCTCTACTCCTACTTTACAAAACTACAATTCCCAGAATGCCATGCACTCCATGACACACTCCCAGTGCCAACTGCTTCCTGCAGCACTCTATGCAGAAGGACCAGGGACAGGAGGGTGAGGCATCCTCTCCCTGGTCCTTCTGGTACCTCTTCCCTTAGGTAGCATATGGCATGTACCCCACTCACCCCACTTTCTGCTACTGGTGCAACGTGTACTGTGCATTGTATTGTATTATAGTACTTTCTTTTGCCAGAAGGTATAATGCTAATGGATGGCCTAGTAGTGGAAGGTATCAGAACATGGAAGGCATGCACAAATTTTTGAAGGAGAGTTCAATCTCACGTTCATTCAAAAAGGAAGACTAGAGCACATTATGCTTTTTTTCTATGTGTTGCTACATTGCAAGATCTTGCATGATATTTTCTGGTCCTTAGCACATGGCAACGCTGTTATCGTTTTGACTGACATCCAGCTTTCACTTTCTTTAATAGTCCAGATGCAGCAAAACACAGGAAGCAGAATACATCTACACCTGTTACACTTTTTTACTCTCGCTCTGTTGATTACGAAGGGTTCTAATAATCAGTGGCAACACAGAGGGTTCAGTACCAGAACAGCCATTAACAGGCTAATATCCTACTTTTATTACTTCCATCTGTCTCCTCATTTTTAACTTTCAAAGATAATTCCTAATGTTTACCTTAATTAGTTTCTTTCTAAGCTCATAGACAGTGCAATTTTAGTTTTTAAAGTAGAAAGCACACTTGTCAGGCAGGTTTTTTCAGTCTCTCTCAACTCCAATTAAAATGTTCAGAGGAAAAAAGAATATATGTATGATAACTTGCCATTGACATGCTTGTGGTCTACATTGTTTTACAGATTTACATAAATACCTTCAAATGATAAAACTTGACAAACAAAAGATTCATATGCGACGCCTTCACAGAGACTCCTCCAGAGAAAAGGTTTGAAAATGCCTCATTATTTTTCCCTTGCTTTTTGAAATAAAAGTTGTTGATATGTATTTACCTCCCAGAAACTTTGAGAAAGACAGAGAAATGTCACTGCTGTAATGTCACTCGGTTCAACAAATACAGGCATACAATGAATGAGAAGATGGACAATTAAATTTACATGTGGAGTAGGAGGCAATTTCTGCAGACTCTTTATCTGGTTTTAACTAACCAGCTACTTAACTGAAGGATTACCAACTTTCTCAGTCTCCTTAGTTAGGGAGTGGTAGTTCCATGGTAGTGGGGAGATCAGACTAGCACAGGAGAGAGGGGACCACACATAGCTTACATTGCTCATAAATGTGTTGTTCTAAAAGGCACCAAAACTGAAAGGAAACATGGTACCTAGAAAGGCACACAATGTATCAACATGTAAAGAAACAGTAGCATATATAATGGATAATTATATATGGTACTGTTTCTTTACATATTGCTGCTTGTCCAGATTTTCTTTAGCTTTGCTAGATGGCTGGTGGCAAAGGCTATTCTGGTCCTGACCTGACTTTATTGTTCTAGCAGGGTGTGTCTGTAATTGATCTGGGACCAATTTACTTGCAAGTAAACTACTCATGAGTAAATGCTCCCAGGCAGCCATCTACACATGCAGAGATGCTCCTAGCAGCAAATCTGCTCCTACTTTCTGCAGCCCTGCAATGGGCCCCTGCTGACACCAGGAAGAGCAAAAGGCTTCAGTGGCACCTGCCAGCAGTTGGCAGCCATCTTTTCAAGGCAGCCCTGCTCCCTGCCCAGCCACTTTTCTAGCCAGGAGCAGCATGCAGAGGCTGGGACCAGCATGCAGCAGCTCTCTCGCCACAGCCTCTGCCTCTCCATGCCATGGCTGCTCCATCCCCTGCCCCGGCAGTGATGCCCAGTGCCCCAGGTTCCTGCTGGTCATGGTGCTGGCCTGCTGGCCCCAGCAGGCCTTCACCGCTAAGGCCCTGGGCAAGCCACACACCTGCCATCAGGGGCCAGGGCACCAGGTGTGAGAGGTACTGGCCAACCACCTCCTCCTACACTCCCAGCTGTAGCCTGCCTGGACAGCTGCATGGACACCTCCTACACTCCCAACTGTAGCCTGCATGGATCCCCACCCCCCCACACACACCCCATCACCCACTCCCAGCACCACACCCATTGGGAACAGTTGTCAGAAAAGCACTTTATTGCCGCAACAACAAACTGAGCCCCCCTCCCCATCCCTCCCCAGCAACAGAGACCCTCCACCACTCACCCCACCCATCATCCACAAAACATCCTCTTCCCTGTGTGAACTATTTACAGGTGAAGTGCTGTGCTTGTATGCATGCCCTCCCAGGGTGGGTGGCTGTGGAGTGAGGAACCTAGGGGGCAAAGCCCATGGACAGGCAGCCAGCACCCCAGCCCCTAGCTCTTCCCCCGCATGTGTGCACGCTGTGGTCAGGCCAATGGGCAGGAGACTCACCCACAGGTGATGGCAGCCACTCCTCCCCTGGCGTGGATGGCTCCCCCTCCAGCAGCCAGTGGCCAGGGCCAGCAGAGCTGGCACACAGTCCTTGCCACACTGCAGGCAGCTCCAACTCCATTCCTATGTGGAGCCGGGGTGAGCAGCGAGCCTGCGCCCAGGCGGGGGGCCGGGTGGTGGGGAACCTGGGGCCAGGGCTAGGGCATGGGGTCCTGGCCTGTGGAGGTGGTGCTGGACCTCTACTCAGGCCTATACGGGGCCTACTACTGGGTGGAGGGTGGCTGCCAGGGGCAGGCGGACTAGGGTTGGGGGCTGGGCAGTGGGTGGCACAAAGGTGACCGCCAGGACTAGGATGGTGTCCAGCACCTGATGGTCGTACTTCATGGCTTGCACAGCCCTGACCATGACTGTCTTCACACACCATGTCCTTTGAGGTTTGCATCATCTTATTTCTCTTTTTTTTATTAATATTATTGTTGTTTCATAGATTTCATAGACATTAGGGCTGGAAGGGACCTTGGAAGATCATCAAGCCCAGCCCCCTGCCCGAAGGACAGGAAGTCAGCTGGGGTCATAGGATCCCAGCAAGATAAGCATCCAATTTGCTCTTGAAAGTGTTCAGTGTAGGTGCTTGAACCACCTCTGATGGCAAGCTATTCCAGACCTTGGGGGCTCGGACAGTAAAGAAATTCTTCCTTATGTCCAGCCTGAAATGGTCTTGTAGTAGTTTACGACCATTCGACCTCGTCATCCCTTGGGGTGCTCTGGTAAACAAACATTCCCCCAGATACTGGTGGTCACCCCTGATAAACTTATAGGTGGCCACCAGATCACCCCTGAGCCTGCTCTTTTCCAGGCTAAAGAGCCCCCTGGCTTATCCTATAGCCAAATCTAGAGGCCCCAAGTGCAATTAGGATCTTATCCATAGTACATACACATGGCATCAAAAAGTCCTTGCACTAAACAGCTTGCATTAGAAATACGTAAGTCAGAAGGTAGGAAATTATTTTAGTCTCCAGTTTACAGGTAGGATCTGAGGTACAGTAATGAGGTAACTTGCTGAAGAACACATTGGAAATGTGTAGCTGAGCTGAGAAGATAAAGCAGGTCTCTTGAATTGCAGTTCAGAGCATTCTTTTCCTTTTTTCCTCCATTTCACTTTAGCTTTATGACTACTGTATTTTTGGCTGCGGCATCAGAAGAAGTCAAATCTGTTTTATCACCAAATATTCTGGGATTTTGGAAACAGATGTGAAAAATCAAGCTACAATTAGGCAATAGAGATTCTCCCACTAAATATACAATTCATAGCTATTTTTCTGACCCAATGATTTCCCATATATAAACACAAGACACAAATACAACCAGGATTTAGCTCTTCACTGATTTTCTTTCTGTCTTCTAATCATGAAAAAAATCCTACAGTTCCCTCCCAACATACCGTTATTTGTTTGTGGCATCATTCCAACAATGTAAACAACACCAGGCATTTTGGAAATACCAGACCGGAAAAAATCCAGCAGAACCATCTTGTTCCATGTCTTTCATTGTCAGCTATTGAACCACCCAATGCTTGTTTCCTCCAAATAACAGTTCAGTAATTGTTTCCTCTTGTCTAGCTCATTTTTAGCATTGTACTAATTTCTCCTTTAGCTGACCTCTGGCAATTTCATCTATAATGTATAATACACATAAGAGAAAAAAATAACAGCACCTAACTTCCTGCATTAGAAAAAAATAACGTTAGAAATAACATTGTAACATTAAAAAATAACATTATTTTCTTCCTCCATTAGAAAAAAATAACAGCACCTAACAGCATGTAACTTCCTCCATTAGGTTCAAGAGTAACTGCTAGGGAACCAAATGTAAGTAGGTAAAACAAATGTATTTTTATCTGCATTATTACTATTTAAATTACTCCAAAGCAAGAATTTAAAAAACACTGTACTGTTCACCGCTTACTGTGTTTTGTTTGTTCATACATTTCACTTGAGCAATTAGAGTCAGGTCTAGATTGATGAGCATATAGGTGTTCCATTGCCTAAATATTAGGTATCTGGTTCCAGGAAGCCAGTCAGAATAGAAAAGTTAGTTAACGTTAGATCCAAAAATGTGCCCAAGTAGGAGACAGATAATACTGAGCACAGGGGTGGGTCTAAATGCCTTGATTTACGGAGGCATATTAGGAATCTCTGTCTAGTTAGAATCCAGAGCACCTGGTCCTTCTACCCAGGGTAGGTATGTAACTGCAGTAGGAGGGTGATGTCCTTTTGCAAAGTACCCTAATAGTTAGAGCATTCACCCAGAAAGTGGGAGACCTGGATTGCAAGATGTAAAGCTACATGTCAAGTGCCCAGGTAATAAGGTAGCATGGATTAAGTTTGCAGAAACCAGGTAACTAAACAGTCAAGAATGCAAGTCACAGGTCAGAAGAACAAACAAGAAGGATCCTGATTTGTAGCCCAATGATAAGGGCCTCCTTTGGGAAGGAGGAGAGTTCTGCTTCCTGGTCTCAGGATTGCTTATACATTTTAAATTAGGCATGCATTAGATAAAAAAATAGACTTACCCCCCAAAACAGGGACCAAAGCTCAAGTATTCTTCCTCTCAGCTGAATTCTCTAACTACTAGGTTTCCTTCTTGCTTTCTCTCTCCCTCTCTCTCCTTTAACAAGTCTGTAACCATTAAGCTATTGTGTAAAAAGTGTCTAGCCATGTGTGAGATCAGGTAGGAGTGATACACTATCCTGAACTCTATGATGTCTGTATGTTAGGCATACTCCAAAGATATCTAATACTTTACGCCCATTCAGGAACTTAAGAGTAGAATTTACTCACTACCTCAGCAACACTGTGCATCACAACAGGGAGTTAAGAGTGTTGGTGCTCAAACTATATCAGTCTGGGCATCCACAGAAACCCAAGTGGAAGGGACTAGCAACACTTTCAGTTGAAAATTTCAACACCCAATCAGCCTTGTGACTTCTGGAGTAGGGCCATTCTCTATCATTCCTGGGAACTTTAATTCCTAAGTCCCATTTAAGCGCTCCAAGAACGAATACAGATTTTGCCCTAAGACTCCAATGACCACTTCTAACTGTGATTCTACATAAGAGCCAAAATATTGCACTACTTTGATTGTAAGCACCAGTCAAGGAAAGAATTACAAGGCATATGCGCACTGAGGTGAGATGAGATAAATTCCAGTCATTGACCATACCAGAGTGCTTGAGAGTGTGTATCATGGGGTGCTGATTGATTTTTTGCATGTTCTTCTCAATAGATAATCAATAAGAGATATATATATATATATATATGTATGTATGTGTGTATGTATACATATATATATGTATGTGTATATATATGTGTGTGTGTGTGTGTGTGTGTGTGTGTGTATATATATATATATATAATGAAGAAATATTTCAAGTCATTTTGGAGTTTCTGCTTCCTGAATTACACTTGAAGTTTGATGTAACCAAGTCTGACTGTTGTTTATTTTTTACATGATTGAAAAACATTCAGTCAGGTTGTTGATAAGAAAGTAATTTTATTGTCAAGAGTGATTGTCATACAATTTACTGACTCTTCCTCACATAGACACGAGGGTGGGGGGAGTGGGAACAAATACAGGAAACCATGATGCTTGGGAGTTGTGTGTATTTCTCTTTTTAGTTTATGTTCCTTTATTTCTTTACAAAACCTTACAAAATGAAATCTTCGGGTATTTTCTACAATGTTTTCCCTATTCAAATTTTATCACAATAAAAAATATCTCTTAAATTATAAAAGGACATGAATATACAGCAAAGAATTGGGGTCAAATGGAGATTCTTCCTGTGAGCAAGCACAAGTGTGGGAAACGGGAAGTCTCTCTTCCTTCACACCAGCACCCACTTTAAGTTGTACTGCTTGGTCACAATAGGAAGGAGACATAAACTCCCCAGCTCTGTGCCTCAGACAGGGCATGGCCATGTTCAGTAGGGCTGACCTGGCTCTGCTGTGTTCTTCTCAATAACTAACAAGAATGGAGATAAGGGCATACTATTTCTTGAATAAGAAACAGGCACAGCACAACATTTCCTTTGCCACTCTCCCTCCCCACTAAAGGCAGTTCATGGGGCTGCTGCCTCAGTCATCTCTCCTCAGCTACACAATTGATAGGAAATGTGAGTTTTGAGGCCTGTTATTTTTCACTCTCCCAGTGTCTCTGTACCATGCAGGCAGAATTGCTCCTGTTCTTCAATCACAAGCCCTGTTGTATTTTCAAAATTAGAAAATGAGGTTCCAAAAATTTTTGCACAGAAGACAAAAGGATATTTTTAAAAATATGTGCCAGTGCTGCTGCCTCTGCCAGCCTCTAGCTCAACAATAACACTTGCGCACTTCTCAGAAGGGAGGATTTTTTTTCCAGTAACTTAGAGTCCAGAATTAGTTTATCATGAAACATGAACCACATGTCATGTAACATCTACCTGAAGCAAATGATGATCTCTGACAATGTCTGTGCCTTTTCATCCTCTCTGCTTCATATACTGTCTGGCTCACTTCAACATTTGTTCCACTGGACTGTTAAATACAGAGCAAACATAGCTCACTTGGTAATATGCCTTGACCAAACTTTGAAAAAAAATTATATATGATAGCCCAAAACCTGGCTGTGTGTTCTCTTACTTGCACTGCACTCGTAGTGCTTAAAAGTGCTACTTAGCTCCAAAGAGTAACCAAAATCTCCTGCTGAATTTTGCTTAAAAAGAACCTAAAATTATCAGGAAGGTCATACATTGTCATTGGCAATCCCTGGATTTGAGCATGATCTCCACCATGGTTTGCTGATGGGTCTTGAGGTGACTTAAAAGTCCAATCCTTGAGCCACAGATCCATCTGCAGAAGTTGCAGGTCTTTCCACAGAGAAGAATAAGCCACAGGCCAGGATTTCTCTCCTTTCCCTTCCTCCACACTCTCTTCTTTACTTTTGAGAGCAAAACATTTTACCTCAAAACAAGCTACCATCTGATTGAAGTTGTAGTGCCATTAGAATCAGTTTGTAGCCAGCTTCTCCCAACTCTTGACATACATTATAGTTTGTAATATAATTTGCTTGCTTTAAAAATCACTGTAGGGTGCTTTTTAAAATCATAAGCATTGGTTAAAATACAATCAGATAAAGTTTCCTAAAAATCCAGTAAGATTTGGCTCCTAAAGAGCAGAAGTGATACATTAGCTTGACAGAAGTGACATAGTTTGCTAACATTTCCATTTGTGGAAAACTAATCCTAGGAAATCTAATCCTAGGAAGATCCTGCCAATGCTTGTTGCCAGACATTTTAATCCTGAAGGAAGAGACAGCTACTGGGTGTTAAATTGCATGTGCCTGTGTGCTGCTGTTTAGATTTGTCTGCACTTTTCAAGCGTGAGGGAGAACAACCCATTTATCAAGATTTTTTTACTATTTTTATTTGCTCTGAAAGTAGAAAATACATCAGTTCTTCATTTACCTGGAAGCATGTGTTTGCACTGAAATATCATGGATGAACTGTATGTGGCTTAACATTGTATATTGTACTGTGTTATGATACTAGAGTTAGTGCTATGTCACTCAAATGCTTTTTGAGTGCATCAGATGACATAAGGAAATGAAGCAGAAAGAATGCTATGACATTTCTCAATAGGAAGCATTTATCATCATTTCATCAGTGTTTAATTGACTTGCAAACCACTCTACCAATCTACAAATGTTAAGTGAACAGATCTTTGGCAAACAGTAACACTTTACATTAAGTGTCTTTAAGTACACTTGTTCACAGGGCAAATGTTCTGTAAATAACGCTTTAAATGCACACGTTCTTCATGTTAGTGATTACATGTACCATCTGAGCTCTGTTCTTTCTAGAACCTGCTGGGAGTTCATGTTTATAAATCTAATTTGAATTATTTGTGGGGTTAGTAAAGCAATTATGCTATTTATGCTCTAATCTGTGTATTGTAGTCCATTCTATTTAGGTACTTATACCTAGCTCATCAACATGGTATTTTAATAACTGCCAGTGCAACATGTTTAACATTTGTTGCTTGTTTGTTTACTACCAAGTGGGAGGAGCAAATGTAGTGAAGTGTGGTTTCAGCACAGTGTTTTGAGCTTTTTTGTCTTCTTGTTTGTTTTGAATATGCATGTTGCTATGTATTTATAGTGGGGAAGGCAAAGTCAGAGATGTGGGCCTTGCCTTTCAACAGAAGCTGACAAACATCTGTGACAAATTTTAACTTCTAAGGGATAGAAGGGACAGGGCAGCTCCACATCTTGGGCAGTGGTGGAATGCAGGGCAGTGCCAGCTTCCCTGGTGCTGGCAGTGGAGGCATGGCCACCTGCCAGTTACAGCAGCAGCTACTCTTGCGCCCTCTTCTCCCAAAGACAGAGCTCGGGGCTGCTGCCCTGGTCACCCTGCTCAGTTACACTACTGCTAAGGGAACTGCATTCACAATTTTCCACCCACTACTGAGAAAGTTCTGCCTTCTGTTTGCAGATAGTTCTATTGTGCTGAAAGAGGGAAGTTGTCATTGACAGTCTTCATCCCGGAATTTAAGGCAGTTTATTTGATATACCGGGCCAAGAATATACAGTGCCTTGTAGATTATTTGGATGTAGGTGTTCAAAAGGACCACAGAAGCAATCGATATTGTAGGTATCACAAGTGAGAAACCTAGTCGCTCTACCCACTTCTTGGTTGCATCCTTCTTGAGTGTGTGTGTTGGGGGGGAGGGCGGGCATCTCAGACCACTTAAATTTGTAATCCTGAACTCCTTCCACCTATTTCGTAGTTAAATGCCGAATGTTTCCGAGAGGCTCAGGAGTATAAAAATGATTATCTATCCCCTTTTCGTTGACAAGAAGAGATCATCCATGAGTGCCATTTTTTTTATTCCTTGGCCAAAATTTTGATTAAGCTAAGTCTTCAGTTAGCCAGATCTTCAGTCAAGCCAGGTATTCAGTCATCTTCAATTAGGTGAGCTTATAGATGGCCTTGGGTAATTTCCCTAGGAGTTTTCTCAGGAATGGAATTCTTCACCCTGGATGATAACTGGCTCCCAAGTTTTTTGCTTTTTTAGACTGATGGTCAGATTATTGTATGTTTGAAGGAGGAAAATAAGTCTCTTTCTGCATGAGGCATTGGCTATTTAGTTTCATGATTCACAGAACTTTCTCAAGCTAAGAAGTTCTTAAGTCAGAGTCACAAATCTTGAGCTGAGACTCTTTGGGTTGTGCAGAACTTTTTGAGTGAACACAGTGAACTCTGTAAATATAGCTTATTTGTTAGTAAGTGCAGTAGTAAGCGTAGGCAGACAATGTTTTGGTAGGTGTAGGTGGAAAGGTTTGTGGTATTTGAGAAGGCATTATGGGTGTACGTCTTCATTTCCATGACATACGATGATGTTTTCCTCAGTGGTTAGTGTTAGTTCTGATGCCAGTTGTAGGCACCTAAGATTTTTGAAGCTTCTTGGACTGAGATTGGGCATCTTTATTGAAGGAAGATAAGAAAATAGTACAACTTCAGCTTCGTTTTATGGCCTATGTCACACATTATACTTAAGACATGTTAACTGCATTTTAAATGCAAGCATCCATACATTCCAGTGGTAAATTATGTGCTAAGTGTGATTGTATAATATCAAAATTACAATTTTTTGTGGGAAAAGTATCTCCCTATCATATTAAATAACATGCATTCAGCTATTGTCGGACTGCTTCATGGAGATAATACAAGATTCCAGTGATGCAGGCTGGGACTGATAATAATTTTATGATCACTTTTTCTCACACCAAAAAACAATTCAAAGGCTCTCATGATGCAGAGGCTGGAACCAACACTCAGCTGACTATCAGTCCCAACCCCAGAGCCACACTGAAGCCAGTGCAAGCCTGCCAGGTGCAGAGACCCAGCTCCTGCAGATTCAGCAATAGGTGTGGCTCTAGCAGCAGGAGCTGCAGCTTCCCCCAGGATTAGTTGTCTCCACCCACCACCAGTGGCAGAGATCTGGATCACCATGGCTTGCCAGGGGTAGGTGCTCCTGAGCTGGGTAGTGCTGGGCATGCGGGTAGGAGAGTGATGGTTCTGGGAATAGGAGCTGCATGTCCTCATGGGTGCATATATGAGCTGCAGTGCCTAGCACCAGGGTCAGTGTTGGGGACAGGAGAATCGGAGGGGATCACTAGCAGTTCTAGCTCTGTCCAGAGCAGGATGAGATCACAGTAGTGCCTTGCCATCATGGCAAGGCCAAATGCCAGAGACAGGTCTTGAACAGTAGGCCCATGTGAAGGGTGTGCCCAGAGCCAAAAAAGGGGCCAAGGCTGTGACAGCCAGTACCAGTGAAGGGGAAGTACTGTGAGAAGATGAAAATGAAAATATATCAGGTATGGCTGGTTGTGTTGGACAAAGAAGCCTACCCTGCAAGGCGACTATTGCCCCTCAGGGTCCCTGCCACATCAACAAGGAATGTCAGATGTACGGCAGGCAAGTGACTAGAGGTAAAGGGGTGGGAGCATTGGAAAGGAACCAGCAAGTGGGACAGACCCTTGTGGCTTTATATTAGGCAACAGAACTGATCTGTAGGACCAGTCCCTGCATCAGCCAATTTGCTAGGCAGAACCACTCTCCTGACTGGTATGACTCTAGAAGATGTCTGAGACATAATCTCCCAGTACCCCAAAGTCATATACAATATTCACAAGAGAAAATCATAAAATGGGACTAACTGGATGACTATAGGCTTTAGTTAGAATCCAAGAATCAGACAGCTCTGTGCTTGAAAGTAACATTGTCCAGGATTTTAGCTCTAAAAATATATAGTAACTTGCTTTTATACATTCATATTCTCTTAATAAGTTAGATTTACAGGTTTGTCAGGTTTCTTGATACAATCTACATATCCCAATCCTCAAATTACTATAAGAGACAAGCACATGTGAAAACTGTACTTTTTATACAGGGACGTCTATAATAATTTACATTGTAAATATGTTACTGCTCCACTTTTATTTTTGTGTACTTAACTTCATTTCTATCATAACAAAATGGCTTCAAATACTAAGATAAAAAAGTGAATGCAGGGTCATGAAGCTTCAAAACAACAAGGTTACAGGTCTATTTCAGTAACTATCCTGGCATACAAAAATGGAAGCTTTTGTTAAATGAACTACTTCCAAGTTTCAAGGGAATAGGTCATAAATAGATTGTTCAGGAAATTCACAAAGCAAGGGTCTGACACTGAGAAATGAAATTAACTGATTCAAGACAAATGCTTGGATTTACATCAGTGAATCACTGCAGCAATGAAAGTGTTGGTAGGACTTGGAAGGGGTAAGGGGAAGGTTGTTTTTTTTTTGGTGTCTATCTTAGATTTTTTTCTAAATTAAGCTCTCCTCCCATTTGAAAAGGAGACTGTAGATTATCACTGAAGACAGTGATAGCCTTTGAGTGAGGTTAGGGGAACGTATTACAATAAAGGACACAGAGGTCTTTGTGATGACAACAGGAAAAGCGCAAGAAAAGAAAAGAGAATGCTGCTGAAGGATATGTGCCAGAAAGGGACTGGAGAGCTGGGCAGGAGGGAGAAAAAGGGCCAGAGAGTGAAGAAGATGAAGGAGTCCTGGAAGTAACTGTTATTTCAAGAGATGGCCCTGATAGGCACAGAGCAGACTATAGAGCACAACCACTGACCTTTAACTAGATTCATGTTACAGCAGCTGTCAATCTCTAACAGTGACAGAGATAGCCCCATCTCTGATCTCCTAAAATGCACATCATATTGCAACTAAGTCTTCAAAGAGTTAAAACTATGCTTGATTTCCTCTGCATTTTATATTTAAACTATTTCTACATCTCCTAATTATACAAACAGACTATGGAGCTTAGAGCTGGTCAACATTTTTTCATCTAAATAACACTTTGAGGAAAAAGAGCATTTTGAAAAAATAAGATTGTTTCACCGAAGCAAGTTAGTTTCTTTATAAAAGCTGCAAAAAAATCAAAATTCAAAAAAGTGATTTTCCCCAATGTTTCCTGTTGTTTCTTTAGGAAATTAAAAGGAAAAAAAAATAAAAAATGAGCTCTGCTTATTTTTTAACCATTTCAACCTTTTTCAGAAGAAAAAAAAAGGTATGTGGAAGAGACCCTTTCTCTCACTTTTTTTCCTTTGGCCTTTCCCCCTCCCTCTCCATATATACATATTTTAAAAGAATGAAAAATGTAAGGGAGTGGGCATTCCTTTTTTTGCCTTTATTTGATTTTTTTCACAAAAAAGTTTTAAAGCAAATTACAGGAAAAATGGTTTCCCAATCAGACGTGCATATGAGTGTGTCTGCATCTGGAAAGAAAACAAAATAAATAAACAGAATATATGAAATAAAATGGGAAAACGTTGGATAAACTAAAAGATTTCAGATTAGCTCTTTAAAATTATAAGTTCATCGCAGCCTTTTTTATTTAAAATAAAATTTTACATTTACAGCATCACCTGCCTTCCCAAAAGATCCCTAAACACTTCTGAAATACCAGCTATACAGGGAGCACTTCATACCTTTATTGCCGACATGAAACTCTCTCTGACAAAATGTAGCAACAAGTTAACCACAATACTATCTGGACAGGCAGTAAAAATATCTAACTGTAGAAAGAATTTATGCTTACAGTGGAATATTTTGGTATTTGATCATTTCATCACATTTTAAGTCTGTTATTGTGACAAGAGCTATGAAATCCCTAAAGCCTAAATGCAGACCTTTCCACCAGCATTATATGGATCCAAGAACTGGTTAGGGTACTGATTCAGTGGTGATCCAGAGGGAACAGGCCAACCTGCTAAATCATAAATTTCACTTTCTACAGCACCTCTGTGCTTTTTGAATATCTTTTGCTGAAACATTCTGCTGGTTTGTTGGTTTTACTGTGCTAACTTTGTGACAGCTGGGTGTGGGTCACGGGGCATGGTTGAATGGATACCTACTTACTATAAACGTTTACTTCTCAACCATAATTTTATAATACAACCCTGATTTAGGTGTGTCAGTCCTAAGCCATTTAAAGTGACACATGACAAAAATTCCCAAATCAGATTGTGTAGGAAACAAGTCTCTTGCTAAATTTTGTTATAAACTGAATCGGTTCCTTAAAAACTCTTGATTGAAATCCAGTACATTGTCAACAACATTTTAACACTTTCTTTCCTTTAGATAGTGCAAGTTGCAACTTACAGCCAGAACTTGTTCAACCTTTCATGCAACTGATTATTTCCAGTGAATACACATACCTGCAGATATCATGTCAAGGGAACACAATGCAAATTCCTGTGTACTAAATAAAAGTGGGTATTCTGTTTGTTGTTTTGAAACTTTTAATATCCTTTGATCATCTTGCTGTACCGGAACTGCATTCCAAGGTATGTTGGAAGGGTATAGCCTCTAAGTTACCCATTTCTCCACCCCTGTTTTGTGAGAGTAAGACAAGTTAATTGGGCTTGACGATATGGATGACCCTTTCAAGTCATGTAAAATGAGACTGCTTCGCTTATCACAGGTAGATAACCATTAATATTACTTGTAGTGTCTATGGGAAGAGAAAGGGTCTTGTTTGTTTTAAATGTTTTCAAAGGTAGGCAACGAAGTGTACTAAGGGTGTCCCCTGCATACAAGGAGACAGTGCAGCCATACAAATAGCTTAAAAGGAATGAAAAGACAGGATCTGACAATAAAACTTGATCAGTATTGCTGAAGATAAGAAGATAGATATATTTTTACAGTGGGATCAAACCATTTCATCATTGTGCGCACAAATTCAGAAGCAGAGTAATTTTACATTTTATGCAAGAAGAACTTCTGGGCAGAGCTTGCTTTTTTTATTGCATGAAGTTCTGGAGTTCTTTTTACTCAGCAAAAACTCTCCTGGGAGTGATCAGTCTCTGTTAGAATTTTGGCCAATAAGAATTTTGCATATGTAAACACCAAATAAATATGAGTAAGAATTTCAAGATTTAGGCCCTTGCTCCTATCAACATCCGTAATGTCAGTCACTACCATTTATGAATACGCTTCATCATATTTAAATTTAATATAAAAAAAAGTTTGCTTTGCTAACAGCATATTGGCCAAATAATGCATTCTTCAGGAACAAAATGTAGGCCTGAAACACATTTTGTTGAAGCCAACAGATACTGGATCTGGCCCTAAACTGCCTGCAAAGAAACAATTTCCTGCAAATCTGAAGTAATGCAATCTATATATGCTTATATTACATTTCAGGTGGCTTATAGGAGTCAACTGAAAGACTCCCATGGGTTTCATTTGGTTTTGGATTAGATTGTAAAAGCTTGGAAGTTTGGGACAGGGTATGAGCTGCTGTTTCAAACCTGCAACATAGATGCCATTTGGTGTTATTAGTAGGACAACACTGAAAACACTGTAAAAAGACAAGAGTCAGCCAATCAAAGCATTGGTTGTAAAACTGGGATTCTCAGTAGAACTCAATGGAAATAAGATATTTCAAGCATTACTGAAGATGCAAAGGCATCAGTGCCCCAATGGACTGAAATGCTCAACAGCCTGGTAATTAAGGGTCAAGCTGCAATTCTGACCTCTGAAGTTTTTGATCCTCATGAACTTCCCCTAAACCAGCAAGATAATAACAATAAGATAAATCCTGTCTTAAACTTTAAAAAAAGAAAATACATAAATATTTTGTTTCAAATTATGATTTCAAATACACAAAGAAATTCTGTACAACATTGAATGAGAAGTCAGGTACCTCAGCTTGGTAAAAAAGGCAAAATTTTCCAAACCTCCATTTTTAATAAAATGATAATTTTGAACTTTTTTTTTTTTTTTACTTAGTTCAAGAAAATAGAGTAGAGGTAGTTGGAAAATTGAATGTCTGTTCCATGGGAAAATCCCTATGTATTGACATTTACAATTCCAAATCCGAATGACTATTCAAACTATGAAATATCCTATAGAATAAAAATTCTGAAGAAAGTATTTTGGAATCGCTAATGCTTTTTGTTTTGATTATGTTACATTTTGATATAAAATATTATACCTTATTTATATTAACATTCTGATATCATATACAGTCTAACCAGTAGATTTTTCCTTTATTTCAGATACTTCAGTTCAACCCCCTTCAGAGAATGACTATATTCAGAGAGATGGCACACAAGAAATTATGAAGCTGATCTTTTTTATTTAACAAATTAATTAATGTTTCCAAAACACGAATCAAACTCAGCACCTGTTACTGGCTAGTGCATGTTCAATCAGAGGAACAAGGTTTCTATTTCAAGGATCACAAAGTCTTTTATGAATGAGGAGAACCCAGTGCTGAAGTGCAGAGGCCATATGTACTGAGTTAAAATTCACAGTTATAACCTAACTTGAGAGACAGTGATGCCAAAGATAGTGAGATTATTCTTTGATAGATTGAGGTTTAAGAACAAATACATCTTTTAATTTACTTAGATAGTGTTAGGCCTGTAGCCTTGAACACAGAGCCTTAGGGCTTTGTTAGACTTGCACTGTCAGCAGCACAAGTGTTGATTAATGTTAGTGCTAACATGAATTTGGAGCAGTCCCAATTTAGGCCAGCAGGGACCTGGAAAACTGAAAGATATGTATCCCCACCCTTCCTTTTCAGGCCTCTACACTGCCTCCTGCCCCCCCGGACTCCCCCCACCCCACTCTGCCCTACGGCTCCAACATGCCCCTGCTAACTGGTGGCTGCCTGCGCTGTCTCTTCCAAGGGAGCAGGCAGGGAGGGGCTAACCCACCTACTTGGCTCCTGCTGAGCTGCTGGTCTTCTTCAGCTGAGCCCAGCCCAAAGAGCAGAAGTGGCAGCAGCAGTGGCCAGGCAGGAAGGTTAACCTTTCTCTGCCTGCTGCCTGGGAGATAGTGCAGGCACCCACAAGTAAGTGGGGCAGGGGAGTGGGGGGTCAGGGGAGCAGTGAGCTGGGATCTGGGGTGCTGCAGAGGGCAGGGGCAGCAGTGGGTCTGATCTGAGGCACTAGGGAGTAGGGAGGTTTACACTAAGGTGTAGCCTAGGGTAGCTACACCTTAGTGTAACATGAGCTGGGTAACTTGGATCATAAATGATTTAGAGTTACCATTATTCCAGTTTTTAAAAAAAGGACACCTGTCGGGGGGGAAACGAAAAGTAATATAATTGGGGGGGGAGTAATGATATGCCATACCCTACCCCTGCCCCTCACTTCCAAGCCATGCCCCCCCAGCCCTGCTGTTGCCCCCCACTTCCATCCCACAGTACCCTGCCTCCCAGACCATACTGGTGCCCCTCTCTCCTAATCTGCAACCTCCCCACCCCCTGTCCCTGCTGATACCCCTTACTCCTAACCCACAGCCCCCTGGCACTGCCTCTGCTCCATATTCCCAACCTACAGTCCCCCACCCCCCTGGCACCCCTCACTCCTGACCCACAGCCACCTGCCCCCCCCAGCCCTGCTGCCCACACAGTTCCCTGCGGCCCCCAAAGAACCCCCCTACCCCCTTCCCCTGCTGTAGGGGCAGGCATCTTCCCAGCTGCAGCCCTGGCACCCAAACATCTTCCCCTCTTGCACACTCATCCCCTGACAGACACACAAAGACACACACACACACACAGAGTCCCCACCCTCCACAGACTTAGCTGTGTGTAACTGCCAGGGCAGTGCTGAGATGCATGTGATGCCTCTGCCTACAGTCCCCCTCCCCCTGCTTCTCCCGGTCCCAAGCGGCTCCTTGCTGGGGCAAGCCAAGAAGTGCTACACCACTAGCCAGGCCCTTCAATGATATGGCTGCCTGCTAAACATTTCTGTACAGACTGGCTCTCATGAAAACTGGACCACTACTTCCTAGGACCTTCTCTTCTTAGCCAACAGATCAACTCTATAGCATATGAATTCCAACTACCTCAAACACTAAATATCCACCCAGTATTCCATGCATCCCTTCTCAAACCATATATAGAAAACTCCTTCCTTCACCCTCCACTGCTCCCTGTGACAGTCCAGAGACGAGAGTACCTTGTTCATGAAATCTTGGATTCTTAAGTGAGACAGGGGAAACTGCCCCCTTGTTTGGGAGGGGTATAGGCCTAAAGAGTGCACATGAGGAACATACAGCAAACATCCATGTCCCAGTCTATGAAGGGAGTTCCATCAAAACTGCCAGTGCCGTGTAGCAGCCACTCTGAAAAGAGTGGGGTGGGGAGGAACAGTCAGGTCTAGAGCCCCGAACCCAGGGTCTTGGCTTGATCAGCACATCTCTCTGTGGACCACCACCCTGGTGCTGCTGCCAGAGCCTGGGTGCAGCTTGCCTAAAGCCTCTAGGGATGTGTGAGACTTTGCCCACTCCCTGATTGCCCATTGGCTGGCTCCTATATTAGACAAGAAAGAAAAACTGGAAATGTCTGGGCTCTTCCTTACCTGATATAACACTGGTAATTCTGCTTGCTTCCTGACCTCCTAGTTTTGTGACTTGGCTCACTTGTAGACTTCATTCTCCTCTGGATCACCTGGTTTCCTGACCTGGCTAGTTCCTGAACTCTGCTTGCCCTTTTTGACTCTGGTCTGTGTACCAATCCAGGAATGTTGCAGTTGTCCCCCCAGGCATGGCTGCTCATGTCCCAGCACTGACAGATAGTTAACTGAGATTGACATAAGGACCTTGTATTTTAAATGGCATACGAAGGATTTATTTTATTTGACATATCACTTTTATCCTAAGAATTACATTGTTACTATCTTCTACCCATAATCCCCTGCCAACTGAAAACGCAACAATGTTAAATAATCAAATCAAAAGAACCCTGCCTCAAGAAAAGTATTGAATCCCAAAAGGGGAAGTACTGGAGATGCTGTGAAATCCACTAGGGACTTTGCTATTGCTGTTAATGTTTTGTGACAGACGCTCAGGCACAGATCCTCAAAGATCTGTGGCATCTAACTCATTGAAACTGTATGTTCAAGTATCTGGTCCTTGTTCTACTGTGGAGATACAGATACTATATTCTTATTCTATAAGTAGAAATGCCTTTAAATTCTCTTTGCAACATTAAGAATTTGAGCAATTCCAGCCATATATTCAGTAACCAGCATCCCAGAACCATTACAATGAAGGCTAACAGAGCTAAAACTATTTTCAGTAATTACCTGAAAAATCTCTGACAATTTGTTTTGTCCTTTGGAAAAGCCAAAGATTTTGTTTACTTTCTGTAATTTCTACATGGGAAATAATTTGCAAAGACAACGTGATGTACATAAATGTTAAAGCAGGCTATAAAATCTTGTGGACTAGACAAGTGAGGCCATGTTACAAATGGACTCTGTCCATAGAGTTATCAGTTTGGCCAATAGTTAATAAGTAACATTTAATCTACAAACACTGAGAAATGAACTTCATAATTCTCATCACCTGGGAAACTGTGTACATATGGTCACTTTCCATGATCTCATAACTTTTTCTACTGATTAATTCCAGGAATTTTAACTAACAAAAATCCTTCTGTCAATGATTATATCAGATGGATGTGTTGCAATCACTGGTTACTGTCCTGGACTTCATGACACACTTCTTCCCACAACTGCCCAGTCTTTTGCAGTATTCTATAGACATTTTTCTTTCTTTTCCTTTCTGATGATATCCAACCCAAACCCTGCATGGAGATCCTTGCATCCTTCATCAGAACCAAGCCATGTTTTTCAACTTTTGTAAAGCAGTCTGGACATTGAGGCTGCACCAACTGTCTTCCTTACTTCTACATTTGAGACATAGTCTTTGCATGACACTTTCATGTCGCACACTGATAAAATATTTTCAAACACCTTCCATGCCTCTTTTTCAGCACTCACTTTTCCGTGTCATATATGGAGGTGCCAATGAACCAAAAATTAGTTATTGCCAGTAATTCATCTGCTACAGTTTTTTTGTATAGTGTGTTTCTGCCAAGATAGGATTCGCTATTGACACAGAGAAGTGAATTTGGACTTGTGGCAGTGCACCTTTGGTTGCCTGCCACTTTAAGGGCTGAGTCAGGCAGCCACCAGATGCCTGATAGCAGCAGTTCTTTTGAAAACTAAGTATATAAAGGCTGCGGTTGGCTGCTGCCAGCCTAAGCAGAAATACTGTCTGGCTGAGCTCCAGCAGGAACATGTGGAGATAAGGGCAAGAGCTTATGGGGATGGCTAGGAGGCTGGTCCTGGGCATGAGTTGAAACTGCACCCTGCTGGGGATAGGTGGCCTGGTGGAGCTCCCAATGATGTGGGAGACCCCAGGAAATGCCAGGCCTGTTACCATCCCAGTGAAAGGTGGATCAGGGCACCTTAATAACCCCTGGCTGCCATCTTTGGGTGGGTTACAGCTAGCAAGTGGGGCTAGGCATGGCTGAGGCCACCTGAGCCCAGGGGATTGAGACCCCAGAGACCCCAGGAGGGGATAGAATTGTAGCCCCGGCAGGACGGGGGAGGTGGTAGCATATTCCCGGGAAGGGACAGATGTATAGCCCTAGGGAAGAGGGCAGAGTTGTGTGGCCCTGCACAGTGTAGGGCCGAACTGGGAGTAAGCCTGAAAGGCAGTGCGAGGTCCAGCCCTGTGAGTAGTTGACTGCGAGGATGATGAGAAGACCCCAGGGTGAGCATAGTGTAGAGGCCCTAGAGTGGGCATAGTAGGAACCCCATGTGTGGGGAAGAGGCCAAGGTAGTTTTGTGGATGCCTGAGGCTGTAGTTTGGGGCAAAGGCTGAGTGAGGTAGGGACTCAGGCAGAGAGTTGGGGGCAAGTCCTGACCCTGGTAAGTCCTCTACCACAAGGAGGCTGAATGTGGGTTGAAAGAAAGACCTAAAGGTTAAGCACAATGACCTGCTGCTCCAGGGAGGGAGGAGAGTCCCTGTGGGATGCTGGAGCACCAGTTGTGGTGTGAGTTATGGACATTACGTGGATGCCATCTGCGAGGCATGGGCTGAGGTGTATGAGAGGTTTTGGAGCCGCAGATAGCTCCCCCTGGCATCGGGGCAGGAAATGGGCAGCCTCCCACTTGGGTAATATCCTAATCATTTTCCATCAAGGCATGGCAGGTGAGAGACAGGTTGTTAGCCCAGAAACAGATGGATGGGCCAACTTCTAACAAGCCACTAGAAGGCCCCCTGTTACAGGAATATTTTATAAATACTATTGGCAAAACTAATTGTATATGAATATGATGTATCCAGAAAATCCAGCCAATATGAACAAGATCATATCATATAAAATAGTTGTGTGGTCTATTCACAAAACCTGCCAAGCAGGTACTATTATTTTTTTCCTTGATTAGGTTCTGATTTGGTACATTAAATTTGGGTAAATTTATCTCTGTTTTAAATCATTGGTCCAGTTTCTAAGATGGCATAAGTCTGTGCAGCTCTACTGCCTTAACTGTAGTGATGAAGATTTAAACCAGATGAAGATCTGACTTGAGAATTATTTCAGCATGAATCTTCAACTTACCATAAACTGGAGAGAACAGAAAGGATATGTGAAATCCTAAGTCATACAAACATCCTCATAAGTAGGCTTGCCTTTCCATTAGTGATGTATGGAGGATAATAAATATCACAAGCACACCTGTTGTGTGTGGTAGTCAGATTAGAAATTGTCCATGCAGCATAGCTTGGAATGCACACAAATTCTATATGAAAAGACACTCAAAAACAGGGAAACTCCTTCCCACATACATGTACACATAACATTTCAAGTAGATGTTGTGTTCCCTAATATAGCCTTTACAAGTTCTGGTTCAGAAACTAGAGATGCTTGAACTTTTGTTGAACTTGGAAAAGTTTTGGCTTATCTTTTGGGTAATGGTTAAATTGATTCTTATTTATACCCCTATTGAAAATGTAAAAATTGATTCTTGAGTTTGCTCTCAAATGTATCCACACAGGGAATGTCTTAACTGTTTGTTAAAGGATCAGTAGGTTGTGGTCAGGGTCAAATACCCTAGCTCTCAAGAGATTTTGACTTTATGTACTACTAACTCTTGAGTTCATGATAAGGAAGTAAAACAAACCAGAAATAAGATCTCCATGCTAAATGCAAAGGGAATGCTGAATGTGCAAGACTAGGTAATTACTGCAGCACAAGAAACCATGAGCCCTACAGAACCATGTGATATAAGGCCCCAGTGACAATGAAGTAACTTGTGCAGACATGCAGCATGGCTGCTCATGGTCGCTTTGGCCTACCTAGGACCCTTGGCAAACTATTGTCAAATTTTGACTATTTGGAATGAACTAAGGTCAGCAGAGTCTGGCAGAATTTCCCCCATGATACTGAAAGAACTAGTTAAAGTAATCTCAAAGCCATTGGCAATAATATCTGCAAATTCAGATATGACAGATAAGGTCCCAGAAAACTGGAGTAGATTTAACAGTGTCCATCTAAAAAAGTGGGGAAATGAAGACTAAGGGAATTACAGACTAGGCAGTCTGACTTTAATAGCTTGCAAGTTACTAGAATCAAGGATAAAACAATACATTTAAATATCTGAAGAACAAGGGGGCTGTCCACTAGCACCCAAATCCTGGCAAACCATCCCATTTCCTTTTGTTTCTTGTTTTTTTGTTTTGTTTTATTTTTACAAGGTAATTTGTTATGGTAGGTAAGGGAAATAGAGTGGACATAATTTTACAAAAGTCCAGGTATATTTTTAGCATAGTCCCATATGCCTTTCTCATAAGTTGGATGTAGAAATGTGGGCCTGGTATAATTACCATTAGATATAACTGGCTGAATAACCACACATGCAGTGCTGCTCAATATTAGCACTGTTAGGTGTTCAAACACCTGCGTATGATTCATAAGACATTTCTAGGAATCCACAGTGTGAAAAACATTCTGATCTGTTGCAATCTGTCTGAGTTCTTTGCAACAGAAAAGTAATTGTATTAATTTTTCATAATCAAAAAATGAATAAAAGGCAAGAGCCAGCAAGGTTTGAGGGATACCTTGAGTCTAAAAGAGGCTGAGAACCACTGAGCTAGGGAGTCCACTGATTAACCTGAAAGATAATACAAAACTGGGATGTGTTGTAAACACTTTGGGGGTAGGATGAAAACTGGAGAACTGGACCATAGATGAGAAAATTTTAAATTCAGTAGAAACAAATGTACAATGCTATGCATAAGGAAGGAAAAATACAAAATGCAGAGCAGGGCATAGCTGGCATAACAGTAGAAATGCTGAGAAGGGTCTGGCAATGTACATCTACAGAAAAAATGCAAATGCAAGTGTTGGCTACATTAACAGGACTATGTGCAATAGTTCTTGAGTAGAGACCCCCTCAAGAGGTGCCATAGCAGCCAGGTAAAACTACCACATGCACCTACTGTACAGCCAAATCAAGAAGGGCTGCAGCACATGCCAGTGCTCTTGAAAGCTTTAGGCTTATCAGAGAACCCTAACAAGGTGGGAAAGTGCATGCCACAGCCCTTCCCCATGGCTGTGGTGGCAGCAGCACCTGGTTGACAACCATGGCATTACTTTGTTTCCTTCTGCAGTTAATATACTTGGGCCTGGTAGTAGGTTCCTAACCTGGCAGGGGAAGCAGCGTGACCACGTAGGCGAGCTCCCCAGGGTAACTGTCTCTGATATGTCCTCCATAGGAGGTCTATATTGAGCAGATTCTTTTTGGTATTGGGTGGTGGAACCGGAGCGTGCTCCATCCACTCCATGCATTGACCTGGTATTGCAGTGCTTCCAGGACCGGTGCAAAAAAACAGGAAAAAAAAAAAAAAAAAGTTAATGACTCAGAAGATGTTAATGAAATCTAAATAAAGTGCTCATGGTTTAAGTGGAAACAGACTATAAAACGCACAGTACAGGACTCCTGCAGGGAATTGTGAAGGATTTGCTTAAACCCTCAGGCTAAAGCTTGCATAGCAGGCAAGCAGAGGCCTCGGGATATACTCCTGTACTCCTACTAGCAGAAAACATTTAACAGGCTGCTGTTTCATTGTAATGCTGAGTGCTGCTCTAGTCAATTGTGAGAGGAAGAATACGGCACAAAACAAGAAATCATAGAGTAAAATTAAAGAGACATTGTCAAGAAAATTATCCTTTTTCCTCATTAAATTTACATTGCTAAGTCTGGGTAATTCCTTGCGATTTTTGTTTCAATATATTGATCACAAATGTCTTGACAATTTTAAAACAAAATCGTGTACAATCTTACTGTGTTCCAGCATTCCCAGAGTAAAGTAGGAGCGCAGCTCTGCAATAACAGTGCAGTCTGCACCACTTCAGCACACTCCAGCAAACTTATACCAGCTGTCGTGTGACTGTAACCCAGTGGTTCTTAACCTCAGTGGACTCACGGCACCCCTCCCTCCATAATTTTTGTGACCTGAGTGACATCCCAATTTCAAAAACTCATTCTGTATATTACAGTGAATATTGGCAAACTGTGGTGGGTGCACGTGCACCTCCTGAGATTGACTGCTGCCAGCAGCATACACAGGCAATCATTGCTTGCTGCCTTTCCCTCCCGCCTGCTGATGACCGCCACTTGACGCTCACCACCAACACTACGGCTGCCTGCGGGCGGTCCCTGCTCAGCCCACCTTCGCTGCTGACATCACCATGGCTGCCTGCAGGCAGTCCCTGCTTGCCGCCACCATGCCCCAGACCCCACCCCCACCTGTGGGTGGTCACCGTGCACCCCCCCAGCCCTAGAAGGCATGAGACGTTCATGACAATGATTGCCTTCTTGCAGACAGGCCTGAAAATGGGGATTGGAATTGGCTAGACAGGGGCAAGCCTGAGTCTGTACCTCTGTTTATCTCCTCACAGCTCATACACACTTTAAAGGATCTGGCATCACCTCAGGGTGTCACAGAACTGACTGAGAATCTCTGCAGTACCCCAAGCACTCAGGAGCAAACTTACCATAGCAAACATGATTGCCCCTAGAGACTAGGGGTACGATGAAGCAGAACAACTGTGGATCTCCATGGAGGTGCCTCCCAATATAAAAAGTTGGGGAGGGGTACCCTGACACTAAAAAGGTTGGGAACCACTGCTTTACTCAGAATTGGTTAAATCATAACTGGAGTACTGGGTCCAGTTTAGGAAGTGAAATTTTAAGAAGGATGTGAAAGAACAGAGAGGGTCCAGAGATGAGCAACAAAGATGATGCAAGGGGTTGGAAAGGAAGCCATATGAGGAAAGGCCTAAGGAAGCGTGTATGTCTAGTTCGGAGGAAAGGAGATTTTCAGGGAAGAGGCTGCATGATAGCAGTTTTCAGAAACTTGGATGGTTCATAAAGAAAGTAGAAAAACCTTGTTCTCCCTTGCCATGGAGGGTAGAATGTGTGGCAATGACTTTAAACTGAAGCAAAGCAAACTGAAATCAAATCACAGAAAATATTTTAACTGTATGACAGACAATGAAACTAGCTGCCAGGGTGAAGTGATGAAACCTCTTCACTGAAGGCTTTCAAGAAAAGGCTGGAGGGGCCTCTGTTTTTAAATGGTTTAGGAATAACAAATCCTGAATCTGTGTAGAGATTCATGGGGTCCCTTACAACCCTGTGATTCTATGGGTGCTGACAGTTGTGGGAAAAAAAGCACAGCACTTTACTAGAAGAGGCATTATGTCAGTTTGACCTGACTCACCTAGTGTCTGTATAGCTCATCTGTTTCAGTGGGGCCTTGTGGTACTTTTGTCTCATAGGTGATTGAATCAGCTATTAGATAAAAGTGCCAAGAAGCCCTGCTGAAGAGTGCAAGCTATACAGACAGCGGGCAAGCCAAATCAAATGAATGTGATGCCTCTTCTGAACATGTGCTGCATTCAGTGTGGTGGCATGCGAAGTTGAAAGTAAAGCACTGTTTTTCTCTTCTTTTTTTTCCCCATATCTGTAAACATCCTATAATTCTAAGCTTCAGTGACCTGAGTTAATACTGCAGTGAAGACATAATCCAGGTTAGTGAGAGAAAAGGCCATAGCTAGTGGATTGAAAGAATCAGAGGCTTTATGTCTAAGTATTCAGACCACTTCATCACCTTGGTTCCTGGGCTCATAGCCTCTGTACAGATATGCAGTGCTGGAAGGCAGGTTCCTTCCACTATGTCCTCAAACCTCTTGTAAACCTGGATCTGCATATTCAGAACCAGATTGCAATTGGCCCTTGTGTGATTGCACCAAAATGAGGACTACATAGAACAGGAGTCAGTAACATACAGCCTGCCAGCTGAATCAGGCCTATGGAGCCACTGCATCTGGTATGCAGAATTACAGGGCTTTGCCTGTACCTATGCTAGGACTGAGCAGTGAAGAATTATGTTGGTGCTAGGGGGCTGGAAGTTGTACTTATGCAGCTGCTACTTCTCTCCTTTCCCCACTTCCTCATGGGTGGGGACCTATGCTGGGGCAGGAAGCTGGAAGCTGTGCCTGTTTTGCTGCATCTTCTCTCTGCCCCCTACACCCTCTCCCTTCTTTCCCCCACAAGGCTTCAGTGTGAGAGCAGTGCCCAGCCAGATGGGCTGCAGGGACACAGGGGATGGGGGCAAGGAGAAGTGGCAGCAGCATGGAAGCACCTCCCCAGTCCCACCACAGCACCCTGGAGCTAGGGAAGCAGGAGGTGGAAGCAGTGGCAGTACAGATGTACTCCTAGCTGTGTGGCTGTGGTAGGGGCACAGGGAAAGCCCACCAGATTTGTTCCAGCCTGCAGTTTGAGAAAGGTTGCAACTTCTGAAGTAGAAGAACCTCCTTATAATTTTGGATGAAAAGAATTACTACAATAGCACCCCCCTTAATAAGGCACTGTGAGCGTCTTGAGATGAGTGTGGTTGTGCAGTATGTGGTACCGCAAACACTTTTGCAGCACCACATATTGCAGTCTGGTGTTCTCCACACTGCAGGGGCACACTATCTGACCTTACACTGTGCAGGCTTTTCTTCCATGGATTTTTTTGACCTCTGGATATCCAGGGGTCAAACGAACCTGTGGAAAGAAAAAGAACGGCACAGCGTATGCTTGGGCAGTGAAAAGCGGAGGCGGACTGGCCAGAGCTGCGCTCTGCTGCCAGCCAGGCTCCGCATGGCAGAATCGCTGCAGCTGCAGCCCCAGGAGGGCCCCAGGACCCCAGGTAAGGCTTCTCAGTCAGCATGGTGCTGGCCCTGGCCTCCTCTACTGCC
Organism: Crocodylus siamensis; assembly: GCF_052110815.1. Classification (NCBI taxonomy): domain Eukaryota; kingdom Metazoa; phylum Chordata; order Crocodylia; family Crocodylidae; genus Crocodylus; species Crocodylus siamensis. The sequence goes on along the minus strand of NC_143395.1, from coordinate 85,908,721 downwards.
CCCAGGGTAACTTGCCATGTGTCAAAGCACGTGTGGCATGGTCATTCCCCAGGGACAAGTAGCTGTGGTGCAAGGTGTGCCACATCTGGACGTGCCATGTTTATCCTTATTTCTGTAGGGTGGCAAATCATCCAAAGGGGAGAGGTAGTGGATATTAAGGAGAAGTGCCAGCTCCCCTTCATACTGCATTGAGGGGCATAGGTGATATACCTGGAAAAGAGTCTGTTCTGTTCCAGTGGATGGGGCAAAGCATGGCCTCTCCCTACAGGTCTAGAAGACCCACAAAAGCTTATATCGTCAGAGCGAAGAGAGATTATTTTATCTGGGGCAAATCGGACATCAACTTTGTGCACCTTTCCAAGGAAAAAAGGGTACATTCTGTTTATATTCTTGGAAACAAGGCAAAAAGAGGCACTGTCTGTGTTTCTAGCCCCTGAAACAAGGGAACAACTTTTGTTCATTTTCAGTACCCTCAAGGAAATTAGATCATTAAGTTTATTACCCTGCAGTTGGAAGAGCAGTTCACTTTCTTAGGTGGGTGTAAGAGCATGGTCACTAACTTTTGTGAACTTGTCCAAAGGTTTGAGCCTTAAAGTAAACATTATTCTTTCTGACTACCTGATAACGAGATACACTTTGGCTGAGCTTACCAAATTCAGACTCAGTCTACCATTGACCTGCAGAGGCCTTATGTGTGTAGTAATCTTCTGTTTGTTCCTTTCAGAAGAGCTATACAGAAAAATATCAAGGTTGGGTAAAATGTATTCATGTGTCATCAGTGCATTATCTAGGAATTGCCAGCTCTCTTATACATGCCATTCAATACAGTCATCCTACCACTGAAATAGAAAATCAATACAACCTTACACAAGAGAAAGGTACATTTCTTTCTGCAGCTGACTTATTGCTTACAAGATTTAGATAACATGCCTGTCTTTAGACAAATCAAGATATTTTGCAAGTTTTATTTGGTGTGGTAACAACCATTACACTTTAGCAAATATTCTGAAGTTCACAACAGCAAGAGCACAAATATACTTAGCAAGCAAGCCCTAATTCTGAAAATATCTTGGCTTCTAGTGTGCATATTTAATTCTTTTTTGGAAACTTGATTATAAGGTATAACCATTTGCATAAAAAGACCAGGTGACTAGAAGACATTCCCATCATTTTTTAATTGTACTTAAAAATGTTTGATACAAAACAGTGAATAGTTCTAAGAAAAATAATGAATTAATTCAGGGAGAGACAGGGATTTTCTAAAGTACTAGCAACATTATAACAGAGATGAAAGATACCAGTTAGATAATCAAGATGCTTCCCTTAGAAGGGTAGAAACCATTGCACCCAATCTATAGTGCTTGCATTTTTCTTTTAAACATGTGAAGAATAAAATCTTTGTATTATGCTTTATCAACATTCTTGAACATAATGTTAATTGATGTAGTTCCTTGGGGCAAAAATTTAATCACAACAATGGGGATTGGGTATGAGTCTATTTGGCCAAATGTAGTGCCACAGAAAACAAGTACCTCAAGGCTAGGGACAGATGTTCAAAAAGCTGGAGCCTGAATTGATTCAAACTTTGCAGGTTAATGTAACCTGCAAAGACTGAACCAATTTGCAAGTGAATAGACATTCACTTGTGATTCCGGAAGTGCAGGCATGTACCTGAGGTGGCTCAGACTAGAAGCTGCGGGGCAGTAAAGCAGCCCTCCCTTCCCTTCCTCAGCAGTCCCTGGGGGGCATGGCCAGACCCCCGCAGTGGCTATGTATGATTACAGAGGGGTTTAAACTCCTACCCTGGCCTGTAGGGATCACAGTGGGGATCTCCCTGGAGGGGGAGGGGAAAAGTAGCCCTTGCCAGGCTTGTCCCCGAGTCAGACACCAGCTAGGGCAGTGCCTCAGGCAAAGGGGGGGGAAGGGGACAGGGAGGGGGATTAAACTTCCCTGTCTCTAGGCCCCGGCACCCCAGCTGGGGTCTACCCAGCTTTCCCCCCTGCTCCTGCTCACACAGCAGGGAGCCTGGCCAGAGCAGGCAGCCATGGGCTGTGGCTACAGAACTGAGCCAAGCTTCCATGGGCACTGATGAGGGCAGAGGCAGAGGGGCCATGGGAGTTCTGCAGTCAGATTGCTCCAGCTCCCCACCCCCAGGCCAGGTGGGGCTGTCATTCATAGATTCATAGATGCTAGGGTCGGAAGGGACCTCAATAGATCATCGAGTCCGACCCCCTGCATAAGCAGGAAAGAGTGCTGGGCCTACATTACCCCAGCTAGATACACATCTAGCCTTCGCTTGAAGACCCCCAGGGTAGGGGAGAGCACCACCTCCCTTGGGAGCCCGTTCCAGACCTTGGCCACTCGAACTGTGAAAAAGTTCCTCCTAATATCCAATCTAAATCTGCTCTCTTCTAGCTTGTGGCCATTATTTCTTGTAACCCCCGGGTGGGCCTTGGTGAATAAATACTCACCAATTCCCTTCTGTGCCCCCCTGATGAACTTACAGGCAGCCACCAGGTCGCCTCTCAACCTTCTCTTGCGGAGGCTGAAAAGGTCCAGTTTCTCTAGTCTCTCCTCGTACGGCTTGGCCTGCAGGCCCTTAACCATACGAGTGGCCCTTCTCTGGACCCTCTCCAGATTATCCGTATCCTTCTTGAAGTGCGGCGCCCAGAATTGCACGCAGTACTCCAGCTGCGGTCTGACCAGCGCCCGATAGAGGGGAAGTATCACCTCCTTGGACCTATTTGTCATGCATCTGCTGATGCACGATAAAGTGCCATTGGCTTTTCTGATGGTTTCGTCACACTGCCGACTCATGTTCATCCTGGAGTCCACTAGGACTCCCTTTCCACTTCCGTGCCACCCAGCAGGTCATTTCCTAGGCTGTAGGTGTGCTGGACATTTTTCCTCCCTAGATGCAGCACTTTGCATTTCTCCTTGTTGAACTGCATTCTGTTGTTTTCTGCCCACTTGTCTAACCTGTCCAGGTCTGCTTGCAGCTGCTCCCTGCCCTCCGGCGTGTCCACTTCGCCCCATAGCTTAGTGTCATCTGCAAACTTGGACAGAGTACATTTCACTCCCTCATCCAAGTCGCTGATGAAGACATTAAAGAGTATCAGTCCAAGGACCGAGCCCTGCGGGACCCCACTGCCCACACCCTTCCAGGTCGAAACCGACCCATCCACCACGACTCTCTGGGTGCGACCCTCCAGCCAATTCTCCACCCACCGGACTGCGCAGTCATCCAAGTCACAGCCCCTTAACTTGTTCACCAGTATGGGGTGGGATACCGTATCAAAGGCCTTCCTGAAGTCCAAGTATACGACATCCACCCCTCCTCCTGCGTCGAAGCGTTTTGTAACCTGGTCATAAAAAGAGACTAGATTGTAGTCATGTAGCAGTAGCTAGTTGGGAAGGCCCCAGCCTGAGCCTTAGCCTGCTGGGAAGGGCCCAGCCCCACAGCCCAGCTCAGGTTGGCCCCTCCACATCCATTCTCAGCAGCACCTGCATGCCGGCCTGGCTCAGCTCCACAGCCCCAGCCATGGGGAGGGGAGGAATGCCTAACAGAGACTGCTTCACCCTGGCCAGGCAGACCCTGGCTGCCAGTGGAGCAGGGGACAGAGGGAGAGATTAAATTCCCCTCCCTCTCCTTCTTGCTTCATGCTGTGGATAAAGGCTGGCCACATACCCCTGCCATGGCTTGAGCAGTAAGGCTGGGAATGCCTGACAGTGGCTGCTACACTCCAGCCAGACAGACCCCAGCTGCAGTCCCCTGTTGGGAGGTGGGGAGTAAGCCCCTTCCCTGCTCCCTTTGCCTCATGGGGCAATGCCATGCCTGTGTTTGTCCATGCCCCTGCCCCTGCTCCAGGTAGAGAACAGAGGGGTGGGGCCAGCCCTGCTTTCTGGAGCAGACAGCACAGCACAACACAGCACAGCCCAGGGCTGCAGAGCATGCTGGGATGCCGGAGGACTCTGGTTTAACTTAAACCAGGAAGGGGTCTGGGACAGAAGTTGCATAACCCAGTTTGACCCAAATCAGTTAAATCTGCTACTACATTCAACCAGGTTTATCTTAAACCAGTTTTGGCCATTTTGAAACTGGTTTACGTGCATTGAACTTCTTTTCTGTTACAGGTTTAAGCTAGTTTCTGGTCACTTAAACTGGTTTATGTGTGACTTCTATCCCTAGCCCAACTAACTATGCACAGCACTGTATTGTTCTGTGTAGCCGTATCTTACTTCTGCAGAAGCTGGTAGCTAAGAATGTCTACCCTGTATTGCCCTGATATACTACTGCTAAATGTGTGTGGAAGGGATTGGGGGTGGAGATAAGGTACGTATCTAATCAGGATCCAGTTTTTCTTCCCATGATGCATACATGAAGGAGCCCATAGAAAAAAAGTAGTTAGCTATCTTTGCATCCCCAAGATCTTTCCCTTTAAGACAGGATCCTGGAGCAGTTTGCAGCCAGGATGTAGCTGCATTGGGAAGGAGCACAGAAGGATAGAGCAGAAGCAAAGGGTCGATACACTGCCCTGTGCTTTCTGACCATCCCTCCAAGTGCATAGGATTTAGTTATGTGAGAATGCATCTCGTTCCAAGAAGAAACGCTCCCTCTTTTCAAATGAGTAAATGAAGTTTTTTGCGTTTCCCCTTGTGGAAATTTTCCTTTGTCAAAACACTGTCAGGAGGATGCTCAGGAGAAAGGGAAGCTCATGTAATGGAGCCTTGACCTGCGTCATGTTTCTTTTGATAAGAAACATGACAATAATTCCTTCCAATTAATGATAAATAAGGTCTTTTCTCCATATAATGAAAGTAGCCATGTTTTGCATTTGTCTGGATACAGAACACCTAATAGATCTGTTTAAAAAAATGGGAACACATTTTTCACCAAAATGTTGCTTTAATTTCCCCTACACGATATTTGTAAGATTCCTGAATGTCAAGCTAGGTAGAAACATTAAAAGTCAAAATACATTGAAATTATCAAATATATATATATAAAATAAAGATGTCTGACCAGCTCTAGTTTCTAACGACTCCTACAAGCTTTATGCAGATGAAATTCTCATCAGCCCAGCAAGAATGTATATAGTCTTGGGTGGGGTGCCTGCAATAAAAAAAATACATAAGAGTTACCGGATTTCTTAAGAGGCATAAAAAGCATGTCCAAGAGTCGTGCCTTATTAGTAAACTATGTATTAATTTTACTCTGAAAGATGTAATAGTGATTAGACACAAACTATTATTTTCAATGAATGGCATGTTAGAATCCTCAGTCCTTCCTCACCTTCCTGTGGTTTCTCTACGATGTTGTATCTTTGTTTTTTCTTTTCCTCATCTTCAACATCTTATCTCTGTGTAAATTCATATGCAAATAGAGGGTTAACTACCAGCTGCATGCTGATGATTCACAGATCTACCCCTCCGCTCCAGACTTGTTTCTTTCTGTTCAGACTAAAATCTCAGCCTGTCTTTGATATTCCCTTGTGGATGTCTAGCCATCAGCTCAAGCTCAACATGACTAAAACAGAGCTCTTAATTTTCCTCCTAAACCCTCTATGCTACCTCTTTTCTCAGTCACTGTAGATAACACCAGTATTCTATCTGTCATTTAGTCTTGTAACTTGTATGTTGTCTTTGATTTGGGTCTCCTCCTCTTCCTACATCACTTTATCCAGGTGATAGTCAAGTCTTCAGATCCACACAGCTAAAATTTTCTTGCACGTCCTCATCTTTCATTTTGGTTTCTGCAACGTCTTCCCCAAACTTGACAAATGTAATCTTGCCTTGCTGAAAACCCATGATTTGAACATGGGTGTTCATGCTTAATGTGGATATATGTTCATCATGGATACATGCTTTGAACACTCTCTTTGCATTCTGCCACTGGTTTTCCTTTCACTGTCACATCAAATGTAAATTGCTTGTCTTCACTCTACAGTCTACACCAGATTTTTTTCATAGATTTCAGACATTAGGGGCTGGAAGGGACTTCATGAGATCATTGGGTCCAGCCCCCCTCCATAGGTGGGAAGTCAACTGACACCAGCAAGAAATAAATCCATTTTTTCTTATTTGCGATCAAGAGTTTGATTTGATCTGCCATAAGACCAACCCCCATATGTAGGTATTTAAAACAAGCTGCACATGCATTCCTTCATGCTGCTCTTCATGTTTTAAAGGAGCTCTTTAACATCTGTAAAGTGACCTCATTACCTCCTTCAGATTCCCCTCTTCCTTGATGCCACCACAAAATTTGACAACACGTGACTGATGTGCTGAGATCATTGCTTGTCAAGACAACAAATGTTGCCCTATTATTTCCTTGTACTCTTTTGTCTGTAACTAACCTTTGTTTCTTGTTTTCAACTTAGTCTTTGCCCCAAAGGACTTACATTCTATCATTTTGTTCTGTGTTTGCATAGCACATAGTGCAATGGATTCTTGTACGTGACTGAAGTGTCTGGGACCTAAGAAAGCAAATAATACATCACTGATCCAATACTGGACTGATTTATCAGTGCACCTCTATCAAAGGCCTCCCCTTCTCTTCCTACTTTGTCTGCCACTGCTGTTTTCTCCACTGTCCCCAGAGGTGGGGGAAGCTTCAAAGCTGTTCCTGCCTGCTCCAGAAAGGCTGCTTGGTAGCTGGATTCAGCTAAGAACAGCAAGAGCAGCAGCAACGATGGGCAGAGGGGTTCCCCTCCCTGCACCTGCTCCCAGGGACCAAGAATAGAACAGTATGGATAAACCACAGAAAGCTGGGGAAAGGCTAAGCTACCAAGATTAGGGGGGACATTCTGGTTCTTGAAATACAAGGCAAAGGTTGCAACCAAAACAATCACATGAAACTCCTCAGATTTTTCAGGACTAAAAAGAATACCTTCCATAGTCGCATACATCTTCACTTCCAGAGACTGCATATTTAAAAGCTATTTATAGAGTTACAAGACTAAGTGCTTTTCTGAAAAGAGTGATTTTTTTTTGCCTGAAGACAGAAATTTGCTTATGAAATACTTTTTTAATCATGCAACAGCAAAAGGGAAAGAGTAAAAGAAAGGGAATAACAAACCTGTTAAAATAATGCAATATGAGTGTCTACCAGCAGATGTATTGTATACTAGCTATTGCACTTTAAATTCATAGCCAAGCTTATCTCATAATAGCATGATTGTGGGGACAAGTCTTCATATTCATTTCACCTTGCAACTTCATGCATGCTAAACTGATTTAAGAGTGCCAAAGAGGACTTTGTACCACTTTCACTATATTGGCATTTAAACCAGTTTAAATTTAAGCTTATGCAACTGCATAGAAAAGCCCTTAAAAAAGCCCTCAAACACTTCACAGTGCTTAGAAATCTTGGCTTTTTAATATGGAATATGTACCTCTACAGGAAGGGCAATATTTCTCACTGAAGCCAAGAGTCCAGCAAAACTCAAAGGGATTTTAGATATGGATATGTATAACAAGACTATCCAAAGCTCTTATGCTGAACACTAAAAATCTAGCTGGAAAGGGTTATAAAACTTGATTATTCAAACTTCAAACCAACATATTTTGATTCAATAGAGATAGGTAGCTGTGTTTTAATTAAGCCTTGGTACAAACATTTGGAGAGATTAGGGGATTAGGAGATTAAATCACATTAAAAGTGGTCACCTAATTTGACTTGGTTCACCCAGGCGTGGACCCTATAGTTAGATCCCTAGTTAGGTCAATCTAAGTGTGAACTGTACAGAGGCTCAGGAAGGTTAGAGAGAGTTAGATTAGGTTGGCCATTTTTAGACCTATCTTGAAGGTAGTCTTAGATTGGGTCCAGCAAGATGGATCTAACTGAAATTTTGTACAGTTCCTGGTGCAACCCCAGGGCTTGGAAAGTGAAGTAACTGGCCCTCACCCTTGGGCTGAGCTTTTCCTACTCCCCTTGGCACTGGGTTACTTTTAGCCCCCCCTCTTCTTGTCTACCCCCAGATAACTCCCCTGCCCCCAAGTCCACCCAACCCCACATCTTGCAAGCTACTCCTGGTGTGGGTTTTACTGGCATTCATCAGAGCTGGGAGCTGATTGAAGTAAATCAGGGTGGGGGGAGGAGTGGGCAGGATTGGGATAGTAGGTTCATCGGGGGGCTTGTTCATCTGGGGGTGGGGGTAATGTGAGAGACTAAAAATAGCTCCTGGTCGTGGGGGAAGAAAGAGCCCACCATCTTGCCAAGCTCCCCCTCTGGACCCTGCTAGACCCCTGATCCCCTTCCCAAAGATCCCACTTGCCCCTGACCCTCACAATCCCCCCTGCAGACCCTACTTCCCCTTCGAAACCCTCCTGCAGACTCTGCTAGCCCCCCAATCCTTCTGACCCCATTTGCCCCCACAATCATACCTAACCCCCACCCATCAGTTCCCCCCATTGCAACTTACTTTAGATCTGGTGGCTGTTTTTAACTCAATCTAACCTCCCTGAATGTCTGTACTTACCCTAAGTGTTAGGGGCAGATTTTTCTGAGGGTTACCACTTCAGCCTTTTGCCAATTTTTTGTCCACCCTGGAAGGTGCTAAGACACTGTCAAAGATAAAATATCATAGTGGTATAAATGAACCTCCAGTCAGATCCATTCTCACCCTTTCTTTGTACCTTCACTTTATAGTTCTAGAGAAGATTTTCTTTTTATCATGATTACAGGTGCACCAATGCATCGGTTCATATTGTATCAGCACCAATAAAAGGAAAATTGACATTACTGGCAATCAACTTTTTTTGGCTGATATGGCTGATAACATTGCCAATAAATGCCACATGCATGTGTGACTGGTAAGTCTGAACAGTAAGTCTGTGGTGGGGAAGGAGCACTGGGAGGATGGGGCAGATTGAGACCCCCACAGTGAGGGAGGGAGTGGGGCTGGGGCAGGTACTGCATAGCCAGGGGCAGGGCACAGGACAGAGCCGGGGCTCAACCAGGAGGTGCGGGGGGTGGGGTACGGAGTAGCTCCTACCACTGGAGGGAGGCATACCCCTGGAGGGAGGCATGGTGGGCATGGTCTCCCTGGATCTGTTCACAGCGGGCATGCCCATTGCATGCTCAGGGCTGAAGGATGCACCAGCCTCTTCTTGATGGGGGTCTGGGTCCAGACTGCCATGGCACTGAAAGCAAGGTATGATGAATTTTGGGATGGCTGTAGCCCCTTCTCCCAGTACCACTGCCACTCGTCCCACCCAACCTGAACATGGCCTGGGCCCAGCCCCCTTACTGGGAAGATGCTGGTGCAGCCTTCAGCCCTAAACACACAGCAGGCAGCCTGCCCACCCCCCCATGCACAGATCCAGGAGGCACATGCCCCCCATACCTCCCCCTCACACAGCAGTGGGAGCCATCCCTCCACACCCCCTGGATAACCTTCAGCTCTGTCCTGTGCCCCACCCAGCCCTGGCTCTGCAGTGCCTACCTCAGCTCCAGCCCCACTCCCTCTGTCACTGCAGGGGCCTAGATCTGCTCCCCCATGCCCCTTTCCTCTCCTCCACCCCTTCCCCCCAAGTCTTACCAGGCAGACACTGCTCTCCAAGCTGCCAGGCTGCATATCGGCAATTGGATTGGTATTGGCTAATACTGATGGCCATATTAACCATCCGCATTGGCCCAAAAAATGTTTATTGGTGCACTCCTAATCATAATGAACTATAAAATATAAACATGTTTTAATCACCCGACTAATTCCTTTCTGGGTGTTTGAGGAAAGTATGTTGCTGGTACAACTTCAATACCTTATTTTAAACAACCAGAATTATTAAAAGTGCTTTTTATTATGTAATATTAAACACATGTATATAGATAGTATTCCACACTTCCTCTTACCAGTCTAGCAAGCTTTTGGTTATCTGTAAATTATTTTAACACTGGTATATAAAACATACTGGGTGAACACAACTTCAGAGTCTAAACCCCATTTTCAATGGAACTTAAACTTCTCAGTCATTTAAGTGTTATTGAGAAAACTACTGAGTATGGTAGATATTTTAAAATCCATATTCTACCTTTAAATTAGATGAATCTTATATGATGCAATAGACACCAATATAAATTAGTAGTTCTTCCTTTTGGTTGATATTTGTGATGAAGTAAGACACTGAGCTTTTGCTGCCACCTGTAGATAAATGTCTGAAGAGCAGAACTAGTGTTTTGAAATGATGGATACTGCCAAAAAGGAAGAGTGAAGGTAGAGAGCCAATATCTCTCTATGAGAGACACTGGTTTCAAGTTAATTTATGTCATATTGGTCAAATGTGGGAGGAGGGAAGTGAAAGGGAAAGTAAAAATTAAATTCACAGTTTTTTCACATCTTCCCTTACAGTAACAATGATGTCAATTTTTACTGAATCAATACAATGAAGGAAGTGAGTCAGTATGGATGTGATAACTACACTGAAAGAAATATAGCATGACTGGATGATCAGTAGAAATGTAAGTATTATCAAGAGGTAACTGAATAAATTTAAAGATTTTAAATGAATTTATGTTAATAGGGGTAGGTGATGACTAGTACAAACTACATACAGGGTTTGACACTACAAAATGTTTTAAACACCCTCAAAATAAAGGAAGATAGCATTATTCATCAACAACCCACATGAAGCTTACCATCCTTCATTTAAAAATGCTCATCAGGCATTATTTAGAAACTATGAAATTGATTAATGGGGCAAAAAAGGATAAGATGATAATAAAACCCTTGTTTACTGCTGCAACATTAAACACTTAAGTGTGGTTCCAGATTTTATTTCATGTCATCACTGACTTACCTCCTTCATAACAACCACTAAAATCTTTTATAATGATTTATTACATAAAGACATAGAAAAAGAAGAAAAGCAGTTGATTCTTCCTGACAGGAAAACAATCCTCTTTAATTTTAGACAAAGTCTTTTATGAGGATGGGCTATTAGATAGTGGTATTAATTGTATTACAATGGTAATATTGGTAATTAATTACAATTAATATCAATGATATTAAAATGGTAATAACTGATCTTTTGATGAGAGGAAAAAAGAGTAAAACTGATATTACTGTTCTTGTTGTTTTATGTAAGGCCAAAAAGTGGGGGGAGAAAAGAGATCAGTAAAGAGATGCTGGTGCTTCCTTTCAATTATAAACTCACAGGTAGAGAAACAGGGCTGAGCACAAAATCTTATCAGTCCCTGGGTATGTTTACATGGGACAATGTAGTGTTGTGTAGAGATATTCTAGCTAGCTCTGAATGAGTTACTTTGGGTCCTGGAAGTAGTTCAGCTGTATGAACATGACACTCCACCCCAGCTAATATATCCTGTTCCTCAGTGAATTTAATTATCCAGGTCACAGCATTCAATGGCTATTTTGCTACCAGTATCCAAGCCAGTATCTATATCGGTATCCAGTATCCATTCAGAACTGATTCTGCATGGTGTTCTATTGTGACATTTATACAGACCAAAGACAGCGGGTAAACTTTATCAGCATAGGGTAGTTTAAGAAGGCATTGGTACTAGCTACCCTCCTGGTTACATGTTCACAACACTGTTACAATAGATGTGGTTGTCCTGGCTGCTAACCAAGACTTGTTTTAAAAAGAAGAGAAAAAGAAAAAGATACCCAGAGAGGAAATGAGGTGATAAAGACACACATCTCTGATTCATTTAGTCTACAAGATGCAGCTCTACCCTGTCTTTTGCCTGATTTCAAACTAATGTGGTTACCTACTAGTCTCTGTTGATGGAACTACTGAGGTCATATAATTCCCTCTCTGGTCTAGTCTGATAAGAATATTCTTCAGACCAGAAGAGTGGAGGCCCAACAGTGAGATAACAAGGATGGTAGTACTAACTATTATTGGCAAAGTATGTTCCTTCTAATTTAACCATTCCCTTTCTCCAACTTAGTTGCCCCCGAGATAACTAATGTCCAGGAGGTGATGACCCAACCCTATAAAGCCCATGTTATTGATTGCTACTAAATATGACTTTTATTTCTAGAATCATTCACCTCCCCATTGTGCCAACTCATGACCATACCAAGCGCAGTAAAAGCCCCATATCATGGTTCATTTATTTTTTAAAAATGTTCAAGACAGGATGACTAGTACATTTACTGACTTTTGCAAATGATGCAACATAACAGGCAAGTTCAATCCACCTTATGGAGTCAGGGGGTTTTGGCAGCATTTCTGTGGCAGTGGGGATACACCTGCGCTGCTGCTGGATGAAGACCATGTCCATGCCTCAGCTGAGCAGTGGGGAGACACAGCAGCAGGAAGGTCCTAGTACTGGCCTGAGTCTGGTCATTCCAGCCCACCACTAGAAAATTGCTAACTGCCAGAGGCATAACAAGGCAGACGTGTGCCCAGAACAGCAGCAACACCATGAGACAGCGGTGATTTCTGGTTGCCACTATACTGGTACTGTGGCTCTGGCAGCAGCAGTTATTTTCCTGTCCTTCCCCTACACCCAAGCTGGCGCCAGTGCTGGGGACTCACTCCACCTTAGTTATGCTACAGTGAAGCACAGCATTTGATGGTGACTCTGAAATAAAGTCGGTCAGAAATTTTCCAAGGTGACCTTTTGTTGATAAATGCTGGTTATTTGAGCCTGGGATGGTTCACTTGAAACATTGCGGGTTCAATGAATTTTCATTTAATCTAGGCTTCCTAGAAGGTCTGTCCTGGCATTGGGTCTTCCCCTGAGCCAGGGTGCTTTGCAAGCTCCTTGCAGCTACATGGTGAAAGACACATTTTGTTGTCATGCTATTAGCAACAAAGCCAGCAAGAACATCAATTTCTCTGAGCACCTGCAAAGTTTCCAGTTTGTCATAAATTATGGGGAATAAAATTGGTTTTGGTCCATTTGAGACTGAAATTAGGCAACTCCCCCCCAACCAGGCATTTCTCAAAAATCAGAAAGCCTATTTTTCAGGCAGCTTCACTTGGAGAATATTTGTTTAACTTGGACCAGATCCTATCCCTACTTACAGACCTATTTGTTGTACCATGGTATGGTGGGCCCATGGATGGATCTAGAATTTTGAAAAGAGGGGTGCAGATGAGGAAGTACATCATCACATGTGAAAACAACATACTTTTTTCTCCAGATGAAAATAAACTAGAAGCGTTACTAATATGCTAGGAGCCCTAGGGCTATATTGTTCAGTTTATGATTGAAGCAAAAACCAATATAACTTCATTGGAATGAGTTGAAAACAATTTGCAGAGCTGTGGGTCATTACCAGGGGCACCTAACAACCTGCAGAACAAAGGCTAGCTAAATTGATGGAACATCAAGACCATTAAGAAGAAGAGAGGTCATTAACACCTGTGGAATGAAGAGTTTAGAAGGGATCAGGTAGATTATAATGAGCCATGAAGTCAATTGATTCTTTCTGCACTGCCTGACTAGGAATGCTGCTGTCACTGCCAGGCTGTTAGTTGTAAATTTGGATGGACAAGGAATCAGAGGAATGAAGGTGCACCAGTGCGCCTCCTCTGGATGGGCCTCAGACACACCACAAAAATGACAGAGGGCACAACTGGCAATTCTGTGGTATAACAAATGTAAACCAGGGGTGGAAGTGTGGGTCAAAGGTTAATAAAAAGTGCTCCAAGTGGGGGTGGACACCGAGCAGAGCACATCAGCCAGCGCCCTTTCCCATTTACAGGAACCAGAGCGAACTCTCTTTAAATTACTGGAACAACTCTAAAAACTTGGGTTACAAGAGAATACAACTGGGGACGCTTTCCTATTAGCTCACAGCTTTCACTATAGCCAGGTATCAGCTAACTGGAATATTAAACCTACTGTTAGGAAGTTTCAAAAATAGGGTAGTGGAAAACATACAAAAATGATTCAGGATGGAACAGATTGGTGAGGAATCTTGTGTTCCTGCACTCCCAGAAGCTGTAAAGATGAAGACTTTCTATCAGACTCCTTCTGGGGCAGATTAACAAAACAGCTATTCCAGGGAAAAATTTAAAGTAGAATACTTATTAGTCCCTGCTACACATTACATATATTGTGCAATTCATGGGTGAATTTCACAATAAATTTAGACCAGCAACACACGCAAAGTAATTATTGCACCATCAAAACTTCTATCCTGCTATAAAAAAAGCCAACCAGCTCCGAAGTTAATGCTTGGAAATGTGTAACAGCTCTAGGGGCCTTGCTCCACATTATGTATACTACACTCATTCATGGGTGAATCGTTCAATATACATAGACCAGCCACACACGGGAAGAAATTATCACACAATAAAAACGATGGTCCAGCTACAAAAAGAGCTAATGAGCTACAAAGTTAACGCTTGAAAATGTGTAACAACTCTATAGCTCCTGCTCCATGTTGTGTCCATTACACAATTCACAGGTGAATCACACACTAAAAGTATACCGGCCACGCCTGCAAATTACCATGCCACAAAAATGAGGCCCAGCTACAAAAAGAGCCAACCACCTACGAAGTTAACACTCGAAAACATGTAACAGCTTTAGGGCCTGTGCTCCATGTTACACAATTACACAATTCAAGGGTGAATTGTGCAATAAATGTAGACAGCCACACCTGCAAAGCAATTACCACACAAGAAAAATGCCAGTCCAGCTCCCAAAAGAACCAGCCGGCTCAAAAGTTAACACTTGAAAGATGTATAACAGCTCTATAGCCCTTGTTCTACGTTAGATTTATTACACAAATCGCCAGGGACTCGCACAATAAATGTAGACGGGCCATAGGTGGGAAGAAATGATGACATGATAGAAACGAGGGTCCAGCTACAGAGAGCCAACCAGCTAGGAACCCAGGCAGGGGCAGCCCCATCCTCTTCCTGGGGGGTGTACAAAGGTATACTAGGCAGAAAATGGGGGTGGGGCTGTGCTATGCAGGGTCTTCATAAAGTCCTTGTGCACTTTTAAACTTTAATAACTTTGTTTCTATCACACCTACAACCTGTTAATGGCATTAAAAAGCAAATGTATTAAAGTTTTAGGACAACTAGAGTACACAATGGTAGACTTCATAAGTAATAACAAATTTATAATTAAACAAGATGGAGCTCGATGTCACTACGCTCTGAATGTATGACAGTTCCTAAATGACATTATCCCAGAGAAGTGAATAGGCAGAGGTGGACCAGTTGCTTGGTCACCTTGTTCACCTGACCTGTCGCCGTTGGACTTCTTCTCACGGGGAGGTGTTAAAAGTGTAGTTTACTTTTCAAAACCACATTCATTGGTGGAACTTAGGGCTAGGATCACCAATGGAATTAGTGCAGTAACTCAAGAGCAACTGGAAAATGTTTTCAAGGAGGTGGAAGGACGGACTGAGTGCTGTATCATGATGGATGGTAGTTACACTGAAGTCTAGCATTGTGTACTCTAGTTGTCCTAAAACTTTAATAAAATTGCTTTTAAATGCTGTTTACAGATTGTTTCTATCGTACCAACAACCTAAGCTGGTAACGTTTAAAAGTGCACAACGACACTATAAAGACCCTGTACATCTTCAGGTCAAACATACTCATTTGTTTTTTTTTAACAATACCTACTGAAACATCTGTTTTACCTATGTTATCCACAGGAGCATGCAAACAGATCTGTTCCGGCCGGGAACACCATGGCTCTGTGGGCTGCAGGCAGGTGGTGGCCTAGAGGGAAAACGAGGGGCTCAGACAAGTGCGAATTAAGAGGAGGCTCAGGGCCACATAAGAAACAAGAGCCCTCCTGTAAGACTTGAAAATCAAAACCTAGGACCAGATTACTCCTTCACTGAGGTGGACTTTTAAAATCAAGGAACCGGTTTAATTTTGCGGGGCCAAAGCATAACTGAACCCTGGCCTAGAGAGGGGACTCACACAAATTTGGGGGTGGATGACTTGGAAGTGCGGGCTTCACACACGCATGTGGCCAGTTTCCCTCCAGCTGTGAGGGGCAGGGGTGGGGTGCGGGGCTCTAGGGAAAAGAAACACCCGCCCCCTTTCCCTCTCCTTGTCCCTGTCCCTCTTCCGGATCCTAGCTCAGGTTGAGCGCCCAACAGCAGAGGGAGCTGTGGCGGCGCCGCGTTCTCCGCGCCTGCTCTTGGCGGCTGCCGGCGGTAGCAGCTTCTCGGCGGCTGGGCGGGGCTTGCGGCGGCGCCCGCCCCGCGCTTCGCGCTCCTCGCCCGCTGCTGCTGCTGCTGCCGCAGCCGCCGCCGCCGCCGCCGCCCCTGCCCTTGCCCCTGCCCCGCCATGCAGCCCTTCCAGTACCCCGAGGTGTACCGCGACGAGACCGCCGTGAGTCCCGCCGGCGGGGACGGGGCGGGGCACGGCACGGGGTCCCGGCCGCGCTCGCTCCCTCAGCTGCGGGGCCGGGGCCGGGGCCGGGGCTGAACCAGAATGGTGCTGGGGCTGTGACGCGCGCGGGAGCTCTGTGACGTCACGCCCCCCCCCGCCGGGGCGGCGTTTCGACCTGGCACTTGCCCCGCGTGAGCCGGCGCCGGCGCCGGCGCCGGCCCCACGTGCGCCAGCCAGGCAGGCCCATGCGCGGGCTGTCATCGGGGCTCGGAAACGTCACGGGTGACCGCTGGAAGATTTCTGGACACTTAGGTTGTTGCCTCCAGATGAGTGGACATTTGGAGCAAGTAGTAGGGCAGACCCGCTGCTTGTCCCCACAGCATTACCTAGGGGTCTCAGGGAGCTGCAGTCCCTTGGCTCTGGTTTGGGGCAGCGTGAGCTGCCGCTGTGTGTGTGTCACCCTGCTTTTTTAAGCTGGGAGAGGGGTTGACCTCTTGGGGTGGACCCCGCCATGCTGCAAGGTAGCAGCACAGGGAACACCTGTGCAGCACGTGGTGGCGCACCGTGGATGCCGTGGCCGTGCTCGTCTGGATGCAGCCATAGAGGCAAGATTACATGGCTCTGTAGGCTGGGGTGGAGCACCCCTGGGGGAGGGGGGTATAGGGGAGGGGAGCTTTAGGCAGGTGGCAGTGTGCGCTGGCATTCCCTAGTTCAGCGTTTCCTAACCTTTTCCAGCCCAGAGCACGCTCCCATTAATAAAAATGTTCCACAGCACACCTGCTAAGGCATTCCCCATCCTTGTACCTAATGTAGCTCATTGCTGTGGCAAAATTCTGCAGCACACCTGTTCATTTCTGACAGCACACTTCTGTGCTGCAGCATGTTGGTTGGGAAACGCTGCCCTAGTACAGGGGCTCTCAACCTTTTTGGATCATTGTGCCCCCCGGCCACCAGACACGAGCAGTGTACCCCTGGTTGCTGAGCAGGGTGGGGGCTGACACATTACCAGATGCACAGCAATGGCAGCCACCGTGTGTGAGCTTCCCCCGCATTCGGCCAGGTGGGCAGCACCTGCATGGCAGTGCGGGATGGTGCATGGCGGCACTCCATCTCCTTTCCCCTCATGCGTAACCCCTAGGGCCTGCTCAAGTACCCCCGGGGGTGTACGTGTACCCCTGGTTGACAATCTCTGCTCTAGTGCCTGCCAGTGCTGGGTAGCCCCACAACGGTTGGGCCAGGCCATGAGTGATCCCCATTTTGTAGAAAGCACAAGCTTCTTGTTGAGTCAGTTACCTGATGCACTAGCAGCATTTTCTTGGGGCCAGATGGTGTTTGCCAATTTTTTTCCCCCACTTTGGAGATTTTGGTTAGGATCAGGTGATACAAGCGTGCTTGTTGTTTTGGTTGCCAGTTATGATTTGGGTTCACGGTAAGGTTTGCAGTACAGTTCTCAGGACAAGGGGAATCCTGCTGGCAGCGAAAGTGCCTCACGGCTTTGAACTGTAGTAGTCCTCTCACCTCATGCTAATCCCAGCCCAGAAAATCCTCTTTCCTGTCTGTCACTGCTGTTCTTCACATTAGTTGAGTGCTAGTAGCTTGGATTTCCCTCCCTTTATAATTAAAAGCAGAAGTTGCTCACTAAAATTCTGTTCATGCTCTATAAATCTAAAACTGCTGCAGTGGCTGTGTCGCTGTGATCCTAGGATTAATAAAGCAAGGAATGTATTTCAGCACTTGTCTTGGATTATTTGAAGTTAAGAAGTTATAAAAATGAACTCTTAAATTCTTGGTAACTTTTTTTTGGCAAGATGTCACTTACCTAGAGAAGGCATAGGCTTGAATGACTTACCAGGAGAGGCTGAGGTAACTGTAGAAGAGAAGAATAAGGGGGGATTTAATAGCAGTCTTTACCTGAAGTGGGGTTCAAAAGAGTTTGGAGTGAGGCTATTCTCAGTGGTGGCAGGTGACAGAACAAGGAACAATGGGTCTCAAGTTGCAGTAAGGGAAATTTAGGAAAAACTTTCTCACTAGGAGAGTGGTAAAGCATTGGAATGGGTTACCAAGAGAGGTGGTGCAATCTCCATCCTTGGAGATTTTCAAGGCCTGGCTCAAAAAAGCCCTGGCTGGTTTGGTCTAGTTGGGGATGGTCCTGCTTTGAGCAGGGGGTTGGACTAGATGACCTCCTGAGGTCCCTTCCAACCCTAATTATCTATGATTCTATGAATTATTCCAAAAGTGACTGTATTGTAGATTTTGGATTATCAATTTAAAACACCTTTAAAGTAGTCTTCTTTTTTTAAAGGGTAGATACTCTCATGTCTGAGAATTGGCCTCTTCAAAGTATCTCAGGTTGTAAACTCAAAAAAAATGGAAGCATATAAAATTACTGGGAAAGCCCAGCCCCTCATCTATCTAGTAAACGTTGTGGAAGATTAAAGAAGCTATCTGTGTATGATTATGCACAGAGAGCCTGCAAAGTGACTGCTCAGCCGCAAGTGGAGAGCTTTGTCAACTTAAAAATAGAGTATACGTTTGTTCCAAGCTAATTTTATTTTTCGTCACCTTCTCAACAAAAAGCAGGTCTTTATTCTTGCCATGTATGATTAGTTGCATATGTTTCTGTCATCACAAGCTTTTGCAAGACTGGGACTTTGGTGATCTTTTTTTCTTTTATTAAAGCTGAATGAATTTTGAAAGCTAAAGTGTCTGATCTGTGCAACTATTAACAGTGTAGATCTCTCTCTCCTTAATTCATGAAAAATGTTTGTATTTCTAATGTTTGAGATTTTTCCTTATTTATATAACATACTTGTTTAATGACAAGGAAAGTAAATAAAACTGACAGGAGCTACAACTAAATGTGCTTCCATTCTTAAATAATTGGAAACTGTAATTATTGGATAACTAAAGATCTCTAATGAAATGAAATTGCATTATCCCAAATGAATGCTCTGGATTTTGGGCCTTCATTGGATTGTTAGATACGATGGGACAGACAAATAAATTATGGCAGTTTCGTTTCCTTTGTGTAAAGAGCAAAAGAATTAGATGTACCTCATGATCTACTTTTCTCTTCTCATGTTGTAATGCTACCACCTTGGTTGGTTCACTTTGGTGTATTTTTAAGTCTCTGGAGAGTTAAACTTCGCTGTCTTCCCTACTTCCCAGCACTGAAAACATGCCTGTAAAGTTCCAAGGAGTTTCTCCTTTAATGTTAATTACTCACTTGTTCTTCTGCCCTGGAAACAAAAATACTCCTAAAGTTTTCTTTCTGTGTGGTTTTTTAAAATTTTTTATAACAAGATGTTTCTTTTGAATTCAGGTTCATGATTACCATGGACATAAAATAATTGACCCCTACTGCTGGCTTGAAGATCCTGATAGTGAACAAACAAAGGTAACTTTTCCCCCCCTGTTGAATTGTGAGTTTAATCACAGGTCTTTGTAGGTTAATACACAGATGATATTTCAAAATTCACACTGAAAACTTTGTAATATTTAACCATTATAAATGTTAGCAATAAGACACCTGGGGTATCTCAATGCTCTTGTTCCACTGAAACTGCATTAAGCAATATTTTTCCTATATTAAACATAAAAATACATCCAACAATTTGGAGCATTTGAATAGTTAAAATGTTATGTATATTGGAACTCTTTTTGGCGGGTGACTCCAAAACTAAAAGTCTTATTTCAGTTTCAGAATGCGTTGGCTATTCTTCAAGGTAACCTAAAATAAATTGCCAAAATTGAGGGAGGAATACTTTTTTCTTTAGGTTTTTTGTTTTATTTTTGTGTATTAGTGCTTCAGGGAAAGTTGATTTAACTTTTTTTCCTGTATAAGCTTCAAGGGCTTGCTCCAGGAATTGTTTATGTGAATGCACACACACCCATAGAAAAGTAGGGCCTCAGAAGGTAATTTAATTGACCCCCCTGCTCAAGATGGGATTATCCATGACTACATCATCCCAGCCAAGTATTTGTCTACCGTGCTCTTAAAAACATCCAAAAACGGAGATTCCTCATCCTCTGTGGGTAGCCTAGTCCAGTGTTTACCCACCCTTATGGTAAGAAAGTTCTTCATAATATCTAACTTAAATTTCCCTTGCTGCAGCTGAAGACCATTGCTCCTTGGCCTGTTCCCTGTAGCAGCAGAGAATAGTCTGTCACCATCTACTTCATAACTACCCTTCAGGTGCTTGGAGACTCTTACACATTTTCCCTCTGTATTTTATTCTCCAGTGGTGTAAGATGGATATTCCATCATTATCCATCTGATTTTGCATTCCCATGCTGATTACTGCTGGGATGGTACTGAAAAGCTCAATTGAAGCTCTCAGAAGTTAAAGCCATCCTTGCCAGTGGAGGGTGGCAATAGAAACAGTCTTCCTTTCTTTTGGATGCAAATTCACTCCTTGCACTTATCCGACCATTTCCTGCATTTTTCTCCCTAAAATAAGAAAATCCATGTTTTACCACATTTTTTCATGGCGAACGGAAAACCCGGATCCCTGCTTGTAACGAGCATGCTGCAGAGACACCTGAGCCAGCTCTGCAGCAGCTATATCAGGAATGGCTTCAGCAGGGCAGAATTGTGCAAAGCTGTACCTGGGCTAACTGGCTTTTTCGCTTCTCAGTGTCACCTTTGTACTCCTTCCCCCACCCTTTGCCACGCCTCTTTTGAGAACTGCTGTTGTATTTTACTGGTGTCATGAAGGATACATTTGTTTTACTTTACAAGTGTATGTTTTTTGCTTTTTTTTTCATCTGCAGGCTTTTGTAGAGGCCCAGAACAAGCTTACAATGCCCTTTCTTGAGCAGTGTCCTGTCCGAGGGTTATTCAAGGAACGAATGACTGAACTTTATGACTATCCTAAGTACAGTTGCCACTTCAGAAAAGGAAGAAGGTATGTGAGGAATCTTTTTGGAGATAATAAATTGTAATTCTCGGCTCTTACTATTCAGAAATAACCACTCATTAATAAAGCAAAACATATTGAGTTTATTTTTTTTTTAAGTTATCCAATCTAATGAACTATAACGGGGTGGCAATCTGTGACTCCAGAGCCAGGTGTGACTCTTTAGAAGTTAATATGCATCTATCTTGAATCTTTGCACAAGCACACAGTGCAAGGAAGGTACAGTTCAAATACAGTTCACTATATTGTATGATATATAGAGCATTATTAACATGAGGCCATATAGTCCAGAGGATGTAGCCCGCTAGACTGGGAGCCAGGTGATACAGTTTCCAGTGCTGATAGAGACTTCCTTTGTGACTGACGGGTTACTTCTCTGTGTCTCAGTTTCCTGCTTCTAAACTCTGACATCCTTGGGTAAAAAGTACTACTGAATACAGTTAGGGGCTTTTCATAGGGCTTTGTTTGTTTGATGAGATACTAACCAGAAAATCAAATTTCTATGTGAATATTTTATACCCATATAACGACATATTCAAAGTTACTTTAAAAATACTCAGATTACTAAAACTAAGAACATTTTACTGTTTTTTTTTCTTTTTGTGCAAGTAACAGCTTTGTGTAGTATATCCAAAAAAAAAAAACAGTGGGGATACCCTCACCAAATAGTAACTTGCACATAAGCAGTGGTGTGGAAAAACTCCATTCTCTTTTTATATTCATCCAACCCCCCCTCCCCCTCCAAAAACCCAACTGGGACATAAAATGTGCTCTTCTAAAAAGTCTGATTTCTGAGAGTAGGTGAGCTGGCTTCTTTTATTCCTTTATAACTGGGTGGAGATAGGCAGGAGGGTGCTGATTATTTGACTTCCCCAAATAGAGACGTAGAAAGGCAGAGTTGCAGGTTTGATTATGTATCATCAGGTTCATGTGTCATTGGTACCTTGGCTGTCTAGACCAGTGCTTCTCAGTCTCTTCAAATTCAAGGCATCCCTCATCAGACTGAAGGCACCCCTCCACGACTTTTGGAAATTGAATGGTACCACATTTCAAAAACTAGTTTATTACTTGCCGGGATTACTTCTTTGCAGAAGGGGCAGTACTCTTATCTGCATATCTCCTCGCACCTAAGGTCTGAATGTGCCTTTATTTGCTTATTTCCTGATACCTTGCTTGCCTGCTCACACTGCCTGCTGCACCCTTCAAAGGATTTTGCGGTGTGCCACCCTGGCTGAGAATCACTGCTTTAGGTGCATTGAAAAGGTCTTCCAGCAGAAAGAGTAAGGGGAGAACCTGATAACTATGATCAAAAAAACTTCTGCAGTGTTGAGAGATGTGGAACAACATTTTTAATTGTGGAAAAGCGTAAGGAGCTATTTCTTTTGCCTTGTAGTTCATCTTTTTCCTTTCAACTGGAAACCGTTGATGCCATGTGGTTTCTTACAGCCAATTACAGAAAAAAGGCAGGAGCAAGGAATCCATTATTCCCTCAAGTCTGCTACCTAAACTGGGGAGAGAAGGAACTCATTTGGGTCTTTCTGTACCAAGCCAGACAAAAGAGTTAGGGGGAAGAGCTGTATCTGTGTTTTGTTTGGTGATGGTATTGCCAGGACTGAGGTACACAAGAATGATCATCGGTATTCAGAGAAATTGACTAAAGACCATAAATTAAAGCATGTTGTTTCATAACCATGCATGCTTTTATTCAGGGGTAAAATAGCCTTAGATCAGCTTTAGATTCAAGGAGAACATTTGCAAGGAGGTTTAATATGTTTAAATTATGCTCACTAAATTAATGCTTTTAGTTGATTCCTCATAAGTCTTCAGTGTCCCTCTATACCAGACCCGTCTTCTCACATGTGGCTGAACTTAAATTGTGATATTTGTGCTGTTTCTCATTTATTTTATTTGTGCAGCTCAGGAAAGGATTCTGCATTTAAACAAAGGTTCTTTGGCAAAATGTGACTCAGTGAACTAAGCCTATGAGCGTCCCAGCCATATAGTATTTGGAAATTCATCAGTCAAATTCTTCAGTTTTCAGACAAGAATTAGGAGCTGCAACATCTCTGGGCAGCTGGCATAAAAAAACCCAACTTTATAGAGGCTAAGGAAGAAATGAAGGGAAAGGGAAACTAACTATAAAATGGACAACCACAGTGGAAGAAAACCCAAATGTATTTATTTTGAATATCTTTCAAATTTTCATAATCTTAAGTGCACATGAGTTGAGGGTATTTGCTAGCCCATTGCCACAGTAGTTTCTTGTTGCTTATCACTGTTCATGGGTGCCTGCAGTTGTATATAACTACTGGATGTTCTGAATGAAAATGTGGATTTGAATGTATTGGTTCTGGAAACAGAAGATTGAGGAGGAAAATTTATGTTACAGTGAAGTTATGGATGCTATTTGTGACCCTAAATCACAAGTAAGGGTTAAATTGCCTGGAAGTGCTATATAAAGAAATAAACATGAACCTATTGTTTGTAGGTTGGCTAAGGCTTCTGTTAGTTCACAAAAATAAGACGAATTATCTTATTTAATCAATTAATTTTGAAGCCCACTTTGTTTTTACCCATTTCCAAGAATGCACCTTCACTGGTTTACTATAACTTTTGAAATACCTGGTTCTCACAGGTGTTCCAGGATGGGTATAGCCTTATTAGGCCTTAGCCGGAACCACACATGAAACGGTTTCAAAGTTGGTTCTTTTTATTATCAGCTACTAGATACAGGAGTCAGGAAGGGGGTAAGCACGTGAAGGAGAAGGTTTATGTAGTCCAGATTTAAAACTTTGATACAGTTGTGTCTACAGCAACACCTTTAGAAACTTCTGCATTCACAGCAAGCAGTCTGCTAAAGGTTCCTTAGTTTATTACAGTGTTGACATGAGAGTGTTCAGTGAAATACATTGTGAGGTATAGTGGAAGTTACCTTAACTTTCACATACAGACTTCTTTTAAGAACACAGTTTAAGTACATTTCAAAGCCCTCTTTCAGAAGAATGTGAAATTCCACTGAATTGTAAAAGGCCACTTCTATACGGTTTATGTTTCCCTTTATATACTTGTCTTTGTCTTTTATGGCATAAGTTTCTCACGTTGTTTGCATTTTGTTCCCCTTTAACTGAACTTTAAATTTGACTTCTGTGTTTTCTAGATATTTTCACTTTTACAATACTGGACTGCAAAATCAACGAGTATTATATGTGCAAGACTCCTTGGAGGCTGACGCCAAAGTGTTTCTCGATCCAAATAAGCTTTCTGCTGATGGCACAGTGGCTTTACGAGGTCAGTGGGATAGACGGTTCTTAAAACAAATGTGGGCCTCAAGTGAAAAGTAGGTGTAGTTTAAGTGTGCTTAGCTATAAAAGCATGGAAAAGAAGGACAAGTAAATACAAAATTTGTACTGGCTGTACATTTCTATTGGGAGCAACTATGGATATGGATTTTCTACACATAAAAAAATAAATGGCAAAGAAGATAGGAATATTAGCTAATAACTGTTGGCTCCTTATGCGTATGGGAAAGTCATAATGAACATGATTTTGCTAACCTCAGATAATGTCTCCTTGTGTTCTCAGCATGTATTAATGGCTTTCCTGGAATGTCTATAATGTCTCCATTGATTGAGAGAATATGTGATAGACACCTCATTTTCAGAGTGCACTGTCTAGTCTAATGACTTTAAGGAATATGTGTCTAGTACTGATCATCAAGGAAAACAGCCTGGGAACTCTCCAAAGTACTACTTTGCCTTGTCATTGGCTGTCCAATTTGGAATCCAGCTGAACAGTCTCATCTATATTTGCAAAGTTCTGTAAATGAACTGGGCACTTTCCATTGCACCAACTGTTTTGTGCTGCCCTCTCTACCCACTGTACAGCCTAGCTACATTCAGTAATTCACTTTAGCTGACAGATACAAGGTATGCTTTTTCTCTGAGGATTATTTTAGTGATAAGAGGAGTGTTGTTCTTAACTTGACTCCTGTCTACTCACTCCTGTGAACTCCTAGATCAAGTGTTTGTTGGATTTTTAAAGTTCGCGAATGCCAGTGGGGAAGGGAAGCACGCAGGACACGGAGACAGGATAACAATATGATGGAAAATTTTATTTGTGTGGATAGGTGTAGAATACAAGGGTGTCATCGGGTCACGGGGTTCTCGGTAATCCCTTGCTTTCAAGCCCAAGGGCTTTGTGCAGCTGACCACTGGTAAGTCCCAGACCGGGTAGGCAGCATAGGGTAGTGTACCTAACAAACATAAACTAGGCTGTAAAAGTCCTTATAAGGTAAAGCTAACACTAAACTATTTACAGTGCGTGCTTAAGCGAAAATGGCACGGCAGCTCACCAGTTCCATCTTTGTTGCTGGAGAGATAAAGATTACTCCGTTCGGCAGGCCTGAAGGTCGCTCAGGGATTCACCCTGGGGGAGGCAGCTCCTGGGTGATCAGTCCAGTTGCTCTTTGTCGCTTGAGGTTCAGTTTCATGGTTCCTCCGACGAGCGCTTGGAGCATTGCACCTTTTGTAAACATTCTGACGGGAACTTTATCCAATCATTGCAAGTGTGCATGCCTACTATATTTTGTGTTGCTGTGGGTTTTTGCGGGCTTTTGTTTCTTGCTGCGTAACTATAGCTGGTAATTTTCCACCTGGCCGTAGCTGGTAATTTTCCGCCTGCTCAGAGACCTTTTGACCTGGTCGACAGGCCCTGCCAAAGGCTTGCCTGGCCTGGCCATATTCTGAGTAGGGATTCTGACATCTCCCCCCACATTGCCATGGCCAGCCTAGATTATGAGGCTGAGGTCGTCATCACTAGTGGTAGGAGTTACCTGCTATAGGCTTTCTATGTTACTAACACGTGCGGTGAGTTCAGAAAAGCGGGAGAGGGCGTACTTGAACAAGGTGCAAGCGCAACACATTATCGCCCCAATGCAACACAATATGACAAGAAGAGACCAAAAAAATTGTTTCCAGTCCCCTAAACTGAATTGGGAGGGGAGTTTTTTGGCAAGATTGTCCCAAAGATTTCCCACGTCACGGGCGACGATCTTTGTCTTCCATTTCGGCTATGATGTCAAAGATGTTGTGGGAAATTGACTCGATATAGAAGCAGCACAGATCTTCGAACTGAATTCTTGGTGAGCCAGGAGCACATTCCGTTTTCTTTAGCTAACAAAAAGTTTAACACAAAGCGATTTTGCATAACATAGTCTATGAGCTGGTCTTGTTGATGAGAAAGCAAGGAATTGGCTTTTTGCATCTGATTTCCTAAGTGTTTGATTTGGAGACCAAGGAGTCTGAGCTGTTCTTGCATGATGCCTAGGCCTGTGGGGTTAAAGGAAGCTAGGGCTACAAGACCGCATTAGAGCCAGGTAGCGGTATTCTTTGCCGCCTCGCGCTTGGTGCGATGAGGAGTGGTGACTGGTGCAGATGACAGGCTGTAAATGGAGGAGCTATGGATGGTGGTATGAAATAATGATCGTAGGTAAAGAACCTGAGTGTGATGAAGAGAATAAGTAGCGTTCGTGGTTTTATTAAATTGGTCAGAGATGTTGAACAAAAGGCATGATTGGGTGGTGGAGCAGAATTGATCCCATGCTGTTGAATTCCACTGGAGGGTAATACCCTTAATGTTTTATGGCTTTAAAGAACAGCAACGGGACGGAGGTGAGAGCTGAAGTTGGAAGGTTGCGTTGCAATGTTGGCGGTAGCCGAGGTGAGTGGGGTTATGTGTGGGTTGGTAAAAATTAAATTGGAAACACTGGATCTCTGCGTTGGGGTCGTAGTAGATGTGGTGGAGAGAGAGATGGGAGAGGGTGATGGCTCTCCTGGGATTATGAGAAATGTTAAATTGGGGATCATTTGTGGAGATGTTAGTGATGAATGTGTTGAGAGTAAAAAGGGGTTTGGCTGCGGCCGTTGCTGGGTTTGTACAGGTGACGCATTCGGTGGTATTCACAGTGAGAGTGACAGCTGCGGCCCATTGGAAGGGTGTTGTTTTGATTGTACAGAGGGGTGGCATCAGTAGAGATGATGACAGAAAAGAGCTAAAAAGGAAGGGAGACAATTAGGCTCATTTGCTTACCTAATTGCTGTGTGCTAGAAGGTTTTCTGGGAAAGGTGGTACTGGATTGCAGATGTGGAGCCAGTAGGTGTTGGGGTGCTGGGCAGGGTTTAGGATGGCTGCAGCCATGGGTTTTTGGGGTCCTTTAGGTATCGTGGGGTCCAGGCTGGTCGCTTGATAGGTTGGATTTCTGGCCAGCAGCTGGTACCGTGGTTGATATTGATAAGCGTGGTGTAAAGGTAGTTGTGCCAGCCATTGAAATCTGGGTTGGTGTTAGAAGTACGGAGGATTGATTTGAGGGTGCTGATTTTTTCGTTCTACAACTCGGTTACTTTCTGGGTGATATTGGAGGTGGATATGGTGGCTCACATTGTAAAGGTCGAAAAAGTGGCGTAGGGATTTGGAGGTGAAAGGTGGTCCGCTGTCAGATTGAATCTCATGGTGAACGGTGGTCCCCAGGCTGTGAATAATTTTTGGAGGGTTGCAACTGGTAGTGGTTGCGGTAGTTTTTCTCATAGGGTGGGCCCAAAGCTGGCGGGTTCCGAGGTCAACGGTGACTAGAGCTTTGGGAAATTGTTTTGCCCCCGGGAGGGGTCCCAGAAAGTCTATTTGCCAGGTATATCTCGGGGTGAAGTATATTTTGTCGTAAGTACATTTGGCATGCGCAGCTCGGTTGGTGCGCTTATATTGCTGGCATGCGATGCAGTGTTGAACAGCCTCACGCCACTTAGGGGACGAAATGTCCAGTTTTTCGGAGGGTCTTGTGCTAGGTAGGTCAATGAGGGCGAATCGGTCATAGAGTTTTCTTCCCCATTCTTGGTGGAGTCATTGGCTTGAGGGGTCCACGGGGTCGCTGGTCATGGTTGTCGGCGGGGATGCTTGTTGCAGTATGTGGACGTCGGTGTGGTCTTGAAGCTGATTATCAAGGAATTCATGGGCTCAATGGGTTTGTGGGCAGTGTGAGGGTATATGTGTGATAAAGACTCGGGGGAAAAGCGGCTGTTAACTGACTTTGAATCGTCTTCCAGGTATCAAGGTATTTGCTGGGGTCCCCACGGCCTGAGGCAACTTTGTAAATGAACATAGAGTCTACTCCA
The DNA here is from genome assembly GCF_052110815.1 of Crocodylus siamensis. NCBI lineage: Eukaryota > Metazoa > Chordata > Crocodylia > Crocodylidae > Crocodylus > Crocodylus siamensis. The sequence goes on along the minus strand of NC_143395.1, from coordinate 85,880,349 downwards.
AAGACAGGGATGTCTAAGTGGTGCACTTTGGTGGCATGTGTGACTGCGAGCTGGAAGCCGAGGAGTTCAGTGAGTTGTACAGATGTGGTGGGGTCTCCCTTGATGATGGAGAGTTGTTTGCATTTAAGGCAGTACATGCCTGCTTTTGGCTGTAGATTTTTCGTACTTCTGTCCGAGATGAACCATGGTTCCGAATTTCATGGATGGCATTTGAGTTTTTGTGGGTCCATTGATGCCATTGATATTGTGCTCATCATAGCAGGGAAATCCAGGTGGCCCTTGTGCCTTGGAACTCAGGAGGTGGCTCTGAATCTAGGTTGGGAAGGCAGGAGATAAATGGTGCCTCACCGGTGCCATTGTGTCTATGCCATGGATGTGCTAGTTCAAGGCCTAGGAGGAGTTTTCTTAGATCTCCATAGTGGTTTTCGGGTCCGTTAAGCTTTCTGTTGGAGAATTGGACGAATTGTTCTTCTTGTTCAATGGTATAAAAGATGTGGGTGGATGTCCAGTTGATTCGGACCACGATTGGTTTTAGTGGTTTGTAGCGATGTTGAGGTAAGGGTTGTGTTAGCGTTTGGATGAGAGCCTCAAGGGCTGCTTGGCGGTAAGCGTTCCACTCAAAGGATTTTTTCTTTTTTAAGAGGCTCTGGAGAGTCCGGAGGGCTGGGAGGCTCTCTTCCGTGATCCAGTGTCCGATAGTAGGTGACTTCTCCCAAGATTTTTTGGACATCTTTGAGTGAGTGAGGTTGTGAATTTTTTCAAGGGAGGAGAGGCTGGGGTCTTTGCAGGTCAGATTTAATGTGGACGGGGGAGATGGATAGTCCAAGGAAGCTAAAGCTTTCTTGTGCAGTGGCTGAGCTTTTCTTTTTGTTGATTTTCCACCCATCACTGTCTAGGATGGTTGTGACTTTTGCAAGTGTGTCATTCACTGATTTTTTTCATTGTCCCCTAAGATGGCGATGTCGTCCACATATGAGATGACAAGGGTGCCATCTCGAGGATGTACTTTGTCAAGGGTGGACTGTAGAAGGGTGCTACAGATAGCTGGTGAATTCTTATAGCCTTGGGGGCAAACTTTTGACTTGTAAATGCTCCTGTTGATGGAGAAATTTAATAGTCTATGTGTGTCCTCGATGGGGACATTAAAGAACTTGTCTTTGAGGTCAAGGGTTGCTCCCCGTCGGTAAGTAGAATTAATTAACATGCTGTGTAGTTCCATAAGGAAGTGCTTCATAACATATTGAAAGGGGTCGATGCGGGCATTTGCTTGACGGAAGTCAGTGACTAGGCGGTAGCTGGTTGGATCGTTGTGTTTCTGAATTCCCCAGCTGGGTGAAAGGAATGTGCTTTCGAGTATTTTTCCAATTCTTCCATCATGCAGAAAGTCGGATAGCAAGGTGGTGATGCTGTTATATCCAGCTGGTGGAGTACGGATCAAGCGGAACTTCCATGGCATGGGATTTTTTGCGTAGGGGACGTGGCGCTGGTGAGGATCTAAGGCGATTGGCAATGCTGAAAGTAATGTGGCCTGAAGTTTGAGTCTCCGGATTCTTGTTACTCCTATGATGTTTTGCTTGCCTAGAACTGCAGTGAGGTGATATTGACCAACTTGGCCGGTAATTGTGAACTTAACAATTTGAGCCTCTTGGGCGGAATTTACCCCTTGGATCCAAATTTTTCTTCGAGTGTTCTCGTGGGGGACAGTGGCCTGGATGACATTAGTTTGTGTTCCCGTATCCAAGAGGAATTTTACCGGCGTGTCTGGGGCAAATAGCGTGACAGGGTCGAGAGTCAGAGTCCGGTTTTAAGGCCGCTGCTGGTGTGGCCCCTTAATCGTTTTTTGCATGTTGGTCGTGATGGTCGTCTTGTCCTTTGAAGCCTTTTGCTCGCGTTAAGCTTAGTTGTGTGGCTGGGTCGAGGTTGTTGATTTCGGATTTCGTAAGTCCACTGTTATGGAGCAGGAACCCGAAAACTCTACGTTCAAAGGGCGAGCGTTCTGGGTACGTATGAGGTGGCTCGCGCACTCGGGATTCAGATCTTAGTTTTGTGGTGAGGGGCGCCACATGGGTGGTGTTGCCTCTCCTGAGAATTTCCAGGAGGTCCGTCATGGTATCCAGGAGGACACGGAGAGGTCTGCCTTCAGTGTTTTTGAGTCATAAGACTACACCGGGCTCTTGTTGAAGGAGGCTTTGTGTTGCTCTGGTGATGGCGAGTGGCTGGACTGGGATTTCGGTCGGGTCGGTCACGAACCTTTGGGGAAACTGTTGTTGTTGGTTGGTTAGGTTTAGTGTTGCTCCGCCTTGTGGGGGACCAGGTGCAGTACAAAATGCCCGCAACGGTGGTGACCAAGTCATATGATGTTTTGATGGCTCCCGGGGGAAGGCTGTACGCGCTGAGGTTACTGCTGGTCAGTAACAGACACACACACAGGATGGGGACAGGCCAGTGTCTGTTGTCAGTGACGTGCATGGCCATTCCAGCGTTTTGATGCCAGTTAACAGTTCTACAGAGGTAAATAGATTCTTTGAAGTCGACCATATCTGTGGAATTTTCTAACAAGAAGCATCCAATCCATCCCATTATGGATTCTCCAGGTCGGCCACCGGTTGACGTGACCAAGTCTTTTAGTTCTGATGTTGTGCGGGACCGGTGAATGGTGTGTTGCGTGGTATTCCCCTGCTGGTCGGTTGTGATCTTAGTTACCGTGATGGGACACGCTTTGGCAGTTGGGGTCTCCGGAAGGAGCAATGGATAAAGGTCGGATTGTGGGGGTTTCTTGGCGGGCGGTGTTTTTGGTGCAGTAGGGTACGGTGGTGGCAGTTCAGGCTTTTCCTGGTATGCTTTGTCTTCGGTTTGACAGGCCGTCTCGGTGGTGTGTGGTTTTGATGGTGTGGCAAAGAAGTTTGTATGGAGGGTGGCTTCGAGGCTTTTGACATGGCGAAGCGCGTCCAGGAGTGCCTTCGTGCATTTGCTTAACATATGCTTTGCACTATATGTGTTGACAAGTCGCCTTTTATGGTGGCTGTCATGTAAGTGGCCTGTGAGGGTGGTGATTAACTGGGCTACTAATTTTGCTGCCCACTTCTTAACTCCATCACGGAGATAAATCCGGCCTTCAATGAGTCTGGTTGGCTGTCTGCGGACGCCATATTAAGATGGAAAGTGACATGGTGGAATAAATCCTTGTCCACCTCCGTCGTGCGTGATTCCCCGGGACATTGACATCCTGTTTGTGACGCCATGTCGGATTTTTAAAGTTCGCGAATGCCAATGGGGGAGGGAAGCAGGCAGGACATGGAGACAGGATAACAATATGATGGAAAATTTTATTTGTGTGGATAGGTGTAGAATACAAGGGCGTCGTCGGGTCACGGGGTTCTTAGTAATCTCTTGCTTTCAAGCCCGAGGGCTTGGTGCAGCTGACCACCGGTAAGTCCCAGACCGGGTAGACGACTTATATAAAGACAGGACGGCTGGGTCACGGGGTTCGTGGTAATCCCTTGCTTTCAAGCCTGAGGGCTTGGTGCGGCTGAGTACCAGTAAGTCCCAGACTGGGTAGGTAGCATAGGGTAGCCTACCTAACAAACTAAACTAGGCTGTAAAAGTCCTTATAAGGTAAAGCTAACACTAAACTATTTACAGTGCTTAAGTGAAAATGGCACGGCAGCTCACCAGTTTCATCTTTGTTGCTGGAAAGATAAAGATTACTCCGTTCAGCAGGCCTGAAGGTCGCTCAGGGATTCACCCTGGGAGAGGCAGCTCCTGGGTGATCAGTCCAGTTGCTCTTTGTCGCTTGAGGTTCAGTTGCATGGTTCCTCCGACGAGCGCTTGGAGCGTTGCACCGTTTGTAAACATTCTGACGGGAACTTTATCCAATCATTGCAAGTGTGCATGCCTACTATATTTTGTGTTGCTGTGGGTTTTTGCGGGCTTTTGTTTCTTGCTGCGTAACTATAGCTGGTAATTTTCCACCTGGCCGTAGCTGGTAATTTTCCGCATGCTCAGAGACCTTTTGACCTGGTCGACAGGCCCTGCCAAAGGCTTGCCTGGCCTGGCCATATTCTGAGTAGGGATTCTGACAGTGTTGTGTTGCCTTTTTTTTTTAAGGTGTATGGACCAGGAGTGGTGTATAGGTTGTAATGCAGTAGAACTTAACTAGTCCTTCTGTTTGGGCATAGGCTAGCTCTATTAGAGTGCAACTCCCCATTCTTCCCTTCCAAATACATATCACAACAAATATTTTTTAGTTAAGAGGAAACTGCTTACAGGTTTAGTCAAAGACAGATCCTTACTAAAAGGCCAGATTTGCATTGTAATTCTGGATTCAAATTTCATGCAACATGTAAAGCCAAAACCTTCATCATAACACACTTGGTTTTAGGGGTTCAAAGTCCAAATTTTTATAACTTGTTCAGGGATGAAGAGATGGAGAATGTAGATAGTTGTTTGGGGATTTTCAGACACTTATTTATTTTTTTATTGTAAAGGCTAATTTTGTGTTTAAGTAATTTTTCCCATAGGTTTTGACCAACTTCCAATGAAACATGGGCAGGGTTCCAGCAGAATTTGTGTGGTTTCCCCCCAGTTCACGTTAATGGGCTGTTTCCTGGCTCTGTAGATTTAGTGGTGCCTGCCAAATGGGCTGCCCCACAGATGGAGATTTAAGGCCTCCCAGTTCTCTGCAGTGGAGCTAGGGTTCTGTGGATCAGAACCTGACATTCAATATGTATCTTGGATCTCATAAAGTCTGCCTGAAGGAGGATTAAAGCCTGCTTCCCATTCTTGTGGAGCAGACCAGAGAGATCCCTGGGAGCTGTGAAGTAGTTGTATTCTGAGCCACTCAGTTTTTGTAGTCTTTTTCTGTTCATGAGCTGCACTCACCATGGAGCAGATGACCCTTCAAGGGGACCATACTAACTGGCCTAAAATGTATTGTGCAGAGTCAGGTTTTCTATATAATTGTACCATATTGATCCAGTTGTAGGTTGATCTTACATTCAGAGTCTACTGTGGTTTTTTTTTATGGGACTTTTTGAAGTGGGGGCAAACGGTTTACTTAGCACTGTAAAAATATGGGATATATTGTAAAATCATTACCTTCTCTGGCCTTTTGCAAAGCTGGTGTGTTGCAAGAGTGGGAACATCAGGTGTTTTAATGTCGTCATCATGACCCTATTCTTATCTGGGTGATCAGGAGAAGGTGCCATATTTTCTTGTGTGCAGATACCCTGGAAATTGGAGCATGTGTAATATGTGAGACAAACAGTGAGAGTTCTTATGGGGGAAACCAAAAGTAACATCTACAGTAATCCACAGGGAGTACAACAGTGAGCAGGTTGTCTCCCTAGCTGCTGCCTCTCAATTACTCAGTCAAGGAAATATTTTTTTTTCTCTATTCTGCTTTCCAAAAACAAGGCTTGTGTTATATTCTGGGGCATGTCATATGTGAGAAAATATAGTATTTAGATTGTATGGTTGCAGAAGATATGCATTAAAAATGGTAAGGAAAGGTAATTTTTAAATGAAAGAGGAGGTCTGGTAGGGAATTTGATTCACATAGGGCCAAGAAATGGCCTTCTGAAAGTACCATTTATCTAGGAAAAGAGTCTTAAGATGTTTGTAATTATTAAACTATGAAGGGGCAAGTTCTGACAGATTTTATTAGGGAGCAGCACTGCTGGGTCCAACAGGAAAGTGCAGTTGCTTACTGACTTTTTACATGTAATGATTTATCCTAAATAGAGGATTAGAAATGATAAGCCCTCACCCTCAATAGGTGTCAATAGTGGACAAGGCAATAGAAAACAAGAGTTCTGCCTACATGTCTTTTTAGTGTAAATTAGACCACACTTCTTTAAAAATCATTACATAATGCATGTAAATAACTTGCATCATGCTTCATGTCAGACGATGGGGATGAAGTGGCTGATTGCTGGCTACCGAAGACCATTAGTGCTACCAGTAGGTTTCTGCTACTTGTTGGTTGAAGCACAAACCACAACTGTTTAAAAAAATGTTTAGAGATCTTTAAGTGAGTCTTAGTTTTTTTTAAAGCTTGTCCATGTAGCTAATCATATACTACGCCACAATAATTGTATTTATTTTTGTTAAATAAGCTGGAGTAAAACTCTGCAGAATGATCAGCTTAACTCCCCTTCAGTTGCTCAGTGAATATAATTATTTAACTGTTTCTCTATTTTGACTTTTCACACTGTTCAGAATTGGATATGTGTCAAATAGTAAAAAGTTATGCAGCAAAATAGTGAGATAAAGTAGATTGTTATTGTAATCATTGTTTGTTTGTCTTTTATCTACAGGTTATGCATTCAGTGAAGATGGTGAATATTTTGCCTATGGTCTGAGTTCCAGTGGCTCAGATTGGGTCACAATTAAGTTTATGAAAGTAGATGGCCTGGAAGAGCTTTCGGATATATTAGAAAGAGTTAAATTTAGCTGCATGGCTTGGACCCATGATGGAAAAGGCATGTTCTATAACTGCTATCCAAAACAAGATGGAAAAAGTGATGGTAAGTCAGTCACATATCATCGGTTTGTTGTGGGAAATGACTACACCTTGTCTTAGCTGGCTGGTGTGGTAGTAGCTAGAGAACATTTCCAGAACAAGATCTCCGAAGAAATGCCCTTAGAGAGTTGAGAAATTTGCTAAATACTGCTTTACCGCTTTCTATTCCAACTCTACTTTACAAAAGACTGTTTAGATGAGTTTTCTGCTTCTACGTTGCACTGCCCCAGTCCTGCAAAATACTGTATTTACTTGAATGCAAGATGAGCTCCCCCTCCACACGCACATACTGGCATGGGGAAGGGGAAAGCCCCTCATCTTATATTTGCATATAAGGAAATGTCATTAAATACATTCCCTATCATTAGTTGCTGCCAAAAGCAACATGTGCTTAGTAATGGAAACCAGCTATGAAGTTGATCAAATGCAGGTAACGCTGAGCATGACTATGAAACGTGTGGTTCATATTGGGCAAACATACTCGTGGGAACCTACTATAAGGATAGGTTAGTGCAACCCATGTGAATCAAGTATATGGTAGAGCTCATTGTGCACAGTCCCTTTCAGCACCAACTTTTTAATGTTATGGTGAGCCACTACATGGACTACATTTGAACTTCATTCCTACTGCTGAGCTGTGCCTTTCTTTACCATTTCCAATGATCCCTGCTTCTTCACGAGCCTTAAATATCTGGCAAACATCACCAAATGGGCCCCAAAACAGTTCACCCAAAAACCCTCTGTGGCTCCCTCTCTCAGCCTGTCATCCAGGAGGTGGGGCTGACCAGGTTGCCCTGTGACTCATTTGCATATCAATTTTTGGAAGGTCCCAGGATGCATGTCAAAAACAACTGCATCCTTTGTGGGGGGTATCTGAAACACACGCATGCTGAGCAGTGCTGAGCTGTGGGGTCACCATGGCTCAATGTTGTTGACTTATGTTGTTATTTTAGAAAAATATTAATGTTTTCTTAAAAAAAAACCTTTTTCTCATGATACCAGTATCTTTTTAGTTAGTTATACTGTTTCTTAGATGGGAAGGCTGTAAACATCATCTTGTATTTACGTGATTCCAATACCCTTTAAAAACTTTTGACGCTCATTAAATACTGTAAGGTCATTGGTTTTTCTAGGAAAAAAAGTATGAAAGCAGAGTCCTCAGATTTAGAATATTCATCGTGCATGCATCTCCTCCTTGCTGCCCTGCCAGCATACTATCCTGTCGTGACTTGTACAATAAAAAGAAGAATGGCACCTGACCCAAAGCAATCTATTACAGTTGAAATCCTTGAATAGTTCCTTTTTCCACAAACTTGTGTTCCAGTGTACAGAAGTACAGCCAAAAAGTTTCTTTCTTTGGAATTTTAAATGTATTTTTATTGAATACTAATCCAGTCGACTTAAATTTCTGAATTGTTCCAGGCACTGAGACCTCCACTAACCTACACCAGCAGCTCTTTTACCACGTACTTGGGACTGAGCAGTCAAAGGATGTTTTATGTGCTGAATTTCCTGATGAACCAAAATGGATGGGTGGAGCTGAGGTATGATATGTACCTTATGGTTGATAAGGTACAACTATATATGTTTTTCAGCCTTTTATTGAAGCCAGATAGTTAACTTTTTTTCATTTAATATTTGAACATTTTTTTAAGCTTGAAAGTCAAGAACTCAAAAGTTAAGAAATGGCAGAAGTAAGGTTGCCTGAGTAACCTTCATTTTACCCCCATGTTTTTATGCATTATAATGTAACTATATTTAGGTAATCATGTAACAGCCCATCCCATGGACCCATACATCATTCAAAATCCAGGATAGATGGTACTGATTTAGTGAGCAGGTACAGAATCTTAGGGTTGAGAGGCAGAAGGCATTATTCCTAAGCCATCTCTGCATGGAGAATTCTGTTTTCCTTTATATCATTCTGTGGCTCCATGCTTAATTACTGCATTAAGAGCTCATTGTAACCATATCTGAGGGTTTCACAAATATTGATTTACTGTATTTACTCAAATTTAAGATGACCCTGAATGTCAGATGACCCCCTCCAATAAATAGATTCTGCATATTGAAAATTTATAAATTTATTATCATTTTCCATGTATGGAATCAAATTATTGGAGGATTATCATTTGTCCCTCTCCCCGCTACTGCAGTTGGTGGAGGGAGAGGTGATTGAGGGGGGCAGTAATGGGGCAGGTGGTAGGAGGCAGGCAGTTGGGAGCGGTGGGGGACATGCAGTAGTGTGGCATATGGTAGGGGGCAGGTAATATGGATGCAGTGGGGCAGGCAGTGAGAGGCATGCAGCTTTCTCCCTGCTGCCTGCCCTTCCCCACTTACTCCCCCATTTTTGGCAGCCCACTCCCACACCCTCGGGCTGCCCCAATTTCCCCTTTCCCTCTTCACCTTCCTCCACTCTGCTTCTGCTGTCTGCAACCTCAGGTCCCCACCACCCTTCTCCCATTTTCCCCCCACACACGCACCAAAGGCTCTCCCCAGTGCCTGCACCTCCAATCCTCCACTCCCTTCTTATCGCAACCTGGGGAATGGACCTGTAGAAGTGAGGTGGAGCGGGTACTGCTGCTATGGGCCTGGCCTGGAGCATGTGCTCCAGGCTTCAGGGAGGACAGAGCTTGCTGGCGCAAAGCAAAGGTAAGGAGGAGGGCAGCAGAGTTGGGGAGAGAGATGGAAGCAGTGCAGGGGCCAGAACTGGGAGCTGCAGGGGAGGAGTGGCAGGGTGTGCAGAGGTAGCAGGGGGAGGCGAGTGGAGCTGTGTCTTCAGCTCCAGGTTGGGGCCAGAGCCACAGCAGCTGCTTGCCCTCCTGCTGCCTCATGCTTGACTGAAAGGCAAGGGGCTTTTCCCCCTATGTTAAATGGGGAAAAATCTTGTCTTCTAATCAAGAAAACACAGTACAGCTCAGTTCTCATTGACCTTGGGTGCGGCTATGATTTCTCAGAAATTAGTTGAGACCTTACAGTCTGATTTACAGAGGTAGCAAATACATGAGGAGAACTTTATCCAAAAGGATTTGTCCCCCTATTTGAAGCCACAGCTTTGAGTTAAGAAAATAGTCTCTATATACAATGCAGACTTACATCCTTAAGAAAGGGATCTACAGCATGCCAAGGGAGAACTGTAGCTTTTATTTCGAAAAAATATTATTATCTAGGTAGATAGATTGGTAACTGTACCCCTACCAACCCGTCAAGTGACTACTGTCGTTCACTTGACAGGCCAAAACACTTTACCAGTTAAAGTATTTTAGTCCTGTTACAAAGTTCATACTGTGCACCCATCACTATTCCTATGCTTTCACTTGCCATCATATTCACCCTCATCGTCATCACTGTCCTCACTGCTGTCCTTATTGTCCTCTTTGGAGGGCTTGCCTCTGAAAAATCTATGCCAGTCTCCTCTCCACCATATGAGGTCCACTGTCTTTTTCTCATCGTCCTCTTGTGTCTTTCAGTAGTATCAGTATATTTCACTTAGCCCCATTTTAATACAGTCCTTGACTGTGGGGTCCGAGTGCCTATTTGTGAACAGATTCCTGATTTACCACAGGGCATACCTAAAAGAGGAAATTACCTGGTAAAAGTGGTCTGTCAGGGGCCTTTGCTGTTTGGTCAAGTGCCCATACAAGACTGCTTTTCTGGCCAGGATTCTGAAACTTGTCATCGCCAGGAGTGCACATATATTCTTCCACAACTTTCTGGTGTATGGGCAGTCCCAGAAGAGGTGGTTGATTTGTTTCTGCCTGCTAGTAGCAGGTTAGCCTCAGGCAGTTCAGTGGACCTCAGTACAAACTATGTGTAAGATTAGTCCAGAGCCCTTTGATTTACCACACTGCACATTGGCCTGGGCCCCACCCAAGTCAGCAACGTTGGAAATTACAGTGACCCACAGCTCAGTGCAGCTCAGTATGTGTATGTACTCCAGATAACTCCACGCAAAGAATCCATGTGCTAATCAGCCCGCATTCATGACTGGAACCTGGTGTTCTTGTAACAAGTCCTGGGTGCTTCAGAAATTTATATGCAGATGAGGCACAGGGCAACCTGGTCTGGCTTCACTTCATGGAGGTTGCAGTCACACTAATTGTATGCAACAGATTGAAAGAGGGGGCAACAGAAGGATTCTGGGTGATTTGTATGCAGTATCACGGCTCACCACAATTTGAAGAGTTAGTGGTGAGGGGGATTATGCTTAATGTGAACTATCATATATCTTATTCAGATGGGCTACATTAAGCTGTTCTTGTGGTTGGCAGGGGAAGCACCATGACCACGTAGGCAGGCTCCCCAGGGTAGGTGGTTGTCCCTAATATGTCCTCCATAGGAGGTCTATATTGAGTAGATTTTTGGTGTTGGAGGTGGAACTGGAGCTTGCTCCATCTACTCCATGCATTGGCCTGGTATTGCAGTGCTTCCAGGAGCCGGGCAATAAACAAACAAACAAAAAAAGGTTCCCATTACCATGTTTTCCCAACATGGGCCATGTGCTTTACTTTCATACTCAGTGTTTTTGTTGTATTTAATCAGTTTCATACTTGGTTTCCATTGCTGAGCACATGATGCTTTTGATAGCAGTTTAATGATAGACAGTGTTTTTAATGAGGTTTTCCTGTATACGATTATAAGACAAGGGTTTTTTTTCCCACGTTAATTGGAAGGAAAAACTTCATTTTGTATTTGAGTAAATGCATTATTACATACAAAGTGGAACAGCTTCAGTAGGAGCAGTTGAGAGCACTCCTATTCACAAATAACCTCAGTGCTTTCCTTTCTGGGTTCAAATACCCTCAGACAGGTCTCCCATATTCTGGGTTAGTGCTCTAGAAGCAGAGCAAAAGCATAGTGGTAGCACCACAAGCTATATTTCTGGCTTTATTTTTTGGACTGTGATCTGGTAGATGCTCTTACAGCATGCATAATTGGAATGAACTCTGATTACAGAGACAAAAGAATGCCTAGTTTGCAGACATTAATTGGTTGTGTGATGGGGTAAGTGCCGTGGGTATGCCTTGATGCATAATTTTAGGCACATAAGCTTTTATAATGAGGCTTTTAGGTTCCTCCCTGGTTTGTTTGCAGGCAACCAAACAAGCATTTTAAGGATTGCACTTTTGAAGTTAAGCAGGCCTATGTCCTTTTAGGGATTTAGCCCTCCTTGAATATTTCAGTTTAAGTCAATTCCCAGCATAACATAGCCACTTCCAGAAGAAGGTATCAAATTTAGTTCTGTAGTACAACATTCAATGGACTTAGTCATGAAACTCTTCTTTCTCTTCCTGCAGTCTCCTCCAAACAAGTCTTGTTCACTGTCCTGTGTGAACCACTCTGCATAATTGTCCATATGTTCCTTCTTTAAGTAAACTGTAGTAGTATAGCCATGCTTCATTGAGGTAGGCATTTTCTAAACCAAATATTATGAATTTTAACTTTTTGTTGAAACCTATTCACTAGCAAAAACTAAACAGAATATAAAAACTAGAACATTCATGGAGTTAAATTATCAAAAGGATGACATTTAGAAACTGTAATCCTTATTTTCCTATTTTTGTAAATAAACTGGCACCTTTCTCTGGTGACAGATGTCTTGTAATAATGTACCCACTGATTCATACTGGTGATGCACATTATTGTTGAAATAAAGTATGCATGATTTCCTGAAAGTTAATTTCCTTTTTGGGCACTGGGGACTGTCATAATACAGGTATCTTTTTTATGCCAGCTTGGGGTTGAGTGGTAATGTTCTGTTGTCCAGAACAAACAGCTTGATCCATGGGTTACAGAACAGTAGTTGGTGACTGTTCCCTTCTCTAGGTTGATGGAAGAAATTCCTCTAATAGAGTGGAAGAAATAAGAGAGGCAAGGCAGGTATCTCTTGATGTTAGAAATGTAGAGCTGAATATGAATGCTGTGAGGAAGCTTTGACTGTTTTCATGCTGAAAGGCAAAGGGCCTGTTTCATGAGGTCCATTTGTCTTTGTCTTTGAGGACCATATTCCTGTCATCTCTGCAGCTGACTGAACTGGTTTCATGATCACAAAGGGGAACTTGACACACTTACATACTAATGAAAAATATGGTTCTTTTACTGGAAAACTTATCTTTGATGTCTTGTGATAACAAGAAGATACGGCCCATAGTTTGAATGATCAAACATACTCTCTGTCATTTTTTGTAGCAAGAATTTCTTTACTTGTACAATATGAAAACTAAGAGTATAGGGAAGCTACCATATTGAAAGAGGTTGCTGCTATGAAGAGAAGCGGAAAAGGTAATGAGTAGAAAGACTTGTGGTTATTGTTGAATTATTGTTTAACTTGCATTTGAGTACTGTCTTATGATTGCTTCTTTAAGTTCTAGGAGAGATCAATTTAAAAAATCCTGTATTTGTGGAGGGAAGGAGAGTAACTGGTGGAGAACTTAAAACATTGAATCTGTAGCTAATCTCTGGCTTCATACATACATTACAGCCAGACATTCAGGGAGGTTAGATCAAGTAAAAAAATGGCTGCCCTATCTAACTTGGTAATTAGATAGGTGCCAGGAGTCTAGGTCAAGGTAAATCAGGGGAAGGGTGGGTGGGATAAGAGGCTAGTGGGGAGGGATTGGGGAGATCAGGGGGGTTAATAGGGTCTGCATTGAGAGGCTTTGGGGGGATAGAGGGTACTAGTGGGATCTACGGAGGTGTTGGGGCTCTCTGATCCTGTCACCCCAGGACCGTCCTCGGGTTCCCCCCCCAGCCACCAAACTTCCCCCAATCCAATTGAAGTAAGCCAGGGTGGGTCAAGGGGCAGGCAGATGTGGGGGTTGTTGGCTCTACAAGTGACGTTTGATGGGATCAGTGAGGCTAGTGGCTCTGCAGTAGGGGAGCTGTTGGGATTGGGAAGAGCTTTCTTCCCCTCCTCTGACCAGGGGCTATTTTTAGCCCCAAATCCTTTCCAGCCCCAGACAAAAAACTCCCCTGGCAAAACAATCCCCCCCCCCCGATCTTCCTACCCCAGTTTACTTCAGTTGCCCCCCCGTCACTGGCAAATGCTGGTAAAACCAGCACTAGGAGCAGATCGGAGGTTTAGAAGGCTCAGGGAAGTCAGTGGGACTGACTGGCTCAGGGAAGTGTGTGTGTGTGGGGGGGGGGACTGGGAGGTAAAAACAACCTGGTACTGGGAGCAGGGTATGAAAAGCTCAGTTGTGGGGGGGGGCACCTGCTGGGCTTTCCCAGCCCCAAGGCTGCACTGGGACCATGTACAGAAGTTCACTTAGACTCATCTAGCAGAACCCAATCTAACAGTGCATCTCTGAGGTACGGTTAAATTAGGTTGATTAATTTAGACCTCTTCAACCTTCCTGGAACTTCTGTACCTTTCTCACTTAGATTGACACAACTGGGGATCTGAGGGTAAGGTCTGCAGGTGGCTGAACTAAGTTAGATCAGGTAGCTGTTTTTAACAAGATCTAACCTCCCCCTGACCTCCCCAAATGTTTGTATGTACTCTGTATCAACTGTCCAGCAAAACAAAGGTTTGAAGTCTCAGTTCAGAAAATAACAATGAACTCACTTAAGTGAAAGAATAAGCTTATCACAAATTGTGTAGTTAGTAAAAATGTTACTCGTTAGTTTTAATTACTAAAACTCTTTTAATTGCTATAGTACAGTAATTTTAGGTTGGTGGATCCGATCCCCTCCCTCAACTGCTACTCATTGTGTAAAATAGGGAAATAAGACTAGAATCTCTTTTTGATACGAGGTCTTTGGTATGGCCCCATACAAATCTTATTTGGCAAAATTTGAAAGTATGCGTGAAAATAGAAGGGACAAAATTTCACTGAAAAAAGAAAGTACCTTTAAAAACAGATGCTGTAAGCATATGAAATATTTACTGGTGTCCTTGTCCTTCCTAATGTTCTGATTTTCTCTTAATGCACTATCATCCCCTGCAATGTAACCCTGAATACCTAATTAAGAGTTGTATATTTTATTATATAGAACTGTCTATTTTATTCAGAGTTTTATATACAGAGTATTAGTGAAGTAACAAAAGTAAGTTTTTATTGCATTTGGCTTGACATGATCAATACAGTGAAAAGAGCTGGTTCCTTTTTCATTTTATACCATCAAACTGCGTCAAACCTCTGACAACTGTTGAGTTGCAGAAGTATAAGACTCCACTTCCTTGTTCATTATTCCATGGTACAGCTAGCACAACTCATGCAGTGTGATTTGAACATAATCTGCCAAGACTGAAAATGTCCTTTGCAAATAAATATGAATATGCTTCCAGCTCCCCACAGATATTTATTGTTTGAGAGAAATTCAGTTAATTTTCATTCTGACTTTATTGAGGGTAGAAGGAGAATCATTCATCTAACTTCCCAGTAGAGGGCAGTGTGTAACAAATTTCTAAACATGCTTTGTCACAAAGCATCTTATGAAAAGCGGAAAAACTCACTTGTCATATTACAAGTGTTTGTGTAGCTCAATTTTTTTTAGGTTTAGTACACCCCTGGATACGCCCTTTGGAAAATGCCATCTAAGTTTGCACTCTTCTTTTTGACTACAGAGAGATAATAGAGCAATTTTCTGTGGCAAATAAGTCCGAGAGACTAAAACTCTGGATTTCTATTTCAAATATCTGGGTTTATCTTGTGAATCATATTTATAAACCTACCAGTGCTAACATTGTGTGGCACCCTGTTTCACCCTTAAAAGGATTTCAAGGCACTCCGAGGTGCTGTGGCACCCTGCCTGAGAATCAATGGTATAGCATGTTCTTGTTTTCTTTACAAACTGGTACAGCATATATCTCTAATGCAGCTAGTGTTTTATTTTCAGAATAAAATAATAAGGTAAAAGTCTTTCCTAGTTGATAGCCTTAAAGAACCACCATTCTATTATTAGAAAAGTTAACAGAATAAAAACAACGTAAAACCAAAACATAACCCTTCCTATCCAAATTTGCCGGTATTGAAGCAAAAAACATGTTTATGATAGGGTTCAGTATTTGACTGGTTAAATAAAGTTTTGTCAATTGACCGGTCAAATATGGGTAAAAAATTGTAAAAAATTGACAAGTTTAGATAACACACAGAAAAAGTACATTTTTTCCATTAAGAAATGGATTGAAAGCAATAAAAGTCATATTTCTGTCAAGAAAACTACAAAGAAGTAAAATTTTCAAACTTGTTTTTTGTAAAATTGCTATAAACTTTAGTCAAAAATATGCTGTCAATTGACTGGTAATTAGCAATATTTGACCAGTCAGCTGACTGGCTTGCAGCCCTAATTTATGATATGCTCTCTTAATGCATTATATTTGGGCTCTGAACTGCAAAGTGGAATATGGTTTAATGTTAGAGCTGTCAAATTAGGCCTTGTCCACACTAAAGTTTTTTTTCTGTAAAAGTACCCTTTGCCTTTTGTTATTACAACTGGTGAATTTGAATTTTTTTATAGGAGTAGGTAAAGAAACTCTTTTTTTACTACAGTTATTCTGATTAGGCTCTGCTTACAATTCTGGGGGCATTTCTTGCTGTTAAAATCCCAGACTATCTTAACTGCTGCAAATAGATATAGAATAGAAGTAATCATTTGTCTGGCCAGGTACCAGACTTCAGCATTTAAGCACCTTGCAATGCATCAAAAGCAGAGGAAGCTAGTGCCAACATGTGAGTACAGAGATACATTTGTTAATACCCTGCAATCTTGGGAGGCTGCAAGTTGTACTCTGCACTAGCTTTTTAAAAAAAAAAAAAAAAAGTGTTTTTCTATCCTTTTCCAGACTCTCTTTCTAAACCTCTTGGGGCATAACTCAAAAAGTACATATATGTGCAGATACTTAAACTGAAGTGAGATTACTCTTGGACTTAAAGTTAAACCTATGCTTGAGTGTTTGCAAGGTTGGGACCTTGGTTTGTTACTGCCTGGGATACAGGCTGTAGCTAGCTCTTGTATTTGCCTACAGTGGGGAAGAGGAAGAGGTGAGAGCTCATCCTGATGTGTTCCTTTTTGAGTTTTGCCATAACAACAGAGGCCATAAGCAGGCTGTCAAAAAAGTTAGCGGTCTGGTCCAATGACTGTTGTCAACTGCCACCTTAAAGATTAGTTACAGAGTGTATTAAATGTAAAACTGGACCACAAATCTAAAAGTACAGTAGCTGTTTGGTAAAATATTCATCCCACAGGGAGATGGTTATTAGGGGGTAACTACTATATGTAATTGTTGATTAATTAGCTGAAAAATGTATTAAAGAAGCCTTCACTGCAGGAATGTATCAGCACCACTGTAAAGTGTCACTCGGAGTGTTCTTAAATTAATTGTTCCATAGCATACTATGTTATGCTAATACTGCTAATGCCATTTTAACAGACACAACAGCTTTACATTGAACTGTCAGCAGATATAATGGGTTATCTCTGAGCTATCTTTTGCTAGTCATGCTGGAATATAGCTTACTTTTTGCTGTTGACATCACCATGGCTTTTGTGCTTCTAGAAATTAAATACTGTGCAGGTGGCTACTGGCTACTACTACTCCAGAAGTGCCAACTGTCTCTCACTTGCTTTATGGGAACACTGAGTCCAGTTCCTAACTAAGCCACTTAGCTCCACTTGACTGCCTGGGTACATTTGTTCTATTCCATTAGCATTGTATTATGTGATAATGACCATTCTCCTGCTTGGTATGCAAAGGACAGAGAGGTTTGAGGAAGAGCAGCAGGCTGTAAAATAATCAGGTATGTGTAATGATTTCAGCTTGTGAATTACAACAGCATTAACAGTGTTTGGAGTCAGAAAGTCAATTTGTGTACCCTCAGACAGATGTCTTCTGTAGTCACTGAAGTTTACTGCATTAAAATATTTTCTTCATAGCTTGTTAAGCAAAATAAATCAGGAGCTGATTACTGTAGTATAATAGGTTAAGAAGAGAGAGGCTAGTTTCTTTGTATAGAAGTAGAATACATTTCATATAGTATTAAAGGCTTCTCTCTGAACCTGAAAGTAAGATTGCATCCCAGTATCTAAGGTTGCACTAGTGACAACCCAGTTATTTTTAAGAGCACTGTCATTAGTGTTAATGAAATCTTGAGCACTGTCAAAGTCTTCTGGTAAACATTAAAATACTGCCGTGATTGGGATCTGAGGAGTTGTGTGTCCTATCCCAAAAATCACAAGTCCTGCCATACCACCTGTGTTTGGGACGAAGCATACAATTCTGCAGAACTAAGTTGCACCACAGCAAGGCTGGGGACAGCCTGATCCTGCTGATCATGTTGGGGGCAGCTCTGTCCCCTACCGCCAGGACTGCCTTGTTGCCTAATCCTGAAGCTCAGCATGAGGATTGGACTAGGAGTAGGGCTGTCTGGGGCTGCTGTTGACTATTAGCTGATTGCACTGGCCCCAGACAGCCCTGGGTCCAGTTTGAGAACATGTGCTTTTGTCTATTCAAAACAACATGTTTTAGACATGTAATGGTTGCTCTAAAATTAAGGAAGCTAATCACTTTGAATTGCTGTGTGCCTGCATGGCAGTGTTGGCAAAAGTGTGGATCCTTTTACACACTCAGTCTTGTGATTAGACTTCAGCAAAGTGGAAAGGAATCCTACAGCCTGGCTTTTCACCAAGAATATCCTGCTGTCTGTTCTCAGGCATTCCGCAGTGGAGGCATAAGATCTTGGCCAGTTGGTAACCCCCTTCATGAGTTTTAGGATGAGGGACAGTTGAGGAAGTACAGTGGAAGATTCTTGTGCAATACAGAACTCTGTAAATAACCACAGATGTCTTGGAAGCCATGCAGAAATGAATGGAAAGCCAATGGAGTACTCAACATACTTCTGTGTGCTCGTATTGACTTGTTTTGGCTAGCAATCGGGGGAAAAAAACCCATTCCTTTCTGCTAGGTATCTGAAACATCTTTATGGTCTACTACAGACATTTACCCATGTACCTTTTCATCCCACTATGTGCCAGAGATCCGACGAGCTGACATGCACTGTGCTGTATTGTGTGCAGTTTTATGAGCACGTCAATGTGAAGAAAATGGCGGCAGCGCACTTTTGAACTGAAACACCTCCAATGTGTTTCAGTTCAAAAGTGCACCACTGTCATTTTTCAGTAATGACGTGCATTTAGCTGCTTATACAGCTGTATGTGCTGCAGTGCTGGGTGCTTTTAAAAGCATCTGTGCAGTGCAAGCATGTGTACAAATGCAGTAGTTTCAAGTAGAGCCACTACAATAGTATCAGGTATAGGTGACACAAGCCTGAATAACTGGTAACAGCAGGAGGGGGGCAACATTGCGTTGGATATCTCGCATCAGGGAGGGGATCCTATAATGTTACCGAACCATGGGAACTGAAAAGAGGAGCTGACATGCTAACCTCAGTGATGTTAACAGCTAAAAACTCTTTAATTCCTCAAGACTTTACTATTTGCCTGCCAGCATCACATCCTAGATAAAATGTTGCTTCTATCCAACTTCCCTTTGACAAAATCTTCTTCACAGGTGTTACTAGATTTATGTAGTTCTTGGTTGTCGGTTAGCAAATATGGTTGTTATTAAAGGGGGTGTTTTCAAAAGCATTTTAAGGGTTTAGGATCTCAAATCCCAAAGAAAGACCACAGTATTTATGCTTCTTTTTAATTTTGAATAGGATTCATGATTTTAAAATCCTGTTGAATGTGTTTGAAATGATCTTTCCCTTCATTCTCACCAGTGCATCCATTACTGGTTTGAACTTCAGTAACTGTTTTACTGTAAGGTTTGCATTGAATGGCAGCCTTGATGTAGCAGCTTCTATGAATTAAGTTTTTTAGTTTCCATTTTGATGTACATGGGAGGTTTGGAAAATGTATCTTCAATTTACTATCTTGTATATCTCTTCCTCCCTCCCCTTAAACTGCAGTCATTCTTTCAGCCTGTATCCATGCTGAAAAGCAAGTCATACAGTGCAACATCTTTATCAGTGATTTGGATGCAGGGGTGAAAAGCTCACTGGCTAAGTTTGCAGATGACACCGAGTTGTGGGGGAACGTGGCCATGCCAGAAGATAAGTCACAGATGCAGGCGGACCTGGGCAGGCTGAAGAGTTGGGTGGAACAGAACCAGATGACGTTGAACACTTTGAAGTGTAAGGTGCTCCATCTGGGGGCAAACAATCCCCAACATACCTACAGGCTTGGTGGTGGCAATTTGACTTGCACTATGGCCAAAGGGGACTTTGGCGTAGAGATCAACCATCACATGAACATGAGCCAGCAGTGCGATGCTGTGGCCAGCAGGGCAAACAACATACTGGCATGCATTAGCCATTGCATCTCATGCAAAACTAAGGCAGTGATACTCCCACTGTACTCCACATTGGTGAGACCACAGCTGGAGTACTGCATCCAGTTCTGGGCACTGCACTTCAACAAGGATGTGGAAAAACTTGAGTGTCCAGTGAAGAGCCACCCGTATGATCAGGGACTTGCAAGACAAGCCATACTAGGAGAGGCTGAGGGACTTAGGCCTCTTCAGCCTACAGAAGAGAAGGCCGAGACAAGACTTGGTAGTGGCTTACTGCTATATCAGGGAAGTACATCAAGAAATTGGTGAACACTTATTCACCAGGGCATCCCTGGGGAAGACCAGGAGTAATGGATACAAACTCCTGGAAGGCTGCTTCAGGCTCAGTTCCAAGAAAAACTCCTTTACAGTCAGGGTGTCCAGACTGGGAATAAACTCCCTCCAGTGGTGATGCAGTCATCTACTCTGGAAATCTTCAAAAGAAGACTGAATAGTTACCTCACTGAGGTCATTTGACCCTAGCTGTCTTTTCCTGCCTAGTGCAGGGGGACTGGACCCAATGATCTACAAGGTCCCCTCCAGCCCCTAACAATCTAATCTGTGAATCTGAGTCCAAGTCATTGGGGGTGCAGGGGAGAATTAAAATGGTGTGGCTGAGAAGTAAGTGTTGGCAATTGAGTTCTTTAACAACAAATAGCTATCTGAAAGCGATTTAAATGTCAGCAGGTTGCAGGGAGGGATTACTATTTCCTCTTCTTTTTCAAGCCTACAAAACAAGCCAGTGGCACTCTGATTTACAGATCTCCAGTATAATATTTAACATTTTAATAAGTTTCAGTTAACAATGTCTTGTCCTGTTTCTGTCAAATTCCTTTGGGTTTTGGAACTCACTGATATAAGGAAAGTTATAGTAATGAAGGCAAACCTAATTGGCATGCCACCAGCAATATGCTTTGGGAATTCCTGCCTCAAATTAAATGTAAATTGCTATCAACTCGTCACTAGTCCAGCTGGGAATGCTGAAGGGAAAACTCATTAGATGTGCTGAAAGTTGCTGTCATTAGAGGTACTAAATTGCCTTTGCAACACAGTTGTTACAGACAAGTTTGAGGGTGGGTTTTGTTTTTTTTATATGTAAAATAAACAAGCTACTGGCAAACACTGACTTGTGGCATCAAAAAACAGTCTGGAATGGACAGTTCTGTCCATGATTGGCAGGTTGGGGAGAGAGGGAAACAGGAAGTGCCCTAATACTGAGTTAAACAAGTATAGCTTAAGTATACAGTAGTTATGACCATTAGTACATTTATTATTCTGTGAAAAGATAGATTATTGGGTAAAGTGCTATATAAAGAAACTTCTTACCTCACTTGTGTCCTGTCTAAACAGGGTCGCTGTTGCACCACTTGGCTCTCCACTGGCTTTTCCTGATGTTGAGCCTGAATCTATCTTCTAGGAGTTTGTGGCCATTACTCCTGGTTTTCCCCTCAGGTGCCCTGATGAACAGTTGCTCACCGAGCCCTTGATGTACTCCCCTAGTGTAGCGCTAAGCTGCTACCTGGTCCCCTCTCAGCCTTCTTTTTCTCAGGCTGAAGAGTTCCAGATCCCTCAGCCTTTCCTTGTATGGCTTGCCATGTAAGACTGATCATACGGGTGGCTTTTCTTTGGACTCTCTTAAGCTTGTCCACATCCTTGTGAAAGTGTGGTTCCCAAAACTGGATGCAGTACTCCAGCTGCGTTCTCATGGGCGCTGAGTAGAGCGGAAGAATCACCTCCTTGGCTTTGCTGGAGATGCATCGATTGATGCATGCCGGAGTATTATTTTTCCTACTGGCTACAGCGTCTCACTGCTGGCTCATATTCATACTGTGGTTTATTATTACCCCCAGGTCCCTTTAATTTGTGATGCTAGTCAGTTTGATGCTGCCAAGCCTATAGGTGTGTTGAGGGGTTGCTTGTTCTTAAGTAGAGCACTTTTACATTTCTCAATGTTGAACTTCATCAGGTTCTGATCCACCCAACTTGCTAGCATATCTAGGTCCGCCTGTATCTGTAGCTTATCTTCAAGCGTGACCACGCTTCCCCATAACTTTGTGTCATCCGCAGACTTGGCCAGTGAGCTCTTCACCTCCACATCCAAATCGTTAATAAAGAAGTTGAAAAGTACTGGACCGAGCACCAACCTGTGCAGGATACCGCTGCACACTTCTCGCCAGGATGACACCAATCCGTTCACTACAAGACTCTGGGTTCTATCCTGTAGCCAGTTTTTCACCCACCTGACTGTCTTGGAGTTAAGCCCACAATCCTCCAATTTTCTCATGAGTATATTATGGGATACTAGATCAAAGGCCTTTTGGAAGTCAAGGTATACAATGTCAACCTGCTGTCTTGTATCCAGGTGGCAAGTTACCTGGTCATAGAAGGAGATGAGGTTGGTAAGGCAAGACCTGCCCGCAATGAAGCCATGCTGGCTCTCATTCAGAATCTTACCTTCTGCAAGCTTATTGCAGATAGACTCCTTGATGAACTTTTCTAGGATTTTCCCTAGGATGGAAGTTAGGCTGATTGGCCTATAGTCCTCCCTCCTGGCCTTCTTGTGGATCAGCACAACACTGGCTCTCTTCCAGTCCTCAGGGACTTCTTCAGAATACCACAGGTTGTGGAATAATTTCACCAGGGATTCCGCAGTGACTTTGGCCAGCTCCTTCAGCACTCTCAGATGAAGATCATTTGGTCCCACTGACTTGTATACGTCTAATTTTTTTAATTGGTCATATACCAGTTCTACGGCAATAGTTGGAATGCGATTTATTCTTACTGTGCTCATCCTCTACTCTCCCTGGTGTGATTTTTTTTTTTTCCCCCTTGGTCTGGTGAAAGACTGAGGTAAAGTAGTCATCTTTAGTCTTCCTCTTCTCCTTCTCTCTGGTAGTGCCATTCTGGTAACTTCTTTTCCTGCGTATTCTTCTGGACTCCTTTGAACATGCCCATACCGTGCCAGTCTTCTCTTGTACTTTTTTAGATGCCTCCACTACTTTCACTGATCCTGCAGTATAAAGAAACTAAATATGTTCTAAAATATGAAAATGAATTGGAACAGCATATAACAATAACTAGTTACTTTGAACTAAGTCTTGAGTTTCATGTTTTTTCTGTGCAGCTATCCTTAATTTTGATTTCCATGTCTGTATAGAGCATGACTTAACTGTTTCAAAGCTTTTCACAACCTATTTCCATCATATCTGTCCTCTCTCAGTCAGTACTGAGAAAATGATTCCTGCCTCAGACTAGGCTGCCAGCTTTCATTGCCTACTTGTTAAATTTTCAGGCAAGCACTTTTGCATTTGCCATTATCCTGCTGGTTATGCTTGGGAAGAGTGTGTCTAGATCAATGATTTTGGATTACTTTAAAAACAACTCGTTAATTAGGAAAGGTAAAACTTAGAGTTGTTACTTCTTTCACTCTCTATGTAGACAAACATTTACAAAAGCTTTAGTCATTTGGCTAAATTGACATTTTCCCTCGTCCTAGGACCCTTGGGCAGCCTCCCTTTAAATAAATCAACCTATTAAATCAAGGCAAGGCAGGAAAAAGTGAAGGGAGGATATTCTGGAGCCAGAGCAGAGCAGGAGCTATGTGGCCACCAGAAGGCATCACAGCTGCTCCTGGGGCTAAACCTGCTACAGGCATATACCAAAACAAGACTCCCTCATTAATCAACCAGGCAGCCTACAGCTATGATCCTCATGCAACACAATGTTAGCACTGTTAGGCATGCAAAGATGATTCACAATATAAGCTTAGAAATTTCAAATAGAAAAAAGAGTGAAAACTAGGGTCTAGCATTTTCCAAGGGGTGCCTTGAGACCATTTAGGTGTGCGTAGAATCTAAAATGGTTAAACATCACTGCTCTATAGGCTTCAACTAGCTGCTTTGCCACGGTGGTGTCTGCTGCCTATAGCAGCACAGCTTGCTCTAAAACATTCTCCTACAGCCTTATGGCTCCTGTTTCTGTACTTTTGTTGCTGCTGGCTAATCTGAAGTTTTTTCTTTCTGGGTTACAAAAGTCTGAGCCTTAAAGGGGCCCCTGCTCCATTCTCTTGCTCCTCATCCTTCTGGAGGTAACAAGATTAGGTGTTCCTGTTGCAGCTGGAAGTTGAATCTTTGCATGTAGTACCCAAAAGATAAAACCTGGAAACTGCAGTTGCTCTAGTAAAGGCTTAAGCTAGGGGTCTGGAGGTCAAGGGGGTTTAAATCCTGTCACAGATGTATGTGGAAGATGAGGCTGTTGTATGTAACTTAGAGTGGAATGTCTCTGATAAAGGTTTTGTACTGAAAAGCCATGCTGTATAGGTTATTAACAAAAACACCTTTTAACTACTGTAAAGGTGAATGGAGAGCTGCCACTTGAAAGTGTGCATCAGCTATTACAATGTAACTCTTACATCTGTACTCTTCTAGCCATGCTAAATTTCTGTAACTTCAACCCTAATTGAAACAGGATTAAAGTTATAATAGTATTGCTACACTTTCATGTCTTTTCCTGTAGCATTATGTTACAGTTGGGTTAGTTTACATTGGTATAATTATATATTGATGCAATGGTCACATTTGCTTATATCCTAAATTAGTTTGACATAACATTTTGCGTGTATAACCCCTAGTCAGAAATTCATTTCTGTACTTAATTCACAGAAAATGTAAGAAATGTAAGGCTTGGCCTGATCGTAGAATGATAGACTTATAGAAAATTAGGGTTGGAAGGGACCTCAGGAGGTCATCTAGTCCAAGCCTCTACTCAAAGTGAGACCAGCCCCAACTATCATCCCAGCCAAGACTTTGTCTAGCCAGGGTTTAAAAACCTCCAAGAATGGAGAGTCCACAACTTCTCTGAGTAAACCTGTCTTAGTGCTTTACTACCCTCCTCATGAGAGAGTTCTTCCTAACCTCTAACCTAAACGTCCCTTGCTGCAACTTGAGACCATTGCTACTTGTTCTGTCATCTGCCATCGCTGAGAACAGTCTAGCTCCATCCTCTTTGGAACCACCCTTCAGGTAGTTGAAGGTTGTTGTTAAATCCCCTCTCAGTCTTCTCTTGTCTGGACTAAGTAAACCCAGTTCCTTCAGCCTCTTCTCAGAAGTCATATACCACAGCTGTATAACCATTTTTGTTGCTCTCCACTGAACTCTCTCCAACTTGCTGCATCCTTTCTGTAGTGGGAATACAGTACTCCAGGTGTGGTCTCACCGGTGCCAAATAAGGGGGAATAATCACTTCCCTCAATCCACTGACAGTGCTCCTACTAATGCAGCCCAGTATGCCATTAGCGTTCTTGGCAACAAGGGCACACAGTTGGCTCATTTTCAGCTTGTCAGCTGTAACCCGCAGTTCCTTTTTTGCAGAGCTGCTGCTTAGCCAGTCAGTACCTAGCTTGTACCAGTGCATGAGGCCTGTTCTGTCCTAAGTGCAGGACTTTGAACTTGTCCTTATTGAACCTCATGAGATTTCTTTTGGTCCAATCCTCCAATTTATTTAGGTCTCTCTGAATCTTAGCCTCTAGTGTATCAGCTTCTCCCCCAGTTTGGTGTCAGCTGCAGACTTGCTGAGGGTGCACTCTATGGTATCTTCCAGGTTGTTGATGAAGATATTAAACAAGACCAGCCCCAGGACTGATTCCTGCGACACTCCACTTGATATCAGCTTTCATTCAGCATCTTGGAGAATTCTTGCACTTGTATTTAGTAGTGTAAATATGGATTTAATAAATTAATTTTTAGGCAACAAGGACTCTTAATCTGCAAATAGATCTTTGTGTCTGCACTCCCTAACTTCTGTTGGGACCTGTCAATTTGAGTAGGATTTTACAGTAGGTTTAAGTACGTGCTGACATAGAAGGGATAACAGAATTGTGGCCCATGTTGTGGAAGTACTCACATTTATAATATATAATTTTCCAAGATAAGCACAGTCATTGGGTAGATTTAAGGTTAGCCCAGACTAGTACAGACCCTAACCTGCTATGTGGAGTCTCTGAAGTAAGAATTGGTTTGAACAATTCTTGTAGCAGTTGACTGAAATACAAATACAAATGGGTACTTTTTATCCAAGGGCAGACTACCAGAAATGGCTGCTTTTTGTTGACACTTTTGGAGTGTCATCAAATTATGTTCGAGTTCTGTTACAATTTAATTGATTTGCTATGGTTCTTGTTGGGTAATTATGTTCAATAAGGGTCTGTCAAGTCAATTTATTACAGTATCAACTAGCACTGTATATTAAGCATAATGGATTCACGCAAACTTGACTATTATAAAATGACTGTGGAAAGGAGAGATTAAACTGAGTTTCATTTGCTTTTTTATCTTAGACCATTAACTGTTATATCAGTAAGCATTTGTTTTAATATAGTAAATATTTGTGTGGCAGAAGAGTAAATAGATTTTGTTCAAATCAGTTGACATGCATCAGTCATGTAGTCATCTGAGAAATCATGAACTTGTAGGTCATACTGAAGTTACTTGGCAAGTACTGTATCTGAATCCTGGTTGCTGCTTTCCATTGCCTTTTGCCAGAGAAGACGGGCAGGGTTTAGGGCACTTTTACAGATGCTTTCAGGGTGGAAAGGTTGTACTTTAATTAGAGCAGCTTCAAGAGCCACTCTGATTAAAGCACTACCGCATTTCACTTATCAAGCATCCCCATGCTTCAAAACAGCAGTGGGGGGCACTTGAATGAAAGTTCATTCATACATCTCTGCTTGCATTTTGAAGTACGGGGACACTGATCCATGAGATGTGGGAGGATGCTGAAACGTGGTAAACGTAAAATGTGGTAGGACCCTGAGGTTCTTTGATGTACTTTCAAGGGTGCCATGGGGTACCCTTGGAAGTCACACAGTGTTAGCACAGTTAGGTGTGCAAACATGATTCACATGCTAAAGTCAGAAATTTCAAATAGGAATCCATAGTTTTAAAAACATTCTGACCTATGGTGGTCTTTCTGAATTCTTTAAAACAAAATAATTGCTCTATCTTTTTCTAAAGTCTAAAAGCAAATAAAAACGAAGAGCTGGCATTTTCCTAAAAGTGCTTTGAGTCCAAGGAAGTATGTCTTGAGTCCCAAAAGGGTGAGAACCAGTTGTGTGACTATTTTCCCAGTTTCTGATAGTAGGATTATATGATGACTTGTAGATGAAGGGAACATCTAGAAGTTTAGTTGGATATAGTCACAACTCCTTTATTATGACGCTGCAGATAACTCTGTCTCAGACCAGGATTTGCAGCTGTACTATTAATTTTCAGTGTTAGTTTGAATGCATATAATGTGAAGACTTCACAGTCTGCTAACTATCTGAATAAGTTTGAATACGAAATTAGCCTTCTCACTGACATTCAGCACACATTTCATGTTCTTTGTGACTCCTTTTTCTACAGGTTTTATTACATAATCATTATATAAAAAGGTTTCCAGAATTGTTGAGTCCTCACCAATAATATTCTAAAGTGCTTGGGAAAATCTTTTTATCCTCATATTTATCTACTACAGACTCCTCCTTCTGTCATCCTCACCCCATTCTGTCTGACTGAAGGCCAGCTCTGAAATCTCTCATTTAGTAATAATGGCCAGTCCTCCTTAAGATGCTGCTTCCCCTTTTTTTTTTCAGGTGCAAAGGCCCAGATCTGATATCTTAAAAATAGTTCTTGAGTTTTAATATTTAGTATACTTAGTACCTAACAGACACCTACAAGTTTGCCTTCTATTTTTATTTATTTTTGTGTTTTCTCCCTAAAGTAAGCTGACCCCTTTTTTAAAATGTATATCTTGCGTAGACAAAGCCTTGGCTGGGATGATATAGCTGGGGTGGTTCTGCTTTGAGCAGGGGATTGGACTAGATGTCCTTCTGCGGTTCCTTCCAAATCTTAATTTTCTGTGATTCTATCATCTGTCACCCTTTGCTAACAAGAGTAAGAGCCTTGCATTCTTTTCTTCCTCAATACAGAAACACCACAGTTCAGAGGGTCTGTATCTGGCACATAGCATCAGCTAATGTCAGGAACCTGTACAGGGGCCACCCAGAGCCCCAAGTTTCTCCCTATTTTCCCATTGTTTGTCCCAAGGAACAGACGAATGTTGCCCTGGAATAATTCCTTATCTCTGCCAATCTCATCTCCAGTGCCCTTATGCTGGACTCCACAGCTGCAGTGAAGGAGTCTCTGTTTGCTCTAGGAAAACTGTACAATGTTAAGTTTAAAGACAGAAAGAAAAAATAATGTTTCTTACCTTTTCAGTTGGCTATACCCTAGCCTTTCTGAGAGTCCTGCCACTGTTTTCAGAGATCAGCCTTCCTGCTGATTCTACCAGCCTTGGCTGCTGGTGCCTCAGACCTTTTGCCAGCTTGGGAAATATTCAAAAGAACACTATTCTCTCATAGTTAAACTCTAAAAACCCTCCAAAGCCAGTCCCTCAATATCAGTATTTTAATTATTCAATTATTCTAATTGCTCATGAGTCACCCACATTCTCCAGAAATTTCTGGCCACCCTGAGGTTCCTGGAATTCCTCTGGCTAGAGGGCTATTTCTCTCAGATGTTTTCTGTAGAGTTGATTTCCCTATTGCATACAGGTCTACAATGCCTTTTGTATGTGCTAAATACCTCACTTGATTTTCTTCCAGTTACATTGTGAAATTACAAATGTACATTTATATCAAATACTATATTACATACCAGTATGAAAATGACAAAACTGAACCCAGCTTCATACTAGCTTCAAATAGAAACTAAACACCACAGGAATAAAGACTATCCATGCATGCCACACGATGAACCCGAAAGGCAACTTGGTTTTGGGATGAGTCTGCATCGTCAGTAGAATTTGAATATGTAAGAAAATTTCTATATCTATTTCAGATGTCATGAACTGTACAGCCTTTCCCAAGAGAATTTGAAAGCTTCACCTTAATTTAGATTTGTATACGATGATTTTAATTCTTAAGTTTTACAGTAAAATGGCATATCTAATTGACTATTTTTAGTGCCATGTATATTCCTAACTTTTCTACTCAAGACATCTTATGCAAAAGAATGTCTTTTCCTAATCTCTGACTCCTTGCAGGTTTCTGATGATGGCCAGTATGTCTTGCTGTCCATACGAGAAGGATGTGATCCGGTGAATAGGCTGTGGTACTGTGATCTACAGAAGGAATCAAATAGTATAACAGGTAAGGATTTTAAAATTCCCTTCCTTTTATTTTTCTACCTTGTATGACCTCAGATCATATTTTTCCTATAACAAGAAATAATACACAGCCAAGGGCCCCTCTGCACATGCAGGTAAAGGCACAATGGCATCTAATGCACAATCCACCTGCCCATGCTTCCTTCTGTGCCACACATGCATAGCAGGAGAAGCGATTGTGTATTAAATCCCATCACACTTTATTGCCAGTTCAGGAGGAGCCTGAGATCATGATCCCCCACAGTTGACGCTGCTCACAGCGTGTCCGTATTCCCTGTTGTGCCCCCAGTGTGAGTCCTGCAACCAATGTGTGCTCCAGGGCTCTCAGTGGAGGTAGCCCAGGGAATACTGCCACCACTGTGAGCCTCATCAGGTACTGGACTTGCAGCAAGGGGTGGAGCTTGCATGGTAGACAGTGGGGAGAACACTGCTGCTGCTACAAGCCCCATCAGGTGTGGGGCTTGCAGCAGTGGCTGCATTCTCCCTGCTGTCAGTGCTGTGATCTCTGTGCCTCACAAGGCTTGCAGCAGCAGCAGTGTTTTCCCATCTGCCCATGCTGTGAGCTCCACAACCATGCAGGGAGGGCAGCATTCTTTCAGCTGCAAGCTGACTGGGATCACAGCACTGTCAGTGCAGGTATGCTGCTGCCATTGCAGTCTTGTCACTGTGGGGCTGGCAGCAGGTGGTACATCCTTGTGGTTGGGAGCCCCTCAGTTGATGGGGCTCCCAGCCACAGGGGAGTACTTGGCCACACATTCAGTTATTAGTGTGGTGAGAACAAGCTACAAAGTTATTCCACAAAAAAAGAGTAATTACTCTTTTTTTGTGGAATAACTTTGTAGCTTATTGCTTGTTTTATCGCACCTTTAATTGGTTGAATGTGTAGCTAGGTCACAAGTTAAGGTGTGTGACCTAACCACAGACCTTTTGCATCTTTAAAAAAATGGGAATATTTTTTATGCCTGAATTTTGTGCCATCTGTAAATTCAAATGATTTTCTTCAGTTTCAAAAAAGTACCCAACCTCGGTACACTTTTCTGTACAGTATGAATAAAATTGCATAAAATGTGTAAGACTTTTTTAGATATACCTGTGCAATCACAAAAGTTTTATTTTATAATATCGATCATCCAAAAAAATAATTTCAGTAGTTGTCACTCCATCAGTATTTCAAATATAGATATCTACCTTATGGTTTTATGAACACTCCTTGTACGTTCTATAGTTGTTGTTGTTTATAGAACTGCTAGTCTTAATCTTGCTTTTTAGCCTCACCAATAAGAGTAAAATATACAGTACTTTCATATTCTGCTTATACCTGTTCTATGTGAGAGTCTGGAGTTATTTGCACATCAGTAGATTTATTGACCTGTGTTTCCTAGAACCTGAGGGTATTGAAAATCTCTTCCCTAATAAGGTGTGAGCAGACAGCATAACACAGGGGTGTGCAAAATACAGCCTGCGAGGCCATTCTGTCTGACCCATGGGGCCCTTAAAAAAATTTCAAAAATCAAAATTTATCTGTCCTTGGTTCCTGTCAAAAATGACAGGAACCAGGGGCAGTAGGACCCACGGGAATTGTTAGCAGGATCCTGCAACAACAGGGCCTACCTGGCTCCTCCTCCCCAGCCGGAAGCCCCAGTAGGGGCTTCTGACCTGGGACCACATGGCTGTCCTGGCACTGGAAGCTAAGGTAAGGGGGGGAGAGGGGGGGGAGGCAAGGAAGGAGCTGGTGTGGAGCACAGGGAAAGCGGTCCCTTTCCCGCCCCGTGGCTGGTGCTTCCTGCTGCAGCCACTCGCAACCTGCGTGGGGCTGTCCTGAGTAGGCACAGGCAGCCCTGGCTGCAGCGTGAGGCGCCGGCCACAAGGCAGGTGAGGGGCCACTTTTCCCCTGAACTCAGCACCAGCTTGTAACCCACACCGCACCGGCTCCAGGCTCACCCGTTGGGGCTGCGCTGCAGTGGCAGCAGCTGTGGCCTCCCTTCCTGCTTGCCATGCTGGGCAGTGTTTGCTGCTGCTGCCTGCCTGGAGCTTGTGCCATGGTAGGCTGTGCTGAGGCTGCCACTGCCACCCCTGTGTGGCCCAGCACGCAAGGTCCAAGCAAGCAGCAGCATCAAACACTGCCCAGAGCAACAAGTGGGAAGGCTGCAGCCCCTATGGGTGAGCTTGGAGCCAGCGCAGGGCCCAGGCTGGCAGCAGGGGTGGGTTAAAAGCTGGTGCTGAGCAAGCAAGGAGGAAAAAACGACCCCTCTCCCGCCCCGTGGCTGGCACCCCACACTGTGGCTATGAGCAGCTGCAGCAGAGAGTATGGGCCACGGGGCAAGGGAGGACCTACTTTTCCCCACACTTCTCACCAGCTCCTTCCCTGCTGTCTCCTGCCTGTACCACGAGGCTGGGGGGCACTGGGAGTGAGCAGGCACGGGAGCATAGGGCCAGCACCAGCAGGGCCTAAAGCAGGGCGGCAGGGGTACAGGGTCCTGGCCGGCAAGGGCTCTATGGGACCAGCCCCGTTCCCCCCTCTCCCTGCTGGTGCAGTCCAGCCCAGCTCCACAGACCCCTGCCAGCCTATGCCCTGCTCTGGGCCCTACTGGTGCTGGCCCTGGGACATTGGTCCCAAGACGGTGACCAGGGCATCTGTCAAGGGGCAGGGCTACCCATGCGGCCCTCGACAGCTTGCCAAAACTGGGTAAGTGGCCTTCCACCCAAAATAATTGCCTGCCCTGGCATAACAGGTATATGTGTGTACTCTTGGGTTCTTTCTGGGTTGAATTACAAATTTACAGATGGCCTCAATAAAATGCCCCATAAAATCTTAAAGAGTAAAGAAAATCCTATTCTTATCTGTAAATAAGTATTGTTGGTTTAGCATAGCGATAAGTACCTTTCAGAAATATTGTGGAATATAAGGTGTGCTTTGGTTTCTTGCTTTTGGTGTCACTTTCCTTCATAGTTCTTGATAATCCTTTAATTAGCTGGTTAATAACACTTAATAGTTGACATTTTCAGTATGGCTAGAGCATGCACAGTTTTGAATACTTTATGTGCCGGTGTTAACTTCACAATAAATAGATGAGTTATTTCTTAAAAGCTCTTTTGAAAGACAAATCCTTCCCTAACATGAGCATGTCACTCTTTCTCCAGGCAGTACTTACTAATTCCTGCCTGTGTGCCCTCATAATCTTACCATGGAAAGTTCAGTAATTGTTTAATGAGCTTTTTTTACTTGTGATAACTGTAGCATAATAGGCCCAATGAAAATTGCCAGTGAAGCTACTCAGAAAGCTTCTTTGTAAATGTAAAGACAACGTAAAAGACTGAAAATGAAGTGTTGAGCACAATGGGAATGGACTACAGAGGTATTTTGCTGAACAGCATGCTGCATTGTCTGTAATTTGAACTGCAGATGCTGGGGGCCAGGGGATGCTAAAACTACACTTTTTTTTTTCTTTCTTGTGAGCTCAGGTTTGCAGATAATAGTGCTGTGGGGTCTCGGAAGACCACTTGGGGGCTAATGAAAGTTTAATTGTGTACTGCACAGCAGGAAGTAAAATGTCTGTATCCTTCAGTTTAATCTTTCATAGCCTTTTTCTTGAAGTCAGGTTGAATGTGGGTATATTTTATTTTACATAATATAAAATGTACTTAAGTGAGGAGGATTGTGCAGTGTCGATGATAGACAATCTTGCTTCAGTTAACTAAATTACAGGACATAAGAATTTTAAAAGCTCCTAACTGAGAACTTCCAGAATTATAGTACTTACCAACATATACTTTTGTTGCTGGTGTTGTAGTAATTGTAAATGTCCAGTATGTTTTGGTCATAGAAGACATTGGTGAAGTTGAGCAAAGTAATGTTATTCTGATTTCCATCTTCAAGTTAACTTTGGGAAGCAGCATTATTTGGAAACGTTGTTTTCATTTGGTGTCTTGCTGGGATCTTGCTATGCCTTTCTGATTGCTGTTTTTTCTGTGTTTAGCTTTCTGTACATAAAGGAAAGATGACTTGGGGAATCTGTCTGTACAACCTAGAAATTGTCAGTTTCTGACAATTACTTAAGGTTCTGAACTCTCTACAAGTATAATCACCAGATTGCCAGTTCCATAATCAATGTGCATCCCTTTATCTTTACCTAGTTGTAGCAGGGCACTGAGGTGCCTGCTACTTGGAGAGCCAGGATAACTCTGCAGGTGCTGGTTGCTGGGGCAACTAGAGGAAGCTAGTGACTCACACCTGCTAGCTGTCAGCTGACCAGAAGGGGCAGGGCCTGGCTCCCATTTAAACCCCAGGGCAGAGGCCAGGCAGGCAGTTCCCTGCTGGTAGCCAAGGGGGAAGGAACTCTGTTGGTGCGAGTAATGAGAAAAGGCGAACTGCAGGTTTGGCCTGAGATTGGGGACAGATGGAGCAACTCTGGTGTAGTGAGGAGAAGTTTGGAGCCAGATAGGTTAGATTTATGTTATAGTCCAGGGGCTTGTGTTTTGTTTGCTATTTTAACCACAGGTTTGGGTGAGGCTATTAGGGGTTGGAGGAAGCCTCATACGGGACCCAGGGTAGCGTGGCAATCCCAGCCCCGAAGAGGGGGGTAGTGAGAAGCCCCATAAAGGGGGCAGCAAGACAGGGCTGCGGAGAGCCCGAAAGCTCCAGAGAGAGAGGGCAGTGGGAAGTTGCTGCTTGTTTTTAGCTTAGTCTCCCTCCTGGCCCTTCCTGCACGCTCTGTTCGTGCGGCTCAGGAGCACAGCTCCCTACTGGCTCACGTAAGAGGGATCCGGGGGGCTTCCCCTCCGGATCTGGCTCAGCAGTGTCCGGTCCCTCTGCCCACTTACCTTAGGGGGATCAGCTGCTGCTGCCCCCGCTGCTGGCTCCGCTGAGTCCACCTCCACCTTGTGTCTGGTCAGGGGGCACACGTGCTTGCGGGACACACGTGTGCCTGGATCCCTCCTCTCTCTGCTGCTTCTGGCTCCTGAGAAAACTGAGCGCCAGTTTTTTTTATGAAGTGTTTTTAGGTTTATGTTAAGCAGTTAAACAGCCTTAAAATATGACCCAAACCACCGAAATTTAATGACAAATCTTTTAATCAAAATGACTGCGTTTAATTGCCAACTTGTATATAGTGTGAAGTTCTGTCTCAGTGTGTCTAGGCTGAGATTTTCAACAAGTGTCTAGACAGCATAATGGAAATATAAGTCTTAATAAAACCCAGTTTCAATATTACTATAGAGCTTATTCCTATGCTTATTAATGAATATAGTGTCTGCTACTTGTAATTTTAAGCTATAAGTTTAGAATTTACTTACACTTGCTTACTACTAAGTGTTAGATGGATTTTGCTTGTCCTGTATTTAGTAAATCACTTAAAAGAATACAAAATGATTAGTTAATTTTGGTTTTCTGCAGCAGTGGCCCATATATAATGAAATATGACATGTTTGTTACAAGTGTGCTACTTCATATTTAAGTGCATTCAGAACTCATAGTTGTGTACAGTGTGGGCTTTATTCCGTGTGCTTTAAATTATTTATTTATTTCAA
The DNA here is from genome assembly GCF_052110815.1 of Crocodylus siamensis. NCBI lineage: Eukaryota > Metazoa > Chordata > Crocodylia > Crocodylidae > Crocodylus > Crocodylus siamensis. The sequence continues at coordinate 85,845,763 of NC_143395.1, read as the reverse complement.
GGAGACAAGGTTCTTTGGGTGAATCTGATATCTTTTATTAGACCAACTTAAATAGTTGGAAAAAAATGATGCAAGCTTTTGGGTTCAAAAACCCTTTGTCAGGCTGAGGAAGTTTCAGCAGTTGGTGTGTGCTCTTCCTGGATGAAATGAAAAGTAAAGAAGCCAGAGGCTGGGCTGGTATGCATACAAGACAGGTAGTCAGTGAAAATGTAGATTGAGGAGTAAGTGGATGAGAGACAGGCTTGGAGGTGGGTGGGGGGATGCATAGTGGAGAGATACCTGAGGAGTCAAATGTCAGGCAGGTTATAATGCGTCGTAAATCCCATGTCTATATTTTGTCCATGATTTTTGGTATCCAGGAGGTTGATGAAGTAGAGTTGATAGGCTTATCTCTGAGAAGTGTTTTGAAAGTTTCCTTTGAGGATCACGACTGAGAGATTGGAGAGAGAGTGGTTTTCTTGTGAGAAATGTGCCCCCACAGGTAACTGGGTATTCCTGTCTTTGATAGATTTCCGGTGTGCGTTCATTCGGGTGCACAGTTGTTGTTTGGTCTCTCCAACGTATTTTCCATTAGGGCATTTGGTGCATTGGATGAGATGTATTACATTTCTGGAGGTGCAGCTGTAAGCTTCGGGAAAGCCCATGGCTCTGTTGTGGGGTGTAGGAATTGTGGGGGTAGTGGAGATGTGTCGGCAAGTTTTCCATTTCTTGTCTTGGCATGGTCTGGATCCCATTGGTGTGTTCTGGGCCTGAGGAATTTTGCTTCTGGTGATGAGGTTGGCGAGGTTCGATGCTTGTTTGAAGGCTAGGATGGGTGGCTCTGGGAAGATCTCTTTAAGAATAGGGTCTCTTTCTAGTATGAGTTGCAGTTGTTTGAAGATTTTCTGTATGGTTTCAAGGGAGGGATGATATGTCATAACCAGCAGTGTGCCATTTGTTGGGGGGTTTCTGTACTGCAGGAGTTCTTCATGTGGTATCTGGGTGGCTCTTTCAAACATGCAATCTGTCTCTCTGGAGGAGTGTCCTTGTTGGGTGAAAGCCTTTTTAAGATTGATGAGGTGGCAATTCCAGGTGTTCTCTTCAGTGCAAATTCGGTGGTATCTGAGGGCTTGGCTTTATATCACAGTTTTTTTGGTGTGTTTAGGGTGATTGCTGGTTCTGTGCAGATATGTATGTTGATCTGTGGGTTTCTTGTATAATGTGGTCTGTGTTTTATCATTCTGGATACTGATCATTGTGTCTAAAAAGGAGATGTTGGTGCTGGAGTATTTTAGAGAAAGTGGGATGGAGGGATGGTGATTGCTGAATTTCTGATGGAACTCAATCAGAGATTGACATCTTCATCATTTGGACTGAAAACCTACATCACTATATCTTAAGTATAGCAAGGGTTTGATGGTGCAGTTCTTGAAGAAGTCTTCTTCCAGGTGTCTCATAAAAAGGTTGGCATACTGTGGGGCCATTTTGGTGCCCATAGCTGTTCCCATCGTCTGGAGTAGGTGTTGGTTATTAAAAGTGAAATTTGTTGTGCCTGAGGATGAAGTGTATAAGGTCAGTAATATATTTGGATCTGTATTCTGAGTTGTAATCTTGTTCCTGTTCATGTAAGGCAGGCTTGGATGCCATCCTGGTGTGGGATGTTGGTATATAGGCTAGTAATGTCCATGGTGGCTAGGAGGGTATTGCTGGGAAGGTGGTCTATGTTTTTATTTATTTCAAAGCCTTTTTTTGGCTCCTTAGTCTGAGGGTACCTCATCTTTATTCCTAGGGAGGGAGAGGAAAGGCAGGCCAGTGTCTCTGCAACATTCGCAGTGGTGACAACTTAACAAGAGATCATTTAGCCTCTCCTATGTTCTTCACTTCCTTAATTGGTCCTGTTTGACCCCTGGGCTATCAATCAGAAAAATATTTACATTTCAGATGGATCTTTAGACTTCATATTCAGAATGAGAGGACCTAAATGCAAGAGAGACCTACATGGACCTTGACAGAAGGATGAGACTCCGTTGTTTCAAATGACATCCATAATTTCAGTTGTTTTCTCTCCTTTTCAGTTTTGTGACCCATTAAATTGAAATTGATATTAAAGGTTAATAGGTGCGATTTTGGCCTGCTGAAAGTCAATGACAAATCTCCCATTCACTTCTGGAGAAACAGAGTGCTTATCTGACTCTGTATCCTGCACATTAAAGTAGTTTATAGTAAAGTTCTAAAAATAAATGTTGTTAACTATGTAAATCTGTAATGAACATAACTTTCTGGAAATATCGTTTAAGTTACTAAAACTAAGAATCTGTTTCCCAAAGTTATGTATAGAAAGTATATTCATCAGTCACTTTATTGGTAACATTATGTACCGTGTAGATAATTTATAATCAACAAACTATACTGTGAACATATTGAAAAGGGAACATTTTAATTCTTCTCTTTGGATTATTTGTTTTATAAATACAGGGTTGTAGGTTGTAGCTGTGTTGGTCTAAGGACATAGGCAGACGAAAAATTTCCAGCTGTTTAGTTGGCCTAATAAAAGATACCAGATTTACCCAAAGAATCTTGTCTGTCTTGTTTTATAAATAGTTTTTCAGATTTAAGAAACTGTAACTACTTTTTTGCTTTATGACAAGGTTTTTTGTCTTTTTAAATTGCAGCTGGATGTGTAGTATTTCAGAGCGCCTTAGGAATTTATTTTTGCACAGTGATTTTTCTATTACTTGTGGGGATACGATAGCAATATAACGAACTGATTCTAATCTATGATTTACTGTCAACAAAATCTATTTCAGATGTCATATAAATTAATTTAAGGGCACTTTTATTGATTTTTATTCCCAGTGTTGTCCTCCCTTTTCTATGACAAGAAGTAATCACACTTTTGAGTGGTGTGTGTGTGCGCACGCATGCACATGTGACATCTTATTTCAGCCAAAGGTATTCCAGTTGTCTCGAGCCATGACTGTCAAGCACTGAACTTGTTTTTTCTGTGATGTATTGACCACCCTGTGGAGTTAATTGTAGTGCTATTATTGTTTCCTTGGGCCTAACAATAGCAGTGATGGATGTTGTTTACTTGTCCTGAGTTCTTTATAAATGTTTTTGAAAAAATGTCATGGAGTTGAACTGGTATGCTGGAACCATGCTAGAAAATGGATTACAGTTTTATCCAAATAGGCCTATAAACATGTCATGTGTAAAAACATCAGGGTTGCAGAGACCTTCCTCCACAAGGAACCATAATTTACCTTTTATTAGGAAATAATTTAAGAAACCTTTCCAGAATGTGTGATTTAGGGGGAGTCACCTATGAGCATTGATTTTTAAGTGTACAGAGTCTTTTCTTGATTAATCCATACAGTGTTGTGTATGTGTGTATTAAGGGATATCAGAGTGAGGTTTTAGAAGCATGCCAGTTTTGTGAATTAAAGTCACAGATGCCGTGATTCTTATTTTCATCTCTTTAAGCTTATCTACTAAAAATATTTATGTATTCTTAATCCTTCATTGGTGATTGAAATGGCCAAAAATCACAGAAAAGTTGACAGGCATGATGTCAGGGCTCAAAGATGAATTCATAGCATATGCATTCTTCCAGGTGTCTTTTTTGTTTTTTAACCCATAGCTAAGTAAACATTAAATACAACCAAGAAGTCAATTGACATCTGTTCATTGGGCATGCCCAGACGAGCCCGCACGTGCCTCTTGCTGCACTTCAAAGCACTTTGATACATGGCAAGATGCATGCCAGGAACAAAAAAATGTTCCCCTTGCTGCATATTTTCAGCACGGGCTCCAAATTTGGTACCTGGAAATCAGGTACCAAAATAAAATACAAGGGGGGAAAAAAAGCAGGGCAGGGCACTGTCCTGAGGCAACCAGAGGCTCAGGTCCTCCACAGAGATGCTCTGATAGCAAACCAGAGCATCTCTATGGCTGCCCCTTGCCCTGGTGCTAAACCACGCTGCCTGCCCATGCAGGGCAAACAGGCTGCAGGGACCTGGACTTGGGCTCCGTTCCAGGTAAGTAGGGAGTTGGGGGGACTGGAAGGTGGGGGACCATGGGGGGCAGCTCAGGATGGGTAAGTTCCCCACCTGCCCACCACAGGGGCTACAGCGTACTACCTGCAGGGCTTTGGCCCCATCCCCCCCCCCCGCATGGCTCATAGCTTACTGGCAGCAGCAGTGGCCGTCAGGACACTTGGTGCCTTGTGGCACAGACCCCCATGTGGCGCGGGGGCAGTGCAGCTTGGCGCTGGCCTCCTGGCACTGCCTCTGCCACATCGCACAGGTGCACCCCAGCTTGGTGCAATGACATGCAGCATTGTGTGCCTTTGGGCAGCTCCGGGCTAATCAGACTGGTGGCACTGGGCCTCAGGTGACAGTCGTGCTGGCAGCCTGAGTGGCTTAGAGCTGCCCGAAGGCACACAGCACCTTACTGAGCTGGGCTGCACCCATGCAATGTGTCAGAGACAGTGCCAGGTGTCAGGTAGCTGGCGCTGAACTGCACCGTCCCCAGCTACCCTGCACCTCATGGGGGTGTGCCACAAAGCCCCAAGTGCCCCAGTGGCTGCTGCTGTTGCTGGTAAGCTGCAGGCTGTGCAGAGGGGGGCGGGAGGCTGTGGCTTCCTGTGGGGTGGCAGTCTATGAGACCCACCCCTCCTGAGCAGCCCTCCCATATGGTCCCCCTCACCCACAAACCCCTTATCCCCCAGCCACCCCCACAAACAACTTATCCATGTTCTTGGTCCTGTGAATCAGGAGTGAAGGGACTGGGGTGGGGGCAGGCTGTGGGTTGAGAGTGAGGGGCAGGGCACTGGCATATCAGTGCTGCTCAGCGCGGCACATCCTTGTGAGCAAAGTGGGTAGGAGTAGCTCTAATTTTTCTATGACAAAAAAAGCCCGAAGTAAATGCCAAAATGTATAGATATTTAGAATTTATTTTATCATGATGATAGAAGTGCTGGTAGGCTTCCAAACTGCTTTACAGTTGTAAATATATCAATAAAACATTGCCCAACTGATCTCTGTCTATATAGTGCATTTAATTTTAATAGTGGAAGAACATTATTTTGGATATTTTAATGAGAAAATTTGGGTTTCTATCAGAGAATTTGAATTTTTAAACAGGGAACACCAGGATCTCTGCTGGTGAGACCCAGGCAGAGGAGTCTGTCCAGAGCCAGCACTGGGGGGCAGATGAGGTGGCTAACCTGTTGGCCATTTGGGGCAAAGAGGATACACTTGGACAGTTCAGAGCAGGCCACCACAAGGAGCACATCTTCTGGGTGATAGCTGCCCAGATGGCAGAGCGGGGGCACCCCATCTGGGTCTGGCAGTGGCACAGCCAAGGGGCTGCAGCTTCAAGGGGGCAGATGCTGTTGTCACAGATGGCAGCAAGTCACTGACAGACAGTGCCCTCACTGCCAGACTGCTGCAGTGCGTAGAGGGGGCAGGGACCACTCTAGGTCATGGCTGGTTCAGCAGTCCAGCTGGCACAAGGGGTAATGTCCCCAGATACCAACTGGCTGGGCCTCAGAAGCTCCGGAGGGCAAGTAGCCCTGAGCTGCTTGCCAGGGCAGGTTTTTACATTGCTGGGGTCAGCACAGGCCCCAGACTGTAGCTCCCCCTGGTTGCAGATCCAGGAGGAGTTGGGCAGGGTTCTTTTGCCCCAAGTGGCAAACTTGCCCCATGCCAAAGTGCATGTCTGAGCACATGTGGTAAGGCAAAAATCTCTGCCTCAAATTTGTGTTGCTTCTATTTGAGCTGTTGCAAGTGCACCTGCCTGTATGTGTGGACGTGCCCATTTGTGTTCTTATCTAGGATGCATCAGTCAGTTGTGTTGGCAAGTTGCTATTTTGCTAATTTTATTTTTCCTATCTAAGGTTCATCAGATGTTTTAGGATGCTTGCAGACATAATTCCCTCCACCCCCCACCCCCACAGCCCATTACTTCAAACTCGGTGCATTCCTACACCAAGCATTACACATGCCCAGAAGAGACAGTGCATTACTTCAACCTGGCTCACTTGACATCTGTAAAGATCAGGTGCTTTGGTGGGGCTTTTTTGGTGTTTTTATCTAATGGCTGACTGAATCACCTTTAGCTAAAAGTGCCAAAAAGCCCCACTGAAGCACCCAATCTGCAGATGCTGCAGAGACAGTTTGAACTAACATGCTGCTTCTTCTGGCCAAGCATGTTTTTTGGGGTGTTTTCTTGTTAACATCTGCAAGCAGCCATAGTGGCTTCTTTTGTGTTGTATTTATGTAACTTGGTTTAGTTTCCTTCTATCTAGTATTCTCAAAAATATAAATGGCCAACTCCTGCATCCAGATTTTGTTATAAGATTTGCAGCTTCTTAAATTACTTAACTGTATCACTTTTCAGTATCTTTGTTGTTGTAGCATCTTGGATGGGTTAAATAGCCAAAGCTATCTTAATTCTTGTATAAAATTTAGAAATAACTTATGAAGATAAAACAGGCACTGATTTTATTGATTAGGATTCTTTATGTTTTAACACTTTGGATCCCAAATAGGGGCTCTGTTATAAAGAGGAAGGAAGGGTAGATTTGTGTCTTATAGACAAACCAAAGATGTATACAGCTCAAGTTTTCATGAGCTGAAGCTCATGTCATCAGATGCTGTGAAGACATGCAACAAGCAGTGAATAATAAGAGAGAATTAGAATACGAAAGGGAGAGGATAGGAGGGGTTGGAAGGGGTAGTGCTGGGATAGGCAAACAAACAAGGAGTAAACATATAGTAACAAAGGAGTCACAAAAACTAATCCAGGTAATGGGGTAAGAATCCATAGTACCTTCTTAAAGCACATTTAACAACACAATCCAGTTTGTGGATGATTTCCTTTTCTACAATTTCCTGTTCAGATTGGTTTTTAAAAGTTGGCTGTGTAAGAACAGACATCATCAGGCATGGCTGGATCTAGGATTTTGAAAAAGAGGGGGTGTATGCGGGGTGGTGCAGCATCATATATAACACAACACATTTTTCTCCAGATAAAAAGAGGCTTTACTAATATGCTGAGGGCCTATGGCTATATTACTCAGTTTTGGATCAAAGCAAAAATGAATATAACTTTATTGGAGTGTGTGCTAATTTGCTATAACATATATTATGTTTAAAAAACAACAAATTAGGCAAAAGTAGTCAAAAATATTGTTGTATTAGATGTTATATTTAAATGTACATCTCTTTTTCACATTCATAAAACAAAGTCTAGCCTTCTTGAGCATCTTGACAGTGCTTCCAGCACATCACTGTCAGTCATTTCCACACTTGAGTTAATGTTCATGTGACAGGCCCACAGCACACTTACCGCAGTGCCAGAATCCAGGTGGCTGGTCTGTTGGGGAATTGGCTGGCACCACGTGACCAGTAGAAGGCCCGGGGAGTGGTCCAGCCCCAAAAGACTCCCAGGATAAAAGGTGAGAGGGAGGGAGAAAGAGGTCGCACCATGACCTAAAACACTCCCTGCAGCTAGAGTGGGACCAGCACATCCCCAGCAGAGCAGGTTGCCAGGCCAAGCTGCAGGAGCCCCAGTTGCTGTGGGACCCTTCCTGCAGAGGCAGGCAGTACACTTACCTGCAGCATCACAGCAGGGAATCCTTCCAGGGGCAGGAGGCCCCACCAGAAGAGGAAAACCTGTGGGTGACCAAGCACCCATAGGAGAAAGAGCAGGTATTGGCGCAGAAGCCATGATGGGTAAACCCAATGGTGCAGACCCAGCTGACCCTCTGATCACACACCATGATGCTGAAAGGTACTGTGAGGGCAGCTGGGAGGGAAGGTGGCTAGCCCAAGAGGAACTGGTAGAGCATGCTGCGAAAGAAAACCCATGTGGCACCCTTGTAGCCACAGCCGCCGCACTTGAGCAGATACAGATTCAAAGTCCATTGCTAGGGCAGCAGTGGTTGTGGAAGACCCTAGGAAGCATGAGGGGGTGTTGCCAGAAGTACTGCAGTATGTACCCGTATGCCAGCAGGCCTACAACCCCAGCTCTCCTGGGGAATACCCACAAAGGGGAATCCGGGGGGGCCAGGTGAAGCACGCCTCACTGGACGCAGAGCACTGAAGTAAAATGTTGGGTGTGGGTAGCATCAGTGCCCTGCTTACCCATATCACATGATCATATTTAGTTTCATTATCATTAAGTTGTGCATTTGTCGGCCAAGAAGGCCTCACCGTGCTCCCACAGGGGACCGTGCAGGCAGGTGTGCAAGGAGAATGAGTGGTGTCAGTGGCTCATTGCAGATACCACTGAGACCAGAGTGGACCACCTGAGTGGAAAGGGGCGAGGTGGTGTCGGGGGAGCAGAATACCACAGAATACCGGTTGGCTGAGCTGCTTGGGGCCAGAGAAAAGCACTGAGCAGCACTTCCAACTGATCTCAAATAACATCGAGTTGTGGCAGGCAAGTAGGCTTTGGGGTGGTGCCCAGGTAGACAGGGCATACCAATGGCGGCGCTGTGAGCATAGGCCTGCCACAGTTCACCTGAGTTAAGGTTTTTTGCTAGAACTAAAAACAGACTGCAGGACTATAAAACAGATGTTCCCAGAACGGCTAACAGACAGCAAAACTGCAGAAGAAAGGATAACTTGATTAATGGAACATCAAGACTGTTAAACAGAAGAGAGGCTCATTGGCACCTGAGAGTAGCAGGAAGCTGGCATGTTATGAACCGTGAAATCAGTAGGCTCCATCAGCACTGCCTGAAGAGAGATGCTGCTGCCCCTCCCAGGTAGGTAGTTTTAAAGTTTAGGTGGAACTGGAATCCAAGGTGGGTTGCAACTGCATCTCCCTCTCCACACCTCATTCTGCTTCTATCCTCAGATCAGTGATTTAGTGTAGCTGTAAAGACCAAAGCAAAAAAAGCAAAGTCAGTCCTTGTCCCAGAGAGCTTACAGCGTAAGATCTGATGAAACCTGAAATAAGCTGAGCATGATAACTTGAAGGATGTGTCAACTTGAAGTGTGTAGGTTCTTGAAAACTGTCCAAGCTTACCAAAGTGGAAGTAAGTGATTGTTCTTCTATTCAGTTAGTTTTGTACAAAGAAATTTCTCTTAGCAACAGCAATAACAAAAATGTCATCAACAAAGTCTCCTGAATGAAGAGGAAATGAAGGGGAACATATTTGTTTTTTATACTTGCACCTGAACTTTATAGGAATTATTAATTCGGTGCATCAGATTAACATTTTAAATTATTATTAGTCAGATTGCATTTGATCAGTGTAGAGGAGTCTTCATTGTATTGTATATACTATTGAAACTTTCTATAATTATTTTTTGTTCTCTTCTGTATCTGGCAAACTGATTCATTCAAGCAGTGAGACGCCCAGCAATTGTTCTTTTTCCTAAGGAGAACCAAATGACTTGCTTTGTCCATATTTAACCTGTATTCAAGATTTTTAATTAATATTTGTTTTTGTTATTCCCAGAATTGGTTTTGTTTTTTTTTTTACTTTTTCTTTACATTTTATTTTACAGGAAGTAAACAATCTAAATTTAAAAACAGCAGATGTTAGGGGGTAATGATTGGAGAATAGAGAAGAAAATGTGATTAATTTATCTTCTTCAATGAGTAATGTAATATATTTCCATGACATGCCTCTTAATCCAAGATGATCTTCAAAACTGACAAAATGATCAATTAACGGCATGATGGGACCCTCTTATCTGTTTCATGTTTCTGAATGAGATATAAACTTAAAAAGATTTTGGAAAATTCCACAAAGAAGCAGCTTAATTAATTGTTCTTAACACCCCTTTGTAGTAATGCAAGAGACTAGGTATATCCCCTTCTCCTTAATTGTTTTTTTCCCTATGTAAGCTCCAAGTGCCAGGAAAGGAATAAGAAGAGTGGTTTTAAGCTACCTTTGAGCTCTCCCAGTTTTGGGGTGTTGTATACCAGTGGTTCTCAACCTTTTTTGACTCAAGGCACCACTTGTTAGACTTAAGGAACCTCTCGGAAAATGCCAGCTTTTAGTTTTAACTCTCTTTTTTGACTATGGAAATTGAATAAAACAATTCTTCTGTTGCAAAGAACTCAGAAAGATCACAAAGGTCAGACTGTGTTAACATTATGAATTCCTATTTGAAATTTCTGGGTTTATCTTGTGAATCATATATTTGCATACAGGGCACCCTTGAAAGGTTGTCAAGGCGGTGCAGGGTGCCTCTGCACCCTGGTTGAGAATCACTGCTCTGGGGGCTTGAGAAGCCCCCTGTTATGAGAGAGGGGATGGGACCTGGAAGGTAATCTAGGCTATTCTACGAGTTGTGGCACTATGAGGAATTGCCTTGATGCTGTGTTGCAACCTTATCTAGCCATGCTTTCTATGCTAGGTTTTGTTAGGGCAGGGGCGGGCAAAATTATGGCCTGTGGGCCAGATCCAGCCCACAATGGATCCTTCAGTCCTACTCAGCTCAGGGTTGGGGAGTAGCCTGGGCTGTGGGGTGTGCTGCTGGTCCCCCGGCATGTAGTGGGGCTGGTGCGGTGCAGTGGCCAGGCTTCACTTTCTGGCAGCCCTGGCAGGACCTGGCTTCACTGCTCAGGCACCCCAGCCTACCTGCCGTACACCCACCACTGGGGGCAGGATCTGCGTGGGCAGGACGCTCAGCTAGGCAGCTCAGATTGGACTCCGGGTGGCATGTGGGAGCGAGATGGGGCAGGACTGAGGAGACCCTGGGATCTTGGGGCAGTGACAGCATGTGGCCAGGGCTTCGGGGCAAAGTCGCAAGCTACTCACAGGCCCCAGCAATGGGCACAGGTTTCATAGGCAAGAGCATGAAGGATAGCAGCTCTGCCCCAGCCTTATGCAGTCAATGCCCCAAGATCCCGGCCCCAGCTGCAGCTCCCTTTGTGGCCACAGCCCCATCCCATTCGCCTGGCTGTGCCCCCTGCCCGCACAACTCCTGGCTGGTCTCCGTGGAGACCCCAGGATCATGGGGCAGTGACAGGACAGGACTGGGGCAGAGTCCCGGTTCTGCTGGCAGGAACATGCAGGGAGTGGATCACTGCTCTGCCCCAGTCCTGCTCTGTCACTGCCCTGTGATCCTGAGGTCTCCATAGAGACCAGCCTGGAGCCACATGGGGAGGGTGTGCAGCCAGGCAGGTGGGATGGGGCTATGGCTGTGTCTGGGATCTTTAGGTGGTAACAGCGCAGGGCTGGGGCTCAGGGCAGAGCCACGATCTTCTCCCTGCAGGCCCATGTCCACAGAGCTGGTGCCCATCACACAGGTGTGTGGGCAGCAGATTGTGACTCTGCTCCAGCCCTGCACTGTCACTGCTCCATGACCCCAGCCTCGCTTGCCTGTCTGTCTCCTGAACACTGCTCCCCACTCACCCGTCCCCAGCACATCTGACATAAGGAGTTTTGCTGAGCTGTTGCTTATGGGAAGCGGAGGGGGGGTGCTTACCTGATATGTTTAAGTGAAATAATAGGTCTGTTTAAATGAAGTGTTTTGCTGTTAGGAAAAGGAATCACGGAAAGGAGTCTCTGGAAACACAGGAGCCTTTCTAGAGAGAGTGGGATATAAATCTAAATAATAATAATAAGAATGATGATAGTAAATGGCATTTACTGTTATTATGGTAGAAGTGTTAGTAATGTGGTAATCACTCCAGTGAATTACTTATTCTGTAAGGCTATATTTGTTGAGGAAGATGAGTGTAGAGCACACAAGAAGTTCTCTGTTTTTGCATTTGTGCACATATTTTATGGATAGAGTAGGGCAGGGTGCAAAACATGAGGAATATCACCTCAGGCTCTGTCGTTTGCATCTGTGTGGATGAAGAGATGAGTCAGAGCTGTTACAAACCCTGCCAGGTGCTTTCCTTCATTTTCTGAGTCTCTAAACAGACTTTCATTTAATGGAACAAGGCTTAGGCGCTTATTTTTGCTTTCATGGATAATTCTTATTTCTCATGGCATGGTGATTTTTTTCAAATTTTTGGCAATTAAAATGCTATTTAAATTAAATGAATTTAATCTGTCCTGCATCACTTCATGAATATTTTACTTGCTTTGGTGGCTGAAAAGAAATGTTGTAATTTCAAGTTTCTTTACTTTTGTATCTGTTTTGTTAGACTTCAGGTAACACAAATCCAATGATAAAATACTCTTCTATGTTAGAAGTGCTTGTTTAAATTATTTAAATGCTGATTATAGAATTTGTCATGCAGCAATGAATCGGTAATACAACATTTTGAAAAGGCTTTTCATTACTTGACAAAACCTCTTAGAGAAGGAGGATGATTTTGTGGTTAAAGTGCTGTTTTGGCTTGGGCTTAGGAACATAGATAGCATCCAGTTCGTGTGCTGTGCTGCAGATGCCCTATGTAACCCTGGGCACATCACTTATAGTTCCATGTCTCAGTTCCCCACCTAAAAACCAAGTACAAAAATAATCCTTCTCACATTCTTTGTCTTGTTCATGTGGATTATAAGCCCTTTAGATATAGTGCCTAGCACAAAGGGACATCTCAAGGCTTGATGGTGCTACTGTAATATACATAATTAGGAAGACACACTGTTTGGAAAGGTGACATTACCTTGAAACCATACATCAGAACTGAACAAGTTAGGAATAACCACTACCAACATTGGAAGTTTCTGTGAACACTCTTTATACGATCTAACATGTTTATTGTGACCATTCTCGGAAATGACAATAGTAACTTGCAGAGCAATTTACAGGATACTAGACAAAAGCGTATTCTGAGATTAAATCTGACTATTAAGAGTAGTGAAAATGTGTCAGAATCTGAGAGTTGGGGAATACGTACAGACAGGCTGTCTGTGAACTGAATCACTTTGACATGATCTTTATTTAGACTTTTAAGTCCAAGCTAGTCAAGAAATGAGATGTGGAGTGAATGTCAGATAAGAATGGGTGGATGCTGCACATTCTTCAGTTTTACTCTACATTGCAAATTTAATAATTGTAGGAGTCTGGGGTAGTTTTGTGGGGGCTGGGAGGCAATGAATGGGAAAGGGGAATATCAAAAATATTGTCAGGAGCCTTTACTGAAGAAAATTTGTTGGGGGAGGAGAAGGTATTAGAACAGATAATGAGCTTTAGATTCAGTGTGTCTTAGGAAATCTGGAAACAGGTTGAAAGGGAATATGACATGGTTAACCTAGGTAAGATGAAGCTCTGGAATTCTGGGAAGAGAAAATAAATCTCAAAGAAGCAAAATAGCAAGAGCATCTTAAAGTTACATTATATTTTATCTAGTTAATTTGAAAACTGAGGAGAGTTCTAAAATGAAAGGAAATGTTAAGAATACCTGAAGATGCAGATGAGGCCTTTGGCATTGGTGCCAGTCAGGAATTTTTAAAGATAGAGATTTCTCTAATGAAATATTCATGGCTGTATCTAATAACCTTCCAGAATGGAAGGAAGTAGACAGAGGATTGGAAACTTAAACCTTTAACTTGCTTCTGTCAAAAATGATCCGGCATCTTGTAGAAGCCGTCAGAAAGTTGTATAAGTAGAACAAATATGCAACAACATCAGGAAGACAGGAGGCAAGGCTTTGACCAATTATATTTATCAAAATATGTGTACAATATATTTTATGTCATAAGGTATTTAAATAAAAATGTAAATGCAAGCAATGTCAAGGTGATATGAAAAAGATTAGGTACTGACTGCTGGGAGAACAAAGGCTCCTTTCAGTCAAGTCTAAAAATATCAGAAAACTCCAGAGTTCTCTCTCTTTCTAACAGAAGGATAGTGGGTTTTCCCGAAATGTCTAATGCATGTATATACAAAATGAAAGTGCAGATAGGTCCCTAGTATTATTATTGTGGGGTCTGCTGATAATCTGTGCTCAACCATGTAACTACTTTTACCATTTTAATAGATTCGTATTACTCTCTTTTTTGACATTTCACTTCCTTTGTTTGTGGCTGTCTTTTGAAACTGTCAGAGACGGTGCCCCCTGGGTACAAAAGTAGCCCAAGGGCACTTTTCTATGAAATTCCACTAGTGTTAGCAGAATTATAACACATTAAACTGCTATTTCTGTAGATCAGGAAAATGTTAGCAGCATGCCAGAATCTTACCTGAATATGAATATTCTGAAGAGCCACCAAGGGAGCTGAACATACTATATCGTGAATATCTGAATGTTACTGAAGCATACTGAATGGCAGGGGTTGGGGTGGGTGAAAGAGTTAGGTCAGACTTCCTTCCCTTAAATGCAACATGTAAGGGAGGAGCTTGTCCATCACCTGAGGGTGCGGTTAAGAAAGAAAAGCCAGTTTGGGCTCACCCTAGCAACCAACTGAATATAGAATCATAGAAAGTGAGGATTGGAAGGGACCTCAGGAGGTCATCTAATCCAGCCCCCTGCTCAAAGTAGGACCAGCCCCAACTAGTTCATCCCAGCCAATGCTTTGTCTAGTTGGGTTTTGAAAACCCCCGAAGATGGAGCTTCCACCACCTCTCTGAGTAACCTGTTCCAGTGTTTTACTACCCTCCTAGTGAGAAAATTCTTCCTAATATTTAACATAACCTTCCCTTGCTGTAACTTGAGACTATTGCTCCTTGTTCTGTCATCTGTCACCACTGAGAACAGTCTAGCTGCATCCTCTTTTGAACCCCAGGTAGTTGAAGACTGCTATTAAGTCTCCTCGGTCTCATCTTCTCTAGACTAAATAAGTCCAGTTCCCCCAATTTTTCCTCATAGGTCATGTCTCCTTTCCCCCTGACCAGTTTTGTCTCCCTCCACTGGACTTGCTCTAATTTGTCCACTTCCTTTTTGTAGTGGGTGGCCAATACTGAACACAGTACTCCAGATGTAGCCTCACCAGTGCTGAATACAGGGGAATAATTATTTCCCTTGATCTACTGGCAACGCACCTACCAATGCAGCCCAGTATGCCGTTAGCCTTCTTGGCAACTAAGGCACACTGCTGGCTCATATTCAGCTTATTGTCCACTGTAACCCCAGGTCCTTTTCTGCAGAGCTGCTGCCCAGCCAGTCAGCCCCAGCCTGTACTGTGCATGGGATTGTTCCATCTTAAGTGCAGGACTTTACACTTGTTCTTGTTGAACTTCATGAGACCTCATGAGTCCTTTTGGCCCAATCCTCCAGTTTGTCTATGTCACTGAATCCTACCTCTACTCTCCAGTGTATCTACTACTTCCCCCAGCTTGGTGTCATCTGCAAACTTTCTGAGGGTGCACTCTGTCATCTTCCGGGTCACTGACGAATATGCAACTTGTGGCCCAGCTCTCACCAGATAACGGTTTTCTGCTACTGTTGCTTACTCCTGTGTCTCAAGTGGTAGAAATCTGTGCTGGCATGGTGAAGGCTCATGCTGATGCATGCTATGAGACGGGGTTGTTATACCCATCAAAATTTGTCATTCCTCAGAAAAATAGAAAACACAGGAGTTAATTATTTAGCCTCTGTTTTGCCAGGACAGTGAAGAAGGCCAAAAAGTCCATTTGGAAAAGCAGGCAAAAGGCAAAAAGTAAAAGAAAAATCCATTTCAGTAGGGGAATGCAAACCATTTATGAAATATCTATATGAAAACTCAAAAGGAGATTGTAAATTCGGAGATGAGTCGACTACTTTTGAGAATTATTACACAACACACTATAGCCCCCAGGAAGTTTGTAAGGTTCCTGAAGGATGCTTTTTCCCTCTTCAAAAGATGAAACAAACATGGAATCTTTCCTTTATACTTGTATAGTAAAAAAGTAGTAAAATAAAAGAAGATGCACTTTTTCCCCCTGTCAAATTTACTTCATTACTCTCTCTGTTTTAGGAAGATGAAAACAACAATTGCACTAAAAATGTAGGCTATTTCAACTGAAAAACAGAGATGTAAAACTTTTATAGCTTCCTTATATAATTAACCTTTTTCTCTGGGTTTTTTTTGTATAAAGCTTAGTCAATTTGGCCACGGATCCTCGATTGGGTATGTAGACAATTGGTATCATGGCAAAATCTGCATAATGAAGAGTGACATTGCCTGGGTAGGGGAAGGTCTGGTTATATAAGGTACAGTTGAGTGCTTTGATTACTTGAACTACAGTTGCCCACACTGGGAATACTGAACACTTAGATGGCTGAAAGCAAAGATCTGGACTGTGGCAGAAAGGCCAACAAAGCTGAATTGAATGAAGTACATTGTTTTTTACTAACAAAAGAATGTATAGCTTCTGGAAACATTGGCTTAATTTTCAAAGGTGAGGTGCACATTCATTGGAGATGTTTTTATCTTTAGTAACAGATAGTGTGTGTATATATATTTTTATTTATTTGATCTGCTTAATATTTTTCTTTTATCATCCTAGTGTTGTTTCCTACCCGAGTCTGGCAGCTACTTGAGCTAAATTAAAGTGTATCACACTTTCACTTTCAGCCTTAAAGAGCTTAGAACTGCATGGGTAACTTCTAATCACTGCATGGGAAAAGTATAGACTAAAGAGTAGCTCTGCAAAAGGAGTTGGGTGTTGCAATGCTGAGTATTGTAGTGCCTTTGTTTAGTACCTTGTCCTCCAGTGCAGCCTGCTGCCTTGAGTGAGGTGTTTATAACTCCTATACAGCTCCTAAGGCAGTTGGGGTGCACAAAAGTTGTTATTCTGAGTTTCCTAAGCTAGCAAGTAAGAAATGCTGAGGAAAGAAGGGGAGGGCTTAAACCACACTGCTCAAGGATATAGACACAAATATCTGCTTAGGAGTTGCAGCCTTGAACCCCCTTCTGCAGGTAGACACTTAAGCCAGACCTGGGTTTCCAATCCCTGGCTGGATAGTTATGGGTTTCCAGTCCCTGGGTAGAATTATGGATTATTTATGTGTTTTACATTTGACAGCTATTGGTTAAAAACAAATCCTGACTGTGGGAATGGAACCCAGGATTCTACCTCCCATAGGAGGAGTGCTGTAACCATGAGGCTACAGATTCAGGCTGCATTTTTCTTGTTGTCATTCTTCCTGAAGGGCTCTAGTACTCCTGGTTGCCCAATAGCCCAACTTCAGTAGGAGGGAAGGGAGTGCTTTTATCCAGTCCAGCTGCAGCTCAGTAGTTAAAGAGGTCTTCAGAGAAGTGGGAAAGCCTAGAACCCAGATCTTCCCTTTCTGAGTGGGTGCTGTAACCAGTAATATTGAGCAAATTATGGGAACCATCAACCCTCAAACTCTAAAGGGTCTCTGTAGGATTATGTAGATACTAGCACCTAATGTAATCAAACTGAATTGTCCTCTGGAGTACACAACTTAATAATTAGCTGTTCTGATGCCTAAATGAAAACATTATATTGCTTAAGGAACCAGTTTGAATCCTTGTCAAAATAATCTAAACCTCTTTGAAAGTCAGCTGGACTTGTGTGTAGTTTTGGTAATATAAACTTGGTTGATGAACAAGAAGGAAAGATTTTTTCGAGCCTCCCTGCCTTTCTGACATCTGACACCTCCAGGGATGAGAACAAGTCTTATCTGCACATCAAAGAGCAATTCACACAAAGACTCTTAGGGACCCAGAGGAACAGATACCCAGCCTCAAAATTCCCCTGTGCAAAATGAATTTTGCCTAAAATGATTTTTGCAATCTTGAATTTGTCCTCGGCCAGACAAAGGGTGCTTGTGCCCAAAGGCTTGCAAAAAGGATTTTTTTGTGATTTCTTAGTTGGTCTAATAAAAGGTATTATCTCGGAACCAAGTGTTCTACAGTTTTGCATTTCTTCTTGTGCAGTTTGGGCACTTTTGACCTTATTTATTACATAACACAAAGGACAGCAAATGATAGTTCAAGAAAAATCATCCTAGTAGGGTACAGACCCTAATACTATATTTTAATGCAGTGTAGTTTGTTATACACATGAGACCTGTGCTAGGTACGTTATTTAAGGTTAGAAAGTATACCTCTCCAAATTTGGGAAATGATAGAATTAAGTTTGCCTGTTCAACATTAATTTGGTCCCTTTTGGCATCTGCATTATGATGCAGTGCCTAGTTGCATGATCTTGTGCTAGTTTTTCCTCTGGACTTCTGTCTCATTCAGTATACAAGATGGCAGCAGCCATTCAATATTTTGTTTTCTCCTCATTGTTTAATGTAAGGCCCTTGGGTTTATTTACTATCCAGCAGTCTAACCCTGCTCTGAAAACAGATTTATTTCCTCATTGAGCACTGATTAATTTTTGCAGCACTCATGTGGATCTCTGAATGTTTCCATCTGTGAAATGAGACTCTGAGGTCCAGTGAGATGAAGGACAAACTGGATGCCTAATTTGAGACCATTGGTACCTGATTGTTTTCAGAGTACTGAAGGCTAAGCATTTGTTTTCTCCAGTGGCCTCCTCTCCTTCCTTCTACTGCAGTGTTGCCAGGGCCTCGTACCTGTTCTTCAGCCAGACTGGAGGAACTGGTACTGTTGTGTTGTGAGCAGCCCTGGTTCTGGATGTGACCGTCTGCCACTCTGCAGTGGAGGGCACCTCCCGAGATGCTTCTTCCTTGGGTGTGTGGCCCTGCAGGGAAAGGAAATAGCCATCAATTTTGTCCTCCGCCTCCCTGGTTCCCCTCAGCTTGCTAACCTCCTCCTGGAGCTCCCTCACCTGTGCCTCCAGGGCCCTAAGGTGGGTGCCAATCCCTGCCCCCACCGGGCCTAGCTGGGCAACCCCTGTAGGCCAGAGGGTGTGGGGATGCCAGCCCCCCCATGGACTCTGGGTGGAGGCCTCTGACAAGCCTCGGATAGGCTGCGCCCCCCAGGCAGGGACCCTGGCAGCACTCCGCGTCAACACCATCCTAGGAATTGCTGTTTGTTTATAGCTTAGTGCAGTGCCTTCGCCCTATCCTAGCAGGAGTCTCCCTCCTGGCCCTTCCTGCCCACCCACCAGCGCGAATGCCAACGCAAACGTCGGCACAGTCTTACAGAACTGTAAGCCTGTTTATGCGCTCTGTTTGTACGGCGCGACTCCCTACCAGCTCAGCTAAGAGGGATCCAGGGGGCTTCCTCTCCAGATCCGGCTCAGCTGTGTCCAGTCCCTCTGCCCACTTACCTTAGGGGGATCAGCTGCTGCTGCCCCCGCTGCTGGCTTTGCTGCTGCGTCTGGTTCTGCCTCGGGTCAGGTAAGGGGGCACATGTGTGCGGGACACACGTGTGTGTCCATCTGGCACAAGGGGTATTGTCTCCAGATACCAAGTGGCCAGGCCTCAGAAGGTCCTGCAGGAAAGTATCCCTGAGCTGCTTGCCAGGGCAGGTTTTTATACTGCTCTGGCTCCCAGGAGGAGCTGGGCCCCAAGTGGCACAACTTGCCCCACACCAAAGTGCTTGTCTGGGCACATGCATCGAACCAAAAAGCCCCGGCTCAGATTTGTGCCACTCCTATTTGAGCTGCTGCAAGTGCACATGGCTGCAAGTGTGGATGTGCCCAGTGTTAGCAATATCCCCCTCCAGTATTTCTTGCAGACTGTCTGTCTTGTGTGTGCTTATTGGCACACATGTAGCACTTCTCCAAAACAGCAACAAGAACTCACTTTTGGGATTTTGGTGCAGACTCAGGGAGTCTTAACACTTGCCTCGGGGTGGAGGGGGGCCACTTTAATTTGAGTGGCTCTGAGAGCCACTCTAATTAAAGCATCCACAGCGTCATGTATATTCAGCATCCCATGCTTCAAAATGGTGGTGGGGGTGCTTTAACTAAAGCTTGTCAAACAAGCTTTAGTTAAAATGCCTCTCCTGCCATTTTGAAACATGAGGATCCTGAATACATGTGATGTGCAGGCTGCTGGAGTGTGCTAATTGGCATGCTTCCACAGACTCCATTAAGTCTTCTCCAGCGCGTGCTAATTAACATGCATCAGAGCAGACATCTGGCATGTGTATATGTGTGCTTATTTGGGAACAAGTGGTGAGTTAGTTTTCATGGTGGCACTCGTGAGGGCAATACAGAAGTGCCATAGATTTGCCAACAGAGAGCTGCTATTTCTGCTGTCTGTTACTTCACTGGAGATATGCTCTTCCCTTGTTCTTTTTTCTTCTGCATGTTTATTATCTTCATGGTTATATTCTTTGTATAATATGTGTTCTTAATTCTCAACAGTTTGCTAGACAAGGTCTTAAAAAGTGCTGTCAACAAATATTCTGTATTCCAAGAGACAAATAACAGACAACAGTGAAAAAAGGGGAAAATGCACAGGGTGACTGATGAAAGTGACACTTGCGGTGCAGCTAAAATATCTGTGCAATAAACCAACTGATCTCAAACTTACCTTCTACCTAATGTCTTTGTAGACTTCATGGAAGAAACTGGTCTCTCTTATGTTGGCTGTTACTTAAAATTTTTCTATGTCTGGGTTGATTGGGAAAATTTTTTGTTAATTTCTTTATTTATAATTTATCTTGCATATGAAATATACTGATTGACAGCAATGGAAAATACAGTTTTCTCTCTAGCCAAATTACTACAGCACAGGCCATGGCCATATGCATTTCTCCATGCTATGCCTCTACTCTGATTTCAGGGACTGTCTCTAGGGATAAGATTTCATGCCCATTCCTTTGCTTTTCAGCTGAGACTGCCAGCCTGTTGTGATGGCTAACCATGGAATCAGTCTCTCTCTCTTAGCAACTTTAATTTGTAAAGAATGGCCATACTTTATTTTTAAAAATGTGGAATAGTCAAGTTTTTTTCTCCACATATATTTTTATTTGGATTTTATACTGATTTTAATTTGGGGTGAGATGATGCTTCTCGGCTAAAAGAGAGAGGGATGTTCTACTTTATGAACTACATCAAAGTTTGAATATATAGCTGTTTAAATGTCCTGGGTTTTCATCTGGAAAGTACTGATGGTATACATGCCATCTCTATTTAAGCATTATTGAGTGCTAGATGTCAGCCATTCTAACTTGTGTAACTTTGGAATTGAGGCTTCTGAGCAGTTCTTCTGACTTAGTTAATATCTTATTAAACTGTGCTGCCCATTGTTTTTCAATTCATAATTGCACTAATAATCTTTAGTCACTTCATTTCTTGTGTACTGTGTTTAGCACAAGTGGTGGAATTCTGTTGCACATGTTCTCTTTAAATTGAAAGCAAAGAGATAAGGGTATCATTAAAGACTCTAGGCAAGCATGACATTTGATTAGTTCTGCCTTAGAGAGGGCAGCTGTGTCTTGTGCATTCATTGATTCTTGATGTGTTCTGGTGACTGGTGATTAGTTGAACTTAACTCCTGAATCTGACGGAAAATGGATTTTACCCTTAAAAAGAGAGCACTTATAATTGTATTTTGCCATATAGTCAAATAGAATATGGTCTGGCTTTATTTACACAGGATACACTGGCTCTTTAAAAGATATATACAGAAGACTTATGGATTGAACACATTTTACTCATTTTTTCTAACATTAATTTTAAAATAGTATGCCAGACAGATTTTCTTTCCTCTGTATATTAATATAATGAAAGTCATATTTTTTGGGTCAGTAGTTATAAAACTAACTGAATTTGCAGCATGGCATTTTGTAATAGCTGTTGTCAGTTTTTATTCCCCACAGTTTAAATATGCATGGTGCAGTGTTCTGTTTTTTCCATGGAAAACTTAAAGTATTTTTTTCAACTTTCCAGACAAATGTAAGTGCTCATCACACTTTGTCATTCTTCATAAGTGGCACACTGGATGAATTTTGTTTTATTTTCTATTCAGAAGGTCTAGTGGGTTTAACTGCACAATTGCTGAGCTACTTGATAACCATTTTAAAACAGGAATGCAACTTAAAATGGAGTATCTTATAATCATATCATGCATTCTCAAATGTGAATTCGAACCAATGTGCAATACTAGCAAGGGCTGCTAACGCACCCTCACCCACACCACCACTATCCTCACCAGGGATCCTGGTTTTCCCTGCTAAAAAATTGCAAATTCTCTGGTAAAAAAAAATCACAAATTCTCTGATTAAAAACCCAAGAATCTGCGATTTTAAAATGAAACACCACTACACATATACCAATTGAACACAATGTTTCACTGAGATTTTGACAATTTGAAAGCAATTGGAAGCCTGCCAGTGTATGAATCACAATAGTAAAATAAATTCTAAATTCCTATAAATGTTGGTATTTGATTTTGGGTTTATTATTGTGGAAAATCAGAGTTCCCCCCTGCCCTCTTAGCTCACCAGGACACAGGTCCAGGCCTCTCTGCACTCACAGACCTCTGGCCCTTCTGCTGTCTTTCATTTCCCCCCTACAGCCTCCTGGCCTTGCTGGTGCCCCTCACTCCCTGCCACAGCCCCCCAGTCCTGCTGGTGGCCTTTGTCCTGCCTCCACAGTCCCCTGACCCCCCCCAGAAGACAGGGGACCTGCCAGGGGGGGTCCTCAGTTGCCAGGGCTACAGGGCCAGGGACCCAGGTCTGCTACCCCCCCCACAGCAGCACCCAAGCCGTGGCTGCCACCCATGGGGGGTAGCAACTGCTGCAGGGGAGCAAAGTACAGAGCCTGGCATCCATCCCCCCTGCCCGTGGGCAGCACATGGAATAGAGCCCATGGCGGGGGTGAGTGTGGTCTGTCCACTATGGGCTCAGGTGGTAGGGGCCAGCTCCTAAGCACTTTGTGCACTTCCGGGGGCTTGTGGGGGAGGGGAGGGCATGTGCCCCCTTGATTTGTGCATGAGGTGGGATGCAGGCTGCCCGCTGTGGGATGAGGCTCCCTGCCCTGCCCTGGGACCTCTGAAGCCCTGTGAACAGGACCCAGCACAGCAGGGCAGAGCGGGGCCAGGCAGGGAAGCTTATTGCAGCTCCTGTAAGCCGCCCCCTGCTTGTTCAGGAGCAGCAGGGGCAGCAGCACAGGGTTGTGCTCTGGGGCAGGGAAGGGGTGCATTGCCAGGGCAACATAGCGCTTGCAGTGGCAATTCATTTTCCTGCCCGGCCCCACTGTGCCCTGCCGCGCCCACTCAGCTGCAGAGACCTGGTGGGAGGGCAGCAGAATAGGGATTTCAAGTCCGCAGTGTGTAGCCTGCACCTGAGTCTGCCCCATGCACAGATCTGAAGGACATGTGGCCCTCCTGCCCGCGCAGATCACGTGCAGCAGCAAGGAGCTGGCCTCACTCCCCCCCACCCCTCAGATAAGCCACCTGCGTCTCTGTCCCACTCTTTGCCTAGGACCTGCAGCCACGCATTGAGGCTCTGAGCTCCACGCACCGCCTGGCTGGGCAGCAGCCCCAGCCCTGCCCGACACACTCCCTCTGTCTGTCCTTCCCTATGGAGCCCTTGAAAGCTGGAACTCTGCCAGCCTGCAGAGTTCTTTGCAAAAGAGCAAAATCCACATGTTTCTCGGTTAAAATGAAAAATCTGCATTTTTCTCAGGTAAAAGGGAAAACGTGTGTTTTTCTTTTTTCTGTGGGCAAATAAAAACCCAGATACCTGATCATTACCTTAGTCCAGTTCCACTCTTGGCTCTGGTTGTAGCACCCTAAGACTGCATATGATTTGATCTCTCTGAATTTTTTGATTGGTATCACATGGTTACAACCAAGCTGAACCAGCTGGGTCCTAACAAGAGCCCTGTATCATCTTTTGTGATGAATTTGAGAGCTTTCTTTTAGTGCTGTTTGCAGAGGCTCCATGTTCCTCAGGGCTGGATGCTTAGTGTTTACACAGTTCACAATGGCTTTACAACAGCTACGTAATCACTGTGGAAAGATGACTGCTGTAATTTAAGAAGTAAACCATGTTGGAGACTTTTTGATTCTCTCCCCCTGATCTTTTTTGGTGGGGCTTCTCTTCTAGTACCTGCTTCCTCTGTTGCTTATATCTTTCAGTAAGATGGAAAATTATTTTAAAAAAAAATCAAGATTGTTGGCATTTTCTCACACACTGTTTACTAGTGATGGACAAAACTAATATTGTTAATCTGATCTTATTGGTAGGGACCTACCGAAATTGTGATTTCACAGAAAACGTGAAATCTAGCATTAACCTACGAAAGCAGGAAATATCTACAAAATCTGCAAAACAAAGGAAAAAAAGAAAATTGACTTAAAATAAAATGCTGGCTCCTCAAAGGGAACCAGCAGTCCTCATGGCACTGCAGCCTGGCTGCGTAGTGCGCCAAGGGAGAAGAGGGGCTGCCGACACACAGGGGAGCCCAAAATGAGAGCCCTCACCGCTGATTGGCTAAGAGGGCGCCTGTTGTGCAGCTCTGCCCCCTCCACCTGTTGGGTGTGAGAGGCAGAACCACTTGACATATAGCCCTTCCAACCAATCTCTGGTGAGGTGTGGGGGGCATATAACAGACAGCCCTCACAGCCAATCAGAAGCATGGGGGGCTCTGGCCACAATAAGCCCTTAAAATGGCAGCCAGCCCCTTGATCTGACCATGAAATCAGCTGGCTGCTTCCTCAAGTTGGGTAGACCCCCTACTTATTGGTACATAGGAAACCTAAACAGCAGTGGTACCCCACTGAAAGAGCAATCATGAAGGCAGTAGTGTGGGTTGATTTCTACTCTGTGTTCTGCTTAAGAAGCCCGTCTTTATAAACATAACTGCTAAAGCATATTTAAGCAAAAAATATAAATTTTGAAGAAATTGAAGATTTAAGAGCCCTCATTTTAAAGTTTTAAATTGCTGTTGACACTGTCAAGTGGATTTCTTGTTCCCTGATTTGCAAACAAGTGTTTTAGAAGACTTTTTTTCAAAATGTGTGATTAAAGGAAAGACCAGTTCCTAATTAGCTTAGCATTGTACGTCATTTTTTTTAGTGGCTGTTGTATCAAACTTACTCTGAGAGCACTGAAAACACACACTGTGGAATTTGCTTGCTTATTATGCCAGCAGAACAATAAAATCTCTTCTATTAATCGTGTTGTATTGACTGCTGTTCTCTGCAAACCTGAATGCACAACAACTGGGCATTTGTACCGGAAGGTTTGCTAATGTACTTCTTTTGATACACTTTATTGTCGTTCTTTTTCTTACCATGCCTATTCACATTTCCATGTCTGGCAATAATTTTGTTGTTTCCTTTTCGTTAGAAATAAGAGTGTTCCCTTCTATTAAGTTGTCAGCAGTATGTGGTGTTTTGATCATGTATTCACAATTTAAACAAAAAGCTTCACTTGCAGAAAGAAATAAAGCAGGGCACACAAAACAGCAAATAATCAGGGGGAAAAAATCAGCTTTGCCTAAAAACTTAAGGTACAATTTCCCTCGGACATTTCTGATTATACTGTGGCTAAACTGACTTGTTAAGCCATCCTTTGCACTTTTTTATTAGGGTACCACCTGAGAAACTGAATTAAAGAACAAGGGGTTGGGCCCGTTGTGGTAGGCTATGTAGAGGCAAGTAACAAATAACAGTCCCCAAAGTAGAGAGAGCTCAATTTACCACATTTACACAAATCCAAGATGATTCTGAATTTAAGATGACCCCCAATAATTTGATTGTAGACATGATAAATGTATAAATTTGTTATAATTTTTCATGTCTAGGATCTAATTATTGGAGGTCATCTTAACTTCCCCCCCACACCTCCCACAGTGGGGCAAGTAACAGCAAGAGTCAGATGGGGGGGGAGGGTAGGCAGCAGGGGAGTCAAGCGGCCTGACCCTTGCCACTTGCGCCTTCCCGGTGTCTGCATGTTCCATGCCTGCCTCCATAGTGCTTGTACCCTGCCTCCTGCCCCCTGATACTTGAACCCCTCCTGCTTCCCCCCTGGCATCTGTGCCCCTGCTTGCCTCCCCCTGCACTTGCCACTGTTACCCCCTGCCATTCCCTGTGCTGCTTGCATCCTCTGACACCTGCCTGCTTGCCCCCTCCCACCACTGGTGTCTCCCTGCCCCTTTTCTGCCTCCACACTGCTACTTATTTTCTGCTTGTAGGTCCAGCTGGGACCCTTCTCCAGTCAGTGTTAGGAAGCACAGGGCACATGCTGCCTTCGGCCCCATCCTGGCCATGCCATAGTGTCACCTGCTTCAGCTCAAGCCCCTGAGGAGCAAAGGTAGGGGGAAGAAGCAGAGGCGGAGGGGGGAAGGTGGTGGGGGCCACAGTTGCAGTTCCAAATCCAACCTTGGGTTTGGAGTTGGAGCTGTAATTGCAGCCCACCCGCCCATCTGAAAAACAAGATGAGGGTCTTCCCCCACCCCATGTTGAATGGTGGTGGGGGGAGGGGGAAACTGGTCTTAGATTTGAGTAAATATGGTACAGCTTTCTAAGCAAGGCTTTATCTGTCATTTTGAATTTGGAGGTTAGGCAGACAACTTTGTAGACTTCTATTAAAAAATAAACAAGCAGCACTAAAAAAGCAACATCAAAGGGATGAGTCAGCGATGTTACTTAAAGTGCTTCAGAACATTTGGAATGAGTACAATGTGGGGTAGATAAATAGGTGACAGAAGTTACAAGATCACCAGGCATCAAGAAAGTTGAGCTGTTGGGAAGGTATTTAAAAAATAACATAATTAAAATTGATTTTTACTGTGTCAGTTCAAAGTGAATCTTTCTATAATTAGTATTGAAATATGGCTGACATAGCCTGTTTTTTTGAACTAGGATTAAGAAAAACAATTTAAGCCTTGGGAAACATGCAGAGGACTCGAGCACCTGAGAGTTTGATTTTAAACAGTGTAAGAAGGGGGGAGACATTTAATCTAAGGAAAAAGTTTTCATGATGTGTGGCAGTTCCAAAGAGACTTGAGAGTTTATACTCAAACATTCTATTATTGAAATATAAATTTTCTTCACTTTGCCACTAATATAAACACTTTATCAAAATCAAATTAAACTTGAACAATGAGAGATTACGATAGCTCGTTTCTAGCTAGACTTCTTACATTTTTCAAAATTGTTCAGTTTTCTGAACTAGTACGATCATCTTCAGTACCTGCACAGCTGTTTTTCTTTATTGATCTGCTGTATGGCGAGCCATCGCGTCACTTTAAGAAATATATATTACTCAAATAACGTTTCAGTGGACATAAAATTGAAGTCCTAAACCTTAAATAGATAGCTCTGCTTATAAAGTTGCTTTATATTTTTCTTCTGGTTTATTTCATGCATTTTAGCTTTTCTGAACTTTTTAATTCAAAGAAAGATTTCCTTTTTAAATGTATTTTTTTAAATTCTAACTGTATTCATGTTTCCTGGTTAGTAAGTAATCATTATCTGAATCATGGATGCAGTTCAGTGAAATGTCTCTTATTAAGAATAAAACAAAACTGAGTTACCTTCAGGGGAAGATTGATCTCAGCATACGATCTTTTATCTGAAATATTAAAAAATCAATTAGATTTCAAATGACCAAGAGGCTATTATTTTTTATTTTAAAAAAGAGTTTAAAATCTTACTTCTAAGGATCAGACTTCAGTGCTGTTTGGTGTTACAAAAGTATCGGTCATAGGGTAAGCTTGAAGCGCTGTTGTGGATTATCGCAGAGACAAAAAGCTAAGATCAAGAATAAGTGGTTAGTTTTCAGCCTAACTTCTTATCCTGCTAAAAAACTTGAAAATGGAAAACATTGTAACACTTGATTTATCTGAATTTGTGATATTGAATTTTTATTTATTTGTAGCCAGTCAATGTAGGGTTGCTTAATTGTGTGCGAGCGCATTAAAAGTAGTTATTAAAAATAGAATAATATCTAAGGGTCATTACATCTTAACTAGCACTGTTCCCGTAAACTGCAAATCTTGTGTCAGTAATTTATTGGAATTCCTTGAAACTTAGTCAAAATAATGGCTAAAGAAGAACTGGTTGGTGTGATCATTAAGTGAAGATCTCTACTCAGTGAGGATCTGTTCAATGTGTAGCTATCACAAAAGAAAAAAAGATGCTTGGATGAATAAGAAGTAGGGTGCAGAACAAAATGGAGCTTGTTGACAGACCACAATAGAAATTGGTGGTTCAGTTTTACTCATCCTGTCTGAAAGAGGATCTTGAAAAGCTGGAGGGTATTTAGAAAGACTTTCCAATTGATGGCAGGATCTCTACAGTTTTCTTTCTTAGAAAGAATACTTTTAAACTTGAAAAAAAATATTCTGGATGGTTGGAAACTGAATTTTAAAACTGCTGATATATTCCCTGTTGATATTGGAAGTAGAGGGTGCTGGCCCACTTTTTCATGTTTTTGCTGCTAACTCTCATGCTCATCTAGTCACATTAACAATTCTAGACTGCTTGGTCATATAGATGTTTGTTTTATTGAATGTGGTCCTCTTTCTACCATTCATGTGACCTTTGGTGGGTCAGTTAACTTTGTAGTTTTATCATTTGCAAGACAAGGATCGTGAAGCTTACCTTCTAACTCCCTCTGAGACTAAGGGATGAAAATGCTGCAAGTGGTGCTGTCGTCAGCACCCCTACTCTTGAGAAAGGTGAAGTACAGAATTATCACCTGCAATGCGATGCTGCAGCTAGTAAAGCGACCAAAACACTGGCTTGCATCCATAAATGCTTCTCAAGCAAATCCCAGGATGTCATTCTCCCCTTGTCCCCTTGGTGAGGCCGCAGCTGGAGTACTGCATCCAGTTTTGGGCCCCACAATTCAAAAAGGATGTGGAGAAGCTTGAGAAAGTCCAGAGAAGAGTCACACGGATGATCAGAGGTCAGGAAAATAGACCTTATGACAACAGGTTGAGAGCTATGGGGCTTTTTAGCCTGGAAAAGCGCAGGCTCAGGGGTGATCTGATGGCCACCTATAAGTTTATCGGGTGACCACCAGTATCTGGGGGAACGTTTGTTCACCAGAGCGCCCCAAAGGATGACAAGGTCAAACGGTTATAAACTAAACTGCAAGACCATTTCAGGCTGGACATAAGGAAGAATTTCTTTACTGTCCGAGCCCCCAAGGTCTGGAATAGCCTGCCATCGGAGGTGGTTCAGTCACCTATATTGAACACCTTCAAGAGTAAATTGGATGCTTATCTTGCTGGGATCCTATGACCCCAGCTGACTTCCTGTCCTTCGGGCGGGGGTCTGGACTCGATCTTCCGAGGTCCCTTCCAGCCCTAATGTCTATGAATCGATGAATCACTATTTTCTTCCATCTCCCTTTTCAGCACATGAATGTCGAGGGATCACTTTTAGTAACTGCACAAACAACTTCTTTAAATGAAGTTAAAGTTGTTTTTTAAATTAGCTTTAATTTACTGGTTGCTTATCCTTCTTATTACCAGGATAAATATCCCTTGTAGATTTAACTAGCACCCTTTTTAAAAAAAACTTATAAAATATCTTTTTCCCACCAAGTTCTTCATGGTTTTGCTGAGAAAATTAGATGTCAGCCATGGTATTGTCAGCATAATGCTTTAGTAGTCTGATAGTCTGTGGTCATAACTAAAAGTGCACTAATACATCTGTTCATATCATATTGGCACCGATAAAAGGAAAATTGGTGTTATCATCAATTGGCTTTTTTGGCTGATGTGGTTGATCATGTCACTGACATGCTGCGTGGATGTGCACAGCTTGGAGAGTAGTGTCTGGCTGGTAAGTCTGTTGTGGGGGAGGAGGGCAGGGAAGGAGCATGGGGGGCAGATTGGGTCCCCTGTGGTGAATTAGAGAGTGGGGCTTGGGCTGGGGCATGTGCTGCACAGCCAGGACAGAGTGTAGGATGGAGCTATGAGAGGTGCATCTGGGGGTGCAAGGATTAGGGAGTGGATCCTGCTGCTACATGCACCCCCAGGGGAGCAATGGGAAGCCTGTGCCCCCATATCTGTGCAACGGGTAAGGTCAGGCTGCTGCTGTGGGTTGGGTCCAGGGGCAGCAAGGCCGACCTATCTTGTACTGCAAAACCTGCAGCCACAGGGGGCTCCACAGGTAAGGTACCCCCTGCTCATAGGCAACAAAAGTGGAGGGCTGTTGGAGTTCAGCCCCCCCCCCAACACAGGACAGCAGCAGGCATGGCCTTAGGGCAGCCTGGCCACAGGGTCCTATAGCGAGGGGGAAGAGCGGACATGCTGAGCTACCCTGCACGCTCACAGCCAGGACTGCAGCCAGATCAGCCACAGGCAGGTAAGTTTTTTTATTTCCATGGGCTTGAGGGGAGGGCAGATGGAGACCCCCACAGTGCAGGAGAGAGTGGGGTAGGGAAAGTGAGAATCATTCACCCCTGGCCCACTCCCTCCTGCACTCTGGGGATTGTCCCATGACCCTGCCCGGCCCCCATCACTGTGACTGGGGCCCTGGCCCAGCCAGGTCAAGGGACAATTAGAGCATGGCAGCTCTTCTAGAGGCACGGTGCTGGGCAGTCAAGGGGTGGAAAGGCATGTGGCCCCCCCCATCTTTGCATGGGTGAGGGCGAGCTTCAGCTGCGAGCTGGATTCAGTCTCTGCTCTGTGTCTCAGTGCCTAAGCACTGCCAATTTGAAAGCGGTGGGCACTGCCACGTGCCTTGCTGCCTGGCCTGCCCAGCAGTGGGACGCACATGGCGGCACCTGCTGTTTTTCAAAGCAGCAGCAGCAGCAAGGTGCGGAGACATGAAGCAGAGGCTGAGCCCAGCTCACAGCTGTGTGCATCCATAAATGTTCAGCTGATGAAATCTGTAAAATCCTCTTGAATTATAAAGCAACAATCTTTTAAACTTTTAAACTGAGGAACTTGTCAATTGTAGTACACATTATCTACCAATGAATGGACATCCAGGCCTATTGTGCTAGTATCATACTTATATTTTCTAGTTGTTTTATAAATAGATTACTTAGGACCATATTGTGTCCTGAACCAGGAATCATAGTAGGAAGTAATGAAACAATTAACAGTGTCCTCAGCAGGGAGAAGAAATATGTCTATACAAAGGTGTTGCTCTTTTTTCTTGATGACTGGTTAACCTTGCCATCAGTTAGCACAACGACCCAGCATGTTTGGGAGTGGTGCGGAGGGTGTATGATGTGGTAGCTCTAGGGTGGTAGGGAGATGTATCCATTTTCTTTCTAGCTCTGCTCTTCCGTCTCCATCAACTAAGGGAATATCAGGAGGAAAATTGTGGCAGTTTCCAGCTGTTCTTTGTTCTGCATAAATAAGTACTGTAAAGGCTACACAGAATATGTCTATACATGCAGTTAATATGAAGCAATAAACTTACGTGTGTGCCATTTGAATGTCCACCCAGGACCGCAGCATGCTGAGCTGCGGGGGAGTAACCTCAGCTGGCAGAGGACCCTGGGGTCAGCCTGCCAGCCCCAATCTATGAGCTGCAAAGGGGCTGGCAGGTCCCATAGGCAGCCCCCACACTGAAGCACCCTTTGTACCCCACCCAGCTGGGTTGGCATCTAAACAGGTATTGGTGTGGACTAAATAACTCCACCAAAGAAGAGTTAGTTAATTTACTCCTTCTTAATAGCGCTGCACATGTAGATGTCGAGTCATTTACTGCGGAGTTACCTAATAAGCTCCATAGTAAATGTCTGATGTAGATGCACCCACAGTACTTCAGTTTAGACCATAATCTTACTCTTAGGAATCCAAGAGTATGGGTACACATCTTATACATAGCCCAGTTTAAATAAGTTCAAACTTGAAACAAACAGACATCCAAGCCCATTAAACAGATTTAAAGCGGCCCACTGTGAGCCATGCTGGGCTCAGTGCTTTCTCCCATTCTCTAGTGCTGGGGCCACAGTACTTCAGCACATAAAAGGTAAACATTTTACCTGGATTGCTAGGGAAGTATACAGGTGGACATCTCTAACCTGTGACAGTTATGAACTAGTTCCTAACTGATGACATTTGGGAAGGTTCAGTTGTTACGTGTGTCCACACCCAGAGTTATACTATGAATGAAATGAAGTCTTGCAAGAAAAAATTCTGTGTAAGAAATTCCATTCTTGTTTCTTAATATAGGCCTGCTTTTCTAATAGAAACTCAGTTCCCTCAAAAATATAAACAAACAAATAAGAAAAAGCTGGATATTGTAAACACCTTGTTTTAATATCCATGGAAATTTAATGGCATGTGTTTGTTAGTGTTATAAATGTAAAAACAGTTCTTGCACTTCTGTCCCAATTAGCTTAGCATTTTTCTCTAAAAAGAATGCTTACGTTTTTAAGATTAGCTTGGGTATAAAATTAAGTGTCACATTTCAGGTGGTGTTCATAATTGCTACTTTTTCTGGAGGTGACTTATTTCAATGAGCTAATACTCTAGGGTTGGGAAAATGTTCCAACATGATAAATACAGTTCTTAAAATGGTGGCTATCTGCTAAATCTTAACAACTTTATGTAATTAAGCAATTTGTTGTCATAAGTAACACTGAAAATGAAATGATTGTGCTGATTGCCAGCTGAAGGTTAATTATTAGGTTTTTTTGCAGGTGATAAGTATGTATTGGTAATTGGGTTATTCTGTAGTTTTTTTAAAAAATTGCATGGAAATAAGAGGAAGGAATGATACTTAGGTAGAACTGAAGTGCTGACAACACTACCACTCTAATATTATGATGCATGTATTTGTCTCATAAAAAAATGTCTCTGCTGAAAGTCGACATGAAGTGTTCTAGTACAGGTACAACTCTTATTTATTTAAAAAAATTAAAATCAGCCCATCTAAAGTTCTAGAGCTGCCACAAAAAACTTTGAAATACTATAATATCAAGAGTGTATATGCCATTTTAAAAATCAGAAAGCTTTAATTCCCACCCCCTTCCCATCCACTCTCCTCACTTCAAAACAATTTTTGGTGTATTACTGAGTTGCAGTGCATACTTGGCTGTTAGGTGTTTTCAGCTAGATATCAA
Source organism: Crocodylus siamensis (assembly GCF_052110815.1). Classification (NCBI taxonomy): domain Eukaryota; kingdom Metazoa; phylum Chordata; order Crocodylia; family Crocodylidae; genus Crocodylus; species Crocodylus siamensis. The sequence continues at coordinate 85,813,050 of NC_143395.1, read as the reverse complement.
ATTCTGAGAATGAGGTTTAATGAATTGTAGCTGGTTATGTGCACACAGTCCCCATTTTCATTTTCACTGTACTTTTATACTCTGGATTATTCTAAGTAATTAACCAGCTGAATTTAAATAGCATGCGTAATGGCCTGATGTTTGGCAGATGTCAACAGCCCTTGTACAAGTTTTTACAGACTCTAAGTATTGTACATCACTAACAATTGCATTGCTTGCAAAAATTGTTCCAACAAAAAGGGGAGACAGAGTATTAGCTAAATAGTACTGTAATAAATTGGTGATTGCAATTATGTGGGAGCTAGATCTAATGGTGTGAAGAGATTAACAATTCTACATTTAAATTATACAGGTTTACACTGGTTCAGTATGACCCACAATAGTGGTTTTGTCTGTTCATTCCTATACTGGTACAAGTGTCAAACTGCTGTAATTTTAAGACTGTTTTATTCATTTTTTAAGTTTCAGCAATTTAGCTTCACTTCTAGTTTTTTGTATATCATTATGGAGGTTGCAAATTTATCTAAACAGCAAGCATAAGTGTTTCATCTCTTCACTACTATACCACTAGGACTCCTGGTTCCAAAATGATAACTTTTAGGGGAGTACCTTTTAGGTATCATTTAGGAACCAAGAGTTTTAGTTTTTTTGTATGTTGTGTTGTCTCAGACCAACAGGGCTACCAAATACAACCTACGTAATAACACCTTTCCATGGAGGAGCATTAGAAAGCTACATTAATACATGCTTCATGTTACCCTGTCTTGGACACTGGTTGTGACATTCTGTAGTTAAGCTGGTGTAATCATTTTCAAGACAACCTTTTTTTTTTCTACCTACTCCTTACTTTCTAACTCTTTATTTCTCGAGATGAATTGGTGTTTTAAATGAATATTGAAGCAAGTGTGCCTTTGAAATTCTGTAGTTATTCTCAGAGCAAAGCCATGGAGGAAGGAGAGTAAAGAGGAGGAAATGCTGCTTTCCTGTTTGTGAAATAGATACGATTCCTCTGCCCTTTTGTCAAAAAAAAAAAAAAAAAAAAAGTGACTCTGAAATTTGGCTGGAAAAAGGTTTTATGGAGTTGTTTATGATTGGTAGATGGGGTTCTTAAAATAAAACCAATTAAAAACATTAATTTTTACTGTTTGTCATACAGGGATTACTTCAGCATTTGAAAGCTTAAAGACATAACTATAAAATACCCAATAAACAGACTTCAGTACAGAGCACTGCCAAATAACTTGGGCTGCCAACATCACTGGCTCTCAGGGGTTGGGTTTACCAGAACTACTGAACCTTTTTCAAAAAGCCTTTTTTTTTTTTTACCAGTTCAAAGGCCAGTAATTTTCTCCTTCCCAGCTCCCACTTCTAAATGCCAAATCCTGGCAAATCTTTTGTCCCTCCGTAGTATTCACTAGGCATTAGAAATCTACAGCTTGCCTTGGTGTCTGGTTCCCAAAGGATGGTGTAGAAGTTTGTAGCCACCCAAATATGATGATGTTCTTACCATGCTTCCCTTATTGGTATCTCAGAATTGTAGCCCTAGCCATACAAACAGTCATTCACTAAGCTTTACTTCCTGATAGGTTAAACCAAAAGTAAATTTAGAAAAAGGTGATCTAGCAGACTGAGGATGAAATTGTATCATACTCTGTCTCCTGTTTAGTATTTCTTCTTCCAGCTGTGGAGACCTACCATTGATTGGTCTGCAGGAAACAGTATGTGAATGCTGAACTCTCTTCTCACACTTTTGCTACTAATGAAAAACCATCCAAAATTCAGACAGGCTGTATCCTATGTAAACCACTCCAGGATAAAGGGGGCTCTTAGTCAAAGTCCTACTTTGTCAGGATAGAGGAATAGTTCTGAGATTCCCAATCCAATCAGCCTGGCCTGTCAAAAAGACTTACTCATGCTGGAATCAAAAAATGATTGCAGTCTTGCATCAACAACGAAATATTTGAAAGCAAAGAGCACTATGGCTTCTAGCATATGCCAAAGGAAAATCTAAACTCCTTAGCATGCTGAAGGAAGCTTCCGCAGCCAATTCCTGGATTCTTTCATATAGCCATATGTCTTGCAAAGAACAGTATGATGAAAATTAAAGGAAGAATATAGCTAATAGAAGTCCAAAAAGACCTGCAAGCACTTAACTTGCTGTAGTAAGGCAATTTCTATTATTGCTGATAGGATTGGCTAAAGGAAGGGAAAGAGAAAAATTCTGAATGGAAAAAACTGAAATCCAAGTGGTTAAGGCTAGATAAAAATTCAATTGCAGCATGAGAGTTGGGAAGCACAGGGTGTTAATAGAAAGCTTTATGTATCCTATGATTGAAGATTAGAGGAAAGGAAAAAAGAGGGGTTGTCAGAAGCGTCTAGCCAGTTGGATCTAATTTTTAGTAGCAGATGTTGTCACCCCAAGGGCAAAAGAGGTGTTTGTGTTATATTAAATGCATTTTAAAGTTAACTTAAACATATTTTAAGCCAAGTAAAACATATTCAAGACTATGTAGATAGTTCATCTTAGAAAAAAAAATCCGTAAGAATCTGAAAGATGCATCAGCAAAATGAAGTTCTTGGAATTAGAGTTCTCCAAAAGTGTTTTTTTGCGTAGTACAGTACAAAGACCCCAAAGTTACCTTTAACCCAGCTCAGGTACCATAAGCAGTCTAGTTGCCTTATTGTGTCATTTCATCTAGGCTAATTTAACCTGTTGAGAGACCTAATATGGATATACTGTTTTCTGGTTGCATATGTTTAAACAGCACTGGATTGTACAGTGTAGATAATACTCTAAATGTCAAAAATTAGTAAGTGAACTTAAGTGGGAAGAAGGAAAGACAGAAACAATGTGGGTATCAATTGTAGCTGTTTTCTGTAAGAAAACAAAGATGCAGAAAAAATAGAGCTCAAAGGAGAATAGTTAAAAGAAGTAATATACAGTTTTCTAAAAAAAAGAAAGAAAGGAATCCATGTAATAATTTTAATTAACACATGATTTTCACTCTTCAAATAAAGGAGACAACACTGTGACCAGAAAGTAACTCATAGTAATATATCTGCCCCCAGTGTACAAAAGCTTGCATAGGTAAACAGCATAGTTAAATGTAGTTATACTAGGGCATAGTCTCCATGCCCTATGACCTTTAATGTAGATGTTTATCAATCCAGTATATATATTAGACAGAAATTTCCTGAACACCCCCCCGCCCCAAATTTAAACACAATAAAGGAAAGAAATAATACATGTGCCCTAAAGGTCACCAGAGTATAAAACTTTGCAGTATTCAGTTCTGGGGGGGGAGGGGGGGAGTGAGGACAGGTACCTATTATGTTGCATCATAAAGGATGATGCTTTTGTAGCAACTTACGTGTAAATTATGTTACATTGATTAATCTGTCAGTGGCAAAGTACATATCTGAAAGAATATGTTTTTCCTTCCTTTTCCTTCCTGGTATCCTAGTATTAAGTGTCTTGATTACTTACTTTTAAAAAGTTGATACAGCACATCTCTCATTTAAACTGACATTATCACAGGCAATAGGTTTTGTACTTCAATACTATAGTAATAGGTGTAATAAGTACCTAGAGCAGCCAAAACCAAATTACAGAAGTGTTTAATGTTATTTTTTTAGAGCAGATTAGGTTTATCTTTACTGAGTTGATAGCCTCTGTAAAGTCTATACAAGGAGACAGAACAAGAAAAAACAAGGTGCATACCAAAGTCTAGGTAATCGACTAGCAGTTCTCAAAGTACAGCTTCTAAAATCATCATATAGCAGAATGACAGTTCTACTGTAGTTAATATTGGGCATCACTTGGCACAGGAAAGTTTCACTAATTTGGAAAGTAATAAATTGCATTTATAACTTCTAATGACTCTTGAAGCTATAATATCGAACTGTATTAAAAACTGAGAACTTAAATGGAATGAATTGAGGTACAAACTTGTTTCTAATTTTGGTTCTTTTTGTGCAGTTTTGCCTATTGTAGGTATGTAGAGATGTTTGGCGTTTGAAACTATTTAATAGTAGATTAACTGTAAGCAATGAATGCTTATTCTGGCTCATGCTAGGCATTCTAGTTTATGGTTTGAGGACTGTATTTGTGCAGGAAAGATAATCAGTCTTGTACAACATGACTGACAAAAATTGAGATTGATCATACTTTTATTGAGATTAAAATCTGTGTCCTTACAAAATAATATTTTCTATAGTATCTAAGAAGGTAATTGATAGATATTTACATTGTTCATAAAAGTTGTTTCACAACATTAGAAGGAAAACTCCCAAGTGAACATTAATAACTGATCAGTAACTGAACTACTTGAAGGGTGGTTCCAAAGAGGATTGAGCTACACCAGGGGTAGGCAATGTTTTTTTGGCCAGAGTGCCGAAAATTCCCACAGTGCCTACCTTGGAAGGTGCTGGAGTGCTGGCATGCCAGAAATGCAAAATGAGGGCATGGATGCCCTGCTGCCCTTTGCCCTCCACCCAAAGCACCTTCCTCCCCCAGCCCTGCTGCCCCTGGCCATTTTTCCCAGCCCGGGCTCCCGGCTGGCAGCAGCTACCCATAGCCGGGACTGGCTGCAGCCGAGAGGCTGCAAACAGCTGTGCCGGGCTCCAGAGTCCAGGCATCAGCTCTATACTGGCATGTGCACCCACGCATTGGAGTGGACAGTGGGGGAGGGGCTGGAGGCAGTGCAACCCTGGTCTGTCACCTGCTCCCTGCAGAGAGCCAGTGACTGGGCTCTGGAGCCCAGCGCAGCTGTTTGTAGCTAGCCTAGGCTCTGGGCAGCTGCAGCAAGCAGCAGGCAGGCTGCAAACAGCTGCACTGGGCTCCACAGCTCTGACATCAGCTCCATTGACGTGCAGTCACCACCAGCACGGAGCTGATGCCAGAGCTGTGGAGCCTGGTGCAGCTGTTTGCAACCTGCCCGCTGCTTGCTGCAGCTGCCCAGAGCTACAAACAGCTGCACTGGGCTCTGGAGCCCAGTCACCAGCTCTGTGCCAGGAGCGGGTGACAGACTGGAGTTGCACTGCCTCAGGTCCCTCCACTACTGCCTGCTCCGATGCATGGGTGCACACGCAAGTATGGAGCTGATGCTGGGGCTCCGGAGCCCGACACAGCTGTTTGCAGTCTCCCGGCTACAGCCGGCCCTGGCTCTGGGTAGCTGCTGCCAGCTGGGAGCCCAGGCTGCTCCCAGCACGCAGCTGGTTCGCTGCAAGCCCTGCTGGGAGCAGCCCAGGCTCCAACAGCTACCTAGAACCGGGGCTGGCTGTGGTGTGCCAAGCATAATGGCCTCGCATGCCGTGCTCGGCACACGTGCCAGGGGTTGCCAACCCCTGAGCTAGACTGTGGTGGCAGATGACAGAACAAGGAGCAATGATCTCGAGTTGCCGCAAAGGAAGTTTAGGTTAGATAGTAGAAAAACTCTCTCGCTAGGAGGGTAGTAAAGCAATGGAACAGGTTACCCAGAGAGGTGGTGGAAACTCCATCCTTGGAGGTTTTTAAGACCTGGTTAGACAAAGCCTTAGCTGGGATGATCTAGTTGGGGGATGGTTCTGCTTTGAGCAAGGGGTTCATAGAATCATAGAAGTAGGGTCGGAAGGGACCTTGTAGATCTTCAAGTTTGACCCCCCTCGCCTGGGTGGGAGAAAAACTGGACTCAAATGAGTCCAGCCAGGTAGGCATCATGCCTCTTCTTAAAAACCCCCAGGGTAGGAGCCAGCACCACTTCCCTTGGAAGTTGGTTCCAGCTCCTAGCCGCCCCAACTGTGAAGTAGTTCTTGCGGCTGTCTAATCTAAATCTACTGTCCAATAATTTGTGTCCATTATTCCTTGTTATGCCAGGGGGCGCTAGGGGAAACAGTGTCTCCTGCAAACCCTTCTGGTCCCCCCTAGTGAGTTTATAGACAGTCTCCAGTCAGACTAGGTGACCTCCTGAGGTCCCTTCCAAACCAAATTTTCCATGATTCTGTGGTAAATCTTGTCTTTTCTGCCAGCTTCTCTGAGAAATTTATTTGCCATTAAATATATTACGTTACAGCCTTTTCTTGAAATGTGAGGTACAAAAGGAGTTACCTGGAACATCCCCAGTATGGTGAATAACTGCTTGCTCCTAGTGCATCATATCTTTCCTAAAGTGCCTGTCTCATAACAATGTCAATTTCATGGTGAGAGTAAAATAATCCTTCGTATCCATTCTTACGCATATAATTACAACATAATCAAATTAGCTTTTCCACCTTTTTAAAAATAATTCAAGTCAGGACCTAATGGGTTGCATACTGCAGTGAGCCCTAGGCAGACCCCTGTCCTGTCTGAGGCGTGTTCAGAGCTCACTACATGACGGGTCTGAATTTGTGTTATCACATGTACAAATAACATGACTGTTATTTTGTTCTTGTACTGAACCTAAATCATTAAATTCAGAAGTATTTTCTTGGATCAATATAGTGCATTCATCCCTTAACTTTTTTTTTTTTAATGATACTGAATTCCAGGTTAGTGGGGTACGTTTTATTGACAAGCTTTTGTCAAAAGAAGAACATAGATCTTCTCATTGTAGTTCTTACCAGTACTCAAAACACGTTAATTTAACAACCGTTAATTGTCTTCCTAATACAGTGGTGCCCAAAACTTTCAACCTCATGGGTTAGATGAGTGGCGTGAAACTGGATTTCTTGTGAGGTCAATACATAGGGTTGGGACCTGCCTCAGTCTGGCCCTGTGTGTCCAGATTGGGTCCTACACCATTTTTGATCTGGTCCCACATGCCTGGATGATGCCCTGCACTGCCTCAGCGTGGTCCCACAAGCAGGGATCTGGCCCTGTGACACCCTAGCCCTATGTACCTGATTTAGCATGCAGGGCCATGCTATCTGGCCCTTCAGGCCCCCAAAACATCTGGAAATCTGGCAGCAGGGGAGCAGCAATTAACATTTCCACTTCTGCCATTCCACCAAATTTTTAGACCCATGGGGAACCCAGAGGGCCAGATGACACAGCTCCACAGGCCAGATCTGGACTGCAGACTGCGGTTGAGCATCCCTGTCCTAATAGAATAGTAACCATTTAGTTTTTCAATTCAGAAGCTTAAACCATGTAAGAAAATAAGGCTTTCCAGCATAATGCTGGATTGTGAGGCACTTACCAGAGAGAATCCAGTCAAAGTAAAGCAACATACTGTCAAAAGCTTTGTTACTCTCTTGCTACTTTCCTTAGGATCTATCTCTCTTAGTTGCATGCATGGAGTACCCTTATATCTGAATTCTTGCTGGCCCCACTCTAAGACAAGCAGGAAGATTTGCTTGGTATCTCAGAAATGCTATTTTTCAAGGGAAGTTTCCGAGGCAGACTTTCTCAGAAATGTGGTTTAATCTTATATGTACGGCTTTGTCTGGATTGCTTTCTTTTAAGTACTTTTTGATTGAATGTTTCTATCTCTCCTGCTCTTCTCTCTCTGCCCAGTGCTTGTCATTGTAGATTGCAGATTCTTGTGGGCTTAAACAGTGCTCACTGTTTAGGCACAATCTGACTACAATCTTTCTGCTTTTTTCAAGCCTGCACCTCAAATTTATTGATTTTGTACATCAGTGTATTTGTTTCAATTCTGTTGTCATTTTAGAAGCAAGTTTAGAAAAAAAAAAGTTTTTACTTATGTTAACTTTTTCCTTTAATTAAATTATTATTTTTGAGATGAGCTGATCTGTTCTGCACATGTAATTATAGAGGAGGCTGTACAATCAATTTATGCAGTGTCAATAAAATATTTTCCATCCTGATCTTCATATGTCTGATGTACCATTATTTCTAATACTATGGAACAGATAATTAAAGCAAAACCAAAAAACTAAAGGTACTAGAAACTGGGAACTTTGAGTAACTGAGGAACTTTATGGGCTACAGCAACTTTTATATGCTTCTAGCACAAGGCATACAAATAAAGTTGATAATCGTTACATCAGTTAATATCCTGGTTTCATGTGAAATTCCCTGACAGAAACAGGATATTAAGGTTGCCCAGATTGTCTGAAACTTGTGTTACTGTAGTATAAAGAGTAGAATTTAATTGGCTCATTTCACAGTTCATGAAGAGACCAGAAGTTTTCTCAAACTAAATTGAGAGAACTGAACTTTATTACTGTACTAGACTAACAGATTACATTTAATGGGTTTAAAATTCCTTACTCATCCAACTGCTTTAGTTGTTTTCTTCTTTTTTTGACTCTCAGCAATTAAAGCTCAGCTATTATTTACTCCTGTTATTCTGTCTTAGTTTATAACATTATTAATTGGGGGATAATTTAAAAAAATTTGTTGGACTACATTATGTATAAAGTTGCATTTGATTGTATAGACTAAAACCCATGTTTGTTTTGTCCCCATATATGAGATTTTTTTAATGTTATTGCATCTCCTGAAGTAGAACCTTATTTTCAGCATGGCAGAAACTGTACTTATGGTAAATTTATACAATAGTAAGTTTACTTGATTGGTTTAGGTTAATATATATTTGGTTTAATCTTACTTCCATTTCTTTCTAGCATCCTATATATCTATGACGAGCAGTAAAATAAGAATAAGAATGTAATCTGGTATACATAGTCCCTTTCTGTTCTGAAACTTATTAAATGCCCAAGTTGTGATACAGACCAGCATGTACCCAATTCTCTTTGAAAAGGACAATGTTCCCATTTAATCCATTGAACCATTTTAAAAAGTTCTTAGGGTATCATATTCCTGCATCACAAAATGTAAAGTACAGTAACTTTTTACACTAACACTGGTACATTTGATTCTTTTGTTGATAGCTACAAGCTGCTGTAAAGTAATATTATACTGGAATTTCATTTCTGAATTGGAAAAACCACTGCTAATATTGATACTTATTAGAATGTGTTAAATATCAGAATTTCCATTCTGTGGGACATTCTGGAATTCTGGGGGGGAAATAACTCCATTTTTAGAAAAAGGAAAAGAAAATATAGAAGAGAATAGCTAAATAATTTCATTCATAAGTAAATCAAAATGTATCATTTGGAAACTTTCAAAGTCAAATTGAACCAGGTCCAGAAGCTCACTTATGGCTTCCTACTACAGTAGATTGATTGGGAGCTTGAGAGCCTGCGGCTCCGTGGTTGAAAACCTGGCAGCCTGAGAGTCCCTGACTCCCTTCAAATAGAAGTGGAAATCTGTGGTAGGGTCATTCAGAGGTATGGACATTGGAAGGCCTAAATCCCGTTTAGCCTACCAGGTGATCTGGCAAGAGACCAGGCATGGTTCCAGTTTGTGTTTTGTTGTAAGTTCCTAGCAATTGATACGTGTCAGTGTTGATGAATTAGCATTTCCAGCAAAACACTACTTCCTCCCAGCTCTAATATTTTTGAGACATTTATTCAACATTTGGCATGACTGGTGATTTACAGGCATAACTACTTCAGGCTTTACTGCTGTAGCAGAAGGAAGCTAGCATACAAAGGAACTTCACTGTCAAATATTAAAGTAAAACATTCCTTCTTTAATGCATAAAAACCACAATAATGATCTGTTTCATGTAACAGGAATTCTTCAGTGGGTGAAGCTGATAGACAACTTTGAGGCTGAGTATGAATATGTCACCAATGAAGGAACAGTGTTCACTTTCAAGACAAACCACCATTCTCCTAATTATCGATTAATCAACATTGACTTCAGTGACCCCCATGAATCCAAATGGAAGGTACTTGTCCCTGAGCATGAAAGAGATGTTCTAGGTAAGAATTTGAAACAAGTGAAATATGTGGGGGTGGAGACTTCCGATAGAAGTCAGGCTGCTGCTTTTCAAAATGTACTTTGGCTAGTCCTTAACACCCTCTCAATTTTTCTTTTCATCAAAGATCTCCTTTGACAAAGGATAGCTTTCCCATCTGTAGGCTAGGGCAAATATTCTCCTACTTGATTGCAAAGGTTGACTTGCCATTTGACTGGCACTCAGATACTACAGCAGTCAAGGTCTTCTAAACAGAAAGAAGGACAAGAGCTACTCTGGTGATCAGAGTTTGAAATATCTTCGTTTACTATAAGGAGACAGAAGATATGGGGCAATGAAATATTACATTTTTAAAAGAAAATTCAAAGCATAAATCTTTGATATTTTTAATTACCTAAAAGAAATGTGTGTTGAAATACACGTGGAGAAAGTCTATTAAAAATGAGTGTCTTCTACGTGGATTCATTTCAGGTAATGTAGAAAAGCTTCCCTTGAGATGTTTTTATCCAGGTGTTTGACAGATGTACATTTATGGGCTTCATTCTACACACACTTCATTGTGTAATTATGACAGATCTGACTAGCATAATAATGACTGTTTGAAAAGACTGAACAGTTCTCTTGTATTTAACAGGTTTTGTTCAAATTCTGAGTTCTACATTTATGTAGAAATATGAGAATACTCTTCACACACGCAATGAAACTGTTTCTGCTCAGCAAGCCAACACTCCCCTCTTTCAGATTTCTCCGAAAACATTAGTACTTTTATGACACCCAAAAGAATGAAGAAAATATTTTTTTTTACAACTGTGCAATGATTCCCTCCTTAGGATTTTCCAGCATGTCCAGTATTCTGTGGGTCATGTTCCAGCCCAGGCTATGGCCACTGGGCACTACAAAGAAATAGTTAAGCTGCTCTAATTTTGTTTTCAAAGAAATACTTCAGCTGGTGTACAGCCAGCATAGCCATATCTACACCACGCTTTTCTAGCTCAATCCCTAGCAAGGATTGTTGAGGTTGAAAGGGGGCAGGATCAGAGTACCTCATTTCAAGTTTGGCCGGAAACCAAATGGACTCATTTGATGACAAGGAACAATGGTAATAAGCTGATAGAGAATAAGTTTAGATTAGAGATCAGGAGGCAATCTTTTATAGTTAGGGTGGCCAGAATCTGGAACCAACTTCCTAAGGAAGTGGTCCTCACCCCTACCTTGGGTAAATTCAAGAAGAGGTTAAATGATCACCTGTCTGGGGTCTTGTGAACCCAGCATTCATTGCTGCCCGTGGCAGGAGGTTAGGCTAAATGATCTGTTCAGGTCCCTCCTGACCCTTGCTACTACTACTAGGAAACTATGACCCATGAGCATTCCAGTTTTGGGGGATGGGTGTAGGTGGTGGGCTGAGGGGATGGGATGACAAAGCTGACATGGTCATACTCAATATCAGGACCTCTGTGTCTGTATTTTAGATAGTAAGTTCTTTGAGACAGCAACCATCTTTTTAGCTGCACAGAGCAGAGGACATTGTAATAAATAACAGAAGTGACAAATTACCTTTGGCTCTGTTCATCTATTAAATGTCCAGAAATTTCCTGACCATCTGTGAAGCTGTATTTAAGTCATTTTTGTAAAAATGTTAGAGGTGGGTTTGAATTGAATTCATTTATAGTTTAAAAGACTGATAGAGCTCTAACTATGAATCTTGGCAGAATCAAGCTATTTTTGACTCTTTAAAATGAAAAGTCTTGTGCTTAAGTCAGTAATATTTAGTTCTATTTCATTTAAGTTCCATTCAAAGATAAAGTCAAACTGAGTACACATGTATATACCTATACTATATATTGAAAATATTTTTATTTGATTATAGATTAATTCATATGGAACAGGGATTTAATTTCAATAATCAAAGGTTCAGAAAAATGGGAGTATTGAGGCACTAGTGTTAAATCACAAAAGATTTTTAGTTCTTCAGTATTTTCAGTCAAACATCAGAGGGCATATTAGACCTTGTGTAACAAATAGTTTCACGTAACTATGTTTTGGATAATCAAATTTTCACTATATGGGAACGCAAAATTAACATGCAGTACCAAACCCTTTCTCTATATTTAGCTGTGTATTTAGATGAAAATCTAAGGGAATTGTGGGTAGGTGAATAAGAATAGCTTCATCTGAAATAAATTAAATAAATTTTAAGATTCAGTGCTAAAATCATAATCTAGAGCAGTTCCCAAATGATTATATATGATGCCATTTGTAAATTGAAGGGCTGTATCCCTCTCTACCAAAGGATCTGTACTAGTAATATTCTTGAGTTCATAGCTCTGAATAAATGAAAGTAGCATTGGATCACAGTTAATGAAATCAGAATGCTTCATTCCTGAAGAACAGACTGTCACAGTGAAGAAAGGCCAGCCTGCCATTATGTCATATTGCTTTAATCCTTTCCAAGATTCAGTTTGGAAAGACATAATTATGACAGAAAGCAGTTAATAATTCATTGCCTTGAAAGCCTTGCAGTCAAATGAATTTGTTTTTATTTGATACAAAGATGACAGGGTAATGAAACACCTTGTGAAAAAGCTATGACTGTAAGAACTGCTTGTCCAGTTGGATGCATGAAGAAGTGATTATTATCCAGGTGTAATTAGTTGTGTTTGGAATCACTTTATAAACAATTTAGTCACCAATGCTGAAAGTCACAGATGTTTTTGCATTATTAGAATAAAGTATAAAAACCTTTATTCAAAATGCCTCTGCTCTTCATGACCTACCTGTTGGCCATATCTCTTCCTTTTATCCAAGTTCTGTGTATGAACTGGGATAAAATTTCATAAAAGCAACTACTTCACACATAATTATAAAAACAGTTTTATATTTATGAGTCAAGATCAGTAAGTATAAAAGTTTGTCAGTGTCCTCCAATGGCCAAAAGTTTTCACAGGGTAAAGGCAGCATCACTCTTTACTCTTGGTGAATATAAAGTAATGCAGCTAACAAAACCTAAGTAACAAAGCATACATACCCGGAGACCAATGTAAATTTAATTTGGCTTCACCAACACAGTCATCAAGGTGTTGCCTGCAGACTAACCTGTGCTGACCAAAAAAAAAAAAGTCATTCTTAATAACATAACATTTTTGGAAAAAATATACTCCTATGGCTGTTTATAAGTATACCAGATGTTTAAAAGCACAGAGCATAAAACACTTTTATATGGATTCTTACTTTGAATCAGGCTTCTCTCATACAAGTTTTCAGCAGAGATATTACACAGGGTTCTGATAAATTTAGGACTTTAACCTGTTAGCTGAAGAGAAAAAATGACAATTTTAAAATGAAGGTGTTCAAGGATGTGCTTTGGAACACCTACAGTTCATTTATTATATTTAATTTTCAGAAAAAGTACAGTATGGCTTTAGAATAAGCTTTTTATTAATTGGCACCAGTTTTCTTGGCTTTTGAAACATCCATTTTAAAGGTATGCGTGCAGAGGTCTTTCATCAGGATTTTGGGACAGTATAAGCCTTTGCATACCCCTGAGCTTGATGAGTTCATTAATTCATAATAGAGAGAAGATTATCTTCCACCCAGACACAATTTAGTGAGCGAATAGAGAGCAAAGGAGTTTTTCTTCATCCTATATATATGACTGGCCCTAGAGGATCCTACAGCATTTTGAAATGTTCCAGCCAACAAGGGGCTCCCCGTGCATTCCCTAGTTGAAATGTCTCCTTTATGAAATGTTTCCAAGTACTGTCACTTGGAAATGTTTTAGTTATGTCTTTCAACACCCAATTTAATTTATTGTTTTGGTAATGCACAAGCAAAAATAGACTTTTTTGTTCACTCAGTTGTACACATACTGGCTTTGCAGGGCTCACAGGAATAAAACACAGCCCTTTAGTCATTGAAGCAAACAGATATGACTGTAACTGCTTTGAAATTGCCTGTAGTAATTTATAAATACAATATACTGATCTGATTCTTACACTATTTACTGTATACATGTATTAAACTAATTCAATAGAATAGTGGTCTGGAAATGCACTCGGGAAGGTGATGGATGCTGATGTGCTTTTTTCTTCAAACACTTAAGAGGTAATGGAAGAACCATTTAACACATTGCCCCATGTGACCCTTGGGACCTTTGTTTTAAGAAAAAATGATCACTGGGATCCACTTGGCAAAGAGGTCTAAAGAGAAAAACCTCAGGTTCTGAATGAGTATACTGAATAAAAAGAGTCCATACACAGTGATGTAGCCCCAGACCCAGAGAGCAAGAGAAAACTTATGGGAGTCCAGCCTAAAGTGAGATGAAGGTACAAGACATCTGTATCCAGTGGTATCTGTATCCAATGTCTTCAGGGAGACAAGAGTTACGAAAGTGCAGCTAGTGCTGTAGTTCTAACAGAGGACCATAGGATAATAGTAGGGCTGGAAACAACCTCATGAGGTCATCTAGTCCACCTTCTTGCTCAGAGTAGACTCATCCCTGACTATACCATCTCAGTCAAGTGTCTTGGAATGCTTTTGAAATTTTTCAGAGATAGAGATTCCCCAACTTCTCTGTGTAGCCTGTCTCAATGTTTGACTACCCTCAAAATCAGAAAGTTCTTCCTAATCTTCAACCTAAATTTCCTCTGCTGAAATTTGAGGCCATTGATGCAAGTCCTTTCCCCCCAGCCACAGAGAAAGGGCTATTTCCATGCTCTCTGTAATCTCCTTTGACATATTTGAAAAATATTATCAAACTCTACCCCCTCCCTCCCCACTTGTTTTCTCTTCTTCATACTAAATAATCCTAATTCTTTCAATCTTTCCTCATAAGTAGAGGGGTCTACCAAACTCAAGGCAGCAGCACCCAATTTCACGGGTAGATCCTGGGGCTGGCAGCCGTTTTGACAGGCCAAGCACAGCAGGCCCTCCCATGCCTCTGATTGGCCAAGGGGCTTTAGCAGTCCTACGCCTCTCCACATATTGCCACATGACCCAGAACTGCAGCTTAAATTACCATGATTAAGCCTGGGGGAGCCATGTGTTTGGAATCAGGGTGTTTTGAAAAAACTCCATGGGATCATACCCTTGGGAGTTTTGCATTCAAATAAGTGAGTGGGTGAGTGAATGAGCACATAAATATTTTGAAAACCAGTTGGGCAAACTATTTTCAGAGGCATAAGAAAGTTTTTTGTCAATAGCACAGAAGGCTGGTAGAGAACAGAGACTTGGCAGCCAGGTGTTATTAATCGTGGATTAATGGCTTCCCCAGACTTAATCAGGGTAATTAAACTATGGTTTCGGGCCGTCCCCAAGTGGCAAGCTTTGTGCTTTTGGTGGGCTTACTGCAAAATAAATAAATAAATAAATGTACTGGCAAGAAGAAAAGCACGCAGGAAGCCCTACCATCTAGGATCATGGGGGGAAGGTGGAGACGGCTCCACCCCGCCCACCCCTCACCTCCAATCCTTCCCCTATCATTTTGCATAACCCTGCCTCCAATCCCACCCTCCCATTCCTTTTCCCCCCTCTCATGCCATCATTTACGTAACAACCCCATCTGCGTTCCATCCCCCTATCTCTCTCTTCGGGAATCACTCTGCCTCCCGCCCTCTCTCCTTTTTCCATCCCTCCCTTCCTCCCTCCCTTCAGTTCATTATTTGCATAATCCTGCACCCTGTAGGGACAGCCCAATACCCCTTCCTCCTTGCCCCCTCCCCTCTGCTTTTCCCACCCATGCTTCAAGACTGTAACGTTTCCCATGCACGTCTCTCCTTGCCGGTAAAGTTATTCTATTGTTTTGCCGCAAGCCCACGCTTTTTGAGTAGCCTGTGCTTTTTTGCGATTTCTGCAAAAGTCACGAAATCACAATTTCGGTAGGTCCCTACTCATAAGTCATGCTTCCCAACATAGAAACATGGAATGGGTCTATTGTCGCTTTAGACTGGGGCTTAAAGATGAATTATGTTCTAGTGTGTGAAACAGATGACAGAAGTGACCTTCACAAACTCTCCTTTAAATTTGCACCTTAAATACCATGTCTCCAATATCAAGTAACACCACTTACTTCCCTCACAAGGAGCTTTTAGCCTAGATTGAAGCATAGGTTTTCATTCCCTCAGGTACAAAGTGACGTCCAAAGTGAAATGTATTATTATTTTTTTTAATTAATGTTGAGGTTAAATTCAGAGCCTACTAACTTTTAAGTGTTTGTACATGACTTGGTAGTGTTGGGATTGAACACTTACATGGTAGATACCTTAACAAAATAACCATGATGACCTTATTTTGATGCTAGTATAATGCTGATTTCTAACAGTTGCTGTTGTTGTTAATATTATTTAAAAATTCATATGCAGATCTCTGCCCAATCCTAAGAAAACTACAGGTAAGCAGTGAAGAGGTCTGGTGCATTCTTGCAGAGTTCACTTATTTAAATCTTTTCAACCTATGCAGTTTAAAAATGGGAATGTGCAATCCAGAGGCAAGATCTAAAAATAAAAATCCATAATAAAAAATACATTCCAGCACAAGTCTTTTGCACTGTAGTAAAACCAGATAGGAGAGAGCCAGCTCAAACTTTGGAATCAGGGTCTCAGAATGTATGATTCTGAATAACGGGCAGCTGTGTCAGTTTAAACACCGTTATCGATTTATTATAACGCTGAAGAGATCTGTGCATTCCATTCTTCTTGCAGTGTTTTGAAAAAACTCCATGGGATCGTACCCTTAGGAGTTTTGTGTTCAAATAGGTAAGTGGGTGAGCGAATGGGTGCATAAATATTCTGAGAACCAATTGGGTAAACTTTTTTTCAGAAGCTTAAAAAAGTCCCTTGTCAGAAGCACAGAAGGCTGGTAGAGAGCAGAGTATTGGCAGCAAAACAAAGAACCAGACTGGGGATCTGGTAGTGGAAAGCGTAATAGATGGAGTTTTGGCTGAGCCCGGGAGTTGCCTAGTAACAGCTCGGCCCTTCCTCTGAAACATGGTTTATCAGCCACAAACTGGGGAGAGGTATGGTGGTCCAAAATCATGTTCTTGACTGGAAGTGTTGTATTTCTTTTTATAACCAGAGCTATTATGGGTCTAATTTGTCTACTTACTATGGTAAATCTAAACCAGTCACACCTGCTCCCTAGGTTTCTTAAGAAGCTTAGTCTCAAATATTTGCAGCTTCAGAATAGGTTCCTGTGTCACATCACTCACATGTATGAATATAGGGTTGTTCGAGACTAGGAACAATGTCCTTATCTTTTTTAAGTCAGTGGGAGTTTGTCTTTGACTTGAATGTGGCAAGATTTCGTTCAAGCTGTTACTTTGCCTCCTTTTTTGTGTTTTTCCTTTTCACAGGTATAGAATGAATAATGCTTTAATGTGTAAATTGCTACTGTTCTCGCAGGTCTTCTTACACATTCATAACTCTAGATTATTGTAGTGGTGGAAAGTTTCATTTTTCATAAGCTTGCTATTCTAAAATCTGGACTGAGTTTTAAGGAAGTCTCCTGCAATGGCAGGAGAAAGAAAAATTGCCCTCTATATCAGTGGCAGTGGACCCTTGGCCTGCAGGCCAGATGGGGTCTATAAGACCATGTCATGTGTTCCATGGAGCTCTTGATGAGCACAGAAATTTGGCAGTTGGGGAATGGTGGCAATGTTCATTGGTGATCCCCTGCTGTCAAATTTCTGGATGTGTGGAGAGGCCCATGGGCTAAATGATTTGGCCCCGAGTTGTGGATCACCCCACTGTGCAATGGGGCTGGTATGCGGGGTCACTCCATGGATGGATCTAGCATTGCAGAAAGGGTCGTGTGGGTCAGGCCACTGTAGCCAAATCCAGCATGCAGGGTTGGACTAGCATGTCAGATTATACCTGCAGGCCGTCGCCACACACTAACCCCATGCTGGAACCATCCTGCCAAATCGCCCTGTGTGTGGGATCTTTCTTGTAACTCAAGCTTTGATATGCCACCCAAATGCATCCTTTACTGATGAGGAATGTATGTTTGCACAGGAAAAAAATCTGAAGTTTTTTCTCAGTGATTAATTTTGTGTGGGTCTTGTATTCGGTTTGGCCTGTTTTTCTTCTCCATCAGCAGTTTAGCTGAAGCAGTGTCAACATCTGTACAGTCAGGTTACTTTGGTTTCTGTATCCAGCATTGGAAAAAGGAAGGATCAGCAGTAATTTCATCCCTAAAAGAAGGATGGATATTTAACATGAAGGAATTCAATATGCTGTACTTAGAATTGTCGTAAATGTTATTAGTAGAGACATTTTAGTGATGAAGTAAGGAACCTCTTTTACTGCAGTGAAATCTGTTGCACCAGAAATTCTTTCTTTTTTTAAATCAGCAACACACATTCTGAACTGGGCTCCCTCTCCTTAGTAAGTACAGTTGAATTTTTCTGAGCACAATTTCTCAAGCATTTTAAACACGTAAAAGTCTACCCCAGATGTATGCATAAAGCAGCCTCTCCCCCTCCCCCCCCCCGACAGAACTGTGCTGGTATTGTAACTGCATATAGATTACACCATGCACAAAACACAATGTACAAGAAGGATGTAACACTGCTTCAGTTTAGGGCCCTTTAAACCCCCATGTTGTACACACACCTGAACTTACCTGCCTCTCTGGTGGCAGGGAGGGGAGGGCGAGTTGCCAGCAGGTGGAGTGGTCCTTGGGCTGTGGGGGTGGGGCTGGTGCTTCCCTCTGCGGCAGTGGTGGCCACCCCCGTTCCCCCATGTGGCACCCACCCTCAGGCACCTGGCTAGGGCGGTCCTGGGGGGCACCGTAACCATGGAGGGAAGCACCCCTGCACAGCTGAAACAGACAGGCAGGCTCCAGGGGTGGGGAAAAAAAGATCAGGCTCTCCACTTTATTTTTTTCTTGGGCACAGTCAGTCTTCCCGGGCTGCTGCCAGGCTTCCTGCAGAGCCCTTGAGCTGAACAGAGCCCAGTGCTTCGCTTCATGACTCTAGGGCAACAAACTAAAACTCGGAGGAAGAGTTTTAGTTTGCTGCGCCCCAAGTCATTTAAGGCACATTACACTGCCGAATTTGCTACAGCGGCTGGAATTACTGCGCAATACATTGCCGATGTGTGCAAACACCAGCACCATTAAAGTGGTGTAAAAACATTAAACCCGTTTTAAAGTTTCATGTGCACATGCCTCTTGTTTCATCTATACAAGGCCACAGCTCTTCCCTCCTCAATCTTCCCCTGGGCCCTGCAGGCCACCCTGCCCCACTGCATCTCCACGGGAAGGGGCAGAGGCAGGAAGTGGAGACCAGAGAAGGGAGGGGGATCCCAGCAAGACTGTTACTTCTTTACTTCAAGTAGTTCTTTATACAACTTTCTGTAAATAAAGTGTTATTTTCACACCACAAACCTCATCAAGATACCATACTACCAACAGTTCACTTGCTGCTTCAAGCACAAGTTACAGTGCTTAGCCAATATGAAGAGGGTAATGCAGGACTCTATCCCTTCAGCTTGCTGAGCAAACACAAGAAATCACCATCTTGGCAGTAGCATTGCATGCAGTATTTCCAAGCTTGCTTCCTTTCCAGTGGGGAAAAAACCCAGCTTCCCTACTTAAAACATGTACTTGAATTTTAGGGGACTGATTTTGGAGGAAAACGTGTGTTGTATGTGAGAAAATTTGGTAGTTAAATTTTTTTCCCCACTAAATAAGGCAGGGATGATCCTGTAACTCAGTACATTTAATTGAATATACCAAATGCAGCTTTCAAAGAACATTTCACATTCCATCTTCACTTGTGAAATTTGTATCATGCAAGAGCTGTGACTAATTTATAAACACTGATTCACTGCCCTGTGCTGCCTGGATCCATGGCTAAAACTCCAATAAGTGTTGCAGTATAATGTGTGAGTTTGGTCTGAAGTTGCCAGGCTTATGCTGAAAGACAATATTTTTTTTAACATCTGAAGAATTAGCATTTGGGGTTTTTTTTTTGTAAGTTGGCATATTTTGTAAATATGACTAAAACCTTTAAAATTAATGTCAAACTTTATTGGTATATCAGAAGTGAGTATGAAACAATAAGTACTACAAAGTATTGGTATTCAGCTTTCTAAAGAGATAAAGTATCTTAGAGTGGGATGAAAACTTTTCAGGAGGCATTTTTCATAGGCAAACACTAATTTGACATAATTAAATTATGTGGGATTGACCAGCCAGAAATTTTTGGAAAAAATAATTGTTTATATTCTTCCAAAATAGAAAATTTCACATTCTCTGACTTTTATTTCAATTAAGGATGAACTCTTCTCGCCCCTCTCTCCTCCCCCAAATGGGAATTTTTTTGTGTAATTAGAATTCCAATTTCACTATTAGATGAAAGAAAGGAAGAGAAAAAAATATTACGGTCATATGTGGAGCCTCTGTCAGCTCAGATATCATTAATGCTGTGCATTGTACTTCCACTAATAGCTTACAGTCTCAAAGTAATGCAGTATTTGTTACAGTTAGGGATGAGGTTGTGTAGATTTACAGCTATGTTGGAATTATTTAAGATATACATTTGATGGTATAAGAGAGTGGTTCTCAATCATTTTAGTCTCAAGGCACGCTTCAGGAAAAGTAGTTCTTAGTTTTCACTAGTTTTTTAACTATGAAAAAATAACAGAGAAGTTTTTATTTGCAAAGAACTCAAAAACTACAACAGGTCAGAATGTTTTAACACTATGCCATCCTAATTAAAATTTCCAGGTTTATCTTGTGTTGCACCACTTAGTGTTAGTATTGCATGGCACCTTGTGGCACCCTTGAAAGGATTTCAAGGTGACCCAGGGCATCTTACTTGAGATTAATGGACATCATATGATTTCTGGTACAGAACTATATCTATTGGGAACACAGGTAAAATTAAGTGCTTTTGAATGTGTGGTATATCATATATTAGGCTTAAAGAAATTATTTGAAATGTGAAGACATTTGCATGTTTACATTTCCTTGGTCATCTTTTAACTTTGAAATGTTTAATGTTATATGTAAAGAAAAACATATTCAACACAAATTCATTTTACCTGAATATTAAGTAGCAATGTTAACTGAAAGTTAATAACTTTCGTCATTTAAGCTGTTTTCAAATGCAGTGATTATCACACATAGTATTGAAACATTAATCATCTGGAAAAAAAACCAAACTGATGTTTGTCCTGGCTTCCTCACAATAATATTTTAAGAATGCTAACTGAGGACTCCATTCTCCAACTTACTCCCACTGAGTAGCTCTTGAAAGAATAGTATACTGAGTGCAGAGAAGATTAAAAAAAAAAAAAAAAGGCAGATAGGAATCAGTCTGCTTAATTAGTGGTGATATCCTAAGCCATATCTTTTCCATTCCTACCATTTTTATTTCTCCAAAAACCATGGTCAATTTTTTCATTTCTTTTACGTCCATGAATGGATTAATTGATATATACTTAAAAGAAAGATTGACCTTTAGGGGAAAAAACTGTACCATGTTGCACTACTTTAGACTTGGCTTTGAAACATTTGGCATACAGTTGTCGTTTGAATGGTAAACAGAGGACAGAAGAATCTTTAGTTAAATGTTCTTAGTGAGCTTATGTAAATTAATTACAAATGATTTGGTTTTAATTTATGCTCTAAGAATCTGAGTTTTACAGATATTACAACATTTTCCTGGTATCTGAATTTTTCACATTTTGTTTTTCCAAAACTGCAAGGAACCTTTAGAGTTGTATGAGTTTTAATCAGACATATGCTGTAAGGGGACTTTGTGTGTTTAAAACAATTGTTAGGATTGGTTAATAGTTGATTGTTTCTTTTTCCATAGGATTCCTTTTTTATTTTCTTACATTTCAATGCTCTTCACTTTTTGGGTATTTTTGCCTTTCTTCTCAACAGAATGGGTCGCTTGTGTTAGGTCCAACTTCCTGGTTTTGTGTTATCTCCATGACGTGAAGAATGTTCTGCAACTTCATGACTTAACAACTGGTGCACATCTCAAGACTTTCCCTTTGGAAGTCGGCAGTATTGTGGGATATAGCGGCCAAAAGAAGGACACTGAAATATTTTATCAGTTTACATCCTTTTTATCTCCAGGTAAGATTGTTCATTTCCTCAGATACTTCTCCTTTTACAGGGGAACTGCACAGTACCTCCTTTGTTTAGTGGGCACTTTGCTATTCTGCGCGAAACTTAATTGTTAGATCTTTTGAAATATGGAGAAAGGTTTTCCTCTTAAATAATAAGTGGTCATTTGGGTTGTGCACTTAAAACAGAGTACTGAAGAAAGTTATTGGGCTTTGTATATTTTCAGTGAGCTAATGCTTGGGAGGCCTGAGCTCCAAAATTACTTCGGATTGCAAAGAGTTCTCTCAAAAGTTGCTTGTTTTTTTTCCGACTTTGAGAGAGATCAGATAATATTACTGATGCTGTAGCACATTCAGGGGCTCTGTTTAGTGCACAGCTGCACTGTCATGTACACATGAGCCAGCTAGTACCTTTTAATCACCAACTTGTATATATATCTTGTGAACTAGAGGAATGAGAAAGAAAAAGTCTTTTGAAGAGAGCAAAAACACAGGAGCAAGAGGGATCATCCAAAAACAACACCATTTGAAAGTAGTCTTGCATGCCAAATAAAAAATAAAGTTCTTCAGGGGTATTCTTATAAATCAGATTGCCACTGCAAAAAATGAAAAGTTTAAAAGAATCACTAGAGAGGGACATGACTGCACCACTGTTGTTCCTCTTCCATTTGAACTCTTCATAATGCTATCCATTTTTCTCCTGCTTCCATTCTTCTGTCTTCCCATTTACTCTAGCTTCCCTTCCCCTTTTCTTTCCATCCATTTTATATTTTGATCCATTTGTTTCAGTCCCTTCTTCCATCTTTGTTTCGTTCCCTTCAAGCATCTTCCTACCTATAATGCTGCTCTTCAGTCTCTTCGGACTGCTCTCATCAAGTATAAAAGAGAAATAAAGACAGATTAATGAGAGCCCAGAATGAAGACATGTTTGAAAAACTAAGAATCTCACTGGTAATTCCACCTTTCAGTGTTGCTGTCCTTCTGAGAGAGGACTTTTTATGTAAAAGACGCAAAGTGCTATACTGTAAACTCTAGTTTTCGCCTTAGCTGATGACATATGCAGCCAGCAATAATTTAATTAAATACATTAAAGATAATCATAGTAAGTGTATTTAAATGTAAAGGCAGAGCACGGTGTTTCTTTGAAGAGAAAACATAAAAGGCCCTAAGTAAAAATGTATGGTCTGATTTTTTTTCTTCTAATGTTGGCAAGAACTCAGTTTTCACCAAAATACTCATCTCCTTAAAGATTAGATGATTAATGCAGTTCAGAGACTTAACAGAAATAGTGTGATATTGTATGTGCACCTTCCAAGAACTTATAAAAGATCAAGCGATACTTATCCTGTATGGATGGATCTTAAGTTGTTGCTGTCCCAATCTGGAATTCACTTTCCTTTCTTTGGAAAAACAAACAAACAAAAAACCAAGCAACTACTTTTAGTTGGATCTGAAAAAATTTGCAAATGTCATAACATTGTATGGATCTCAGTGTTTTACTGTACAATTATTGAAGTAATAACCAGTAATTAAGAACTCACAGTGGCAGTCTGAGTGGTCTCTTATTAGTGGCAGTTAAAGTTGACCAGAAGGAACTCATTCTAAAGGTAGTTTGTGTAGGACATCCCTCACACCCACTTCTCACCGCAATCTTGAGTCTTCGTTTTCAGAAGTACTAAATACACCCATCTTTCACAGAGGGAACTGAGTGCCCAGGATGGCTGAAAATCAAAGCAGACAACTTAAAACAACTTTAAAATTTAAAGGGTCCCAAAGCAATGTAAGCACTGGGCAGCCAGATACATTTTGTTCTTATAGTTTCATAGTTTCTAGGGTCCGAAGGTACTTGAGTTAGATCATCTAGTCCGACCCCCCGCCATGGCAGGAAACAATACTGGGGTCAGACCTCTCCCTGAGGTTGCTTTATTGCCTAAAAGTTAGTCCCAGGAGCAAAGAGAGAAATGAAGGAAAGAAATCTTAAGTGGAAAACAAGAGATCAGTGGATTCCAAAGACAAGCTTATTGGCTAAAAATTGCCCTGATTTGACAGATGCTCCAAGCATAGGGTTCTTTTAGCTTTCAAACTGAAGTTGTAAATCTTTCTGCAAATGGTCCATGCTGTATGTCAAACTTTAATAATAAAAGCATTGTTTTCACATGGATGATAATACACCCATATGTACATTGGCCTTTTGCA
Organism: Crocodylus siamensis; assembly: GCF_052110815.1. Lineage (NCBI taxonomy): Eukaryota > Metazoa > Chordata > Crocodylia > Crocodylidae > Crocodylus > Crocodylus siamensis. The sequence goes on along the minus strand of NC_143395.1, from coordinate 85,789,022 downwards.
TTTTAAAATAACAGGAAAAACAACCTGGGATGGAACATCAGTTGTTTGTAAAATATAAACCTCCATCAAGCAGTGCTGGAAGGAGTATTTCAAGACTCCACTTAACCATGAATCTGAGGTCTCAGCTGCCACCATCGAGTTTATCCTTCAACACCCAGTAATATAACCTCTTGCTTATCCCCCATCTTTCAAGGAAGTCTGGCATGCCTGGCATGCCATCATGCAGACCAAGAACAATAAGGTGCCAGGCCCATATGGCATCCCTGAAGAGGTCTTCAAAGCTGGTGGGACAGCACGAGGGCAAAGATATCACCAACTTCTCATCAAAACATGGGTTAATGAGGAAGTTCCCCCTGACTCATGAATGCCAATATTGTGACCATCTTCAAAAAAGGGGACAACTCAGTGTGTGGGAACTTCTGAGGCATTGCTGGAAGGATTCTTACTTGTATCCGAGTAAGGCATTGCCTTCTCAACCTTGCCTAAGATGTTCTTCCAGAATCCTATTGTGGCTTTAGACCATCCAGGAGAACCGCAGTGAGCAAAACCAGGAGCTGTTTGTGGCATTCATTGACCTAACCAAGGCCTTCAACTCCATCAATTGTGAAGCCTTATAGAAGGTGCTGGCTAGATTTGGTTGTCCACTGAAGTTCATCAGTGTCCTTAGGCTATTCCATGATAGACTGACCACCATATTCCTTTGCAATAGATCAGAGACAGACCCATTTACCATCCATAGTAGTGTCAAGCAGGGCTATGTCATTGCCCCAACTGTTTTTTCTACCTTTCTTGTGATTTTGATTGTCATCTATGACCATCGTCCTTCTGAAATTGGGGTTGGGTATCAAATGGACAGTCAGCTTTTCAACCTGCAGTGCCTTCACAGTAAAAAAAAAAAAAAAAAAGAAGTTACCATGACTGGCATCACCAACCTTCAGTACGCTGACAACTGTGTTATCCTCATGCACACTGAGACCAATCTGCAGTCCACCCTTGACCTTTTCTCAGGTCCCTATTACAGTCTGGGACTCCCCTTTAACACTGGAAAGACCGAAGTGCTTCCTCAGCCTGCCCCAGCACAAGCTGCCTCCTACCCCCACAAATTACTATTGGTGGAGGACCCCTGGAAAACAGAGAGCATTCCCAATACCGTGGCAGTTATCTCTCCCAGTCGGTCAGTCTTGATGTAGAAATCAAGTTTAGGATTCGCTGTGCCATTGTATCCTCTGGAAAGCTACTTTGCTGCGTCTTTGCTGATAGAGATCTGCAAATGGAAACTAAGATCCTGGTCTACAATGCAGTGGTTATCCCCACACTCCTCTACAGGTGTGAGATGTGGGTGACATATTGAAGCCACCTTAAGTGCCTGCAGTGGTTCCATCAGCATTGCTTTGGGAAGATTCTTCACATTAGATGGGAAGACCATTGCACCATCCTCTGTGCAGCTAAGATAACCAGTACTGAGGCAAAGATCATAAAACATCTATTCCACTGGGCTGGCCACTATGTACGGATGGCTGTCACTCGTCTCCAGAAGTAAGTCCTTTTCTATCAACTTAGTCATGCTAAGAGGACCTGCAGAGGACAGAAGTGCTACAAGGACACCCTGAAAGCATACCTTAGGAAGGGTAGCATCAACTCACACATTTCATTGTGTAATTATGACAGATCTAACTAGAGTAATAATAACTGTTTGAAAAGTGAACAATTCTCTTGTATTTAACAGATTTTGTTCAAATTCTGAGGTACTCCATTTATGTAGAAATATGAGAATACTCTTCACAGACACGATGAAACTGTTTCTGCTCAGCAAGCCAACACTCCCCTTATTCAGATTTCTCCGAGAACATTAGTACTTTCATGACACCCAAAAGAATGAAGAAAATATTTTTTTTCACAGCTGTGCAATGATTCCCTCCTTAGGATTTTCCAGCATGTCCAGTATTCTGTGGGTCATGTTCCAGCCCAAGCTATGGCCACTGGGCACTACAAAGAAATAGTTAAGCTGCTCTGATTTGTTTTCAAAGAAATACTTCAGCTGGTGTACAGCCAGGATAGCCATATCTACACCACCCTTTTCTAGCTCAATCCCTAGCAAGGATAGTTGTGACTGAATGGGGACAGGATCAGAGTACCTCATTTCAAGTTCGGCTGGAAACCAAATGGACCCATTTGGTGACAAGGAACAATGGTAATAAGCTGATGGAGAATAAGTTTAGGTTAGAGATCAGGAGGCAATCTTTTACAGTTAGGGTGGCCAGAATCTGGAACCAACTTCCTAGGGAAGTGGTCCTCACCCCTACCTTGGGTAAATTCAAGAAGAGGTTAAATGATCACCTGTCTGGGGTCTTGTGAACCCAGCATTCATTGCTGCCTGTGGCAGGGGGTCAGGCTAGATGATCTGTTCAGGTCCCTCCTGACCCTAGCTACTACTACTATGAAACTCTACAAATTATGATGTGTTGGTTGGTAACATCTCAATGACACTGCACTATACATCAAGCTACAGTCTACTTCAGAGAGACCTGTTATGTTCAGGAAGCCAAGAAATGGCAGAGGAACAAGGAAAGCACACAAAATCCTGGCCAACAGTTGTGCCTTCTGCAAGGCACCGCTTGTCATATCTATGGAAAAACTTGCAAATATGCATCCTTTGTGTGCATGAATGGACAGAGGCTTAACATTGATAGGGATTTTTCAGAAGAAGAAAATCCTCAAAATACTAGTCCAAATGTTAGTCCTGATAAGGACATCTTTTCAGATGACATAGTGTAAGAATGCACTTTGTTCATCCAAATCAGAAATTCCAGTCAACATGTTGAATTGTGGCATGTTTCATGATAATTGAAGAGGAAAACTGGTAAACTGAAAAGATCCTAGTTGGAAATAGAAGCTTCTTTCTGTATCTAGACTTTTTCTCTATTTGTCCAAATAATGCTATCCTGAAATGAACAGTCATTGATGATCTCCCGAGGTCCCTTCCAGCCCTAATGTCTATGAAATCTATGAAATTATATCTGTATATCAAGGAAGCTGTGAACTTTAAGCTTATTTTCAGAAGCCAATACTTTGTGTTACCATAGTCAGTTACAAATGACTTAAGATGGAGGAATAAGAAGCTGAGATGACCTTTGCCTTACTTTGAACTCAACAAGTTCATCTTCAGGACAAGTGACCAGGGATTTAGTTTTGCAAATCTCTCTAACGTTAATGGTAGTCGAATAGCAGTATCCCTACATTAGCTGGAGATGCATAGCTAAATCCCTCTACACCAGCTTAAAAGTTATTTAGGAATTTGGCTGTATTTTTCATTTGATGTGCAAAGATATGGACATAGAAACTCTTGACCCAAAGAAAAAGGAAATAACCTGCAGTAGCTTGTAGGGGTGTGTGAAGTGGGCCCTGTTCAATTTGGATTTGGATTCGGCCTGCTTCAGAGACAGTGATTTGATTCGTTGATTTGGATCATTGTCCCTAATTCGATTCAGCTGAATCCGAATCTGAAGATTTGATGCTGATTTGGAGAGTCAGTGATTTGGACATACAGCTTTAAATGTTTTTTCTACATACTTTGAAGTACCAGCGCAGCTTGTGAACGCTGCAATGCTGGGACAGATGGAGCATTCCACAGGAGTGTGGGGGAGCTTCCATGTGCTCAGCAGCAAACCCAGAAGCAGACCGGAAGTAATTCCGCTCCACTTCTGGGTCTGTCAGGGAGCATGCACGGAGCCCCACCCACCCCCTCTGGCTTGGCCACAGGGGAACCCTGGGTGCCCCCTCCCCATCCTCCCACAGACCCAGGAGGCACCAATCGCTGAGCCGAGGGAGGAGGCGGGGAAGGGTCGTAGTAAGGCTCCCCACATGCTCCCAGCAGACCTGGAAGTGGACTAGAAGTGCTTCTGGTCTACTTCTCAGTCTGCTGCCAAATGTGCTGGGGAACCCCCCACACTCCTGTGGGACACTCCATGTGCCCCAGCATCGCAGTGTTCACGAGCCACCTACTATGTAGAGATACGTAGAAAAAACATTTCAAGCTGTGTCTGTGTCTGAATCTCCAAATCTTTCCAAATTCAGTTCTCAAAGGGTTTCAATTCTATTTGGACTGATTAAAGTGTCCTCTGATTTGATTCAGATTTGGAGATTCGGCCACTGAATCGGGTCAAATCTGAGCTGAATTGAATCGGGGACCAAAGCTTCACACAGCCCTAATAGCTTGCCTTTTTATTAAGCTATTGCTGTTTACCTTCCACGCAATCTGGGTAGATGCTCTCATACAGGCAGTTTATTATGGAGTACGGCCCTGCCTCTCTGTATTCCATGGTAGATTATTCTTATGCTTTACCTTTATTTTGAATTTAAAATACACCCTGAATTGCAGTGGTCAGATAGAACATGTAGGAAAACTTCCTGAAGAACGTGCATCTCTTTTATTACATAAAAAAACCTTGAAGTTCAGCTTCATTACTATCAAATAAATGTAACATGGCACTGCACAAAGTTTGAGGTAAGAGTGAGACAGGGAAACTGTATCATGTGGTTACTTCAGACATTAATCTTAACAGTCACATTTAGAGGAAAAGTACATAGTGGAATTGGTTAAATGAGGGAATCTATTACCCAAGATAGCAACGTATAAATCACTTTATGTCTACTTAAGATACCAAAACAGTTATAAATGTTGCCTCTGAAGTGTTTTGAACAAAAGCAATTGTCTTGATCTGCTGAGGAGTTCTGTATTTTATCAGTATTCTTAAGAGCTTTATTTTCCCCCCTGTTCTATTCCATTACAAGAGAAGAAAGAGAAGGAAGCCTTATAACTTTTCCTTGCAAATTAAAAAAAAAAGTGGGGGGGAAATTGAATGTTAGTAGTGGGGTAGGACCTAACTTGTTTAAAATAGAACCTCTGTCAATTTTTTAAAATACTCAATCGTTTGAGTAACTAAGAAATGCATCATATCTCTATGAACAAAATGCAGTGTTGAACTGAACAAATACTTTTTGCTTAATCCCAATGGTACAGAATGTAGACTTTTATTCACTTTGAAATTTAATGATTTGCTTATATGTGACCTACTTGGAGCTTTCTTACTATATTAATAGTGTATTATGATATTTGATTCCTCTTAGACTCTGATTGGTTTATGTCCAAAGTACTATACTACACATCTACTGAAGACTGATATAAGTATTTCTGGGTTTTGAGTAGCAAATGGTACTCTACAGAAGTGTAAAACCTAGCAGTTTAACAATAAAATATAGCTGCTGTTTAGGTGTATTCCTTATATTGATACATTTTATTGCTTTATGTCTTGAAACAATAAATCTGTTCAGTAAATATTTAATTTCAAGGATAGCTAATATAGTGCAGGATTCACAGATGGAAGAAGGAAAGTAGTCCTTAGAATCTATCACCACTTCCATTTTGTTCACTGACCACAAATCATCAGGTGGTCAAAAATGCCCTGATAGCATGTGATGGATGGTCTTTGGTCTATTTCAATTAGAAAACACCCCAGTTTATAAAACCACCCTATACTACTTTTGACAGGTTTGCTATTGTGGCTGGAAAATTGTTGAACTATCAAAATCTGGTATTCTTAAACTGGGCAGTAGGAACTGACAGGTAAACTCCAGTTTATTATCTCACTGCTTACAAAAGCTTAAACAAACGAACTTTTATTTCCAGTCCTTTATTCAAATGCAAACCTCTGGCCTGGATAAGAATTTGTACATCCTGTTATAATTGCCCCACTTTCTCACTTCACCTTAGCCTGGGTGATTATAACAAGGTTTACTTGTTATATCTTGTCTCCATAAGTATTTGGAGGAAAGAGACTATAATTTATTATGTTTTCATGGTTCATAACATAATTAGGTCCAGCTTTGTTGGGCATTACTGCCATGCAACTGTAAATGCTATGAGAATAAAATGCAAGTGGTACATATACATTACTGAAACGTTGGGCTGATAACCTTATAAACTGCAGTATATGCCTGTCCTTTTGTGTGTCCTAATATGCAATTTCTCAATCTAAATATTTCCTAGGCTAAGTACAGACATTTAAAAAGCCTGAGACTGAATTGATTTTTAGTTTCGTAGTTTCTAGGGTTGGAAGGGACCTGAGCAGATCATCTAGTCCGACCCCCTGCCATGGCAGGAAAGAATACTGGGGTCAAATGACCCCAGCAAGATGTTCATCTAATCTCCTCTTAAACACCCCCAGGGTAGGAGCCTGCACCATTTCTCTTGGAAGCTGGTTCCAGACCCTAGCTGTCCTGACTGTGAAGTAGCGCCTCCTGATATCTAACCTAAACCTACCCTCTGCCAGCTTGTGACCGTTATTCCTGGTCACTCCTGGCGGTGCTCGGAGAAACAGTGACTTCCCCAATGCCTGCTGATCCCCCCTGACTAGTTTATAACAGGCCACAAGATCCCCCCTCAGCCTTCTCTTTTGGAGGCTGAACAGGTTCAGGTCCCACAGCCTGTCCTCATAGGGCCTGCCCTGCTGTCCCCTGATCATACGAGTGGCCCTCCTCTGGACCCTCTCCATGCTGTCGACATCCGTCTTGAAGTGAGGCGCCCAGAACTGGACGCAATACTCCAGCTGCGGCCTGACCAGTGCTGCATAGAGGAGGAGGATCACCTCCTTGGACCTGCTCAAGATGCATCTGTGGATGCATGCCAAGGTGCGGTTGGCCTTCCTTACTGCCTCTCCACACTGCCGGCCCATGTTCATCTTGGAGTCAGTGATGACCCCCAGATCCCTTTCCGCCTCCGTGCTGACAAGAGGGGAGTTCCCCAACCTGTAGGTATGGTGCCGGTTATTCCTCCCGAGGTGCATCACCTTGCACTTGTCTGTGTTGAAACCCATCCTATTCTTGTCCGCCCACCCTTGTAACCTGTCTAGGTCTGATTGTAGCCTGTTGCATCCTTCCAGTGTGCCCACGTCCCCCACAAATCAGCAAATTTGAACAGGGTGCTTTTTACCCCCTCATCCAAATCGCTGATGAAGATGTTGAACAGTGCGGGCCCAAGGACCGAGCCCTGCAGAACCCCACTGCCCACGTCCTTCCAGGTTGAGAAGGACCCATCCACTACCACCCTCTGGGTGCGGCCCTCCAGCCAGTTGGCGACCCATTTGACTGTGTGGGTGTCTACACCACAGCCCCCCAGGCTAGTCTAACCTGCATAGATTGAACCAAATTGTAAGTGAATAGACATTCACTTTTGATTCCAGAAATACAGGCACATGCCTGCAGTGGCTCAGACCAGAAGCCAGGGGCCGCTAGAGTGAGCCCTCCCCTTCTACAGTGACTAAGAGAAGCTGATGGGGGTTGTGGCAGGAAAGGGGGCTGTGGCCAAGCCCTGGCAAGCCTAAGTATGATTAGGGAGGGGTTTAAACCTCCAGCCAGTATGCCTGGAGATGGAGGGGAGAAGCAGCCCTTGCCAGGCTTTTTGGAGGTGGGGGGGGGGGGAGGGAGTGTGAGCAGCAAGAGCAGGGGGTATGGCCAGACCCTCCCCCACAAGCAGGACTGTTTCCCTCTCCTAATCATATTCCCAGCAGCCTATCTGCATGCTGCACAGCCTGCTGGGGGAACAGACATGGTGCTGTCTAAGCTGGAAGGAAAGAGAGGTGCCTTCTCAAACCCTGGCCTAAGAAATCCGATTACTACCCAAAGAGATTAGAACAATGGCATTGTAGTTTGGCTACAGGGGGGCAGGTGGGGGAGCTCTGGAACACTGCCTCAGTGGCCGGCTGGGCTGTCATGGAGGGCTCTCCCCCTCCTCCCCTGCTGCATGGCCAGGAGATATTCCACTGCCTTGGGGCTCAAGGCTGAAGGGACACAGCACTCTGGGGCAGGGGGAGAAACCAGCCACTGTGTGGTAGGTGGGGAAAACTGTGCTCCCAGCTCCCTGCACCTAGGCCAGGCAGAGCTGTCAGGGAGCCACTGTGGTGGGCAGGGCTCTCCCCCTCTTCTTGCTCCCCTGCTGCAGGGGAGTGCAGAGGGGGGTGCTCTGTGTGTTGTGGGAGGAGGACGAGAGGAAGAGCCCTGCCTGCCACAGCAGCTCACTAACAGCCTGGTAGGTAAGAGCCCAGGGAGCCAGGACCAAACCGGGTGCACAGCTCCTGTGGCCCCAGCCTGAGCCACAGCTGGCTGGGAAGGGACCAGCCCCTCTGCTCCCAGACCCAGCCCTGGGCAAGGTAGATGGATGGTGGGGCCGGGCTGGGCCGTGGGGTCAAGGCCATTCCCAGCATGCTGCAGCTCAGGCTGGGGCTGTGGGAGTTGTCCACCTGGATTGCTCCTAGCTCCCTGGGCTGGGCTGTCATGGAGCCACTGAGGCAGCACCACACAGAGCCCACCACCTGCCCCATGGTGGATGGGGAGGAGGAGGGGGAGAGCTCTACCCGCTGCGGTGGCTCCCTGACAGCCTGGCCTGGCCTGGCAGGGAGCTGGGAGCAAACAGCGCACAGCTCCTGCAGTCCAAGCCTGAGCCACAGCAATCTGGGAAGGGTCCTGCCCCCATAGCCCAGCTGGGCCCCACCATCTGCCTGGGGTTGGGGCTATGGGGCTGAGCCAAGACAAGCAGCGGTAGTGGCAGGGCTGGGAGGGGTGGCTATGGTGCGCTAAGTGGCATTGGCATTAGACAGGTGTTGGGGGTTATGGCCACCCCAAAATTTGCCTTAGCCCCTGTAGCCACCCCTGCAAGACTCACTGCTGCTCCCTGCCCTGCACAGGCCATGGCAGCTCTGCCCACCCCACTCCCACTCTCAGCGCAGCCCTTCCACCAGGAAGAGGTGTGCAGTCCCCAAGACACTAAGCAGCTGCTGCCCTTGTCAAGATCCCTGTCATGTGTGGCCAGACACCAGCCTGGCATGGCTCCCTGAGGCAAAGGGGGCAGGGAGGGAGTTTATTCCTCCCTTTCTCCCCTTTCCCTCTGGGGGACCCTAGTTGAGGTCTCCCTGGCCCCCTTTGCCTCAGGGGGCCATGCTGGACTGGCTTCTGACCACGCCCCCACCCCTGCTCCAGATAGAGCAAAGGGGCAGGGCCAGCCCGGCTCTCTGGAGCAGACAACACAGCCCAGCCCAGGTCTGCAGAGCATGCTGGGATGCTGGGGGACTCTGATTTAACTTAAACCAGAAAGGGGTCTGGGACACAAGTTCCATAAACCTATTTGACCTAAATCAATTAAGTCTTATACTGCATTCAGCCAGGTTTATCTTAAACCAGTTTGGATATTTTCAACTTGGTTTATATGCACTGAACTTCTGTTCTGTTACATGTTTAAACCAGTTCCAGATTACTTAAACCAGTTTATTTGTAACTTCTGTCCCTAGCCCTAGTGATGGTCTACAATAATGGCCAAGCCTTGGAAAGCCAAGGAAAATTATGTATTTGGATCACTTCTGTATCTCAAACCCTACTTCCTCCATGTCCCTTCATGTTTCCTCCTCTTGGAGGGTGCTCTCCACACTCTATGGGAAATGCTGTTTTTTGTGTATTCGTGTTATTTTCACCTTGTACGTTACAAATACAGAGAAGAAAAGAATTTAACTGAAAATCAGTAGTCCTGTATTTTTCATAATTTACCATGATAGAAGAGTTTTGAAGTATTACATGCTATAATTAGCATTGGCTTTCATCAGCTGTCCTTAAAAGAGTTTGCTTTTGTTTGCCTGTTTCAGTTTTCTAAGCTCTCGAAAACTGATTAATAAGGCTCATTTTTATCAGAGATTTTGCTTTCTTAACTGTACACAGTCACTCAAAGCTTCTGAGGTACATGCTTCCTTTTTCAATTTTTTTTAAGTATCTAAATTGTTCTAGCCATAGTAATAATTTAATATTGCCGATTGCCCCACCATTTTTAGTTTAATTGCAGTAATATTTTCTCTGAGTGCTTTATTGCTGTGTAAGTTTAGTGCTCTTTTTCCTCAGTAAATATTTAAAACTGCTTAAGGGTCTGCAGTCTTTAAAGCAACACAATTATGAATAATTAAAATTAGATGCTAATATTATAGTTAATTTACAGTCATGTTGTATTGACTAAGATCAAGGGCCTGTGGAAACCATGATACACAACTCTGTCCTGAGGATCATATAAACTAAGGACCCAATTCTGCAAAATCTTCAGTGTGTCCTTATTTTCAGAACTGGGTCCTAAAAGAGGGATGTTACAATCTGAAAGGCAAATTTTGCCTAGCCTTTGCTATCCCTATCCCTAACCCTTTAATGGTAGGTCTAAATAAAAGGAAACGGGATACATGGTGCTGTTCACCCCATACATAATGCAGTGTAGTAAACTGCACCCTGCAGTGTGTTGCAGCAGGTATGTTGTTAATGTTTGATGGATGTTAGTGAAGGCATTTTGCCTCCCTGAGCTGAATACTTCCTTGCTTATGGAGCGTGCAAGGTAAACCCACGAGCTATGGAGAAACAAGTGCCAACACCATTGATGTCAGGGAGTTTTTGATCCAGGATTGGAAAGAGCCTTGTAGTTCAGGATCCAGTCTCCTGCTATTGTAGGGAACTTCATGCAATCTCATTTATAAACATGTCAGTCTCCAATTTTAAAAGTAGTTAGGTTCTTGCTCCATTCCTATTGTAAGGCTGTTCCAGAATCTCATTGCTCTAATGGTTGGGAATCTACTTCAGATTCTACTTTATATCCCTTTGTTCTTGTACCAAACATTGTTCTTTATCTTTGACAGCTCTTCTCCCTCCATGGTTTTTGCTCCTAGTGGGTTTAAAGACAGCAATCATGCCCCCTCTTGGGCTTTTTTAGTCTCCTTTTATACAACAGGCCATCCGTTCCCCTAGTAACTTTTTTTTTCCTCCTGTTCTGTAGATTCCATGGTTGTATGAGGCCAGGGCAGTTTCCCCCCCTATATAGCCAGGACTGCCTAAGGTTCCTGACCTGAAGCCAGAGTCCTAAGTTGTTCCCTTCACCCCTGCTGGAAGAAGAAGAAATATAATGAGGAAAGAAGCATACTACCTGAAAGACAAAAGCAAAACCCTTCTTTTGCAATGTTGTGGCTTAAGACCTAGGTTTAAGCAATCCATTGGATTATAGGGACTTAACACCTGTAACCTGAGTTTCTTTCTTGAATTTGGGCAACAAGAATTGCCCAGTTTTCAGGCATACTTTCTTTGCAATGAAAAATCTTTTTAATTCTGTTTAGTTCATTGTGATAGTCTAACTTTACAAGCTTAGTATTACCAGTGATGATTGTTCTTCATGTGAAAAAATTCACTCTTCAATAAGAAAGTGTATGTTACTTGTTGCATTTTTTTTAATGTACCAAGGTTGCTTTTTTACCCAACTGAGTTGACATTAGTTGACATGACTTCCAATAAATGTCCTTTTAATGATGAATGTGCACTAAATTTATAAACTTGCACTCTGTTTTAGGTATTATTTATCACTGTGATCTGACCAAAGAGGAACTGGAGCCAAGAGTTTTCCGGGAGGTGACTGTGAAAGGATTTGATCCTTCAGTTTACCAGACAATTCAGGTAATAAAGAAAATGTGGTTCTTTCTATCTTATTGCATAATAATCCCCTGTGCAAGGGTTCATAGTTAGGTGAAGGTAAAATTGCTTTAAATTGACTCCTGTGTTTGGATTCTATTTCAAAAGTGCAGAGCTTTGAAGCAGTAAATAGCAGTCCTAAACCTGCATCTTCCTGGCTCATGAGGCTTAAAATGCGATAACATTTTGCCACAGTCTCTATTCTGTGATTGCTTTCCCCCTTTTTTTAATATAGTCATCCTTTGTAACAGCCTTTCTGTATGAGGCTGAATTACTCCTTCCTTGATAGCCTACATCCACACCCTGACCCACAGAGAGTGAGAGGTGGCACAGGGCAGCAGTGACAACAGAGGGACAGATTTTCTTGTACACCAGTCTCTTACCAGTCATGTCCTATCTTCCCTACTACAAATGTAATACACAGGAACCCATCCCAGGGAGCAGCAAAGACAGATAATGCAGTGCCTGCTTTACTCCCACCACTATCACTGAAAAACCTTCTGACGTCTTTAGGGCTCACTACAGAGCATATAGAGCATATAAATTAATGTATAGATTAGCAAATAGCTAACATCAAATGCAAGAGCATAACTTGAGAAGGGTCTCATTAATATTACTAACCATCTTGTTTAGAAAGACAAGAGACTATTCACTGAAGTGAACAGGAAAATCGTTCTCTTACAGGGTGTGTGAGAGAGAAAAGTGCCACGATGTATGCTTTTCTGAGAAGTGCCATAGTGTATTAAACTTATTCCAGCAGCATCGTGATTACATACTGTGAAACTGTTGCTGCTCCTGTAGAAGTCAATGGGTACTTGGCTTTGTATTTACTCTGGTACTTTGCTCTCTCTATTTGCACTGCTGCCTGCTAAGATAAAACAAGGAGCAAAGGTTCATAATGCTTTTAAAAAGCATACAAATATTATTAATATTTCTAATGTAAAACCTCATAGGGGGAAACGGCTTCCCTGTGCAAGTCTGCCTACAAGACTTTGATGTTAGATTCAAAGTTTTTCTTGTCAAGGATCATCCTTTTGTTCCGTGTTGTACAGTGTCTGAGACAATGAGATTTAATTCATGATGAGCTATAGAACAGCTAAGTTCTGACATGCTGTAATGGTTAATTCAGGATTCTATTGATTCGGAAGTAGAGGCTAAAATATAGTGAATGCCAGCCAGTATAATTAATGGAAAGCAGGTATGTTATTGTTTTGACCAGATTATAGATCCTGCTGATAAAAGCAACTGTGTTGATGCATCATGTTTAGATTTCTCTGTGGCATTTGTCTTGATATTGCCTGGCAGCTTGATTAAAAAATTACATTATGTAGACTTAACAAGGCACACAGAAGCCTTAAAAACGTACAGATCTTAAAATGTTGCTGTTAACGGGGAGAAATCAATGAGCAAGACCTTTGTTAGTGAAATCCAATACAATTTATATTTTTCTCAATAATCTAGATGATGATGTAACATTCCATATATGGTACAAAGATAAATGGGATAGTAAGTAATGAGAAGGAAATAATACTTTCCCATAATAATCAGAAACACTTTATTAAATGGTCGCTGTCCAAAAATATGCATTCTGGTATAGACAAATGTATATAAATAAAGTCTGTACCCATGAGATGGAAGGCTGTCTTAGAAAAAGAATTGGAAGTCATCCTAGATGGGTGCATTCAATATAAGCTCTCCATGCAGCATGCTGGTCTGATATGATTAAAAAGTAGAATATCAAGTCAAAGGAGAGAAGTGATCTTGTGCCCTGTACACAGCTTTGGTAAGACCACAGCTAAAGTACTGTATCCCGGTCCAGCGAAATACTGTAAAGAAGTTCAAAGGAGAGTCATAAAAATTGTCCCGGGAGCTGAAAAATAAGACGTACAGTGTGAATGGAGTTCCATTTATTCAGCTTATTGAAGAGAAGGTTGAGAGGTGACTTGTGTATTTAAAAATGACAAATGAAAAAGAGATATCACAGATGGAAGAAGGACTGAGTGTCAGTTTTGCAAAGCAAATCATAAGTTCCATTCTGTAGGAGTTCAAGCTTGAAATAAGTTTCGTAGCAGAAAGGATAAGTAGGATTACAACATCTTTCCAGGGGAGGTGGTAGATTACCATTGCTAGAGTCTTTAGAAGGAAATTAGATATTTTTTCTGAAGGATGTGTGTTAATTTTGCTTCCACAAAAATTTCTATGGCCCATGTGTACAGGACATCTAACCAGGAAATCTATGAAAATACAGAAGAGTTTATACCTCCCTCTTAGTTATTGTAAATTGCCTCATCCATCAGTGATTGAGTCTACAGAAAGAAGCATGATGACATTTGTAGAGGCCAAAGATGTACTAGCAGAGAATATGTTGTTACTTATTGGCTTGAATTCATAAGGGAGACTTCCTTTGGATGCCTTCAGAGGATGTAGAGTTGAAAGGAAGGAAACAATATTTTTGATGTGAATGAACATGGTTATATGATTGTAACACTACTAGCCAGTTAAGTGAGATGATAATGGAATTGAAATATCCATGTAATTAAAAAAAAGATTTAGAAGGAATTCTTATACATTAAGAGTGCTGTATTTTTCTAGCAATTAGAGTATTTCAGGCGGAATCCAAATGCCACTTCTACATATGAATCAATTTCACATTACAGTTAGGTAAAGTAAAATACTAATAAAAATAATTTGTTAAATTAACAGAGTTCTTCACATCCATAAGGCTGTAAATTTAGAAAGGCCTCCAAACAGAGGAAAGAGTTGCTGCCTTTGAGTTAACTGCTTTATTGTACACAACCATCAAATTCATTTTAAAATTACTTTATTGAAAAAGCCATTGCATGCTCTAATTGCAGTGAGCCAAATCATGGGTTTGGCATGAGTTCCATCTTAGGAGCAATACATTGCTGTACTGATCCTACAAGAGGAGTGACTTCTTAAATGACCACTCCTGTGTATTCCCCTGCCAACCACTCCAGAGATGGAGTGTACTGTATTGCAGTAAGACCCAAAACAACAAAGCCGGCCAAATAGTGCCACTAGGTATACTGTAGAGAGGAATCAAGGTGACACTATTCATTGGTTATTTCCTACCTAATTTTGTATGGGGAGGAAAGGAATCTAAAGGCTTTGTGTCTCTTCCACAAGGAATCTTCATGTGCAAGTTAATCTGGACAGTAGCCATAAACCTCTCTGTAGTTCTGTGTCACCCTTGAGCTCCAGCTACAATTCAGGTGTGAAAAAGGTCCCTACAGCTCTTATGAGTACTTCTCTTCACCCAGGGTCAGGTTTCCTCACTCGTCTGCCACATCTTGATGGAAATGTGATAAGGAGGGATTCAGAGGTGTTATGTCATACCTGTTGCCAGTAGTACTCGTGTCGTCAGCGCGGCTGGTCCTGGGGCTCCACCTCCCCCACACTCCAGTCCACTCACCTACCATGCAAGTCGGAACACTGTGGTCCACGGCTGTTGGTTCTAGCCCCTGGAGCTTTCAGGGCTCACTATCAATTGTTGTCTCAGGAAGATCGGTCTTAAGACTTCATCCTGTCCAGCTCCACTGTGGTTGCCTCTGCTTCGGTCCTCTGAGCGGCAGCTGCATTAGAACAACAGAACAATGAAGGATAACAAGAAAATAAACAACCACTCCAGTGTCCACTCTGGGCTCCCTCCAGCTGGGGAAGTTTCCCAGCTTTCTGCCCCACCCGCAGGCTCAGCATGCTGGGGGGTGACCCACAACCTGGGCATCCCAAGGCTGCCCTCAGCTCAGTCCCCACTCCCTCCCTCCCTTGCACAGCATTTGCTGTGGTTTTTAAACTCCCCACAGAGGCGCCTGAGGCTGATGTCATCAGCTGGGCACCAGATCTTAATTTACAGTTGATTGAAAAGCCAGTGCAGCGGAGTTGCGTGCTACTCCTGCCCCAGCACCAGCCTACCTTCCGGTAAGTTCCCTATCTGCCCCGGGGTCCCCTGTCCATGCTTGGGGTTGCTGGGGCAGGCTCTGAGATCCCCTGACTCTTGTGAGAGGCTCCAGCAGCCACATCAGGCAAGCGTGAAGCTCAAAAGGATGGACACTAGACAAAATATGCAGAAAATCATACACTGATGATAACTACTATAGAATACATAACTTTGTATAACAACCTCTGTTTCATCATTTGTAATTCACATCAGAACTGATAAATATGAGAAGAAAGTTTTGACTAGATCAAAGCAAATCTGAGTCTGCAAATGTCCTCTATTTCAATACGGAGAAATACAAGGTGCTCCACCTTGGAAATAAAAACATGCATCACACTTATAGGCTCAGCAATGCTACACTCACTGCATGACCGAAAGAGACTTGGGGGTCATGATTGACCACAAGATGAATATGAGCCACCAATGTGATACCACAGCTGACAAAGCTAACTGAACTCTGGATTGCATCTAACAATGCATCTCAAGCAAGACCCAAGATGTCATCCTCCTGCTTGATAAGGCCACAGCTGAAGTACTGCATCCAATTCTGGGCTCCACAATTTAGGAAGGACGTGAAGAAGTTTGAAAGAGTCCAGAGGAGAGCCACACGCATGATCAGAGGGCAAGAGAGCAGGCCTTATGAAGAGAGGCTGTGGGCTATGGGACTATTCAGTGTGGAGAAGCACAGCCTCAAGGGTGACCTGGTGACAGCCTATAAGTACATAAGGGGTGTGCATCAGAACTTGGGGGAACACCTGTTCACCGGAGCACCTGAGGGGATGACAAGGTCCAACGGTCACAAACTCCTGCAAGACTGTTTTAGGTTGAACATAAGGAAAAATTCCTTTACTGTCTGAACCCCTAAGGCCTGGAACAGACTCCCCCAGAGGTGGTACAAGCACCTACCCTGGACACTTTCAAGAAACATTTGGACACTTAACTTGCTGGGATCCTTTGACCCTAGCTGACTTCCTGCCCATGGGCAGGGGAATGGACCCAGTGATCTTCTGAGGTCCCTTCCATCCCTAACGTCTATGAAATCTATGAAAAAGTAGTACAACTAAAGGAATGCTCCCCCACAAAGTTTTCTACATTTATTCTTATCCACACTCCTGGCATTCTTCCTAGATTTCCTTGTGTATCATATATGAAACTTATAATGAGTTTTTCTGTAGTAGCCTCTGCATATAACTGAGTGTTAAAACTGATGGAAGGCATGCTGTGTGTGTGTGTATGTTAAGCTATATGGGCGCATCCCCATGAGTGGAAATGTGCATTCCCCAGGGACAGTAACCAGTGGCACAAATTTGTGCCACAGCTAATTGTACCTAGGGAACGTCCCTGCACCTGAGCTGGCCCCAGAAGATGCATCTGGGGTTCTGGAGGTCTCCCAGGGGTGCGGCAATGGCAATCTGGGCACGCTGAACCTGGCCAGTAGCTGGAATGTGCCTCTGGTTGGCCAAGTTCTGGTTTTAAGCAGTGCGTGTTGCCACCATGTGTGCCACCCTGCTTTTTTCTGGCACAGGCTTTTTTGACACGGGGATCTCCCGGTGTAAAAAAACCCCTGCCACACTGCAAATTAGCAGTGCAAAGAATACCTGCATGTGTGGCATGTGCAGTTTGCAGCGCCACTGACAGGTCTGCAGCATTATCAGCTGCATGTGCAGACTCATCTGGATGTGCCCTATGATAAAAATGAAAACTGTCAACTGCCAGATTATGTTCTTTTGGGCCTATTCTCAGAGCTGAATTGATAGTTAGCGGCAAAACCCTCTCTGTGATTTGCAGAAGTTAGACTATTATAACCCCAGGTAGCAATTCAAAGATTCACTGTAGGTTCTTTGATTACATTTTATATTAAATGGAGCTAATAATCTTTATCTGTCTAGTGCAGTAGTCTCCAATCTTTTCATGATGAACATCACTTTTTGTAAGTAAAGGGCACCTCAGGATCTACCAACCCTGTCTTGCCCCCTGCCCTGCACCACACCTCAGCCCCCGCCTCCCAGAGAAGCTGCCCAGGGTCTTACCCTATTCACCCAGCCTGGCCCGGGCAACGGGGCATGGCTCAGCCCACCCGCATGCATCCTGCAGCTCCCAATCGTGGAGCCTCTGACAGGCTGAGATTGACTGTTACAATTCCACGATCAGCCACCAGTTGGTGACCACTGACCGTGTGCTTCTTATGTGGAAAGTTTTCATTCTCTGTTTATTGTTTGCTGCATATTATTATGATACTTTTCAGGCAGTAGTAAAAGGTCATAGACCTTTACAGGAAATTTTTTCTCAGTTGTGTTTTACTTAGTGAATACATAATGTTTATAAAAAGCTGTTACTGTGTAAATATCATGAATACCACTTTAAATAGAGGTCTCCATTTTATCATTATGAACTTGCCAGCTGAGCTTTCATGTGCTTCTTAATATTTACACTTCATAGTAACACCTAATCATGGATAAACAGGCTGCTGTCCTGGCTCAGAATTCACCTACTTTTATGATAGCATGCAAGATTATAGGTGTTGAATCAGTAAGCACTGAATGAGTTGTTTGGATTCTTTGGCCATTCTTCAAATATCTTCCAGTCTTGTGTTTAAAATAGTTTAAGATTACAGAAGAATATATGTCCCTTTCAGAAGGTATATTTATGACTGTGACATTCATGGTACATAGTTTCATTTAGAAGTAACTGACATTTTATACATTGTAGTAATACAAGGAAACAGGGAAAGGAAGAAAGTTTTACAAAGTCATATACTTTCTCAGGATCAGAATTCACAGTTTCTGTACAACTTGTTTATGTGAGGACTGAGTAGCACAGGGTATTAATTATCATATTGTTCTGTTCCCACCCTTCCCCCAATCAAGACCAGAGTTCAAATAGTGAATTGTTTTCAAAGAAAAACAAGGGTGCCGTCATTTTAGTCCCTAATAGACACTGATCTACCACATACAGTTTGTTACAATTGGTAATCCGTGCTTCAGGGAAGCATAAAACTAAAAGAAGATGAGTCAGGATTAAAGATAAGTGGCAAAATTGTGGGAGAAACTTGTGCACAACACCTGCCCATGCTATTACTGGATCTTGTCATTGCTATTAGTACATCATTTAACAAGCATTAAAATTAAAGAGAGAATTAAGATGAAAGAGGACAGTGTAGGGAAATTGTGTCCCAAAGAAGTTGTCTCATTTAGCTCTGCCTAGCAAAGTAGGAGCTTCGATTACACTGTTTTTAAAAGTGGATACAAAGGGCTTCTCTTTGTTTCTTTTCCTTTTATCATAGATGAGTAATTCCCTCAAGCATAGAGATAACTTTCAATAATTCTGTCATATGTATTAAGATACAACAACCTTAAAAAAGTCATATACTTCAGATGAGTGTCCTGTTACCATGCAAAATTTAAAATACTCTTCACTTCCTTTTATAAGTAAAAAAATGGTTCTGTACTGTTTTCAGTCTTCTTCATCCTTTCTTCCTTTGTCTGTTTAATGTAAAATGCTCACCTGTAGATTTTTGAAGGGTGGCTGATTGATTATGATTTTGAAGCATCCTTATTCAGGTTTGTTCTGAGTGGCCAGAGTATCTCGATTCCTATCTTCATCTCATTGAAAAAGAAAAAATATTTACATGAGAAAGGGCAAAACTGGGTATCTGTCATTGACTGCTTCAAATTTACTGCATTTAGTTCCTTGTGGCTTGGTGTTTCAGGGGGTAAAAAAAATTTGGCCATCCCTTTTTTTGTTTTAGTTTTTAATGCCTGCCACAGCGTGGCAGTCTTATACCCCTTTCATTTACAAACGGAGGGAATATTGCTGTTAAGTCGCTTCAGCTTTCAGCAGAACTCTTAAGAAGAGCACCAAATGTTTCAGCTCTTATCTTTTCCAGTAGTTTGGCAATGACTATATTGCTGGCATCAAGACAACAGTCCTGTTCTAGAGGACATCAGCAAAATCATGTTGACAACTCTGGCATTGCTGGCTGCAGGTCTTGTGAATTCAGTGTAGGTAGTAGCTTTATTTGCCATTTTAAACAGCCAATGCCTGTTCTTATTGCAATTCTGTGAGAAGATGCAACTCAAAATGCAATGATTCTATATTTCTGAGTCCTAGATAAATAGTAGAACCTGCATATTTCTTACATGTATCATTCCTTTAAAAGAAAGGCTCCTTCAATACTGGAAACTAGTAAAAACTAGAAGAACTTCTATAAGAGCTTCCATAAACATAAGTGGGAGATACCTTAGAGTGCCTATACGTGAGCACAGAGGCTGCTCTGATGTGCTGTAATTCCACTATGACTTACGGTAGTATTAAAATACTAGTACTTTCACCTTGGCTGGCACATAGCTTGTGTGACTCAACAGTCCCAACCTTCTAATTATTGTAATATTTTCTTTCTGTTAAACATGCAGGAAGATGAAGAGATTATACAGTGTTAGGCAATTTATAGAAGATTCAGGCCCAAGATTTCATATTAAGCATTCGCTATTCATCAAAGGAGTGATACTGTAAGCCTTTTTAGTAGTCTAGCTTAAAACAAGAACAGTATACTTTTCTTGTGACTTGCCTTTTAAAATGCTTCACTCTAAACTGCTCTGAGCCTGTTATTCCCACTTATAATGAAAAGAAATATTAAGGTGGTGGTTTTGGTCCCATGCTGCAGTCGGTTCGTCTTTCACTTTGAACTTACCAAAACATAATGCCAAAATAATAAAGGTTGGAGTAATTTTAGAACCACTGATTCTTGTGTATGAGACTCATTTACTGCAGGGTTGTCCAATTTGCAGGCCTCCAGCTGCAAACTGCTCACAAGTGTTTCTTTTGTGTCCTGTTGGATGCTACGTAAGTGCTGCTCCCTCCACAGCCCTGGCTGCTACTGCCACTTGGGTCTCCAGGCTCCCCGTCCCTCCAGCTGTCACTTCCTTCCCCTGCCCCTGGTGACAGGACAGTGACAGCTTGCAGGGCCCAGAGAGCATGGGACTGGAGGGGGGCAAACAATGGGAGAGCAGCCATGTGGTGCAGTGAAGGTAAGAGCACTCACATGGCAGGGGTGGGGAGGCAGTGGCAGCTCCATAGTTGGACAGTCCTGACTTCCTGCATACAGGTATTTCTAGGAACCAGATCTTAAAGAAATTATAATGGAATTATAATAATTAGTTTTTCCTTTTTTCATACTTTTCCTAGTGTTTATGAACAGTCAGCTCTAATATTGATCTCACATCCATGAACACATTACTATTTTAATTAACTTCCTTAGTTATAAGTAGGAATTCCAAAATGCTGCTCTCCTTTCTATTAATTTAGGAAACAAGAGTTTTCCAGTTCTGATAACGGTAAAGTTCACATTGATTTCAGCAGTTCAGATCAAGCCCGTAAGATTTTCCAATAAAAGCACATGGCATGCAGAAGTAACACAGCATTTTCCCTGAACTGTTTCTTCAGTCCTTGCCCTGGCAAAAATGCTATTGAAATTGGACAGTTTTACCAGACTGCAGATTGCAAGAACAGACCTGTGAGGAGAAAGATAAGTGATAACTAGAAGAATGTCACATTTACTTTCCTTATTCAGTATTTTATTTGGGTTTGTGGACAGATCTATATATGAAACTTTCCACTGCTTACCTCCCTGATAACATCCATGGTGGCTAGTTAGATAAGGGACCTCTTGTCTGGATTCATAGATTCATAGATGCTAGGGTCGGAAGGGACCTCAATAGATCATCGAGTCCGACCCCCTGCATAAGCAGGAAAGATGTAGTGCTGGGCCTACATTACCCCAGCTAGATACACATCCAACCTTCTCTTGAATACCCCCAGGGTAGGGGAGAGCACCACCTCCCTTGGGAATCATTTACTCCCCAGGGCGTATTCCTTACTCTGCCTCATGGAGTCTACCAAAATGGGTGTTAAATTGTCACAATCATTTTGTGATGATCACACCTTTTTTCTCAAGGAGTGAACTCTCAAATCCTGTTTTGCACAGCTGACAAAAAGACTTTATGAAGTTGCAGTTTTTGGTCATCACTTGTGCAGCCCAAATTCAACCTGTTAATCTAGAAAGAAGGCAGCACTGCATTCTGGTACCAGTCCTGTGAGATGTCCTGCTTGTCTAGAATGCTGATGCTGAGTTTAGGTGGACAGGGTTCTTTGGGTAAATGTGATGGCTTTTATTAGACCAACTAAATAGTTGGAAAAGTTGTTCTTTGCAAGCTTTCGGACACAAACACCCTTCTTCACCCTTCTAGGGAGAGTCTGCTGGTGTTATGTGTTCTCCGTGCTAGAATAGAAGGCAAAATGCAGTTCTGCAAATATGTGGCAGGGAGGATCAGAGGGGATTAGAGACAAGAGGTGATGAGGGGGGAAGTGGTATAATGTTGACTTCATGATAGAATGAAGCTGGTAAAATGTAGACAGGTTACCTGGGGTTATTAAATGTTGAGTAGGTTATAGTGTGCCATAAATCCAATTTCTATATTTAGCACGTGATTTTTTTATATCCAGTAGATTTATGAAGTGAAGTTCATAGGCTTGTCTACGAAAGGTTTTTTGTAAATTCCCTTTGAGGATTAAACTGAGAGAGTGGTTGTCTTGTGAGAAGTGTACACCCACAATTAATCAGGTATTCCTGTTTTTGATAGATTTTTGGTGTGCATGCATTCTGGTGCACAGTTGTTTTTGGTCTTTCATAAGTATTTTCCATCAGGGCATTTAGTGCACTGGATGAGATGTACTACATTCTGGAGGTGCAGGTGCAAGATCCAGGAATGGTGGTGGTTCTGTTGTGGGGTGTAGTTATTGTGGGAATGTTGGAGATGTGTTGGCAGGTTTTACATTTCTTGTCCAAGTATGGTCTGGATCCATTCGGTGTCCTTTGGGCCACAGGGCATTTGCTTCTGGTGATGAGGTTGGCGAGGTTTGGTGCTAATTTGAAGGCTAGGATGGGTGATTCTGGAAAGATCTCTTTAAGAATTGGGTCTGCTTCTAGTATGGGTTACTACTGCCTGAGGATTTTCCATATAGGTTCCAGGGAAGGATGGTGTGTCATAACTAAGGTGTGCGATTCATGGGGATTTTCTTTTTGTAGTGCAGCAATTCTTCACATGGCATCCAGATGGCTCTTTCAAAAGTGTGACCTATCTGGAAGAGTGTCCTTGTTGAGTAAAAGCCCTTTTGAGATTTGCAAGGTGACGATCGCAGGTATTCTCAGTGCAAATTTGGTGGTATTGGAGGGCTTTCGCTGTATATTAGTTTTCTTGGTGTGTTTAGGGTGATTGCTGGTTCTATGTAGATGTTGGTCCAAGGGTCCATGAGGTTTCTTATATATGGTGGTTTGTATTTTACCATTCTGGATAGTGAACATAGTGTCTAAAAAGGAAATGTTGATGCTGGAGTATTCAAGAGAGAGTCTGGTGGAGGGGTGATGATTATTGAATTTGTGATAGAAATCAATCAGACTGGAGGTCTTCAGTCCAAATGATGATGTCATCTATATTTCTTAGGTGTAGCATAGGTTTGATAGTGCAGTTATTGAGGAATTCTTATTCCAGGTAGGCCATTAAGAAAGGTTGGCATGTTGTGGGGCCATTTTGGTGTCCATAGCTATGCCCATGGTCTGGAGAAAGTGTTGTTTTTTGAAAGTGAAGTTGTTGTAGGTGAGGATGAAGTGTAAAAGTTCAGTAATATCTTTTAGGTCTATATTCTGAGTTTTAGTCTTGCTCTTGTAGATACGTCAGACAGGCTTGGATGCCTTGTGGGATGTTGGTATATAAACTAGTAACATCCATGGTGGCTAGGAGGTATTGCTGGAAAGCTCATCTGTGTTTTTCTTAGAAAGCCTGTTGTGTCTTGGGCAAAACTCAGTTTTTGGGTGACAAAATGTTTTAGGGTGGATTTGATGAAACCTGATAGTTCCTTGGTTAGGGTTCCATAGTTGAATATGATAGGTCTGCCTGGGTTCCCTTGTTTTGTAGGTTTTAGGAAGCATGTAAAAATGCTGACTTTAGTGACTTTTTCACTTGTCCACTAATAGTGCTATGAGTAGAGTGATAGAACACTAGATTTCCAAAGAACAATACTTTCTTAGTAAGGGAACAGTGATAAACATAGGTCTTATGTCTCTTCCAGCAGCACGATGAGAAAGGTAATGGCTCTGAAATTAGATCTGATCTGCAGAGCAACAGTAATTATATTGAGAAGTCAAAATCACATTGCTTGGCTTAGTCCTAATTTTGTATTACTCCCATTTTGCACCTGTTATTTTACTACACAGTGGTTTTATGGAGAGTAGGAAAAGGGATAAAGGATAAGACATTTGTTCTCTTTCCATCCTTTTGTCTGCATCTCTTCACCTTTTTGAAGTCTCTTCCATCTTCTTTTGGTACCTTCCCTTCCAAAAGGGAGATACCCTTACCACCCTCATCTTCCTGATTCAAAATGTTGAAGCCATGTATAGATCTGATGCTGGAGGTCTCCCACTATTAATTTTCTCTCATACAGCAGGTACCTTTTTTCCTAAAATCAGATCCTCAAAATTGGGGTGCATGTGTTAAGTGGGGGCGTATTTTCTTTTGTGGAAAAGAAGAGTCCTTGTAGACAGTGTGGATGCCATGCAGCTGCCAATAAGGCTGCTGCTTATGCCTAGCTAAAGTGGCAGAGTTCACAGCTCTCTCACAACTGTAGCTGTGGGCAGAGCATGGCAGCTCATGTCTGAGGCAAGCAGCAAGTGAGCTGTTGGTAGTATCTTGATGAGGCTTGTGATGTGGAAACAATACTTGATTTACATGAACATATTTAAGTAATTTCTTACAGTAAAATACTGACAGTTTTGTTACTGCCCTTCTAAGGGTCTGAGTCCTAACCTTGTGTGTCATAGAGCAAGTACTTCAGTGTGGTATCCCAGGAAGCAGTATGGGTGAAGCAGCTGGCACTAGGAAGTTCCTGCTGCCTCACCCAGACTGTCTCCTGTGATCCACACTTCCTGGACACTGTATTTTCAGAAGGACTTACTCTGTGTCACTCAGTCTGGCATGACTCTGCCTCTGGTCAAATCTTTTTTTCTACATTGTGCTTTCCAAAAACAAGATGTGTGTTTTACTTGGGGGTGTGTCCTATGCTAGAACACAGTAATTAAGTGTCAAGAGATTGTAAGATTTCTTATATTTCTGTTCCCAATTTAACTGGCTGTGTAATGTACTGAATCTCTGATATTGAATGATACCTCATGGACCAGGACCTCAATATGCTTGGTGTTATATGTGTCCTGGGGAAAGTCTGTGACTGTGTATCAGGTAAAGGTGTAATGGATTTGAAAGACTAATATTAACAGTTATATAGGGATTACAGTAAATGAATCAAAATGATAGTTAAATTATTGAAGTTTATAACCTGTATACTTACAAAAATATCCCTATAGTATGCTAGTAAGCTGTTAATATATATTACAGTAGCCTAGTGAAGTTCTACTCACCAACTTGCTCAAGACCAAATTTTTTTTTTTTTTCAGAGGAGGTGGGCAAGGCATTAGTATTTTTATCATAATTCATTTCCATGGTGGAAAGAGAAAGTACGCTGATTTTGAACTGATGCATGTTTGGGAAGTGGCAGTACCCACAATGCTGCCAAAACCCTAAATAGGATCCATTAAACATAACTGGGGTGAGTGCTAAAATAAACATATTTACAGAGCCCATATGAAATTCAATGAGATTTTATAACTGTAGAGTAAGAGGGGGGAATTAAAGGAAGAAGGGAGTCAAAATGGGGGCTAATGACTGGATAAAAGCAGTTTGATGGTAAATCATTAACTATGATCCTTGTTACTATATTTACATGAGGAAAAAGATATGTAAGATGATATATGTCAGTCTTACAGGCAGATGAGTTCATGCTGTGATAGAACAGTTCTGACAGTGGAAACCTCTTGCAGTTTCAATGATCAGTTATTTGGGGGTGTATCAAAATGAAGCAATGTGCAAACCTTTTCTCAATAGCTTGTTGATGTTTCTGCTGTAATCATCTTTGTTCATATAAAAATACAAATCACAGTTTATGTTGATTATAGAAAAGGAAGAGCTAAACCAACTTTAATTTAGTAGCAAATTATCAAACTAAAGCCTTCCTTTTGAAAGGACTAAAACAAAATTATATATAGTCATTCACTGGTCAAAAGATGCAATACGTGAAACAAAAAAGGTCTGGGTTTTGGATTTGGCGCAATGTCTAAAAATTCAGGCATATGCAAGCAACTTGAATTAATGGAAAACCTGGGCTGGGAATCTTGTGCAAATTGATTTTTCTTATGAAATTTCTATCAAGTCTGCTTCCAGTCATGGGAAAAATCAGTAAAAAGGAAAAGCATTTGAACATTTCAACACTATTTTCCTCTTCTTCTTCAGTTATCATCGTAATTTGCAAGTTGACTTAATTCTTTCAACATATAAATACAAGCCCCATAGGTATTTAAAATATATTATCTTTCCTTAGATTAATTATTTCTGCTCTGTCCTTGAGCCATCCCCCAGGAAATTTGAGGCAGGGGAAGCCTGCTAGAAGTATCATTAACATTCATTGAAACAACCAGTGTTTCAATGGCTAAGATGAAAGATAACAAGAAATAGATGGTTTCCATAGTCCTGGACGTCTGCTCTTACAGATAGAAAAAATTATAGTAAATTAATTGTCTCTGACAAACGCACTTCATTTTTCAGCCAATTTATCACCCACCATCAAAGGCAACAATGTGTGGTAATCCGTTGCAACTGCTGAAAATAGATAGTATTCAGCAAGAGTCATCCCTCATTTGAGAAGATCATTAAGTACAGGAAAGTGTTGAAGCTAAAAAAACAAGATACCTGAAATCAAAGATTTTTTCTTCTTAAACATGCTCAAGGTTTCTTTTTAACATGTTAATGTTTTTTGACTCCAGTTGAACTCATAGCAATTTGCTGGAAACTATGCTACCCAAAGAATGTTACATCTGTTGAGACACTCGGGAAACACTGCACTTTGTGGCTTTTCTGTTACCAAAAACTATAGAGCTAGAATTCCTGATAAGTTGCCTTTCTGGGAAATAGATAATAGGGTGGGATGGCACAGGTGCTAAGGCATATGGGTGATAGCTAAGACGTGACAAGTTCAAGGCCATGGCAGAAGCACCCACAGCATGGCCTGTCAAATTCCAACAAATCTGCGAATTATGCTAAGTACCTTATCACAAGGACACAAAAAAGGAAGGAAAAACTATACACTGGTATTGTTAATGGGATATATATTAGTAATAGAGCCAAGGGCTCCTTGTGCTCCCCAGCTGAAACTCTAGTCAGCTGATTGGGCTCCCAGCTGGGGCAGCTTATTGGAGACAAAAACTCCTCATCGCCTAATCAGAGCTCACCCTGTGCTCTCTGGGCTGGGAGTGCTGATCATCTGATTGGCACTCCCAACCAGGGGAAGTGCACGCATGAATGCTTTGACTCCGATACATTTCCCCTTTCACTCCAATACACTCCTCTTGGGAGTGCCTATCAGCTGATCAGGGTTCCCAACCCCTGGAGCACATGGGAGTCTTGAAGGGGTCTGGTGTACTCCCGAGGCTGGGAGCACAGCCATACATTGGATTAAAAGGTGTGATAGGAACCAAACACAAAGTTATTTCATGTATTTTGTAGAAGTGCACTGATGCATCGGTTGTATATTGGATTGGCAACGATAAATAGAAAATTAACATTATCGGCTATCAGCTTTCTTTGGCCCGCGTAGCTGATAATGTCACCAATAAATGACGTGTGCATGTGCACAGCAGCATGCATGCACATGGCTGGGAATGCATTTGGGCAGCTGGGAGACCAGTGCCCTACTGGTAAGTCTCGGCGGGGGGGGAGGGAAGGGACTGGGAGATGGAGCGAGGCCCTTACAATGAGGGAGGGATTGGGGCAGGGGCAGGTGCTGCCCAGCCAGGCTGGTGAATGGGACCCCAGGGCCAGAAGCAGGAAGGAGCCACAAGCAGCTCATTCAGGGGACACAGGAAGGGAATGAGGAGCGGGGGGCAGCTCCCTGCTCTTGTGCACATCCCGAAGGGAGGCATGTGGGGCATGTGTCCCATGGATTTGTGGATGGGGCAGAAGCAGACTTCTCACTGCAGGCTCAGGGCCAGGGGCTATGCCAACCTTTTCCCCATGTGGGAGCTGGTCTCAGAGTGGGTGGGACGGGATGGACTCAGTTGTGCAAGGCAGGTAGTGGTGCTGGGACAGGTAGCCCCCCATTGCCCTCCCCCCCCAGCACTGCCCCTATTTAGGCATTCTGCTGCCTTTCCTTTGGGATCCCCGTGCTGTGGAACAGGCAGAAAACACATGGCCAGAGCAGGGCTCCCAAGGGAAAAGCAGTAGAGTGGAGTGCCCTGAGCAGGGGCAGCTCTGGCGGGTTTTGCGGGGGGTATAGCCACCCCAAAATTCCCCGTAGCATGCCCCTGTAGCTACCACTCCCAGCACTGCCACCGCCACCCATCCCATGCAGCTGAGCTCACCCCACTTCTGCCTGCTTCAAGCCCAGCCCCCCCACTGGAAAGAGGCTAGGGGAGCCCCGGCCCCAAGCTTACAGCAGGCAGCCTGCCCCTGCCTGTCACACAAGTCCAGGGATCTGTATGCCCCCTCTGCCTCACCTGTGGGTGTATGCAGCACAGTGGGGAGCCACCCCCTTCCCCTTCCCCACCCCCCTGGATGACCTACCCACAGCTCCACCCCACTTTCAACCCCAGGGTCCCATTCACCACCCTGGCTGGGCAGTGCCTACCCCTGCTCCATTCCCTCCCTCACCATGGGGGCCTCGATCTGATTCCCCCACACCCCTTCATCCCCCATGCCCCTTTTCTCCACTCCCCCCTCCCCCCAACTTACTGGCAGGATGCTCTTTCTGCCTGGTTTCATTCCTGTAAACAGCTATTGGATTGGTATCAAAAAACATGTTTGGTGGGTTTCTGAGCATCAGTTTCAAAACTAGAAGGTCCTTTCTAAACACAGAAAGCCCCAATGCACTTCTCCAAAGAGTGTTCTCTTTCAGAGTTTGGTATAGTTGTGGTAGATCGGGGTGGGCAAAATAGGACCTGCGGACCAGATCCAGCCCACCAAGTGATTCCTTCTGGGCTGTGGTGGGTCCTTTAGCCACACCCAGCCCAGGCATGGGGGGCATATGAGGCCGACCCCACTCAGTGTGGAGGTGCTGCCTGGCATGGAGCACAGCTCACCCTATCCCCGTGCACAGCTTTTGGACTCGCTGAATGCTGTAGTCCATGGGGCTGGGCAGAACGGGGGCTGTGTGGTGGCCAGACTCAGCTTCCCAGCAACCCCAGCAGCGGCAGTTCACTCTGTCCTCACTTCCAGCTGCTGCTGTTAGTGCCTTTGATGTTGCCACCAGATCTGGCCCCATTGCCTTGGCAACCAGACTTATCTGCCTCACACCCACCACTGGCGCCGCCAGATGGAGTGAGTGCGTGGGGTCTCAAAGGAGACTGGCTCAGGACTCCTGTGGGCAAGGCATGCTCAGCTGGGCAGATGGCATGGGGCTGTGTTCAGTATTGAGATTGCAGGATGGTGATAGTGTGAGACGTATCCAGGGCAGAGCCATGATCCACTTCCTGCACCTCCCTGCAATGGGCACTGGTTCTGTAAGCAGGCACCTGTGATCCCAGTTCTGTCTGCCCATCCTGCTGCTGGATACCACTCCCTGCCTGCCCACAGCCCCATCCCATCTGACTGGCCAAGCATGCCCTGTTTGGGGGCAAGGGATCCCGGGCCAATCTCCATGTAGACCCTGCCCATCTACTTGCCTGCCCGCCCTCACTGGAGCTTCCAATAGTGGGTGAAGGGTGAACAAGCCCCTGGGCTAGATAGGATCAATTGGCAGCTCCTCTGCCCGCCACCACAGGGGATGGTATAAACAGCCATGATGAAGGGCCAAAGCTGGTTCAGCACTTCCCCTCTCCCCCCCAGTCCCACCCTCAACAGCTCAGCAAAACTCCTTAAGTGACTCTCCAGCCCAAATAATCACCTATCTTCTATGGTAGATCCAGTACAAAAAAAGCCAAGTCATTTCTCATGCCAGTTTGTACTAGCTAAAATTGCTGGGAACATGCCATTTTCTTGGTTGGATATTGCTAATAAACAGCTCCTTTCCCTCATTCAGCTAGATGGATGGATATAGCTGTATAAACACATCTACCTTCTTGGAGAGGGTGTCACAAACCCATCCACAGGGTACCCCCAGAGCACTAAGTTTCTCCCTGCCATCCTGACACTTGTCCCAAGGAACAGACCAAGGTTTGCCCTGGGATAACTCCTTACTGCAAGCTGAATTGATTTGCAACATGATTGGATAATAGGTTTCACTTTTTATTTGAGCCTGTTTTGTAACAGTGAAGTGCAGTGGCAGAGCAATTAAAGGGTCTCCTTACGGCTCCAGAGACCTGAGTACAAGCCCAGTTGTATGAGTCCTGAGTCTGAAGCCACCCATCATCAGCTAGGGTATGAATGAATCACTCAGGCTTGGTTCTAGCTACATAAGTCCTTCCCAGCTGTTGGCTACAGAAACTGGTGTGCTTTAAACATATTAGTCCTGAGGCCTCCTAGACTTGGTTAGGACCTTCGACACTGTTACAGTAAATTTTCAACTTTCAAAGCAATCTTCTCACTAAGGTAAGCCCTGTTTTAATTAAAGAAAATTTACTACCAGCTGTTAATTTACAAGGTTCTTTCTAGTGGTATGTTTGCAAGTCGGTATATATTTTTTTTGTATAAATACAGAAATCATGCAAGAAAGAAAAGATGATCTCCATACATGTTTCTTTAGCTTCACCTTCACTAACATAAATCCTTTACCCAGCAGTCATTTAATGTATTATTGTGCTCGGAACAAAAGGGCAACAAAACACTATGCTGCACACAGGTTTCTTTCTGAAGAGGTGGTGAGACAAATACAAAACATGCAACGTAAATTTTACTCGGTAGACAGCCCTCCCATTATGAAGATAGTAGTGTAAGAACTTGTAGAGGGAAATGTATCTGTCAGATTGTTGAAAGCATATGTCCTTTAATGGTGGTTAGACAGGACTGATATGGTCTATTTTGCCTTTTGTATGTTTGGCATTTGATATTTCTGTGGAGGGAACACGACCTTTCACTTAAGCAAGTAAATAATGTAATTCAAAAAGAATTTTGGCTGTGCTTTCCTGGCAGGAATTTGAATTTTCATCTTCTTTTCTCCCCTTCCTTCTGCCATTTGGTGAGCTGCTTCCCCACAGCCATTTGCTGCTAGACTTCTAGGCTCTCTAACAAAGGTTTTTTATAAAGCACTATTGTTTGGCACTTAGCTTCCATCAGCATAAGACTTTCTTGTCCTAATGAGTGAGTGCTGAAATTATCTCTTCTGAAGGATTTCTTGATTATTTTTATCATGATTTTTCAATTATCCATAGCTGGTATGCTTTGTAGCTGTCACCTGTGTGAATTTTTACTTTACCAAGCTATTTTGACTCTGTTTTGCAGGTAACATAAAATAGCCATAATGCAAATGCAGGATTACTAATATAAGAGTTTTTCTGCATAAGGATAAGCCTTGAATGACATAGAGATACTGTAATAGCTCTCCCTTTCACTCTTCCAGGCTTCTGGTAGATCCCATATGTATGAAAAGTAAGAGGGGTAGGTAACCAGGCTTCTGTTTTACTTTGTCATTTTTTGGGTGGCAGAATTGCCCTGAGAAGCATTGGTTACTAGTATAGATTTATATTTGAGACCAAGACAATGCTGGAACTGCCCCACTATTAGATGAGAAATGCTTCCTGTAATATGCTATACACTTTTCAGGCAGAAAGCCCAGAGTTTAGGTCTTCATGTGTCGGGTAATCTGAGAACTAGAATGCAGTAAGGAATGATTGTCCCATTGTTAATTCTTGGTTTAGGCACCTTGGCACTTGGTTTAGGCACCTTGGCACTCAAGAGTAACATCTGTGTCCTATGAAAGTCAACAAAAGTTTTGCCATTGACTTCAGTACAGCTAGGATTTCATTCCATGTTTCAAGGAGATAAAGTCAAGGTTTTCGAGCTCTGGTTGTATGAAGTTAGGTTTTTAGGGATTGTTTTAAGGAAGGGCTGAGGACTGGTAATTCCTGTTAAAGTCACTGGCTGTTGTCAGTGCTCAGCCCCACTGAAAATCAGGTCCCTTTTATTTATATAAGTAAGGATTTGCATGATTTATTTTTCAGAAACACCTAGATATTACATTTTTTTCTAGGACAGAGGTTGGCAACATTTTTGGCTAGAATGCCAAAAACACCCCAACCTTGTCCAGTTCCTCAACTTGGCGTGCTTGAGGCAGATGGCAGGAGAGCTGTGAGGGCTCAAACTTCTTTACTGGTGGTGGGTATATATGTGCCTCCAGACCCATGACAGGGGATGGGGCTGGGGCTGCATTGCCTCATCCCCTTCTGGGCCATGTGCCCTGAGGCTCCAGAGCCTGGTCCAGTTTTTTGCAGGCTCCTTGCTGGGTACTGTAGCTACCCAAAACCCAGACCAGCTATGGCAGGCAGCTGGGAAGCTGCAAACAGCTGCACTGGGCTCTGGCCTGGCTCTGTGGCTGGCAGCAGCTGGATACCTGTCTTGGAGCAAGCAGCGGGGGAAGAACTGGGGTTGCACTGCCCCAGGCCCCTTCATGTGCGTGCCTCAGGGCATGCATGCAACCACAACCGACCACAGAACAGGGTCAGGGCTCTGGACCCCAGTGCACTGGTTGCAGCATCCTAGCTGCCTACCACATCTGGCCTAGGCTCTGGGCAGTTGTTGCCTGCCACAGAGCCCAGGCTACTCACAGCAGGGCTTGCAGTCTCCCCACCGCCTGCTGCAAGCAGCCTGAGGTCCGTTGCTGGTGGCAGCTACCCAGAGCCTGGGCCGACTGTGTTATGCCAGGGAAAATGGCCTTGTGTGCCGGGGGTTGCTGACCTCTGTTCTAGGATGTATTAAACTTCAACAACTGTATTAGATTCCTCCAAATATTGTAGTGTGGTTTTAAACCATCTGGGCTTTGTGAATGGTAATTTAGATGGGCTATAACAGCTACGGCAAATTTCAAATATTGCTCCTTCACAAACTTCAAAATATACATTAAATAAAAACTAAGGAAGAATCTTTATTTCATGGGTAATAGGAACAAGGGTTTGTAAACTAAGGTTGAAAAGTTGAATTTCAATTTATTGGAAGTTCTTTTTCATTTTTACTGTAGCAGTAGGTGACAGTCTAGTTTAGCTATTACATGTTTCTGGTCCAAGCACATATGGACAGCAGGAGGAATGTAGTAAGTGATCTTGAAACGGGTTGTGAAAGATGTTTTAAATCACTAGAGTCTTTCTAAGAATAATTAACTTAGTGTGACTTATGAGATGTTTTCAAGTGCCATGAATTAATTAGTCTTTCTTTACAGCTATAAAATCTACCTATTATCTGAGGGAAATTATTTAATCTGAAAAAGCAAAACTTATCATTTTTAAATTGGATTTTAATTGTAATTCTCATTGTCATGGATGAGAGAGTTATCAAATTTATTTAAAGGTTTCTAGATAAGCAAATATTGTTCATAGTTTTGCAAATGGGTTTAGTAGTGGTTATTTTGTCTATAGTAGTATTAGACACACTTTGCTATACAAGTTCTATACCTTTATATGCCACTAATTTTAAATAGAATCATTTTTTTAATGAATTCAACATTTCTCCTACTACTTTTTGTAGTTCCATTATCACATATCCCTACTTTTTTATTTTCACACACAAAAGGAAAATGCGTGGTTAACTTACTATATAGGTTTTATAACTGCACATATGATAGCTGTGATTTTTCATTCTGTATGTCATTATCAATATCTGCACCATTCCATGCAGCTAGATATTTGTGAATGATAAAGCAATTCTGTCTTCAACCACCATCACTGGCATCCTTTTTATACTACACAAAAAGCTAAAATACTTAAGCCGTCTCTGCTCCTGCCCAGTTACTGAGGACTATATAGCAAAAGACACTGTCACCTCAAAGGATAAAATGGATAACTAAAACCTTTCCTTCTCAAGGACTATCTGTGTTTCATAAACAACTGGGTGACAGGTCTCCTATGCTATAAATGAACCTTTATTTTAACAAAATAATGTTTTATACTCATTTCTTATATTTAAAAAATATATTACATGAAAGAAAGACTTGTAAAGAAATAGGGAAAAGGGGGGTTAGTCTAGTTGAGCCTCTACAAGTGAACTTACAGGTCATCTTACACAAGCATTTTCCCATGTTCATTTACAGAGCTTTACCCATTAACCATACCCAGAAGTTACGTATACAGTATTCTTAGTACTTGTTTTGCGGGGAGTCAAAGTTAGGTAAAGAATATGGATATTGCCCTGAATATTTTTGAGACCATGCAATCTATCTATCTAGCTATATGTAATGTAAGGATGATGCTCTATTGCTTGTCATTCATAGAACAGATTGATGCACTGTTTATGGAATAGGTAGTTGTGCCAGACAAAAATTATTTGTCCCAGGGTTAGGTTAAGTTATAGGGAAAATGGGCCTAGGGTTTCATTTCCTGGAGTCATGCTACTTTGTAAGAACCAACGTTTTTGTTAGTTCTTGTGGTTGTGTAAAAAACTTGAAAATAAAAATAATGCAGTGATGCCTACAGACAGCCTTAAACAATAATTCAGAGAAGTGTAGTAGAGAGCCCCATATTTCTCAGTAGAACTCCTAATAGCCTATTCCTTTTGAAGGTTCTTCCAACATGGACTCATTAGAAAATGGTATGTGTAGCAGGAAAATAAAACTATATGGTCCTACACATCCAGCTGCTAGTACTGTGGAGCTGTGCATGCTGCCACCGTGCTTCTTTGAGGGGTGACTTGAGCTATGGTAAGGGGAAGAAACCTGCCACTGCTCTGGTGATATGCCACTGTTGTGTTGGAGAGAAAGGGTGCCTCATACTTCTGCCCTTTTTGAAGAGGAATGGGTTTGGCCTGTGACTGCAAGGGATGACAGAACCACAGGTTCATCCAGGAGATGCTATACTTAAGACTTAAGGTTGCCTTAGTAAAGTGAGTAAAACACTGGCTTGCATCCATGGATGCTTCTCAGGCCAATCCCAAGACGTCATTCTCCCATTGTATTTGGTGTTGGTGAGGCCGCAGCTGGAGTACAGCATCCAGTTTTGGGCTCCACAATTCAAAAAGGATGTGGAGAAGCTTGAGAGAGTCCAGAGGAGAGCCACACACATGATCAGAGGTCAGGAAAACAGACTTTATGATGAGAGGCTGAGAGCTATGGGACTCTTCAACCTGGAAAAGCACGGGCTCAGGGGTGATCTGGTGGCCACCTATAAGTTTATCAGGGATGCTCACCAGGATCTGGGGGAATGTCTGTTCGCCAGAGCACCCCAAAGGATGACAAGATCAAACGGTCACAAAATCCTCCATGATTGTTTCAGGCTGGACATAAGAAATAACTTCTTTATCATCCCAGCCCCCAAGGTTTGGAATAGACTGCCGCTGGAGGTGGTTCAAGCACCTACTTTGAATGGCTTCAAGAGACATTTGGGTGTTTATCTTGCTGGGATCCTCTGACCCCAGCTGACGTGCTGTCCCTGGGGCAGGGGACTGGACTCGAAGATCTTACAAGGTCCCTTCTAGCCCTAATGTCTATGAAATCTATAAAATAACATAGAGCCTATTTAGAGCCAGATTTTTTCCTGCAGTGGGTTAAGTTTTTGACATGCTTTGCTTAGGGAAATGTTCAGGGCCACAGGGAAATGGGAGAAAAGGCACAAAGCATAAGGGAATAAAGGGAAAAGTCAGAAGAGCCAGTTTAGAGAGTGAAAACAATTTGGTCAATAAACAGACGTAGTAAAATTGCCCTTTTCACTGAGGGTGGTAAATGTGCAAGACTTTAAGTTTTGAAAAAAAGCCGGGTCTGCATGGGCAACTGGTGCCACTTTAGTTAGGGGGGGCACATGCCCCTCCCAACAACTGGGGGGTTCCCCCCACAGCCAGTCTCATCGACAGTGGGGTGGGGGTCCTCTGCAACTGATCGCAAACTGGCCACAGCACTTCCAGTCCCCGGCTAGCATTCGCGGGGGGGGACACTGGCCCTCCTGCCTGCCCCCCCACCCATCTTCTAAGCGGTGAGTGTGGCCTGTGAGGGGGTGCACCGGTGCTTTCAAGGGGTGCATATGTACCCCCATGTACCCCCTACACATCACCACTGCTGCTCTGAAATATGAGAATGCAGATTTCTTTAGAAATGAGCCTGAGAGGTGAATTAAGTTATATCAGGTCTTCATAAAATGTCATTCTTCAACCAGAAGTGTGTCCTTTTTGTGGTTTTAAGATTATAAATGCTTGAATATAAGGGTCCTGATGCTCAATGACAGCCCCTTTGCACAGCTCTGACAGCATAACAAACTCTTAAAATGAGATGAAATTATGTTTACAACCACTTCAAGAGTGTGGTGTAAAGGGTAGTATATCACCAGATGTGCCTTTTCAAGAGTATAGCGCTGCTGTTGCATTCCTGTAATATTGACAATAGTTCTCTTTAGTCTTGCCCTTTTCCCAAATATAGCATATGGAATCTTGTTATAAAATGTAAGGAGATTTGATGGTGCTGGTGTTATCAATGTTTTCCCTAAAGTCCATTTATTTATTTGCCATGTTGTTATCATCCATGTACTATAGTGTAGATTTACACTCATTTTTACAGCATATTAGCGGTGGTTACTGTACTATAGCTAACACAGTTGGATTCCCCCCCCAGCTCTGATAAAGCAAAAAATAGTAGAACCCTATTGTGAACATTATTATGAAAGCAGTCAGTGCCTAAAATTAGTGATGCAATACCATCACTGGAAACTCTTCTTTTTAGGGCTTGCCCTGTCAAGCTTACCTTAATCTTTCAGATAGAAGCACTTCCCATTATTGGTCATATAAATAAACCACTGGGTTTACTTCAGAGATAATACAGAATTTAAGGTGAATTGGTTGTTGAAAATAGTCTATTCGAGGAAGCTTAAATAGCTTCACATATCTCAGTATCTCACTGAATTGATTTTTTCCCCTCCCATTTGTTCATCGTGGGGAAAAGTAATCACTATTTTAGAAAAGATAGTTGGAGTGGAACACTTCTA
Organism: Crocodylus siamensis; assembly: GCF_052110815.1. Classification (NCBI taxonomy): domain Eukaryota; kingdom Metazoa; phylum Chordata; order Crocodylia; family Crocodylidae; genus Crocodylus; species Crocodylus siamensis. Next base: position 85,752,336 of record NC_143395.1, on the reverse strand, counting down.
AATTTTGAATGCCAATGTCACCTTGACATACTGTTTTTCTTTGATGTCTTTTTATTTAAAGAACTGTTGTTTAATCTTCACTGATGACAGCAGAGAAAAGCCCTTTAAAATCAGTCGTTAGTCAGTTGTTTAAAAAGCTCTTGGTTAGAAAGGGGGAGGGAAATTACTGGCAGTCTGTAGTCCGAGGGAAATGAGTGATCTGCCAACAAACACCAGTCATTTATGGGAAACACTAGAGGGTCAGCTCCTTAGCCAGTATAAAAAACTCCATTGGAGTCAGCAAAAATTTAGACTTTCCCCTGAAAACTTCCTTTCCAAACAACTTAATCTCTTCAGAAATAATTCAACAAAGCAGATTACCACTATGATCCCCCTACCCTCAAAAGAAACGTTAGATTTATAACTTAATGAGTTCAAGTGCTGATTTCACTAGTGACAGGTTGTGGTTGTGCCAATAACTTGAAATGTGATGTTTTAAGATACACAAAATCCTAGGTGAATTATTCCTAAATTTCACAGTTGCATCTGCTGATAAGTGGAATAAAAATGACATCTAGAACATTTATATAAGTTTTCTGTAAAGGCTCCCAGAGGCATACTTAATTTCATTGGTGAACTTTTTTTGCATTTGTTTAGCCACAATTAAACAAAAATTAAAATTGATTTTTTTAAGTGAGATGCCATCATAGGTTTCTGTGTTTCACTTTAAAGCCAGTGCTCACATTAAAGGTACTTACTAAATACCATGTGTTATAGAGGATCATATTTCTGTTGAGGCTCATCAGATAGTTATAAAAATAGATCATGTTGAGTATTCAGCATGGTTCATAAAACATGATAGTGTCTTGCTTTCCTTTGGAAACAGAACGATCGAAATCATATAGCAGTATGCCAAAAAGTTGCGTTATACTTTTATTTCTTTTGAGTTCTAATTAAAATAGAAGCTGTAAATAATGACGATAAAAAGTTCAGCCCCAAGATATAATTTCTTGAGTTAATAAAAACTAAAAGTTTTAGCACTGGCATTTGTTCTTTAAGCACATACTGTAAACAAATTTGTTCTTAATTTTTGGAGTTGGGGTATTCTTGATACAGATCATTAAAACTATTTTTTAGAAATGTGAATTAGTCAAGCAAAATCACCAGTAACAGAAATAAAATATTCTTCTACCCACCTTGCAAAATCTTTGTGCTTGTTAAAATGAAACAATGAAGCTGAATTCTTGATGGCTGAAATCTCTTTACCTGTATAACAAATAGAGCTGTGCAAAGTGCCACAACACTGCATCAAAACCAGTCTTGTGGGATCATTTCTCAGAACTTAAGTATATCAAAATAACTGGCTTTAGTTCATGTTTTTGTTATTTTGGTGCATGTCTGTTCAGCTTTTTCTTTGCTTGAATTAAGTGCCTTGCATTGATTTGTCATTACTTGGTTTTAGCTAAATCATAATAGCATTCTCTTAATCCTAAATAAGAGTATCCACCGGTAGATTTGTGTCAAAATAGCAAAACGTACAAATTAAAATGAATTAAATTATTTCACTGTAAGTATGTATAGACATGCCCTAGCAGTAAGACTCCACAGAGTTCAGAATTCAGCAAGCTGAAAACAAAATTTAGGTTAGGAACAGACCTTTATTTGTTCCTGGATAAGTTGTGCCCCTGTTTTTCCCAGAATAAAAATATCCTGGAATTGGCACGTACATGTCTTCCTTCTAATCGGGGTGTAATGAGCAGTTAAATGTAGTACCGCTTTTTTGCCATTGATTCACCAATGAAATCCCAGGATAACTGTTCAGGCGTACTTCGCAGTATCCTGGAATAAGCTGTTACTTACTACCTCTTAGACAGGAAACTTCCCAGAATTTGTCCCAGGATAACCGACATGGATTTCTGTACCATTGCACCTTGTCCTGGGATAAATGTGATGTCTGTGTGCAGTGTTAAAGTATTTTTTTAACTAAATGAACACTGATTTTCTTGGAGCAGATATCCTTATACTCAATTCATAAAGACCAGCAGTTCTTAACTTGTACTTGAGAGCTCTTGGGTGGTTTATGGAGGTCTAGCTTGTTCTATGGTGTTAGCACTTCTTGTTGCCAGTTCCTTTGAAACACGGCTGAAATTACATTAAAATACTTTCCTTGTTACTTTTTTCAAGGCTGTGACTTATGCAGTTGCCCTGGAACACTAAGAAATCAGAAATGGAAGGTCAGGTAGTCTTCACCTGAGACAGCCAGTTAATGTTTAATCCATTCAATGGAAATCTGAGAACCCTTTATATCACCAACTAAACTTCAATTCCATACTAACAGCTTTCACTCTCTCCTAACCTGAGGCTAGATTTGAATCTGTTACCAAGGGTATGATGGACTCAGCCTGTCTTTACCAGCCCATCCACCCTTTTGCTCACCAGTTTTTTCAGTAAATGTTAACCTGACACTTTTCTTCTTCACTTTGATTTGACTTGATCAGAATTAGACATTTCTAAGCTTTGTGATGGCACTCAGTGCACAGCTTTTGCTATAATGGAGAACATAGTAGCTAAGGTTGACAAGTAGTGCATATCTTACATGACACTTGCACATCATACGGCCCTGTCCAGTATTCCCACATCGCCACAGAAGCTTCATGAATTCAGCTGAACTGTGGGGAGACAGCATGCATGTTGTTGCTCTGCTGCATTTCTGCCACTTGGGATCTGCAGTAGTGTCTGAGCAGGTAACTCCTCCAGTTTCCTTCATGCCTCTCCACTCCCTTGCTGGATCCCAGCAAGGGAGGGAGCAGATTAAAAGAGTGAGCTGCTTTAGTGAAAGTAACTACAACAGCAAGGACAAGCTGGGACAAAACAGGATGGAGCTCAATTCTGGCCCTGACTTACCTACTTCAGAAAGATCTTACCAACTTATTTTCCTAGGGAGTTTTTAGACAATTCAAGCTGCCAGTCATATAGCACCCAGACTCACCCAGACATTAGCCTTTCAACTCCCAGAAATCTCAACATCTATCTGACAGCTCCTAACAAGCCTATCTTTAACTGCAAATTTATATGCTCCCTGCTGTACCTTGGCCAGGCAGGGCATGGATTATTGGCTGTAATGTATGGTTATTATGTTGATTGACTGCTTAAATAATTTTCATAAAATGTTATGCATGGAGCTCCACAGATCTTCTCTGGGTAGGTCTGTACTGTGGTCATTCACTTTCAGATGTCAGCTTACCTTTATAGATGGATGGTGTCCACACTGCAGTTACTGTAGAATATGTAGACATCCTTCTGTTTGTTAGCAGGGCAGGAGAGGATGAAGGCTGCCCGCTGCAGGGATTGGGGCTCCCTGCCCTGCTACCCTCCCCACAAGGGTCCCAGCAGGCACAGTGGTGCAGAGTTGTGCCCTCTGCTACTGCTGGGTGGGCAGGGAGTGCCTCACCTTGGCAGGGTGGCTAGTGTGGGGCTCCCAGTGGTGGCAGCAACTCCAAGCCTTCCCGCGCTCTTTGCCCTCCCAAGCCAGGTCCCATCCATTGGTTCCATGGAGGCCCTTGGGGGAAGGGCAGCAAGTTAGGAAGCCCCAAGCCTTGCAGTAGGCAGCCTACATCCTCCCCAGCCCCGCACGCAAATCTGGGGAAGCACATGCTTTCCTCCCCCCCACTGGTGCGTCACCTCTGCTGCTCAGCCTCTCCTTGGGAATGCACACAGCAACAGGGACCCAGCCCCTCAGCTGTCCCCTGGGTGAGCTGCCCGTGGCTCCGGCCCACTCTCCCAGCTGGGCCCCATCACTGTGTATTCCCAGCTAAGCCCCAGACACTGCACCAGCTGGGCAGCAGCTCCAGCCCAGCCACCAGCCTGCCCCATTTCCTCCCTCACCATGGCTGCCTCAGTCTGGCCCCCTACTTTGCCTATGCCTCTCCCCACCTCACTCACCATACACTTACCTGCAGACAGCTGCTCTCCACCACTGCCTGGCTGTATTACTGGCCATGTGCATATGTGCACATGCATGTAGCTTCTCCTGTGTCCTGCTCCCCCCAGCCCCAAGGAGTGCCTTATAGGCTGGAACTCTGCGAGCCTGTAAAGAGAAACCTACCATTTCCCATATTTCTCTCCTTCAAAGGAGAAAATCCTCATTTTTCCACAGAAAACCCAGATCCCTGATGATTAACTTACTCGAGTTTTAGCCACCTTAAAAAAATCTTGGTAGAATTATTTTGACAGCCGGATTTTATAGTAGTAGTTCATGGACTTGTATTAAATGGTATTAGATTACAAAGCTGAAAAATGTAATGTCTTTTCTTTTTCAAGTTTTCACAAATAGGGGCCACTACCAGCTGACGAGTGAAGTTGGCAGCAGAAATAGGAAGAAGACTAACAGCCTAGAGTAATAGCAGACCAGGTTACATTTAGAGAAGTTAAATGCTTTCACCCTGTTCAAATTTGCTGATGACAGTAAGATGTGGGGGGATGTGGGCACGCTAGAAGGGAGGAATAGGCTGCAATCAGACCTAGACAGGTTACAGGGGTGGGCAGATGAGAATAGGATGGGATTCAACACTGACAAGTACAAGGTGATGCACCTGGGGAGGAAGAACCAGCAGCATACCTACAGGCTGGGGAACTCCCTTCTCATCAGTGCAGAGGCAGAAAAGGATCTTGGAGTCATCACTGATGCCAAGATGAACATGGGCCAGCAGTGTGGGGATGCAGTCAGGAAGGCCAACCGCACCTTGTCATGCATCCACAGATGCATCTCGAGCAGGTTCAAGGAGGTGATCCTCCCCCTCTATGCGGCACTGGTGAGGCCACAGCTGGAGTACTGCGTCCAGTTCTGAGCGCCGCACTTCAAGAGGGATGTGGACAGCATGGAGAGGGTCCAGAGGCGGGCCACTCTTATGATCAGGGGGCAGCAGGGCAGGCCCTATGAGGAGAGACTACGGGACCTGAACCTGTTCAGCCTCCACAAGAGAAGGCTGAGGGGGGTTGTAGTGGCCTGTTACAAACTAGTCAGAGGGGACCAGCAGGCACTGGGGGAGTCCCTGTTCCCCCGAGCGCTAGCAGGAGTGACTATAAATAACGGTTACAAGCTGGCAGAGGGTGGATTTAGGCTAGACATCAGGAGGCGCTACTTCACTGTCAGGGCAGCTAGGATCTGGAACCAACTTCCAAGAGAAGTGGTGCTGGCTCCTACCCTGGGGGTGTTTAAGAAGAGGCTAGATGTACACCTTGCTGGGGTCATTTGACCCCACTACTCTTTCCTGCCATGGCAAGGGGTCAGATTTGATGATCTGCTCAAGTCCCTTCTGACCCTACCAACTATGAAACGTTGGCAGGGCCAAATGGGATGCAGTTGAGGGTACTGAAATAACTGCCTGAGGTAATTTCAGAGCTGTTGGCTATCCTTTTTAAGAATTCATGAAGGTCAGATGAGTACCCAGATGACTGGCAAAGGGCAAACACAGTGCTCATCTTTAAGAAAGAGAAGAAAGAGTATCATGGGAATTACAGACCAGTCAGCCTGACCTCCATACCTGGACAGATCATGGAACAGGTTCTCAAGGAATCCATTTTGAAGCACCTATCCCCAAAGTCACTTTTAATGCATTAAAAGTCCAGATAAACTATGATTATTGACTTTGAGGAGTGTGGAAGAGGAAGCGATTTTTGTCCTCAATAAATTCACAAAACTTTATCAGGCACATTGATCTTCCTTTTATGAGACCGTGTTAACTGACCATTACTAAATTATATGGATACAGCTGTTTAATAGTCTTTATCCTTGTCAGTGATTTCATTAAGAATTTGCATTAAGAACATCTTAAGCCATTCATTGTGTGTGGAAGTGACTCTTTTTTTGGCTGGGGACGAATGTTGTTCATACAAATGTAGTAATAGTGGTGAAACTAATGTTGGAATAACCCTCATCCAACCCATGGTTACTGATGATAAAATAATTATTTTCATTCATAAATATCCTACCAGAGATTTAAGAATAAAGCCTGTCACTCATGGCTAAATATGCTTTTAAGCCTCCTAGTAAATTTGATGGGAAAACTCTCATTGACTCGGCTGCAAAATCAATCCTTTACAGAGGTGTATTTTGTTGATCCTTGCTTAAATACTTGTACAGTGTCATAAAGCCACAAATTATTGAGTAGTGACCTTGTCTTTGGCAGGCTATCCCCATCTGTTTGATGTAAGCTTATTTCTTTTTCATGCTGCAGCTGCATGATCTCAAGTTTTGGAATGTACTCCTTAAAAGAATCATTTGTCAGCTTCTGATAGCTTCTGCCTGTGTATTCTTTTGCAAGATTACTGAAACAGTTCCCTTGTTGCCTTCTTGTATTTCCCCATATTTTCATAATGCAACCTACAGTCTTTTTCTGGTTGTCTGTGTAGTTTATCATATTCCTTTGTAATATTTTCATGATACCTGTATGGAAGCAGTAGTCAGGGTGAACAGAAATGGCAGGATTTCATCCTTAATAAGATATTTGGTTTCAGTTATTATAAGGTTTTCATCCTCAATGTTATATTGTTACTAGAATTATTAATCAAGTATCAGACCATTTCACATCCCCATGAATCATGATAGCCATTCTCTATTTTTGCAGAATTAAAGTATTAAATGTTAGCAGAGATGCTCCAGTCTATGACTATACCCAGATTTTTTTCCATATACAGCAAAAGCCTAGGAATTATGTGCGATTTCCAAGTTCACAAATAATCACAGCATCTTTCTTCTTTATTATCATAGGTGTTCTACCCTAGCAGAGATGGTACCAAGATCCCAATGTTTATTATCCACAAGAAGGGAATTAAATTGGATGGTTCTCATCCTGCTTTCTTGTATGGCTATGGTGGCTTCAACATATCTATTACACCAAGCTACAGGTAAGCAGCCTATTTTTGACAAACATCTGTTCTTAATACCCTCTTCTAAACTATCTGGTACTTGCCAGGAAAGATAGTGGACTGGCTTATCCACTATATGAAAGGAAAGATAGTGGACTGGCTGGTCACATATTCTAATCCAGCATGGCAGATCACACATTTTTCCACACCTTTACACATAACTAATTAGCTTATAATACTAAAAGAGATGCAGAACATATCTGGTTTGTGTCCTCTTTCAAACATGTTCAGCCATATGGTCTTTACACCAATACCTATGTACTTTTTGTTTTATCTTCTAACAAAAAAAGGCATTTTCTAAGTGCATAGAGGGATGTATGAGAGATGTCCCAGAGATTTGACAGTAGGAAAAACATTTTATAATTGAAAAGTAAAATAAAATATGGTGTGCACTGTAACACAATAAAAATACAAACTACCAATAAAGTATCACAGGGTTTTCTGTGACAGGAAGATAAGAATTGCACACTTAGCTCAGGTTATAAATTCTCCATCAGTAATACTATCCCTAATCTCTTTGGACAATTCTGGGTACATCAGTTTTGGCTGAGTCTTCAGAGACATCCAAGAAATGTCCCTTTTGGGCTTATAAAGAGCCTTCTGGGTCTCTGACTCTGACTATTTAGCATAAAATGCACAATCTTTGGAGCAGGATCAGAACCCTGCTACCTGTCCCTTAGTCCTTGGGGTACAGCATTATAATCCACACTTTTACTCAGTGAATATCTGTTTTTAATCTGTCTCCAAAGATCTAAGTGTAATCATATTCCATCCTGCTTCAGACCCTAAAAATACATTAACACAAAATATGTGTGAACCCTGCTTCTTCTCAGCACTTCTTTTTTTGAGTTAGTCTTAAGGCTAATATGAAAGCAAGTTACAAAAGTAGGCATATTAATGTTTTTTCAGGGACTTAAGCAAGGTGGAATGGGATAACACTTCAATATTTAAGTGCCATGTACATGCCTAATAGGTGGAACAGAATCAAACACTAACATCCTTTGAGTCCTTGAAAGAAAAACATGAGATTTAAGTTTAAGTGTACCATACATCTAAGGCCATTGGTAAACTATGGTTCTAAAAAGTATCTTTCCTGTTCAGTCATACAAATATCTGGGTACAGAGTATAGAGAGTAAAGTCGGAATTATACCTCACTGCCAAGATACCCAAGTACCTAAGTCACATGACATTCTACTTCACCTTTCATTAATTCTTTGCATCTAAATTCCTTGCACAGCTACATTTTTGCCCACTGTGACTATTTTTCCCCAGCATTGCTACACAAAAACACATCCAGACAAGCACGGCCATGCAGTATGTGGCACTGCAAATGTGTCCACAGTACCACATACCACACAGTCAGGTGTTCTCTGCGCTGCAAGGGTGTGCTGCCCTTGCATGCGCTACTCCAGGGGTTTTTTCTATGTTTTTTTTTTTTTTTACCCTTAGATATCCATCCTGCTTCAGACCCCTGGATATCCAGGGTTCAAAAAAACCCACAGGAAAAAAAAAATGGAGCAGCGCATACATGGGCAGTGTGCACCGCTAAAAAGCTGAGCCGAGCCACCTGGACCTGCACTGCGGCTGCCAGCCAGGCTCTGCCTAGCAGAATCTCAGCTGCTGCAGCCCTGGGAGGCCCCCAGGACACCAGGCAAAGCTACTGGGGCTAGCACGGCCTCCCCTACAAAGTGCGTGTGGCACAGGTGTTCCCCAGGGACAAGTAGCTATGGTGCAAGGTATGCTGCTGCTGCTTGTCCCCAGGGAACCAAGTGTCCTCATTCATCTGTATACAACCCAAGTGTCTACCTCCATTAAGGCTGTAATTCAGCATTGCTAGAGGCCACAAGTTTGACACTGAGCTTAGTGGGGAGGGTTATGCCCACCATTTTCCTAGTGACCTATTGGCTAGGTTAGGTTAAGAAAAAAAGAAGCAAAGAGTAGGAGGATCCACCCACCTTTTTATATTAACAGTTATTAAGGGACTTGAGCAAGATGGAGTAGAATCACACTTAGGCACTTAAATCTACTTACATGGTGGAATAGAACCTGGTCCTAGATGTCTAGTGGACAAGGTAGAATTTAGCCCTAAGAGGGGAAGTACATGTTTATTTTATGCAAATTAATGTACCATAGATCAGGACCTGTGATTTCAGAACATGACTTCTAATCCATTTCATAGTTTTTGAACCACAAACAGCAAAGCACTTGACCCATTCAGTAATCTTTTAAAACGGAGCCAATGTGTACTTCAATAGAACCTGAACTTTTACAGGCATAGAAATGACATTGTGATTGTCTTACAGCTTTCAGTACAGAGCAAATAGTATTAAACACAAATTCTCTGAGGAAAAAGAAAACAAATGGGATGTACAGAATGAAAGGAAGCTCTGCAGACAGTAAATGTGCAACTTATTAGCACAAAAATAATCTATTAAACTGCTCCCTTAAACTTGCATACACTCTTAAGTTAGAGTAACTAGCTTTATGCTACTATTCTTGCATTAAAGTCAGCACATCTCATAAAATCCTTTACTGGCCTTCTTCCATGGGTTACCGTGATTATATACCCAGATAACATTTACAATTTCTCATCTTCGTACAAAATATGTTGAAGAATGATGGGTCTCTCTGTATGCATCATGAGATTATCTGAATGCTTTTTACAGCTGTTCCAAAGCTATGTTTTTAATTTCCCATGCATTGTATAAGACAATAATACAACCTAAGTATTTGAAGAAGTTATCCATTCAGATGGGGTTTAACCACTGATTTATCACAGTTCATAGTAGGATGAAGAGGAGAAAGTCACATGGGTGCTGAAGGCCCACTGTCCCATATTAGACTTTAAAAAAGAAAAGTTTACATCTATGTATTTAGATTCTCATAAAGTAGAACAAGAACACACATTCAGTTCTCTATACAGGAGAGGCAGGCAAAATTCAGCCCGCGGGCTAGATCCAGCCCACTATGCCATTCTATCCAGCCCGCAGGGCCCCTAAAAAATTTCCTAAATTAATATTTATTTGCTCCCAGCTGCCTGTCAAAGCTAACGGGACCCGGGGGCAGTAGGACCCAAAGGGAGCCCTCAGTGGGCTTGCAGGCTTGAACAACTCAGCCCCACTCACCCCCAGCCAGTCCCCTGATTTCCTGTACCCTGCCCTGCTCCAGCACCATGTGGCTGTGACTCCTGGATACATCACTGGACTGTGGAGCACGGGACTGCACTGGTACAGGGAGGGGGGGTGGTGTTTGTGTGTGCGGGCTCGGGGGCAGAGTGTGTATGTAAATACAGGCTCAGGGACAGTGTGTGTGTATGCAGACTTGGGGCAGTGTGTGTGTGTGTGTGTGTGTGTGCAGGCTTGGGGGCAAAGCATGTGTGTGTGCATGTTCATAGGGTGAGTCCCACATGCACACCCCACCATACACATGCATCCACTCACCCCTTGCACTGCTGTAAACAAACCTCACCCACCCTTCCTTCACACACATTGCCCCCACAGACCCCCATACCTACCCACACCCACATGCTCCCTTACTCTACATACCCACATACCCACAGCCCCCCACGATCCTATATCCACCCCCACAATATACAAGAATAAGACTTCATTTGAAGCTATTGTGCAATCACCTCTGTGTGCACCGCACAAACGCATGTAAATCAAGACAAAAATATTTTTTGAAACCAGATTAATGAATGCTGTAAATGTTTGCTTTTTAGAATATAATTTGGTATTTTTCTGGTTTCAAGATGGCAAAACCCCTTGCTGAAAGGAGTACTTCCAGGAGCAAGGGAAGGGACTTCTGGTGGCAAAAATCAGGAGTTAAGGGGTGGGACTTCCTGTCACAAGATGGCAGCTGGGGGGTGGGGGACCTGTCAAGGGGCGGGGCTACCCATGCAGCGCTCAACAGCTTGCCAAGACTCAGTAAGTGGCCCTCCACTCAAAATAATTGCCCACCCCTGCTATACAGTCTTGACAGTTATTTTAAAAGCCTGCTAAGTATACAGAGAGACCCATCAATTTCTCCAAGCAAATTAAATGGTTGGTCATATGCAAGTATAATGGAATTTAACTGACTTGTACACAATAATCAACAGAGTCTCACAGTATACCTACCATCTCTTCCCGCCGTTGTGGTCTTGTGGGCAAGGACAAAAAGAGAAGTCAAGTGCTGTATTCTGAATAAACAGAAGCAGTTACAGACTGGAGGAAAAATGAGTTCCAAAGACCACTGAGAAAGCTCTTCCTCCAGCCATGGCAAATCAGCACAGATGCATTTGCTAACTACTGCTCCAGCTGCTTGTTACACAGAAAGAGGCTTGTAGACTCCCACTTATTTATGGGGTTTTTTTGTTTATGGAGAGAGAATGAAAACAGATAAGGAGACCTGGGCTGGGGTACTTGGAACATAACATTTATGGAGGTGATAGCTACCCTCACTAAAAACATGAGTCAGTTCAGCTTCAATATAGGCTATGTAAGCTTATGCATCTCTGATTCAGTTAGTTAATAAGGTGCATCTCTGCCCTGCCTTGTATTGCCTACATGGTAATACAGGTTTCCCTCACTTTGTTGTACATGTGTTCCTGGAAAATGGCACAAAACTTGAATTTGCATAAAGGGAACCCACTTTATAATGTGACACATAAGGATATGTTCCAAGACCTCAACTGTACTGACTGACCCCCAGACCCATTTCTACCACTTTTACAAGACAATTTTGGTACTCACTAACAGCAGACAGTGCACACAAGCACAGGGTTGTGGTGAATGTTACCATAATGGGGATGGCAACTACAGAAACATGTTTCAGGCAACAAGTACAGATCCACACAGGAGACTACATTTTGGTGTGCATCATTTCCACAATGCACTGCACAAAGCAGCTGACTGCGGGTTTCCACTACACCAATTGCATGAGAGTGAATTCACCTCGCATATAACGAATTTTTGGTCTAAAAAGGGTCATCACATAAGAGCAAATTCACACATATAGAACCCACATAAAGCAAGGGAAACCTGAACATGGTACATGCGTCATAGCTTTGAATGGGTCATTCAGAACCCATTCCAAAGACTTTCTAATGTTAATTACTGTTTATTTAAATTCAGTAATCCCTAGAAACTCCCATCAAAGAAAGTCCTTTTAGAGTAAGCATTGTACAAGAACTAACAAAGAAAATAATCAGAGTGCAATAGCAAGATAAGACATAAGCAGGGTTTGGGGGTAAAACTGCAATTTAAAAAAAAATTAGCAAAAACAGTAGAACTCTCAGCTTACTGCTTCCCTGAGGCAACTTGAAATTCTAGCACTTCGTAGTCTAAAGCACATACTAAATTGAAACTGAATTGCTGGAAAAATTCATCACAGCTCAGCCAGTTTATTATTTCTAGTGTAATAATAGTGCATTTGCTTGGAAACAGGATGGGCAAGGTAGTTAAGGTAAAAACACCTCATTTTATGTGAACTTGGTGCTCCTGTAAACTGTTGCAAATCCAAGGCATTTCAGTTTCATTTCTTTTAATTCTAGTGATTCTAGTCTCTCTTTTTCCTCTGTTCAGTTAACTAAAATGTCCCCAACCTAATGTTTTGTTAGCCTAAGCAGTTGGCCAAATCTGGGGTCTTGTAGGTTTCTTTCCATTTGGATGGGAAATTTGTGATGTAGGTCAGTTAAGTTCATAATATCATCATGTTTTATTATGTATATATACAAAAATATGCATGCAAAGTCTTTTTTCCTTGATTGCAGTAGAGACAAACAGGAGCAACCAGTTTTCCTACTGAGAAAATTCCAAGTGTGCTACTCCAGCAGATTTGTACCCAAACAGCTCCATGTCTGTGCTCGCTTTCAGTTTTGGCTGACTCAGCTCCTCCAAGTCATGAGGTGCAATTGATATCTCAGGCAATATGTTTGTCACCAGGGATTATTCCATTATTCCATGATTTAGCAGTGCTGTGGCCACTTGCCCTGTTAGCAGTCTCCCTTTTCTGCAGCTGTTTTTATTACATCAAGGTCCTTGATCACACCTTCCACTGAACCCAGTTGCTGAGGTCTCTGATTAACTCTGGATCCATGAGCATCTTTCTCCAAGCTGATTTTTTCTGTTTGCTACTTGAATCTCTACATTTTTCAACTACTTGCATGAGGCCAGATTTACATTAGCTTTATGTTGCTTAACTGGGTATTCTGCTGACAAAGTGCACTTGATGGAGGTGTATCATTAACTGCATTTTTACTGACATAGCTTATTCGTGTCATAGGAATTGGAATAATCTATGCCACCAAGGGCACAGTTTTGCCAGCATAACTGTATTTACACAAGAAGCTGCTCCTGGCACAGCTGTGTGTGTCAGACATTGCACCTGACCAATGCTGGCCAAAGTTTACAGTATGGTCCTGCCTTCATTTTTGTTTTCGATTGGGATGGTTTTTTTAATAGAATGCTTTTACCATAGTTCTTACATTGCAAATTTCTGTGGCCTTGTCTGTACCTTTAAAAAAAGAAATTTGGCACTTAGGAGCCTAACTGCTCAGCCCTGCAGTCACTGCTTTAAATTTGTCACTTGTGTTCTGCCAACAGCATAGCTGTGACAGCCCAGGGCTGACTGTGAGCTGCAAAACTCACCTGAGCATCTGGATAAATATTCAGATAGTTTGCCAAGTCAGAGCTCAGTGTTGCTATGGCTATATTGCCAATAGTAGTCGAGCTACCTAATGTAAAGCTAGCCCAGAGAGGCTCCACTAGTTGCAGAAGCTGCAGTGTAGACCTGTCCTAAATCCTACTGACCTTCTATGAAACTTGAGTCTGAGCCATTTTTGAAAATGGAACTTACAGATTATTGGATAGGTGGGGGGGTGTACATCGGACTAGATGATCTGCTCAGGTCCCTTCCGACCCTACAAACTACGAAACTATGAAACACACCTATAAATGCTTTTTTCCTAACCAGTGTAGAACAAAGCCAGCTCTGCCACATGGTTGAAGTGGTTATTTCCCCAAAGAATCTGTTCCCCACCTCACATACAGTGGAAAACTTCGATCTGTTTTAATGTTCTTTGGTACCGCACACTCCTTATGGGCAATTATTTCCCCAAAATTTTGTAAAAATGGAACTACAGCTATAAGTTGGGACTGCTGCTCACTACATTTAAGAGGAGCTACAGTTGCAAAGGAAGAGTTCAGGAAAGTAGATCCAGAAATAAATACAAGGAAAATCATGGCTGCAGACCAAATTATTTAGTTACTTACAATAGTTCTTTATTTTTCAGTACAATCATGAATTTTTTATGTGTCCCTGGACTAAGCAGCTGGATTTAATACTAATTCTAGTCTAATACACACTACAGATCTATCATTAATTATACAGTGCACACACAGTAAGTGCAATACCACTAGCTAAAAGGTGCAGTAAAATTGATGGAATTCACAGTATTGGTTTGACCATGCTTCTGGGAAAATATTATTGGAAACCCATCAGTATTGCCTCAGAGTCTGCAAACCACCCTGCAGGATCCAACATGTTTTACTTGATTGCTCTGTATGTGCCTTTCTAGATACCATCAAAGCAGTTTATAATGGATATAACACATAATTTGTTTGTACAAGCTACTTTACACTTACATTCCAGTTCCTCCTATAGGGCCTGATTCTACTAGGCCTTTATACAACAGAAAGTAGAGGAAGGATATAAAGAAGTACACCCCCTCGCATGGCCTATATAAGGGTCAGAGAGAGTAGCAGTTGCTTCATTTCTGTACTGCTCCAGAGGCCCACTCCTCCCCTCTTTTCCCATGGAGGAGTAAGGAGGAGCCAAATCCATGGCTGCTTGCTTTTCTTCCCACTCCTCACACCTTGCATGGGAGAGAGAGTGCAAAGTTTGTCCGTCAAAGAAACAGAGTACAGGCATGAATTGCCTACACATCGAAGAATTATGGGAAGCATTTTAGCCCCTAGTGTTCCTTATTATGGGCTATGCCTCTATAGCATAACCTTTCACCTGAGGGGTAAACGCAGTGAAATTTTTCTGTATACCTACTTAAGTGAAAAGTGATCCTGGAAGACGTTATACTTCTGAAACAATTAACATGTTAATTGTACCATAAATAATACCCTGGCAATGAATGGCACAACAAAATGAGAAATCAGTAACATTAGGAGTATTTTTGTGGCTGGTTTCCATTGTGCCTTAAATTGAACATATTGCAAAATAAAGCTCCATCATGTAACTTAATGCTGGCTGCATGGCAGGGCTTTAAGCTTACCAACTGGCGTGGGGACAGCCCTGGTCTCCACCCAAGGTCCGCAGTGTCAGCAGTTGGGGATAGAGAAGTCATGGGCCTTCCATGCTTTTGCAGGTTGATAGTCATGTGGTTCAACCCTGTGTAGGACTGTACTACACAGTTTTCAGCTGCTGATAAACATGCTGATAAGCTCCCTGTATAGGCATGTAGTTAATGAATTTTATCCCACATTCCAAAAAAATAGCACATCCTGCCATGTGCATGTGGCATGGTGCGGGGCAAGCAATTTTGGGGATCCAAGATGAAATTTGTCATATCCTGATCGTTCAATTAAATTACCATCTGTTAGGAGCCTTAGGAATCTAAATACTATTGAAAATAGGCTTGTTTACACAGACAAGCCAACTAAAATAAGTTCCTGTGTGTATGCTTATTCCAGAGTTATTGTACAGTAAGTATTCCAATCAGTGGCCCAAGATACCAAGCTCTCAGACTCTTAAATCACTGTATCACTTTTGAAAATTTAAATCAACATGGCTGATCTGTTACAGGATTCCATTGTTTATGTATTTTTGAGAAGAGATGAACTCCCAGTATGTATTTGCATTATACACAAATATTCCAGTAGTTAAGTATATACAATTCTTTGGGTAGCAGAGGTCTTTTTTGTGCTTTATTATTTTTGTTTCTCAATATGCTACTTAGGTGGTGATTCCATGCTCATTGTGTTCTGTCCAATAATTGGTCTCTTTAAAATTCAAAAATAGCCAGGCAGGTGTGTTTCGGTACGCAGGTCTCTCCTTTAATACTATTAAATAGAAGGAGTGAAAAGTAATGCAGTAAGTCTGGAAGCTCTTCTTGTGAAGACAATTAACCAAAATGTGATTAACCTACCATCAGGATACTCTACTTCAACCATGTATCAGCCTGCAAAAAATTAAACTTCCTGCAGTTTAGCAAAATTATGCTCTCTGATCCATTATTTTGTGTGTGTCTGGAATATAAAACTAGACTGGCACATCTCAAAGACCTAAAGAGAGATATGTTCCTCAGTGAAGGGTTTGAAAATTGATTTTCCAGAAGCAAATTCATACTGCCTTGAGCAAGCAGATTGCTAGAGATAACTAACCTATATGGAGGATTTTTCCTGTGGTGGATTATACAACTACAGGATCCTCTTTTTGCAGTTCCCCATCTTTGAATGTTTTGCTGAAAAGCTTATCCCTAGTATGGACTGTATGAGAGAAGTTATCTACAGCTGATAAATGTTTTGAGAACTATGAAAGTTTTACCCACTTGGTTATTATGGATATATGGACACCCTGTAGCATCACAATTTTCCTAGAAATTAACAAAATTATTGGGTAGGCAACTTCGTAAGAACAACTGTGCTTCATTAGGAAGCATTTGCCATCAAACACACAAGAAATGATGTTTCAGCAGTATTTCTAGACCTAGCTAGAAGTGGCATAAAGACCCAATCCTTACTTATGTCAGTCAGTAGGGCTAACTCATTTATATAAAGATTATTCACAGGAGACAGGCTTTAAAGTAAATTTTAAAAATTAAGCTAATTGAGGAGAGCAATCTGAGTGGAGATAAATTTCCGCATTTTATCCTTCTCATTGTTTTATCCGTGATTTTCCATCTGAAGTCCCTCCTACATTAAGCTACTACCTGAATTGTTCAGAAACCTTCTTTCTTCCTTAATTGTTAAACATAATTTAAGTGACTTTAATCTTGTTTTGAAAAAAGAAATTAATGACTTGGTTGCTTTTGTAATTAGATATCAAGATCTTTGTATATTACATCAGCTCTCATCCATGTTCAAAAAGGTAATAAGAGATCAGACACTGAAACCTGAAGTTATAGTGATCTCTTTTATAGTTTTATTATTGTTAGCAGTGTAACCAGCAAGCAAACAAAAATGCTGTGGCAGGAATTCTAATGCATAATACTAGTACAAAGGTATGATTTAAGTACAGTGTGTCTTTGCAAACACAGTCTTGTAACTGTCAGTGGCAAATTATATTACATACAAACGTAGCACCTGCTCAAAGACTTCTACAATTCCTCAGTAAAGGCCTTAATTTTTTTTTTTTTGGCTCTTGTTCATTAATTGAATCCCTAAGATAAACTTATCCTTGACCTCTTCCTTGAAGAATCAGACATAATGAAGGAGGTATTTTAAAAGATTGGCATGGACGGGCAGGTCCCTTTATACCGCACAGCCTCACTTCACAAGCTGAAGAGCTGGCAAACAGTCAAGGAGCAGACATCTTACTGTTGGACCTGTACTTACAGATCCACACACCATAGTCCCCCAAAAAGCAGCTTTGCTTCCTTTCCATACATTGATGAGAGTATAACGCGCATGATCAGAGGTCAGGAAAACAGATCTTACGATGACAGGCTGAGAGCCATGGGACTCTTCAGCCTGGAAAAGCGCAGGCTCAGAGGTGATCTGATGGCCACCTATAAGTTTATCGGGGTGACCACCAGGATCTGGGGGAACGTCTGTTCACCAGAGCGCCCCAAGGGATGACGAGGTCGAACGGTCACAAACTCCTGCAAGACCGTTTCAGGCTGGACATAAGGAAGAATTTCTTTACTGTCCGAACCCCCAAGGTCTGGAACAGTCTGCCAGCGGAGGTGGTTCAAGCACCTACATTGACCACCTTCAAGAGTAAATTGGATGCTTATCTTGCTGGGATCCTATGACCCCAGCTGACTTCCTGCCCTTTAGGCAGGGGGCTGGACTCGATGATCTCCCGAGGTCCCTTCCAGCCCTAATGTCTATGAAATATCTAAATGTCTATGAAATAACACCATTGGGATGAACCTTTCTACTCAGGTTTGCAAAAATGAAGGATTTAACCTGTCATGTTGTCGCATACATTCCTTCTTATACACCAGGTTCACTGAGCATCCATTTGTTGGGATGGGGACGTTAGTGGTAAGATAAGATAATCTTCTACGACCTTGTTGTGTTTTTCAGTGTATCAAGGCTTATTTTTGTGAGACATTTGGGTGGTGTTCTAACTGTGGCCAACATCAGAGGAGGTGGTGAATATGGAGAGACCTGGCACAAAGGTAAATTATTTTAACTAAAGGGGCAATATTGTAGCTTGTACTTTCCCTGCTCCCCTCTCCCTCTCTTCACCACTCCCTATTACTGCTTCTATGTTATTGAGATCTGGAAGTTGAAACCTTTGTCAAACGAACTGAAATTAAATCAAATATATTTATTACTCCCATATCCCCTTGAGCTTCTAACTCTTGCAGTTAGAGTGCTTTCATTGTCACGTCCCACTTGCACATACAATTTTACAACATTTCCAAGAAAATAATTGCCATTTTTACAAAATAAGATCAATTTTCTGGATTTCATGCAGTTTCTTATTGATCGAACTGTAGTTGTTATCGTGACCCCTTCAATGTTTTGAGCATCCTAAACAGCATCCAGTACTGCCCCTGCCTTTGGATGTCTAAGCACATTTCTGGGCTGCAGATCCTGTGTCAAGCAAACCCTTTTGAGAGTTGGAACCCATAATTTTATTGCCTGTGTCCCAGGTTCCTGTACTTACTCTTTGGAGTCACCCTGAAATGCGCTCTTTCCAAGAATCACATCAAAGATGAGAGCATTTCTGTGTAACAGGGGTCAGCAACATACAGCTCACAGATCCATTGGATCTGGCCTACAACCACACCAGAAGGCTTTTCATCTGCTACCACCTGTGGGACAGATGCAAGGAGCTGTGCGTGTATTGTGTGCAATTCTTCCTGTTTCCCACTCCCCACCTATGGGTGCAGCTTCCAACCAATGGGGAAATGAACCAGGACTGGGTAGTAGGGGCAGGGAGAAGTGGCAGCAGTGCAGATGCAGCTTGCAGCTGCCCAGCCCTGGCGCAGCTCCCCTCCAACTGAAATCTGCGCTCACTCCCCAGTCAGGGAATGGGGAGCTGGGAAAAGAAGCGCTGATGTGGGTCCCAGCTGCCCAGCCCTGGCATGGACGCAGGCAGCACCCCCTCACTACTGACACTGCCAAAGCCACTCAGCATACAGTGGACTAGAGCTGGGTTGTTTTAGTCTGTGACTCAAAGGGGATTGCCAGCCCCTGCTATATAACTCTTCAGATAGATGCAAGCAGAAAGACATGTATAGTTCGGCAGTGCATAATGTTTCTAAATACACCGTGTTGTTGACTTTTAAGACAAACTACAAGAGACTGCAGATCACTACAATATGTCCGATTCCCTGAATACAGTGGGCCTTGATCTGCCTAACACTTTTTAAAGAGCCCTGACTCTTTATGACCTTTTCTTTTCCAACCTCATTGTGTGCTGTAGCACACAACACTACAAAAACCTTCTCATCTTATATTTCCTGCCAGTGTTTCCTGTCTCCCTCTGCAAAGTTTTTCTCTTTTAGTCCTTTCTAAATTAAACTGGGGTCACCTCTGTCCTTTGTCTTGTGGTAATTCTCTTGCCTCTTTTAGAATATAGGAAAGACCTGGCTTTTTCACTCTCAGTCACCATCTCAGGATATCTGTTGCTAATCTAAGCAGCTCTTGAAGTTCAGTACTGTACTTTCTGTTATCCAGTGAAATGCTGGATTGTTTGTCAGCAAAGTGAATATATAAGATACTGCAGATTTCATTGGGACTACTAAATAATAACTTCATATTAGCCTAAATGTATTTGCCAAATCATCACAGTTCAGTATGTCTCTTGCATCTTTTTCTGTTGTAACTGTCTTGTCTCATGTCTTGGTGTCCAGTTAAAGATGTAATATTTTCATAACAAGAAACCACATGTGCTCATCTGTTTGTGATATTATTACACAAAACAGAGTATTCTTCAGTAATTTAAATTTGGCGATTTGTTTTTTAATGAGGTTTTAATAAAATTTCTCTTAATATAAAAATACTTCTCTAGCCTTCTATTTCCTGTTTAATTTAATTTCAGCTCAAGTCTGTTATCTTAGTTACATAGTTAGAGACATATCTGGTCTTTGTTAATTTCAGAGACAGCTATTGGCGAAGGCTATTTGCTTAGGTCTAACTGCATGAGTAAGATCCAGACCTTGTGTCAGACAGGAATTATGCAGCACTCTGAGGAAAGAAGACGTGGGATGTCTTCATATGCAGAAGTCTCGTTTGGTGGTCTTTTCCGTGGTCTGAATAATGTATTCATAAAAAACATACATTTTAACAAATCCCTGACCTTTACTACTGTAGAGCTGTATGAGTAACTTTACAAGACTAGGGCATAGCTTTGCTATAAGGACAACATTTGATTCCTAGTTCCCACCTAAATACAATTCTGAATTAGTGCTTTTTTACCAAAGAACGTATCATGTTATGTATAGGATACATTTCTGAAAGTTTTATACAACCTGTGTTCAGAATTCTAATCTTATAAAAGCCCAAGTCTGTCTGTCTGTCTGTAAGGCTTTATTTGCACTGTGATTGGCTAATGGAAACAGCAAGTCAGAGTGCTCTAAGCATGGGGGAGTGCTGCCATGATTCTGAAAGCGCACTGAGGACCTCACTGAGGATGGGGGAGCTGAGGCCAGCGGTGCTGCTCCCCCACTTCACTCCCTGCAAGAGGCAGAACAGCGGCAGCATGGGTCATTAGGTGGTGGCACTCCATCCCAGACCCCTCCCTCCCTGCCCCACGTCATTC
Source organism: Crocodylus siamensis (assembly GCF_052110815.1). Taxonomy (NCBI): domain Eukaryota; kingdom Metazoa; phylum Chordata; order Crocodylia; family Crocodylidae; genus Crocodylus; species Crocodylus siamensis. Next base: position 85,731,497 of record NC_143395.1, on the reverse strand, counting down.
TTGACAGGCATTTGGCTAATATATTTATAATCTCATATCAGATGTAATTTTACTTTCAACTCTGAATTCTAGCATTAATGTCATAAGGCCTGAGGGACACACAACACATTTACAGCCATATAAACAAGGGGTTTATATTGCCCAATCTTATGTTGAATTAGTCCAGAAACAGTAACAACAGACTGCTGTTAACCAGTGCTGAGTAACACTACACTGGTGAACATGTTGTGCGTCTGCAACTTACTCTGTGGTAGGCTGCTATGTCTGCTTAATTCAGACAAGCTACTACTGGCTCCCCTGCCATTTAGTGGCAAGATATAGTATGAGTTACCAAAGAATAATCTGCTCAAGACAGCAATGTTCATAAATTTACTAAAATGACATAGGTTTACACCAGTGTAAGTGTTCCATGTATGTAGTTCATAGTTTGGGAAATAATAATTTCTATTTCAAATTTTTTAAGAAGTTTGCAAAGCCAGATTACCTACCAAGGGTTTTTTGCCTTGAGAACTAGAATCTCTTGCACGCTATGTTCCCTCTTCCTTTTTTTTAAGATGAATTTCCCATTCTTAAAATTTTATCTAACGACTGTAGCACATCCAATTGAACATTTCAGTTTCAAAATTAGAACTATTAATAATGATGCCAAACTGAGGTCTAGATTCGAAGTTACATTTCTGCTAGAGCCGTAGGTCATCATATTTGAGAACAAATGAATTACCAGTCATGTGTTTGGTGTCCAGTAAATATTAATGTTTACTTCTGTCAACAGTAAGCTACTTTGAAGCTGTATTGTTTAAAAAAACCATCACTGAATGTAATGCTGTTAAAGTTCCATTAAGACAAACCTCAAGTGTAGATGTATATGGTCGTGTTGTATAAAATTTGCAGTAGAAAGCTTTTAGCTGGACGCTGGTTAGGAGCATTACCTGTTGATCGATCTACAGCATAGGTATGTATTATTCAGAGTTTCTGAAAGCATTAGAATTATTGGCAAAACCATCTTATGATTTCTCTGTTGAAAGAGTTCTTCCTTTTCTCTTTCTCAGCTGCATCAGTTATTAAATTATTCATGAAACTGGAATTCATCCTAAATATTTCTGCATACACGTGTTTCTGAATAAGCAATGTCAAGTGTGTTTTATAAAATTAACTGATTTGTTTTTCCTTGCGCATTAGGTGGTATCCTGGCCAACAAGCAAAATTGCTTTGATGATTTTCAGTGTGCTGCAGAATATCTTATCAAAGAAGGCTATACATCTCCAAAGAAGCTGACTATTAATGGAGGTTCAAATGGGGGTCTTTTAGTAGGTAAGAACTGCTAGTGTATTAACTATTATGTTGCTGTTGCAACATGTATCTGAGTGTAAAATGAACACAGGAAATTGTTGTGCTATTAGAACCTAGCAGCCTGTGACAGCATAAATGTACAACAAGTAATTACATTCCATATCAGACATCAGTCTGCTTTTATGAAATATTTGAATTATTTGGACTTCGGCAAACATCCATGGTTGAGAGCCACACAGATCATTCTTCCTGTGTGTTTGACCGCCATGCATAGACACTATGAAGTTTGGTGAAAAATAGCAGGAAACTTTCCAAAAACATTTTTTTTCCAGTTTTTTCTCCATGTTAAATCTGATTATTGAAAAAAAAAAAATTGAAAAACGAGAACATTCAGCTAACTCTACCAGGAATAACAGCATTATTAGAGCAGGGCAACAGAGGCAACCACCCCAAGCACCAACAGGGTTGGGAGGTGAAAAGAAAATGGCACTTGCTGCAGCCATGCAATTGTAATCATGACAGAAGTGGCAGCCAGAAGTTTCTGCTGCCTGTGTGTGCAGCAGCCACCCTGGGCACCATGCCACATTGTTATACTACTGATTAGGAATCCTGACCTTTACTAGTAATCATGATCTGAAGTATGTTCCATAACACTTGGGGCATTTGGCCACAAGTTCTGCATAATTCATTTCCAAACCCTCAGTTAACCATGTCCATAAACCCACATTCTACAAGCCCATGGAAAGAATTGTCTCAACCTTCCCATTGTGCCTTGATAAATCAAATAAATAAATAAATATGGTTTCTTTCTACACACAGATGCACACAAAGTAGAAGCAGTTAGGCTGATCTGCTGCATTTAAGGCTTTTGTGTATGGATAAATAACTGCAGCACCTGGCCTTTTAGGCTAAGAATAGATGTTGCATTTGTCCCTGGATAAGTTTTGCCTGTGTTTGTCCTGGAACAAGCACACCTTGCATTCAGTGTGTGTACATATCACCTTTCTAATTGGGGTTTAGTGAGTGGCTGAATGCACTGCTGCCTTTCTGCTGTTGATTCAGTGGTGCCATCCTGGTGTATCTGTATACCCTGACCTTGGGTGCAGTCTCGGTGCACCTCTGAGACACACTCCCAGAGTGTTCTTATACTTTTAGGGTTGCCTGTCTACCCCAAATCCCTCTCTGCCCTCTGCCACTTGACTACTGGGAAATAGCTGAGATATGCCAGGCACCAGCTCCTTGGCCTTTGACATAGCCTGACCTTCCTCATTCAGGCCTTGCCAGCTCTTAGCAGAGGGGATTTTGCCAACTAGATGGATCATACCCTCATCCAGTCATGCACTCAGAAAAGATGGATCCCCTCCCCTGTAGAGAAGGCCTGTCTTCGTGGCCAAATGCTCTGGAATCACCCTTAACACTGAGAGTAAAAGAGTTAAAAAAGACAACAAAGGATTCATTATAAAAATAAGAGCAAAGATAAAAAATCAGTAACCATATATTGAGATACAGACAGAGATATAAGAATAAACAAAAGAAGATATCAGAATAACTTGCTCTTACCCTACACCTTAAATCCAGGGATGCAGGTCCTGCCCAGCACTGTGGATGGAAAGCAGCTTCTTCCACTGCCCACTTGCTTTTTAGCCTGTGGCTGAGGGACTCCAGTCACATCTGAACCCAAGAAAACTAAGGACAAAACCATGCTTTTGTGGCAGGTTTAAGTACAGTTGCTTATCAAGCTATTCACATGTGCTGCCTCTTAGATTCTTTAGGGTCCCGCACAATATGTATCACTTCCTGTCCCCCTGCCTCCCCCAGAGGTGCAGGTATATAGTGCAGAAATCTTTCCTAACCTAATTAAAACCAGGAGAATGTGTGTGTCTTTTGAGACATGAGGAATACTAATGCCATATGCTGTCTTTCTTCCCTCAGTTGTTTGAATAGGCAGGTGTTTCTCTTATGGACCCTTCTTTTAAAATGTACATTCATCATTGTCTGGGAGGGCCAGGTTCCTGTGCCTCAGAGCACATGTACAAGGAAGATGAGTAAAGGGGCCATGTCAGATGTTAATTCTCAGAGATTACCTTTTCTGAGTGTGGACAGGTGAGGAAAACACTGCCTCACTTGGCTAAAATATAAAGATGTATCAAAAATACATTTACCATATTTATTTGAAATTAAGATCTGCACCCCCCCCCCATAATTAGATACTATAGGTGGAATGTTTATAAATTTGTTAGCATTTTCCATGTATAAAATCTAATGATTGAAGGGCTGTCTTTGATTCATCTTCCCCACTGCTGCAGGGGGGCAGGCAGTGAGGGCAGCAGGTGCTGTGGAGAGGTCAAGCAGCATGTCCCCTGCTTTTGTCTGCTCCCCTGCCTGTCCCCTCCACTGCCTTGGGTCCCCCTTTATCCCCTTGCTCCTTCCCTCCCCACCCCCTGCTTCCCTTCTCCCTTTACCCTGCTTCTTTCCCTCCCTCTCCTCCTGCTGCCCCCTCCCCCCTTAACCTCGCTCTGCATTGGCAAGCACCATCCATAGCTGCACCCTGGGGCACTGTGCGTGTCCCCTGCTCAGCCACCACAGATATGGAGGATGCTTGCCAGGCTGCAACATGTGGATGGATCCTGGCAGCACAGAGCAAACGTGGGGTGGGAGTGAGAGAGGGATTATAGATTAGATAAAATTGCTAAAATTAGACAGATTGATTGATTTTGTCCAAAAGCTTGCTAAGAACTTTTTTCCAACTACTCAGTTGGTCAAATAAAAGATATCACTTCTACCCAAAGAACCTTGCCTGTCTAAAGATGAAAGGTTTTTTTCTCCCATGTTAAAAGTGGGGGAACGTCATCTTAGAATGAAAGTGTATGGTATATCAAATACCACAATTCCTGCAGACATAAGGATGACAAGGCTGAACACATCTTAAACTACAGTGCCATATTGATACAAAGAACTTGAGAAACCATGCAAGATACCCTATGAACCCCTTAGATTCATGATAGATGTATTTTGTAGTATCCCAGGATAAACTGTAACTACTTCTTATCCAGAAAACTACTTTAGGATTTATCCCCAGACAACAATTGCACTTTGTCCCAGGATAAAATGGTTTATCCTTGGATAAATGTGACATCTGTTTGCAGCCTTACAGATAACAACAGCCTTACAGATAACCACAAAATACAAACACCTCTGACAAAAATACATGAAAGAAAAATTAAAGTAAAACTAATGGAAAAAGCATGATAGTCTTAGGAGCAATGTAAATGGTACAGAGTATTACTGGTATGTTGTTTTCATGCATCATTCATTAACAAATCTACATTTAGATAATAGATAACAGCATATTCTTAAGTGGAGAAGGTCCATCTCAGCAAAACCCCATCTCATTTAAGTAAACTTTTAAGATGCATTGAATCTGTTCCTAAATAAATTCCAACCCTCTCACACGCTTTTATTGGAAGGGCAAAAGGAAAAAGTTTTATTCCATCCTAAAATGAGAGGGGGAAAAAAAGAATAGGAGTCTTTAACATTATGCAGAGCATGTTAAAGTTTAACAACCTAGTGAAACATAATTACATGAATGAGAAAACAAAGTTGTATTTAAAGAAAAAAATATTTTACAGTTAACCCATTCCACATTAGTAAAGTTGGAATGTTGTTTTCAAAATAGTTTCTTTGTTTCTTCGGACAAGTTGCAATTTACATACAAAAAGAAGGGATGTGTTATAAAGAGCTATTAATAGGCATGATCACCAAGTGGTTGCAAATACAGAAGAGTTCATTAGACATGTGCATTGAACACCTATTTAAGAACTCAGTTATACATTGAAGCGCAATGCAAAATTTCAGGTTTTCAATATTAGTTTGTTTCACTGAACCTTAGTGAACAACTAGTTAATTAACTATAATTCTGTGAACATTTAACTTGGAAGGCTACAAATCAAAGCTATTTTACTTTGATTTTTTTTCTTCGTAAAGAACAACTAGGGTTTGTCTTTCATTGGGTAGAATCAAACTGCTCTGCTTTCATTATTCCTTTATTTTGAAACTTATAATCTTTCTTTAGAGAAGAAATCTTGCTACCTGCAGGGTTTCAAAATAGATATTCATGACATAAAAGAGCTACAATTTGCAACTAATATTTAAGGTGTAAGGGTCCTGTGCCACATTTCCTTGGTCTACATTCACTGAAGAGAAAACAAGATAAGACTGTTGGCATTCCACCAGAACAGTATTTCCTTTTAGTTGAATTACTAGATGATTCAAAATAAGGCAGAGCTATAGTTACTGGCTCATTAAACTGCAAAACATGATTCCCCTGTCCTGCAGAGCATAAAGTAAAGGCTTAGCTGAGCAACACAGCCATGGGTTGAAAAGTCCTCCTTTGCACAAAGAAGAATCCTACAGTTGTGTTGGTTTACAGGAAGTTGTAATCTTTGATTTCTGCCTGATAATTCTAGAATCTGTCAGGAAAGAAGTAAGATTCTGGAGTGAGAGGTAAAACTTACAGAAGAAGCTGTTGTATCTAATACCAGTTAGCTCCAGGACTTAGTTAGGTTTACTAGTAGAAGTGGGACAACTGTTATCTTTTTAATAAACCTCCTATAGTAAAAGGAAGATTGAAAATATAATTATAGAAGCAAAACACAACCATTCTCTTAGCTGTATTTGTAAAAATGGGCTTTTCCCTTTGTGATTATAGCAGTAAATCTGGAATGAAGATTTATCAGAACTCTTTGCACTATATCTGAAAAACAAAAAATAATTAGCTTCATGTAGTAACTAAAGGATCTTAATGGAAAAGTTTCAGTTATGAAGAGCAATAAATGCCAATTTTTATCCTTAATGTTAATTTATTCTTGCTGCCAATGGTATCAGAAGCTTGGAGAATGCCACACTTTAATTCAGCACCCCAGTATAATGTGCCAATAACACTGTAGGTTCCTAAACAGTAAATTTTTTTATTAAATCCAGTTGTTCATCACTAATTGCACTTCTTCTCCTCTTCCTGCTCCTCAGTCTGTAGCCTTAGCGGAGTCCTTGTTGGTGCATGATTCCTATATATGTACTTAGGGCAGTAGGTGTTCTGTAGTCTGGAAGTTTCCTCCACATTCGCATATAGTTTTTGCTTCATTAGAGTATCTTCACAGTTGCATGTTAACTTTAGTCTTACCACCCCTTTTCAAGAAGCAGTTCAAGCTTCTTTTATTTGGCCAATCAAGCTCTGCTCCTGCAGGGAGATGTTTGGCACCTTGATATTCATCCCAACTCCCTCCTGGGTTCCTTTAGTCATGGTTGCTACATTTTTATTCATGTGGCTGTTGGTGTTCCAGCTAGTGGCTATGTTGTAAAAAGGAAATTTTTCCATGATTTTAATCTCCTGGGAGCTGCAATATGGCTATGTAGTAGGTGCCTCTTGTCTTTGATCTGCCAAGTGCATTCTAATTATACTCCTGGGCTGGGATTTTCCAAAGACAGTCATTTCAGTGAGCACCTGTCTCCTTTACACTTCTTTTAAAATCCTGTTGTCTGTTTAAAGCTTCCAGTTGCTTTGCCTTAAATAAAAGAATCAGTTCATTGCCTCTCAAAGCTGTTTTTAAGTCAGTTTGACTTTCTATACACTGCTTTTCTTTGACTTCAGAGAGTGTATTATACTCAAAGTTTGGATTTCAGACACTGTAGAGGAGTATTTATTTATTTTAAAAAGAACTGTTTTAACTGGACTTCTTTACATAATACAGTATTGAGTCAGATGTCTGTGGATGGTATGTCTTTACTTGTTTTCTGTGTTTATATATTAGTAACTTATTTTCCTTGTTTTGAAGCTGCTTGTGCTAATCAACGCCCTGACCTGTTCGGTTGCATTATTGCTCAAGTTGGAGTAATGGATATGCTTAAGTTCCACAAATACACCATTGGTCATGCCTGGACAACTGATTATGGCTGTTCTGACTGTAAAGAACAGTTTGAATGGCTGTACAAGTAAGTATTTTTGTGCTTTTAATAAACTCTCTCAGGGGTGTCAAACGTACCCCACACTTCCTTGGTTGGAATCAGACCTAGAGGTTCCACGTGGGCTGAATCTGAGCACTGGTGACAGCTGCTGTGGGGGTTAATGCTGTTGTCTCTCACACATTGCCAACTGAGCTCTCCTCCTGCCCCTGAATTTTCTGCCCCTTTACAAGCCCCATGAGCCATACAGCACTGCTTCATGGGGTGGATCTGCCTGCAGGCCAGCAGTTTGACACCTCTGAACTAATTGTTCTGTAGCTGATTAGTGAGCCAAATCTTTAAAATATCAGTCACTAGGTATTACACAAATTATTTTACCCTCTCCTATGTAGGCTGGCTACTGCTGTATGGCAGAGTTATTTCATTAAAAGAACGCCACAGAAAGTGAAATTCCAAATGTGTAGTTTTATTAACAGATTTATGTCTCCCCACTCTTCAGAAAAACTACCGTAGAAGTAATAGGCTATATTTTCAATGACAGTTTTCGATTAACAGTTGCATACCCCAGGAGGTATGTGTTTTAATAACGAATACTTTTTTGGTAGATTGTCAGAGCATAATACTCTCACAAGTGAACAGCTAAACAAATCGTGTTTTTAATGAAACAGGAGAGATGATTGCTTTTCTAAATTGTATTCTTGCCTATAAATGGGGTTTAGTTACATAAATTGAATGGGACTAGGCAACAACAAGGCATTAATTCAGGTATTAACTTCTTGCAGATTCTGTATATTCAAAGAGCTGCTTTCCCCCTCCCCTTCAGATGTTGCAAATGGCTAAGGGATAATAGTGAGCCTGTTAGAGTACATGGTATCAACCTCTCTGTGCTACTTTGCTAATTCTTTTTTTTTCTCTAACAATGACAATTAACAGTAAAAGACGATTCCTCATTAGGCAATTATAAGATTTAACATTAAGGTATCTAGGTGCTAATAACCTGTCCAGCAGATTCTGAAGGTAGGTAATCTAAATTGCATTTCTGAGCTCAAGTGTTTATTGAAAGTATTATAGGGTTCTGTTGAGCTCCAGTACGCTGACGATGCTGTAGTTTGTGCTCTGTGGCGGGGCACTGTTTGTGCCTGCCACTTTAAGGGCTGAGCCAAATAGCCAGCAGGTGCTTGATTGCAGTGGCCATTTTAGAACTCTGGCCGCCTATATAAACAGAGCAGTTCACTGCTGGCAGTCCAGGCAGAAACATTGCCTGGCTGCAAGGCTGTATGCAACATCCTGGAGGTAAGGGCAGAAGCTTAAGAGGATGGTTTGGAGGCTCCTGGTCTTGGGCATGACCTAAAACTGCACCCTGCCGGGAGTGGGTGGCCTGGTGGGGCTCCCAGTGGTGCAGGAGCCCCCAGCAAATACCAGGCCAGTTACCACCCACCATTGATTTGGATGAGGGGGTGAAGAGCTTACTGGCAAAGTTCACACATGACACCAGGTTATGGGGAAGCACGGTCGTGCTTGAAGATAGGTTACAGATACAGGCAAATCTAGACAGGCTAGCAAGTTGGGTAAGTCAGAACCGTATGAAGTTCAACATTGATAAATGTGAAGTGCTCCACCTGGGGACAGACAATTCCATGTACACTTACAGGCTTGGCAACACCAACCTAACCAGCACTGCGAATAAAAGAGACCTGGGGGTATTAATAGACCACAGCATGAATATGAGCTGACAGTGCAACTCTGCTGCCAGCAGGGCAAATAATACTCTGGCATGCATCGATCAGTGCATCTCCAGCAAAACCAAGGAGGTGATTCTTCTGCTCTGCTCGGTGCTGGTGAGACCCCAACTGTAATACTGCATCCAGTTCTGGGTGCTGCACTTTAACAAGGATGTGGTACAACTTGAGAGAGTCCAGAGAAGGGCCACCCATATGATTAGAGGCTTGCATGGAAAGCCATACGAGGAAAGGCTGAGGGACCTTGGACTCTTCAGCTTGAAAAAGAGAAGGCTGAGGGGGACTTGGCAGCATCAGGGAAGTACATCAGGGGATGGGTGAACAACTGTTCACCAGGGCACCAATGGGGAGAACAAGGAGTAATGGCCACAAACTCTTGGAAGACCATTTCAGGCTTACTGCTAGGAAAAACTTCTTCACAGCTACGGTGTCCAGACTGGAATAATCTCCCTTCAGAGGTGGCGCAATCACCTACCCTGGAAATCTTCAGGAGGAGACTGGATAGTCATCTTGCTGGGGTCACCTGACCCCACCTGTCTTTCCTGCCTGGTGCAGTGGGCTGGACCCAATGATCTTCTGAGGTCCCTTCCAGCCTTATAATCTATGAATCTAAAACAGTCCCCAGCTCCGGTAATCCAGACTCTGGAGAATGTTGAGTATTTCCTGTACCTCGGAAGCCATCTCTTGCAGAGGGCTGACATCAACAAAGAAATTCAACATGGCCTTAAATGTGAAAGTGCAGTATTTGGACATCTGAAGAAATAGGTGTTTAAAGATCATGACATCAGATCTGAAACCAAGCTCATGGTTTATCAAGCAGTCGTGATCCTCACCTTGCTGCATGGAGCTGAGTCGTGGACCGTGTACAGGAGATGTCTAAAGTTGTTGGAGAAGTACCGTCAACACTGCCTACAGAAGATTTTCCGAATTCAGTAAGAAGAGAGACGCACCAACGTTACCAAGCAAACTCCACAAGTATTGAGGCGGTGCAACACGGATGTCAACTCATGGGAGAGTATTGCTCAGGACTGCCCCAAATGGAGGAAGAGTCTGCTGCAAGTATCTCAGAACTTTGAAACCTCACAACAGTAGGTGAAAAAGTGGGAGTAGCAGAAACAGCATGGTGCAAACCAAATAAAAATCCAGTGCAACCCATCCAACACAGAAACACATGTCCAAGTTGCCATAGATTCTGTCGATCCCAGATAGGCCTCATCAGCCATTTGTGGACAGACAGATAAGACAATCATCCTCGACTGCAAGGGATTGCTGGAGAAGAAGAAAGGGCTCCTTTGGTAGTAGTGGTAATAATAATGATCCATAGTGCAAATATTCTCTGACAGGATGGACCTTTTGTAAGCAATTTGTCCCTGCCTTATGTAGTTTAGGCTTATATACATTGATCTTATTTATTCCAAGGCATTTTACAGTAACTTAGCAGGCAAGATGCATAACAGATTTTAAAGTTTATCTTTGAATTTTACTGAGATGGTTTTTTCCCCAGAAAGCTAACTGTTATCAGTATGATGCAAATATATGCCAGGTGTGTGTGTGAGGACTTGCTTGTACATTTGTAAATTCAGATACAGCTAAGAAACAAAAACAAGCCAAAAAGTCATGATGAAAACTAGATCACTGAAATCAAATGAGTCCCAAGACTGTTTGATCTTCTTTGCTGCTGAGCTGATGGACAGGAATAAAGAAAAGAAAAGGAAGAAGAAGGCAAATCCTTTTTCACTTTGTTTTGCGAGGGGCATATTGTTATAAAAGGGTAAGCTGTTATATATGTGCCCACTGCAGACCTAACAAAATGCTAATAGGTCTGTGAGAAGTCATCTCATCGATATCACTGTGAAATGTTAATAACTTTTTCATCTGACATGGTAGCTGTAGCTGCGGTATTGTTATTTGGTATTTGTAGCTGTAATCTATCAGGCAATTGGCAATCCCTAAGAAAACACAACAAGATACTAAATTATACTATGTAATGGTGATTGTACATTATCACTGTGGGCATGATACACTTTACACATACAGCCCTTTGTTGTCCAGTATTGTCCAAGATAATATTTAGTCCTGTGACTGCTGCAATATAGTTCCTTCAGGTAACCTCAGAGGGTGCCTGTACATGTGCAGTGAGGCTGCTCTGGCATGCTGTAATTAACTGAGTCAGCTGGAGTGTGGCAATTACTGCACTCCAGCAGACTACAGCATCACATGCATCGATGTCCCCATGCTGAAAAATGGTGGCAGAGGTGCTTGAACTAAAGCTTGTTTAACATACCCTCCCGCCCCCGGCCGCCCATGCATAACACCCTTAAGTGCTACAAGACCAATTGAAAATAAAGGATTTTAAGAGGCCATGAGATTACATATGCAAGTATTATCAATCAGTTCTAAAATAAGCAAATTTCAACTTAACTTATTTTTAATTTCACACTTGAAATCATATAAGACACAAATACCTCATCCTCCCTGTTGTCTTCCTCTGTATTTGCCAACATTAAAAACAGGGGAATTAGTATTGTATTCACATGTTTTAAAATAAGGAGTGTAACTCTCCTTCTATAGATTTGGCTTAATAAATGCATATTAAAAAAACCTGGTTTACTTTGTTTCTTAATATCATGCATAACATCGTAACATGAAGAAATAATGGTATTTTTTTAATAAAAAAAAATATTTCTGTAGAAATATATGGTGTCTAGTACGAATGAAACAAATTACCAAAAACCACTCATTCTCTTACTGGGAGCTACATATTCATTCTCACCAAAAAAAAGCACCCTTGAAGGGATTCATCCCATTGGTGGGAAAACCTTGAAGTTTTCCCCACAGGGTTTCATGCACAGTGTTTCCTCAAGGCCAGTGTGAGTTTGGAAGGAGTCTAAAAGAGCCAAACTTCCTAACCTCATGACCTTCAAAGTAGGAACTGTCCACATGGAAAACTCAACTGCCCAACCACCTTCGTTAATTGGCTGATTTGCCCCAACCCCCCCGTATTACAGCTCTGAGTCATCCCAACCCCTATTTTACAGCAGCCATACTATCATGGAGTGAACTGTTCACCTGAGCTTTAAATTTCTGGGAACATATGAGCATTGTTGCCAGTAACTGATAGCTCGATGTCTGTGTAAGAGTATATGTACCTCTGAAAAGGAGGGAGTAAATAAGTGCTTCTGTAGGATTGGGAGCCAGGAAAAAACGTTGTCCTATTTTAAATGTCCCTAAATGATAAAGAAGTATGTCTAGATAGAGCAATTTTAAATTAAACAAATGAGAAACTGAAATCCTGAGATCATCATACCATGCCCCGGAGGTAGTGAAGTCTAAGGATGGTATCATACCACAGAGGTAGTGAAGTCTAAGGATGTGGTAGTCATGGGGGACCTGAACTTCCTGGACATCTGCTGGGAAGAGCAGTCAGCCAGGTCTGACCGCTCACGTAGGTTCTTAGCCAGAATACAGGATCTCCATCTAACCCAGGTGGTGCACAGCCCCACCAGGGGAGACACCTTGTTGGACCTCATGCTGGCCACGGGAGATGACTTAGTGAGGGGGCTGCGGGTGCTCGACCACCTGGGCGACAGTGATCATCGCCTGCTGGAATTCACCATCCAGCGCAAGGTGGCAGCAAAGGCCTGCAGCAAGGCAGCAACCCTAGATTTCAGAAGGGCAAACTTCACCGAGCTAACTAGAATAGTCAGGGATGCACTGAGGTCCCAGAGGGGAGGGGAGCCAGGTATCCAAGGAGAGTGGTCGCTCCTCAAGGAGACGATACTCCAAGCCCAAAGAGAGGTAATCCCAATGAGGATCAAAGGGAGCAGGAGGGCACACAAGCCCCCATGGCTCACCAAAAGCATCCGGGAATGTCTCCTAGCTAAAAGGGAGGCATACACCCAGTGGAAAAGAGGGGATATCACCAGGGATGACTATACTGCAGTTGCTCAGGGATGAAGGGGGGCAGTCAGGAAGGCCAAGGCAGAGATGGAACTGGAACTAGCTTCCTGGATTAAGGACAATAACAAGTCCTTTTTTAAATACATAGGGGGTAAAAAGAAGGTTCCGGGTAATGTGGGGCCCCTGCAGGACACGTTAGGAAATTTGGTCGTCACACCAGACAATAAAGCCAACATATTTACCGATTTCTTTGCCTCCATCTTCCTAAACAGGGACCGAAACAGCCACTCCCCCGTTGGGCCCCCCTCAGGCCCCAGGGGAGGCACACCTGGGCCAAGGGTTAGTGAGGAACTAGTTAGGGAGCTTCTGGAGGGACTGGATGTATTCAAGTCAGCCGGTCTAGACAATCTCCACCCTAGAGTACTAAAGGAATTGGCTGAGGTCATTGCAGGACCCCTGGCGCAGCTTTACAAGCACTCGTGGTGCTCTGGTGTGGTGCCAGAGGACTGGAAGAGGGCCAACGTGGTTCTCATCTTCAAAAAGGGGAAGAAGGAGGACCTAGGAAACTATAGGCCAGTTAGTCTTATTTCAATCCTAGGCAAGCTGTTTGAGAAAATTATGCTGGCACACATCCATGAGGGGCCAGCAGGGGATTTCATGCTTAAGGGCAGCCAACATGGGTTCATCAGTGGCAGGTCCTGTCAAACCAATCTGGTGGCCTTCTGTGATCAGATAACCAAATCCTTTGATGCAGAGGTAGCAGTGGACATAGTCTTCCTGGACTTTCAGAAGGCTTTCGACACTGTCTCTCACCCTGTTCTCATTAAGAAACTGGGGGACTGTGGTGTCGACACCCACACAGTCAATTGGGTCGCACTGACTGGATGACCGCACCCAGAGAGTAGTGGTGGATGGGTCATTTTCAGCCTGGAGGGATGTGGGCAGTGGGGTTCTCAGTACTTGGGCCTGCACTGTTCAACATCTTCATCAGCGACTTGGACGAGAGGGTAAAAAGCACCCTGTTCAAATTTGCTGATGACACTAAGGTGTGGGGGGGATGTGGGCACTCTAGAAGGGAGCAATAGGCTACAGTCGGACCTAGACAGGTTACAAGGGTGGGCGGATGAGAATAGGATGGGATTCAACACAGACAAGTGCAAAGTGATGCACCTGGGGAGGAACAACCGGCACCATACCTACAGGTTGGGGAACTCCCTTCTTGTCAGTATAGAGGCAGAAAAGGATCTTGGAGTCATCATTGACTCCAAGATGAACATGGGTTGGCAGTGTGGGGAAGCAGTCGGGAAGGCCAACCGCACCTTGTCATGCATCCATAGATGCATCTTGAGCAGGTCCAAGGAGGTGATCCTCCCCCTCTGTGGCACTGGTCAGGCCACAGCCGGAGTACTGCATCCAGTTCTGGGCGCCGCACTTCAAGAGGGATGTGGACAGCATGGAGAGGGTCCAGAGGCAGGCCACTCATATGATCTGGGGGCAGCAGGGCAGGCCTTATTAGGAGAGGCTACAGGACCTGAACCTGTTCAGCCTCCAGAAGAGAAGGCTGAGGGGGGGATCTTGTGGCCTGTTACAAACTAGTCAGGGGGGATCAGCAGGCACTGGGGAAGTCCCTGTTCCCCTGAGCACTGCCAGGAGTGACTAGGAATAACGGTCACAAGCTGGCAGAGGGTAGATTTAGGCTAGATATCAGGAGGTGCTACTTCACAGTCAGGGTGGCTAGAGTCTGGAACCAACTTCCAAGAGAAGTGGTGCAGGCTCCTACCCTGGGGGTGTTTAAGAGGAGGTTAGATGAACACCTTGCTGGGGTCGTTTGACCCCTGTAATCTTTCCTGCCATGTCAGGGGGTCGAACTAGATGATCTACTCAGGTCCCTTCTGACCCTAGAAACTATGAAACTATGCCGTGATGTCTTCGATATGATATGGCCTTCCAGTTGGGCCTTGAGGAGCAGACATGTGAAAGTTTGTCTCATCTTTTCAGGTACTCTCCACTTCATAATATCAAACTACCAGAAGAGGATGGAATCCAGTATCCAGCCACGTTACTTCTCACAGCAGACCATGATGATCGTGTGGTCCCTCTGCACTCACTAAAATTCATTGCTACTCTGCAGTATGCTGTGGGCCAAAGCCGTAAACAAACCAATCCACTTCTCATTCACGTCGACACCAAGGCTGGGCACGGAGCAGGAAAACCAACAGCTAAAGTTATTGAAGAAGTATCTGATATGTTTGCCTTTATAGCACGATGCCTGAATCTTGATTGGATTGAATAGGTAGAATACTTACTGCTTCGATTAGAAATCAAGGGCTTTAACACTGTTTAAAAGGAACCAACCAATCACTTGGTGTAGTACTTACATTTAAGAACTGGGGTTTAATACTCTGCTCTGACTTTTTAAGCTTCCTTATTTTTGGATTTATTTTCTAAATAGATCCAGACCTATGTTTTAAATAGCATGTTCAAATAATAGCTGATTTGCTGTCAGTGTTGTGTACATTTAGATGCCAGAGTTAGTGATAGTTGTGCTTATCTCATGTAAACAGTTTTAATGTATTTTGCACCTTTAAGCATATCCTGTTCACCTGTAATTAAATGTAAGTACTGTTCTAATCTAAATACTCTGAGCATATTTTCTTAACAAAATACCTGTTTTTCAGAATGTTTAGGGTTACTGCCAATTCTTTTCAATTAATACCCTGAAGTGCAAGTATTCAGAGTCATTTCCAGTGAAATATTGCTACTAAGAAGCTTACGCTTCATGCTGTCCTTAGCAGTGTATTACAGTCTAATATTCTGTTGTTCCTCTCTTCAAATATACAGAGCATCACCAATTTACTACCTGCTAATTTATTTCCACATGGAGAAATGCTAGAATTTCTTCAGGTTGCACAAATAATCTTAATAATGGTATTTCACTGCTGTGTAGTCTTTGTTCAGTAGCAGTTAATCAACCAGATACCAGTAGAAAATAGGTTTCTCCAGTTTGACTGGATTCACCTTGTCCTGATGACCTCGGCAGAATGTTCTTTAATTAATGGATGCCTGAACAGAACCAACAGGTAAACAATAAGGGATGGGATAACTAAGTTCAGTTGCGTCTTTGACACGTGTGCACATGTGTACACACACACACACACACACACACACACTTTATCAGCTGAGAAGGAAGTAACTAGGGCAGGTGCTAATTCCTTGATGCTTGGACCCAAGGCTCTGATAGCCTATATAAGCATGCAAGTACCTTTGCATAGGTCGTTAGCACTAGATCTAGAAGATTTTAGATAGCTAAATCAAAATTACAATACTAAACCTCCCTCCTCCCCCACCCACCTATACGCACGCACACACACACATTCGCGCATGTGTACATACCTGAGAGATATCTGAACTCCATTGTTACCTACTTTGATTTAATGTTTCTATGATGTCTAGACCCAGAACTACCCCAGTCTTGACAAAGCGCCTAGTTTCCAAACTAGATGTTCTTCCACCTAAGTACTCTGATTGGCTTGATATAGTAGGTGTTTTTGGAGCATAAGTCACACATATTGACTGAATACAGTGGTGATGCTACTTATGTCTAACACATAGGAAATAAAGGGGTGGATCACCTTTCTCTGCATAATAACCTGCTGGCTAGAGCAGTCACCCAAAAAGTAGGAGACCCAAGTTCAATTCCCTCCTCAGACTGAGAGAATTAAACCCACATTTCCATTTTCCAGGTGAGTGCCAAAGCTACCTGGCTTGAGGCTGGATAGGCATGTTCTCTACTGTCCTGTTAAAGCTGTTAAAAAAAATTCAAGATTCACCAAGCAACAAAAAGGAAGCAGAGCCTTGTAGCCCAGTGACTAGAGCACCCACCTGGGTTCTGCTCCCTTCTCTCAGGACCATTTCTGTATTACCAGTACGTCTAATTAATAATTTTTGTAAAACACAAGCAGAATCCTGGCAGCAGAAATAAGAACCCAGGACTTCCCCACCCCCCTTCCCCATAAAGAGTGCAAATGATATGCTTTCTTATTCTGGTCCTATAACTCACGCATTCCTTTCTGCACAGTCAGAATGCCTCCACAAAGCTTATGTGATAGTGTGGTGGTTAAGGCACTTTCTGGGATGACGGAAACTATGGGTTTGAGTGCCAACAAACTACACAGGCCTGCAACCCAGGACCCCCACTTTCTTGCTGACCATTTTAACCACTATTACATAAGAGCATGGCACCATACTCTCCTCTTCTTCCAGAAAGAACTGGCTCTGAGAGAAAAGACAGGCTGTGGATCTCAGATTGGAATAGAATTTAAGATGCACCCCTGCCTTCACTGCTTCCCATTTGCTAGCTCTAGGTGGCTGCAAACTGAGTAGCCACCTAGATGCTCTCCACTTTGTTGGCATATCTACATGAGACACTTTACTGCACAGTAGACTAATCTGTGCAGTAAGGTATCACTGTCCACATGTGCACACCATTTACTGTGCGGTAAATCAGTCTTCTGCACAGTTAGCTACTACCTGTAAATACAGGTGGTAAACTAACTGGGCAGTAGATACTGTGCAATAGTGCATGTGTAGACACTGACGCAGGACAGCTTCCGGCTAGCTCCCCAGAAGCAGGATAGCTCCCGGCTAGTCCCCAGCTGCACGGGGAAGCCCTGGGAGAGCTCTGCGGTGACAGCCATCTCCCAGCCCTGTACACATCAGGACCCCTCGTGGGCCAAATACAAACAGTCAAAAAGCCCAAGGCTGAAATGATTCCGTCTTTGCAGGCTAGTCTAAGCTACAAAGATTGAACCAATAAGCAAATAAACAGACATTCACTTCTGATTAAGGAAATGCAGTCACGTGCCTGCAGTGGCTCAGGCCAGAAGCCAGAGAGCACTAGAGCATGGTGCTTGGGCACACAGTGAGCATGGGCTGTGTGTTTACTTTCTCTTCCTGCTGCCCCTGAGGTCTCTGGGATTTGCACTCCAAAATCACAGAAGCAGGACTCTGTAGGGTTGGTCATCACTTCCTCTTCCTTCTTCCACGTGCTTCTGGGATTTGTAGCTCACAGTCACAGTCAACACTAAGTAAGCAGGCAGGGCAGCTCCATATTGGAGGAAGGGAAGTTTAACCCCCCTCCCTAGCCCCAGACCCCAGGAGGGGTTTGCTGGGCAGGGCAGGGAATGTTACATGAAACTGGTTTATGTGGACAGAACTTCTGTTACAGGTTTAAACCAATTTCTGATCACTTAAACTGCTTTACGTGCAACTTTTGTCCCTATCCCTGATGTGCAGGGTGCCAGGCGACAGCTACCACTACAGTCAGCAGAGCTCTCTTAGCCCCCATGCTCCCTGGCATACCCTGAACTAGCACCCTGGGGGAGCGTGGAGATCCCCCTAGATGTTGCAGGGATCTAGAGCAGTATAGGAGTAGCCCTGTACTGGGCTGTTTCCATTAGGAACAGATTTGATCCCAACAGGGAGCACAGGTAGATGTGGTCCCAGGGAAGGTTTCCTGCACAGTGAGCCTTTGTGCTATTAATGCTATAAAGGCCTCCTATGCAGGAAGCCTTTATAGCATTAATAGCATGTGTAGATGCACAGTGTGTATGTGTGCGCACATGTGCTATCCCTGAGATCCCATTCTGAGGTGCTCAACTCCCCCACTATTCTCTACATGGGGAGCATTAGACAATTCAAATTTATGGATTTCACTGGATTCTGGGTGCCAGGCATCCAAACATTAAGTGAAGCTGCCTCCAGCTGGTAAATCCTGTGTGGTGGAAGAGGAGTGGGAAGGAAAGGGTGTGGAGGAAGCAGATCAATGCCCCCCACAGTGAGGGAGGGGGCAAGGGCAGGTGCTGCCCAGGGTGGGGTGGAGGAGCCAGAGCCACGTTTTGTGGTTGGGGGGAGGCAGCTCCTGCTGCTGCTTGCATCCTGGGAGGGTGTGTACACTTGGATCTGCATAGGGTGGGGCAGGCTGCGCTGTAGCCAGGGTTGTGCAGGGCTCTTCTCAGCAGAGGCTGGGCTTGGAGCAGACGCCGGCAGCGCTGGAAGGATGCTGCATCCACCCCAGATTTCTCCACCACTCCGCTCCCAGTGCTGCCACCGCCAGCTGCTCAGTGTAGCCCCGGCTCTTCCCTGCATATGGGTAGGGGTGGGCATAGAGCCAGGGCTGCACCAGGCAGTTGGCAACAGTGGTGCTGGGAGCAGAGATGAAATTTGGGGTGGATGCAGCATCCTCCCAGCGCTACTAGCACCTGCTCAGAGCCCAGCACCACTGAGAAGAGCCATGTGCAGCCCTGGCTGCAGCCTGAATCATGCAGATCCAGGGGGCATACGCCCCCCAACCCCCTCCTGGGGTGCAAGCAGCAGTGGGAGCCACGCCACCCCCCAAGCTGTGGGTCCTCCACCCCCCTGCCTCCCCTGGACAGTGCCTGGCCCCGCCCCCTCTCTCAACATGAGGGGCACTGACCTGCCCCCTCCCCACACCCTTTCCCTCTCCCCTCCTCTTCCACCACACTGGACTTACCAGCTGGAGGCAGCTGTATCGGAAATTGGATTGGTATTGGCCAATATGTCTGCTTGAATATCAGCTATCAGTATTGGCCCCAAAATCTTTATGGATGCACCCCTAGTTTAAGTAAAGAGATGGCGTAGCATTGTTCTTGTGTTTTTCACTGTTCCCTCACATTTATTTATAAAAATAGCAGAAAACCTGGTTGCAGGTTTGGCATACAAAATAAAGTGTGAAATGCTCGTTAAAATGTTCTACGTGGTTCTGAAGATTCATAGAAAACTTCCGTAGAATTGTCTACAGATTTCTACTGAAAACTCTTTAAGTTTCACTACCATCAAGTTACAGCAGGTGTGTCTAACTTTCCCTGAGCCCTGGGGCCGCATGTAGCACCGGCATGTTCCCTGGGCTGCATGCTGCACCAGCCATACACTGTGAGGTCAGGCCCCCAGGATTTTTCCACTGTGAGCAGTGCCAACAGCATGCAGCACCTGCCAAAATCTGCCCACCCCTCACTGCTCAGCTGGTAATACCAGCAGTGTAAAGTCCCCTGCCACACTGGCTGCATGAGCAGCATACAGCCCCCATCCGCCCCACATTGCATGTGACCTTTCACCCCTTGCCAAGCAAGCAGCACCAATGGCAGACAGCCCTTCCCCACAGGCAGCAATGAAAGAGGTGCAAGGGCTTACAAGCTATACTTGGACAACCCTGAATTACAGATGTATTGGAAGTAAATGTTTCAGGGGATAGTTGTGCCCAGGAGTATTGGAAGGCTATATCTGCTCTTTGAGAAAGACTGGGACATTGATACATCTCCTAAGTCTGCCTGGATTTCTCAGCCTACTGTTAGGTGTCCCAGAAACAGAATGAACAGGAAAAATAGGGGTTTTTATGTCTTTGTCTGGTAAGACGACTTTGATTTTTCCTTCAAAATGGAACCTTGCTCCCTTTATCCATGTGTCTGTCACCTGCAGATTAGACTGCTGCAATACACTATACATAGAGGTACTCCTTAGATCTACCAAAAAAGTGAAGCTGGGACAAAGTGAGGCTCACCCCTTTTTGAGAAGGGTATCCCACCAGAACCACATAATAGCATGATTTTTATTGCTGAATATCTAAAGTTAAGTTACAAACTCTGTTAAAATTACTAAAAATAACAGGTTTGTATATAGTTCAATTCTGAAGTATTCTTAAGGCAGCCAGATTCATAAATTTCACACATTAGCACAATGAATGAGATTAAATAACTGTTGCCAACTCTCATGTTGTAATTGTAGCTATCAGATATTAAAAGCCAATTAAAAACTAATTTTAAGAAAGTGGAGTAAGAGGAGGGAAACTCTAATGTTTTGGTGCTGGGTCTATAAGACTTTTCTCCTGAAAAATATGACGGGTATATATCTGTAGCTATAGCGATTTCTTCGAGCTTGTTGAAATCAATGAAACAACTATTAACTTCACTGAGCACTGAATCAAGCCAGTGCTCTAAACTTCCCAGTGAATGCAGATGCGAGAACAAGGAGCAATGGTCTCAAGTTGCAGCAAGGGAAGCTTACATTACATATTAGGAAACATGTTCTCATTAGGAGGGTAGTAAAGCACTGGAACAGGTTACCTAGAGAGGTTGTAGAAGCTCCATCCTTGGAGATTTTGAAGACCTGGTTAGACAAAACCTTGGCTAGGATATTATAGTTTAGGATGGTTCTGCTTTAAGCAGAGGGTTGGACTAGATGACCTCCTGAACCCTTATTTTCTATGAGTCCTTCAGTGGCTGGTAGGGACACCCAAGATACTAAATGCTGTATATGGAAGGCTCATCTGCCAAGGAAAAAGGGAGATTCCACATCCTAGACACGAGGCCTATCCAAAGTAATGACATGTATCATTAATCAGTCTGAAGAGACAGTAATCAGGGCTTCATGACAGTATCATGATGAGGTCAACAAGGATGGCTATGCCCCTATCCAGCAACCTACAGATCCATAGGGCTTGAAATGCAAACATCCGTAAGTGGGATTCTGCTGACTGAAAGAGGAGGCAGAAAGCAAAGCCAAGGCAATGTTCCCTCCTTTCCTAGTCCGCCAGCCAGCCATATGAGCCGCTCCTATTTTGTTCAGCAGTGGAGGCCAACCTTTTTGGCGGGCATGCAACATATTAGCCCTGCACCCTTAGTAAGTGGCACTCTGATTCCTTTCCCTTACCTGATCTGCTGCTTAGCTTTCTACTCCCTCCCCTGTGTTCCTTCCTTGATCTGATGCTCTGCTTTCTGCTCCCTGCCCTATTTGCCACTGTGCTGCATGTCCCCTCCTCAGCCTGCTGCATGCCACACACACACAAAGCCTATGCCACTTGCAGCATGCACAGATTAGCCACCCCTGTTGTAGACAACCCATATCAGAGATGCAAGGCAGAGCACACCAGATAATATTCAAAAGTTTTTAACTAATCAAATTCAGGCCCCCCCTGTTTGTCGTTTCAGTTTTTCCCTGTTTTTGAGAGTTTTGCATTTAATCCAATAACGATTCATTTTTAGGAATAAAAATCTATTACCATCATATCAAAAATTGACCTTCTCTAAAGCCCTATGCTTTTGAAATTGAGCTCCTGGCAAAGCCTGCTGGCCATTCCATAAATAATTAAAACGGGGAATAAAACTCTATGTTGGCGTTTCTAAAATATAAATATATATTTAGAGAGGTTGTGGAATCGCTGTCAGCGTGAGGTTTAAAATTATGATGAGACAAATTATTGTCTGGGATTTTTAGACAGGGATAAAATCCTGCTTGAGCAGACCTGTTGGACTAGATCTCCTGAGGTTCCTCCTTCCAGCTTTATTTTTCTGTGAGTCTTTGATTTTTCTTCTTGAGGGTTCTCTCTCAGTTTTAAATGGCAACCAGAAATGTTGTTTTATCTTAAATAGTTTCAAAGTATTATAGTTTTTAATGCATTTGCATCAAGGGTATGTTAAACCAGCTCAGAGAAATTTTTCAATGATGTAGATGATGTTTGCCTACATTCAGTGTAACAGGCTGTTGTTTGCCGAAACATGTCACTTGTTGATCCCAGCAGGGAAGAGTTAGGTAGTAGGGATGTGCAAAGCTGACTGTATTCGATTCAGATTCAGATTCACCCCGATTCAGGGGACAGTGATTCAATTAATTGATTTGGCTCAATGTCCTGTTTCAATTTGGCCAAATCCAAATCTGAAGATTCAATGCTGATTTGGAGAATCAGCAATTCGGCCATAGGCACCGCTTTAAATATTTTTTCTACATACTTTGAGGTACCAGGTGCAGCTCATGAATGCTGAAATGGTGGGGCAGATGAAGCATCCCACAGAAGTGCAGAGGGGCCCCTCGTCCTGGGTGGTGGACCCTGTGTCCCCCCCCAGACCCAGGAGGCACCAGTCGCCAAGCTGGGTGGGGGGCGAGGGGAGGTCCTTCAGAACGGACCCAGAAGTGCTTCTGGTCCACTTCTGGGTCTGCTGCTGAGTGTGCTGGGAACCCCCCCATGCTCCCATGGGACGCTTCATCCACCCCACCATCTCAGCATTCGTGAACCACCTGGTACCTTGAGGTATGTAGAAAAAACATTTAAAGCTGTGTCTATGTCTGAATCATTGAATCTCTCTGAATCAGTTCAGAGGGTTCCAATTTGATTCAGAGAGATTAAAGGGTCTCCTGGTGCAATTCAGAGATTTGGCCGCCGAATCAGGCCAAACCTCCACCAAATCAAATCAGCGACTGAAGCATTGCACCGCCCTATTACGCAGGTTCTGCTGACTCACTAAAGCAGACAGGTTCACTACTTCCAAGGCAAACAAGAGTCAAAGGATTGGATCTAGGTTTCATAGTCTTGGTGGAAACTGCAACAAATCCAACCAGAAGTGTTTCTTTTTTTTTTCCTTTCTACTTTATTTTTTATTATTAAGGGAAAAGCCCAGAAGGGGGAGTCAGTTTTTGACCTTACATAGCATGAGGTGCTTGCTTTACTTCAGAAAAACACCTGCTGACAGTGAAATGACTGTTCACAAATGTAGCATTCCCGGAAGACAGCCATGTTGATGAAAATTGACCCCTCTCTGCAGCAAAGCCTTTAGTTTGATTCTCAATCAGTCCTATTTAATCACACTTGCCAATTAGTGTTTGAACCTCCAAAAGTTATGGTTTGGGGCTGTATGTAGACGAAACGAGGGGCATGTATACACAACAGTTAAAAGCGGGTTAAATGCTTTAATGGTGCTGGTGTTTGCACATGTCATCAGCACATTGCACAGTAATTCCAGATCCTGTAGCACATTCAGTGAAGTAATGCGCCTTAAATGACTTGGGGTGCAGCAAACTAAAACTCCTGCGAGTTTTCATTTGCTGCCCTACAGCCGCGGAGCAGAGCACCGAGCTCCATGCAGCTCAGGGGCTCTGCAGGAAGCCCTGCAGGCAGCCTGGCAGCAGCCCAGGAAGGCAGGCTCTGCCCAAGAAAGGCGGTGAGCCTGATCTTATTTTTTTCTGGAGCCTGCCTGCCTCAGCTGCACTGCAGGCTAGTACTTCCCTCTGTGGCTGTAGCGCCCCCCAGGACTGCCCGAGCTGGCTGCCTGAGGGCGGGGGCTGCCACTGCCAATGGGGGAAGCATCAGTCCCCTGCCTGCCGCCCAGGAACTGCTTCACCCGCTGGCAGCTTGCCCTCCCTTCCCCACTGCCGGAGAGGCAGGTAAGTTCGGGTGTGTGCACAACACAGGGGTTTAAAGGGCCCTAAATTGAAGCAGTGTTTTTAAAAACCCACCGCTTCAATTTAGGCCCTCCATTTTGTCTACACATGCCCTTAGAGAGCTCGCTTATCTCTCAAGTCACTAATTTCTATGCAGGACAGCTGTGTGGCACCTTAAGACACCTTTCCATGTGCTCCGACACACTCTGATTAATTGAGTCTGACGGAGCATTCCAGTCAGAAAGCGTTGTCCCGTGTGCTGCAACATCTCATGTATTCAGTATCCCGTGCTTCAAAATGGTGGAAGGGTGCTTTAAATATCGTGACACAAGGCTTAGTTAAAGTGTCCCTACCACCGTGTTGAAACATAGGACACTGAATGCACAAGACCCTGCATGCATTTTAATTAGAGTGGTTCCTGGAAGTTGGTTTAATTAAAACACCTGTCCGCCTCCACCCTGGAGCATGTGTATAAGTGCCCTGAGGTACAATCCTGCCCTACCTTCTACCTAACCCAAGACTAATATGGCTAAGCACCTCTCTAATTTCTTTACGGAGGAAGTGACAAATTTCCAGGTAAACTATATCAAGGTTAGAGCCTTTGGAAAGTGATTTGTTTTTCCTTGGATAAATAATCTATTCAGCCACACAACCCAGGGTAAACAAAAATGTGGACATGGATCAGACACATTTGTTCTGTTGAAGTAATTGAGAGTACTGTTTTATTCTCTAGGATTAACAGTGATAATTCACATGCAATTCAGAAGCATTTAAACTTGAATGTTAAACAGACCTGCAACCAAACCATTGCTGGTTATATAGAGCCTAAACAATGTTAACTCATCTCTTTTCAAGGTTAACTCCATTTGTTTAAAAGTGAATTTCCACATGAATAGGTTTTTAAATGTGTTGCCTTCTGTTTCAAGATGGTAAAATTAAATCTGTTGCATTGAGGAAATTACCTGACAATGTATTCAAATACTGCCAAAAAGATGTTTGCTAAAATTGAAGTTAATTTAATGAGCACAGATATAAACCATTGTTTTGTTTATTTCTTTTGTA
This sequence comes from Crocodylus siamensis, assembly GCF_052110815.1. NCBI lineage: Eukaryota > Metazoa > Chordata > Crocodylia > Crocodylidae > Crocodylus > Crocodylus siamensis. Next base: position 85,706,322 of record NC_143395.1, on the reverse strand, counting down.
AACTTATGAAAAAAAAAATCTTTTTTGAAACAGTCCCTTTCTGTACTTTTTATCTTTTTAATATTCTTAATAACTGATTGCACAGACATCCTAAAATTGCCATTTTCCATATGAGAACATATTTTACTAGAAGTGGTTTCTGTGTAAGACAAGTCAGAAATGTTTTAAAAACTACAGGACTAAATTACAGAAAATTAGGCTTAAAACATTCTAAATTGGACTTTTTAAAAAACTTTTTAATTGCAACAAAAAACAGCAACATCAATTTCAAACAATTGTTTCTCTTTTCCCAACAATAAAAATAGGAAGATGCAAGAACTAAAAGTGAAGGTCGCATGTAGATAGACAAGGATAAAGGAAATTCCATATAAAGTAGATTCTGAAAGCAAGGACATGACCAACTGTCGCAGGGGCACTCTGGTGCCCTGCTCCTATGAAGAGATACAGGTGCCGGTTGCTGGGGCAACTGCAGTTGGTCAGTGTCACAGGGGCACTCTGGTGCCCTGCGCCCATGAAGAGATACAGGTGCCGGTTGCCGGGGCAACTGCAGTTGGTCAGCTGACCAGAAGGGGGCAGGGCCTGGCCTATATAAAGGTGATCCAGGCTGAGGCCTGGGAAGCAGTTCCCCTCTGGCAGCTGAGGAAGAGGGAGCTCTGCGGGAACAAGCAGAGTAGGGAAGCCTGATGGCCTGAGCAGCTTCTGGTCAAGGTTACCAGGTGGAGGAAGCCCTGGTAGGGAGTTGAATGAGAGTTAGCCAGGTTGCTTAGAGTTTATGTTGTAGCCCAGGGGCTTGAGTTTTCTGTTTGTAGTTTTATACAACTGGAGGACCAGGTGAGGCTGTAGGGGTTGGAGGAGGCCTCATAGGAGGTCCCCAGTAACGTGGGGGTTCCTGGTGCCAGAGAGGGCACAGCAGTCAGGGGGTGCACCGACCCCAACCCTGAGAGGGGAGTTTGGTGGACTAGGGGCCAGGTAAGGCCGAGGCTGCCTGAGCCCAATTGTGGGAAGCCCCAGTGGGGCGCAGGACCCAGAAGAGGGATCTAGGGGCCAGGTAAGGTCGAGGCCGCCTGAGCCCAATTGCGGGAAGCCCCAGTGGGGCGCAGGACCCAGAAAAGGGATCTAGGGGTCAAGTAAGGCCGAGGCTGCCTGAGCCCAATTGTGGGAGGCCCCAGTGCGGGCGTGAGCACGAGCAAGGCCCCAGTGGGACAGTGCTGTGCGGGAGAGGCCCCAGAGAGGGCGTGGGCCCGGAGGACATCCGTAAGGCCGCGGGCAATAGTTGACCCAACAACATCTGGTACATCTTAGAGGTTTGGGGTGTGGTATAAGGGGTGGTAGGAGCCACACATAGCCCATAAGGCTGGGGTGCACCAAGGCACTCCATACAGAACAGGGGCCAGGATAAACAAGCGCACTGTGTCCAAGGGGACAAACGGCAGCATCCCTTATAAAACATAATATCATCAAAGACGTGGCGGGCAAGAACGAGGGTGCTTGATCGCCAGCTTGGCACGGTAGGGGGCATTGGAGAGATCACGGCCGCTCCTAGGGCCCTGCGCCATGACACCAACAACTGGCATTTATCCTGTGATAGCTTTGGACTTGAATCCACCTTACCTCCTATCTGCAAGAAAGTGTAAATCAGAGCAGTGATGCTTCTTGATTTGCTGTTGCAAGCTGCAGCTTTGAAATGTTCATCGTTAGGTCATTTATTTTCAGGCACAGGGGGAGCCCAGCTCATTGCACAAGCACTGATTTTAGACTGCCTGACAGGCTTCTCTGAGCTGTTCGGGTGGGTTTTTTATTTGATGTTGAAAAACAACCTGATAGACAACTGCCCCAACCCCTGCCAAGCTCTTCTGCTTTGAAATCATTTAACAGACAACCTATACTGTTACTTAAGCATAATTTCCTCTTCGTTTTATTTTCTGGTTATTGGGATAGCCCAAATTCTTCGGATTGTTAGGTTCAGGCATAAGCAGACAAGGCTCTTTGGGTGAATCTGACATCTTTTATTAGACCAACTTTAAATAGTTGGGGGAAAATATTTTAAGCAAGCTTTTGAGTTTAAAAACCTTTTGTCAGGCTGAGGAAGAATAACAAGCCTTTCGATACAGAATAACTTGCTTACAGAAGCCCACCTTCTTCACCCCCTTCATCTGCAAACAGGAACAATGCTGAAGCCGCTGAATTACAAAATAGCAGTTCATTACCTTTCTTATAGCCTTCCACAGGTGTGGCTCCATTGAGAAACTGACTCAAACATTGGTTGGAAACAGGCCCTGTCCCCACTCTGCATGGGTTCTCTACCTCCTGCCTGTTTGTACCATTTTAACTGCCTCTTGGGTTTTCCATGGCCAAGAAGATAAAGCTGTGTGCTCATCAAAAACAAGACCATCTTGGGTGCAATTTTTTAAATAATGGGTAAAAATGGAAAGATCCTTTAAATCTTTCCAGTTCTGTAGCCTCCCAAAAGCTCTAACTGAAATACTAAAACCTCTAAGGTCAGAGGTGTGTTTTACTTCTTGGGACTTGACTCTTCACTAAACTATACTAACAGCAGCATGAAAATTGACAGACTTTAGCAATTGCACATGTATTAATGCCGTTCTGGACTCTCACCGGCTCAACTGGTTCAATTATACATTCTGCATGCCTTAATGCTACCCTTGCTTAGGATCATTGTATAGTCTGAACTAAAATGTTTTAGTGATTTGAAAAGCAAAATAAGATCTGAAGTGGACAGTGCTCCATGTTTGCATTATTGTCAGAATATGTAAGAAGGAAAATGCATTAGAAGGCGAGTGATGGAAAGCTATCTTGAATACATATTATTGTTAGGGTGACTGTATTTGGATCTTGGATTTGCAGCTGAATGAAGGCTTTAATCTGTGGCTAGCAAAAGCTGTTGACCACAAGGCAGAATGATATCTAAGCCAGCCGTTTGCTTATGCTAAGTAACCATCTTAACTGTATCAACCATTTTCAAGTGAGTCTGTGTGCTGTGAATGAGGTGAAGCTTTAGGAATGTGGAAGATGATGCAACATGGGACAGGAAAACAGACTGGAATGTGAAAAACAACACATAACTGGTAACAGAATCGGAGATGAACATATGCAAAAAGGTGAATGGTGATTGGCGAAGAAGCCTCCAGAAGCTTCCAGGTTTTAGTCAAAGTCCCCCCATTGACCGAAGAAGTAAAGTCAAGGTCTTGGACATGCGCTTATAGCAAAAAGACCTGTAAATGAATAAAATGCATAGGCAGTCCCATACTGATGAAGCAAACAGTAAACAGAGGTGGAGCTTAAGATGGGAGAAGTGGGTGGAATAGAAGGAAGGATGGAAGTGGAATACATGTTAATAACCATAAACCAAAGTGTATAAATGTGGGAAAAAACTATTGTTTAGTGCAGGTCCTGGTTTGTCGGGTTTTTTAGGACCTTTGCCCGAAGCTGTCTCCATTCTGAATAAAGCTGTTGCGAGCAATGCGTGCAAGTAGCGTTTGCTCCCTGCTTGCTCTGGCTAATAAGTAACAGGACCCATGAGTGAGAGGATCGTTGTCTCCCTAGTCATTGGGCGCTGCATGGAGTTGGGGTCTAATAATTATTTAACCTTCAATAAGAGATTGCAAAATGGCTCTTCACCATAAAGATGCTAAACTAACCATCCCTTTCCCTCTCCAAGATCCCCAAAAGGCATTCCTGATTTCTATCAGATGCAATTATACTATAAGAGGGAGACTGCTTACAGTAATGCTACAATCAGTCACATTCTGAGTTCCATAAAATATTTTCTAAACCCAACACAAAGGCAATAAGATGTAGGGTTGTAGTTTGTTGTATTTACTGGTGTGACTGTTTCCATGAGCATACACCTGTTTTTCTTACTTTATAAAGAAGTATGCCTACCCTGTCTTCTCAGTACAAAATAGATGAATGGCTTTATCATAACATACTACATTTTAATGGTACCAAGCTACTTTTATGTAGCTCTCTAAAATCCAATATGCTCATAAGTCCTGTGAATTAAAGTGTCACAGGACTTTAATAAGTACCCAAAAATGTATTGATGGCTTTGGCACCCTGTGGTCATTAAACAACTCTGAGCATGTTAAGTAACTTAGGAATTTATCTTTCTGTTTAATACAAATTGATGCAATTTTTCAGAACTTCTGATGGGAATACTGAACAGATGAACTGCTTTGTCTGCTTCATTATGCTGCTAGGCTACTTCCTGGCAAGAGGCATCAACATGTCATTTTGACAGCAAGTGACAAAGTGCAGTAGTGTGGGCTGGTTTTCTTTTTCCTTCCTGGTGAAGAAAATGAATAAAGTTCAGTTATTTTACTATCTAGAAGCTTTTGGAGTTGTGACAAGAAGATGAGCAGTACAGAGAACATTTTGAGAATATTTCAATTTTAAGAATATAATTCTTTTAGCAGAATACAATGTTTTTTCAAGTGCTAGTATGTAGCAGATAGCTGCCTCCTCAGCAAAAAAAAAATCTGCTTTGGTACTGGACACATTTAAATCTATATACATATACTCAGAAATAAAGGCCAAGTTAATCTGTTTAACAATAAATTAATGTACCTAATATTTTGACTACACATCTTATATGTTTCATGTTGATACGTATCATTTTGCTGAATTATAGCGAAATCAAATAGTCTCACAATTTTTAAATATATTTCATATAGACACTTTTTTTTGTGAAATCTTTTAAAGAAGGTAATGATTTTGAGCACAACAATACACGTGGTGCAAAATTGTGGCCTTATAGCTGGTGATATGTGCCTAGCTTCACCCGATGTAAAAAGGTAATCTTGTTCACCCTGTTTAATAAAAAGTCTTATCTCCAGGGAACTGGGAACTGCAAACTTGAAGAACTTTACCATTATCACAAATAAGCATTCATAAATCACAGATATACAGTAAGCAAAGATATAGACTTTCTACAGATACAGACTTCCTTTTGATTTTAATGGTTATTCAAGTAAGGCATACTTTATATAAACCTTAATAATTGAGGAGACAAACCTTGACCTTTGAAGATGTTTAGATCCATATCCAAACTTCATAATCCTTTCTGTTTCTTTACACTTCTAACCACAACTTTGAAAATTGTGCTGTGGGCTTTTGGGGTTTTTTAAATTCATAATGCGATTAGCTTCTAGCACTGTCTTCTAGAGCTTTGGCTGCCAAGGACAAACTGAAAAACATCCTCTTTTCACAGATGACAGTCACTCACACAGCAACGTAGTAATTAAACAGTTTGTTGCCGTAGGCCAGCTGCCCATTCTTCCTGTATACTAGAGCCTTCCAGTTTCCCTAAGCCTTGACAGCATTTGCTAAAAAGAGTAGGTTGTGGGACGTTTGTAAGGTTAGCAAGGTTGGTTTGGCTAATGATTTAGAAATTCTTTTGAATATATCTCATTGGTATTATTTGTTTATGTTGATTCTCTTTCCTTTCAAGGAGGACAGGCAGCCTATCTTTTTGCCAAGTACGGTCAGTTTTGCTGGGACAGAGAAAGAACAGAGCAATTATGTCGTTGTTCTGTGGCGCACATCACATGAAGAGACATTCTGAAAAATATACTGTAAAGTAACTTGATTTTAATACCAAGATGCATTGAGGTTTATCTTAGTTATCAAATTAAAGTTTGTGTCATAGATTTGACTGCAGCGAGAGAAGCATAATCCTATTTGGTCTATCAGAAGGGATGGGCACACTTGGGAAAGTTTTAAATTTGAATAAGGCATTTGCAAAAAGATGTGGCCATAGATGCACATAAAACACAAATCACTGACTAAACATTAAATCACAGCAAAAGGGGATAAGAGAATTAGAACTTCACCGCCTTTTTCACCAGACACACAGAGACCTCATACTCCCAAAACCAAGAAAAGGAAAAGCCAAAACTACAATACCTTAAAGGTCAGGCACTATTATTAATTATAGCCTACTGGTTGTAGCTTATCCCAAACTCCCAAAAGACCTATTGTGCTAGCTGATGCGTGATTGTAAAGTATCAAGGATGTCAAGCAATTTTGTTTTAAGCAGATTGTTCTGATTGCTTCCTTTCTTTGCCTGATTTACTACTGTATGCCCAAAGCAGGATACAAATGGCTTAATGGTCTGGCCTGCTGAAAAGCACATAAACACTCCATCAGAATTGAATGATTTTAGGACAATTTTACTTTCCTTCCGTAACAACACTGGGAAAGGATAATTCTTCAGAATACACTAAATAAGTCTATAGGTTATTTTAATTTATATGTTAATCAATTTGAAAAAAACAATAACCAAATAATTAACACACTTTATAAATTATATACACACATACACAAGCAAGATTAAATTTTCTATCTAGTATAATTTTGCTATTTACCGGGAAACTTTAAAAAGCTTTTATCAACTTCTTTCCAGGTGATAAAATGTAAAGTTTCCTTGTAGATAAGGGTAGCTATTCATCACCATGAGTAGTGTTTATTATGGCTATAGCTGCCACTGCCATGCACTGTTTTACAGTCATTAGATTACATTCCTACAGATGCCCGAGATCCCAGCAAGTTATAGTCTCTGCCTCTAAATCCTTGCAGTGTGGAGGTAGACAGCTGTGTCTATGCAGAGCCCCACTGGCAGTAATATGGCTCTGTGTAGACTTAGAATTCTGCCAGTGCATTGTTCACTGCAGGACTGGTATCTGAATGGACAGGCAACACAGAACAGCCCTGATATATGAGAGAGAGAGAGAAAATATTAACCAATGGGAAGGGAGAATTAATTTTATAGAGAAATTCTGCTGATTTCAGTAGCTCCTGGTTCTGCACTTGGTTTCTTACTGAACAGAACAATGCGTCTCCCACCTGATATTCCTGTTTAAGGGAACATCTGGGAACTGGAGGAGGAAGTGTTACACCAGCGCAGGGTAGAACAGAGGTTGTCTCAACCATCCTGCCTCTTACTCTCCTTTCTGTCTAGCAATGTATTGTTCCTCCCAATGGACAAAACCTTCAAACAGTTCTCAACCTTTTTAGACTCAAGGTACCCTCCATAACTGTTGTGAATTGAGTGGCACCCCATTTCAAATACAACAGTATTTATTACAGTACTTACCTCCTTGCAGAGGGGCCAAGCCATGTGGGCAAGGGAGCAGCCAGGCAGGGAGAATCTAAGCCTGCCCTTATCTCCTTTCCTTCTCACACCTCACTTATCTCCTCATGCTTCCTGTAGCATCTTTGAAAATCACAGCCTTAGAAGCATAGGCGACGTGCCCTGAGATTAGCCCTCACCTGCCGGGAAGTGGGGGCACCAAGATAAGCGCCAGCTGGTGCCCCGCTTGAGATTGGCACTGGCTGGAGAGTATGGATGCTGAACGAAGGACCAGTGGCGCTTCCCAGTTTTGTCACCGGCACCTCTGGGATCAGCGATCAGTCACTAGATTCCACCCACCCCTCCATCAGTGATCGGCTGCTGGTGCCCCCCCAACTCAGGAGACACCAGTTGCCCATGCTAGAATTGGTGGATAACTAATGTTGAAATCATTATGAGGCACCTAGCTACTCATTTCTGCACAGTTTTAGGTGCCTTGCTTTCAATTTGGGATTGTACTCTAGGGCCAGGCACCTGTAAATCAGGGGGTTGTGGTAACTAAGTCCTTAGAATCATAAGAAGATAGGGCTGGAAGGGAACATATGAGGTTAGTCCAGTCTCCTGCTCAAGGCAGGATGATCCCTGACTAAACCATCCCAGCCAAGTGTCTGCCTAACTTATTCTAGAATCTATATCCTTGGAAGTTTTCCAAAATTTCTACATACCTGTCCCAATGTTTGACCATCCTCATAGTCAAAATGGCCCTCCTAAACTCTAAACTAAATTTCCTCTACTGCAGTTTGATGCCATCACTCCTACAACTGTCCCCTACAGCCACAGAGAAAAGACTGTCTCTAACCTCTTTATAATCACCCTTCAGCTGATCATCAAATTCCCTCTTAATCATCTCTTCTTCAGATTAAATAAGTCTAGTTCTTTCTGCCTTTCCTCATAAATCTTGTGTCCCAGGCACAGCATCAAGCACTGTTGTTGCTCTGTACCGGACACTTTCCATTCTTTCTATGTCTTTCTTGTAGTGTGCATCGCAAAACTAGACTCAGCACTCCAGGTGAGATCTTGCCAGTACCAAAAAGTGGAAGACTCATTTCTCTTGATTTGCAAGTGACAGTTCTCTTGTCTTGGGCTCTGGTCCCTGCTCCCAAGACTGTTTTGGTATTTTACATTCAACAAGACTTGGACAAAATACAGTCATAGTCTTGTGAGTATGGGCCAAAGCTGGTTATTTGGTGGACAGCAGGATGTCAGCAACTTGACCTATCACCTGGTGGTTAGGACACTCCTGGGTTTTATTTCCTTCTGGATCAGGACCCCTCAAACCCTTCTTTTCCCCAAAGCCACAGTTCTCCACTTCCTCAACAGGTACTCTAACTGCTAGGCTATTAAATAAAGATGGGATGCTGCTTTCCTCCTCCTTCCAAGCTGTATTTTAAAAAGAAAGCAGTGAAATATTTATAGACACCTCTGGATCCCATGTGGGTGGAGAAACCAGCCTGCAACCAATTCACATACCTAAACTCTGGAGAAGAGTGGACATTCAGATGCATGCCTATGTATTTTTTATTGGCTGGCTCTGGATAGTTCCTTGCTTGGCCCTTTATGAAGTACCTCACTCTCCCTAGGCACTGCCAAGAGAGAGTGAGTCCCTAACCTACAGTTCTAGATTCCACTGCTGGAGCAAGACACCTAATTTAAGCAGTGCCGTGTAGGCATCTCAGACCACTACTGTATTTAGCCTACTGAAAAGTTTGAGAATCCCTAAAATAAAACCAGTTTCCTCAAGACTCCTTCCAACATTCCAGACATCTGATCAGATTCACCCAGTGAGGCTAAGGACAGACATCAGCTAGTTTAAGCGATCAGAAACTGGTTTAAACCTTTAACAGAACAGACATTCAGTATACATAAACCAATTTGAAAATGACTGAAACTGGTTTGAGATAAACCTGGATGAATGTAATATCAGACTTAGCTGATATGAGTTAAACCAGTTTATGCAATGTCCCAAACAGCTTCATGGTTTAAGTTAAATCAGAATCCCCCAGCATCCCAGATGCTTTGTAGCCCTGGGTGGGGCTCTGCTCTCTGCTCTAGCCCAGCAGGGCTGGCCCCTCCCCTCTGCTCCTTGGCTGCAGCAGAGACTGCAAGTACAGCAGCATCTGCTTGGCTTCCTCCTGCTCTCCCCATCCCACCACTCCCTGCTCAGCCAGGGATTCCCCACTCCCCTCTGCCTTACACAGATACCTCTCAGCATTAGCTAGCAGACCACATGCTGGCAATGGTCTGTTCTGCGGGAGACAAAAGCAGGCAGGATAGTGTCAGCTTAGGGCTTTTTGGAGCTAATCAATAGGCAGCTGGTATTGTCCTTCCATTCCTTCCTTGGAAAAAGTAGTTTAAGAAGAGCTTGAACTAATGAGAGAGACTTTGTTTTATTGATGGGCTGATAAATGCTAGCAGCTATCTGTGTAACTCCTTGCTGTGTAACTAAATGCCCTGTTATCTAGGACAGAACTGCAAATGGTAGCTTCACAATACATGCTACTGTCATGTTTTAAGGATTATATAGTCTTCTGTTTTGTTATAATTGTTTCAAATCTATCGTCCCAGGAATCTGTTTTGATCTTCCTCCTATAAATATTGTGTTGGTACTGGTGCATCTACATGCATGCATTACTGTAGAGATGACTAATTAGCACAGTAAAGCATCCCTCTCTGGTCGGGGGTGGGGGGGAGACCTCTCCCTAATCAGCATCCTGCCAGGGCCTGGCCACACCCCGCCCCCTGTAGCTTAACACTGTGGAAGGGAGAGAGGGTTGCTCTAGTGTTCCCCGGCTTCTAGCCTAAGCCACTGCAGGCATGTGCCTGCATTTTTTCAGTCCAGAAGAGATGTCTGTGAAGTTACAAACTGATTCAGCTTAGCCAGGTTACACTAACCTGCAAAGATTGAATCAATTCAGGGTCAGGCTTTTTGAATGTCTGTCCCTAGTCCTAGTGATAAATTGACTTGCTAAAGAAACATTTCCTCTTCCTCTCCTGTATCTCCATATGTGAAATCCCTCCATCTCTCCAAATGTGACTGGTGCTGAGGCCCAGCTCTGGCTATAAGCAGTTTCGCATGACGGCAAAGGTGAAGGTCTATGTACCTCACAGGCATGCACATCTATGTATTCATGCAGACGTATGATATATCTTTTTTCTTCAGGCACCTTTGCAATCCAGGAAAAACCAAGTAAATCTATTCAAGTACCCGCAAGTGTGGTGCGAACTCTTGAGAGGCCAGGTATGGTTGCTTAAGAAACCCCCAAGATTTTGGCTACATGGTTCCAATTTTTGACAAAAGGACAATTGTTTGGATAACTGCTTTTGGCACTAGTCTGAGTTGCCAAATCAGGAAACCCACTTGCAGCTGGCAGATATAACACTACTATAGTTAATACTTCTGTTATCATCCAGCTCCTGTAGTGACTCACACCCCAAATCACAAAAGGATTGTTTTATCTGTACAAATGCCAAAGCAAAGCTTATTTTTGACATGGGTCTTTTCTGCTGAATAAAATAGACTGCTTTGGAGCCCAGGCCACATATTTTAAACATGAGAAATAGGATTCCACCCATCTGTCTTCAGCTGAAAGCTGCATACTGTCATGCTTGCATTCTGTCAAAGTTCAGTAGTAATCTTGCTCCTCCTTTATTCACACATGTAGTGCCCTCTGGTTTGGTGCCTACACACACAGCCTTCAATAAGGGCTATTTTCATTTCTGAATTCACTACTGTATTTTTGAGAATTGTGGGTTTTCTCCATTATGCCAAGTGAAAATAGGTATCAAGTGCAAATCAACCAGATATCTCTCTCACTTTGGTGTAATTATTCTTATTCTTTAGTCTTGGGAGTATGTGCAAGGTTTTTGTGTGTTTGTTTGCATTTCTAGCAGGAAATCTGTTATAAACCTTGTATATATGGGGCAGAGGGAGGGGTAGAAGCCAAAAAACAAAAAAACCTCACCGTGACAGAAACACTAATTGAAGGGGGAAAATACCTTATCAGTGGATCTGCAGAAGCCACTTTGTAGTGCTGTTTCATTGCTTGATTTTTGTGTGAGTGGCTCTGATAATTTATAGAGTTACATTTTCTTTTTTTCGGTCATGGTAATATCAAAAGACAAAGGAGGACTGATGCTTTTCCAAAGATTTCTCCTTCTCATGCACCCAGCAATGAGCAGCAAAACTTTGAATTTCTGGGATCATAGAATGCAGGATGTAAGTCTGCATTATAGATCTGTCTAGTCCAAAACACCGGAGAGGATATGGTCTGTGTATCCTCGCTTAATGTAGGTCTTTTCAACCAAATTTCCTTCCCAAAAGCATTACTTACAGCCCTGTTTTTTCATCTATGCTGGCAGGTCACATGGATTTTCCTAGTCTCATTTTGAGACTCTCTCTCATTAGCCTTATTCCATTGCTCACTCTGCACCCCAGTTTTCTTCCCTCTATATTAAGAGAAGCAATTGCGTTCCATTTTTAAGTTATTTTAGTCCACAAATTGCCCTCATTTTTCCTATTAAGTTACTTCTCATTTTTTATTCCTTGGTTTTCTTGTTGTTTTAACCTTGCCAACACTTTAAATTATCTAGAGCTTTAGCATACAGGGTTTATTATATATACACAAGTGAAAGGAACCTGTTGCACACCCATCCTCTCCTTAGAGCTTTGCTCAATTTTTCCCTTGTTTTGTTTCACAGCAATTCATAATTCAGATATCAATAGTGCCAATTTGTGCAAGGGTAGCACCTCACACTGCATGTCAGTCATTGCTACATAAAAGGACTATGTTCCACTTGAGTCCTATTTCTGAGACTCAAGGGATGCATAGAAGGGTCCCTTGCAGAAGGGTGGATTTTGTCCATTGGTATGCTTGGTCCTTCTGTAACAACTCCTGTTTCACCATCTGTTCTTAACTCTACTTTTATCATATTTTCATCTCTTGGCTACAAATTCCATCAGTCATCTCCTTAAGCAAACACTTTCCCAGCTAAGGACTGTCACAGATCTGACAGGTCTACTCTTCAGATGTTCATGCTCATGCTTAGCATTCAGCATAACCAGACAGACACCCACCACATTTTGCTTGCTTGAACTTCATCCTGGCCCATTTAATTAGCTCCTCTAATTGGAACTAGCAGTGATTTAGCTTCCATTACTGATTTTTCATTATTTCATCAGGGCAGGCTGTCCCTACAGACTACTTTACTGTCATCTCATGTGTATACTCCTTCATTATCTTATTCCTTGCAGCTGGCAGCAAAATTATTTTGCATAACTTTTCTTTTCACACTTAAAGCATATATAGCTAATAAAATGTGTGGAACTAACAGCAGGTTAGCATCTATAATGTTACTTGAGGCAATTTAGCCTCCATAAGAGAAACTAGCTGTCTGACATTTCTTCGTCACTTCTCTGTTGCACTTCTCACCATTCCTTACACAAGTACCCTGAAGGACAGGTGGATGTGTTAACAAGGTATGCATACCTACAACAGAATCTGGGGAACAGACTGGAAATAAAAAGGCATTAAGGAAACCCACAGCTGCAGCAAAAGGACAACAACACATTGTCCTCAAAATCTTTTCTATCTGCCAGGAAATCCTTGCCCTTTCACTGCACCTTCCCAAGGCACACACTACGGCTATATTGTTTTACCTTCTCTAGGACAGCTGCAAATGGTAGCTTCACAATACATGCTACTGTCATGGTTTAAGGAGTATTTAGTCTTCTGTTTTGTTATAATTGTTTCAAATCTATTGTTCCAGGAATCTGTTTTGATCTTCCTCCTATAAATATTGTGTTGGTATTGTGCATCTACATGCATGCATTACTGTAGAGATGACTAATTAGCACAGTAAAGCATCACAGTCTACACACCCTATTAGGGCACAGTAAAATCATTAACTCCACTGTAGGATAGAACTGTCCCGGACAAGTACTACCCTATGGCAGAGTTATTTAGTGTGCTGAAACGCATGTGCAGACAGTGATGGGCTAGCTGGTGTGCACGGGTCCTATCCGTGCTGGCTAGCCCCACACTAGCACCCTTGTGCCCCAGCCAGCCCCTCCACAGCACACTGAACTGAGGCAGAGCAGCTCTGGGTTGGCAGGCTGACCCCCCAAGTCCTCTGCAAGCTGGGGCTGCTCCACCCTGGCTCACTGTGCAGCAATCCTGGGTGCATGTGTAAGTGCTGCACCCAGGAGCAATAAACTCTGGTACAAACCACACCAGACTTTATTGCTATGTGCTGATTACACATGTAGATGCACCCTATCACCATTACATCCTTTGCAAATGCAAGGATAATACATTTTTCTGACTTTCCAATTCCCTTTTTTCATTTCAAATATAAAGAGCAAATACAGCTTAAGTTGAACACAATCCAGTTGACTGAAACATTCCTAGAAATTTGTACTATTGTTTTAGTAAAGGTTTTGATGTTGGAAGTTGAATGACAGGCCAACAAAACTTTTAATGCTGAGTCCACAGTCTGTTGAAATCAGTTCAAGGCTTTCTGTTGAAGTCAATGAGCTTTTAAATCAGTACTTACTAGAAAAATAACTTAATGCAAAGTAATTCAAAATGTTGCCTCTCAAGCAAGACAAAAAACCCCACAAAACTTAAACAAGCTGTAAGTTGATAGTGGAATTACAACTCAGTCAGCTTAAATTTCTTACCTATCATAACAAATCTAGGCAATTTTGCAACTGAAAGTCTGTGTTAGCAAAGGAAAGGATTCACACTGGAAGAAGAAAATGAACCACATAGTATGTTGGTTTCTAAACTAATTGTAACTGTGCAGGAAAAAAAATCTGGGCATCATTGTAGACAACTCAGTGAAAGCATCTGCTCAGCACATGACAATGAAAAAAGAAAGCAGTGTTCGGCTACTTAGGGAATAAGTGGGAATACTGAAAGTATTATGCCATTGTATAAGTCTATGGTAAATCCTCCCCTGAAACGCAACAGTTTTTTCAAAATGTTGAACATTCAATTCAATTCAAATTTTTAAAACAATATAGTACAAACAGAAAGCTTCAAAGACAGGCAATAAAGAATGGTGTGTGCATATGAGGAGAGATTGATATGATTAGGAATGTCTTGATCAGAGAAGAAAAAGAGTGGGGGAGAATTGACAGGGTTGTTGGTTGTTGCCGTGTTGGTCTAAGGACATAAGCAGGCAAGGTTTTTTTTGGCAGATGTGATATCTTTTATTAGACTAACTGAAGAGATGGAAAAAAGTTCTTTGCAAGCTTTTGGGCACAAACACCCTTCCTCAGGAATAGGGAAGATTGATGGGGATTCATGAACAATTGGTATAGAGAAAATAAAACAGGTAGTGCTTATAATATAAGAAGGGAACACTCAGCAAAGGTGGGAAGATATCAAATTTAGAACAGGTGGAAGAAAATGGTTTCATACAACACATAACTAAGCTATGAAACTTATTATCACAAGGTAGTATTTAGAATGGGTACTTGGCAAGACCTTAATCTAGTGGTTATCAACCTCAAATATTTAGACTCAGAGCACCCTTTGTCAGATGCAAGGCACCCCTTCATAACTCCTGCAAATTGAGAGACACCCTATTTAAAAACTAGAGTTTTTATTACAGTACTTACATCACTGGAGAGGGGCCAGGATGTGCAGGCTAAGGAGCCTCCAGGCAGGGAGAGGCTGAGCCTGCCCTTGCTTGCTTTTTCTCCTCACACCTGGAGATTGATGCTACCCTCATCTGTTTATCTCCTCTGAGCCCCTGGTTGAGAATCACTGTCTTAATCAAATAAACTCACTGTTTACAGGGTGAATTATGATGATATTATGAGGCTTCAATGGGCATCAACCCATTTGACTACTGAAACCTGGAAAACTATTCTGGTGATATTGAAGAAAAAAAAGGATAGAATTCAGATTAGTCTCATGGTTGTGCCTGGAGTAAAACAGTAAAACTTACCAAAAATACAAAAAAAACCTCCCTGGACGCAAATAGAAAAAAAATATCAGTTGCATTTGCAGTTGCCTTTTAAATAAAACTCAGCTTTGAGAATTTCCAGGTCTCCAAAATCATGACTAGAAGTATTCATGAAGGTAGGGGAGGGAAGAAAGTCAAA
The DNA here is from genome assembly GCF_052110815.1 of Crocodylus siamensis. Taxonomy (NCBI): domain Eukaryota; kingdom Metazoa; phylum Chordata; order Crocodylia; family Crocodylidae; genus Crocodylus; species Crocodylus siamensis. The sequence goes on along the minus strand of NC_143395.1, from coordinate 85,691,059 downwards.
TGGAAGAAGAGAGTGTGACAAATGAGGAATAGTTTTCACTTATTCAAGTTACTTGTCCCTATTTCTGCTAAAGTTCCATTGGCTGAGAGGATTATATGAACCAGCTTTAAGCTATAGCAGAATAACTGAAGTTGTATACTTCTAAGAAAAGCAATATTTTAAAATGTATAATCTGGAGCTTTATTTAGAATCTCCTGTTTGGACACCCTGGTCTGAGGAACAGCCATAGGGCATTGTCCTGTTTCTCCCTCCCCTCCTGGTGAGGAAGGGAGCAGTAAGGCAATGCTCCCTGCACTTCCCTAGCCCAGGAGGAGCGAAACAGCTAGCTGCTGCTCCCACACCCTCCCCAGACAAACATCATCACAGTCTGTGGAGTGTGCAGAAGTAGGGCAAAGGGGGTGGCAACAGGCTGGATTGCTCCCTTTCCTAGAAAGATTTCCTAGAAAGATTTCTAGTAGTGGAAGTCTCCCAAAAAATCCACCACTAGAAATGAATGCAGGTTCATACTTTCAATCTGTTCCAAAATGTATGAAATGCTTTACTGTAAAATAGAAATAAAATGTATTATTTTCTGTAAAGTGTCTTCAGATCTTGAAATCTGTGCATATGCTAAGTATTATTATTGTTGTTGTTATATGTACTACTTGTTTGCATATATGGGTCTGTCAAGGATTCTGTCTTGTTCAGAAATCTTACCACGCCAAGTTTTGTTACAGGCAGCATCTTTAAACCTCAGCAAAACTTTTGCTCTACTTGAACTTATTATTTGTTGGCCCAAATATGGGACTTCAGATCCGGCTCCTCCTTTGCTTCAATGATGTTTCCTTAATGAATGCTTCTTCCTCTGACCCTCCAGTTTATTCCCATCACAGTGGGCACATCTACACATTCATTAATGTGCTTTTAATAAAGTGCATTAAATTTAGTACCTCTGTTGTGAGGTACTAGAAAAAGGCGCATTAGTCCATTTTAAAGTGCATTCGTGAAAGCTCATATTTTTGTGATGATTTATTATGCATTAAAATAGGCTAAAAAGCAGGTGTGTGGATGCATCCAGTGTTACTAAAAACGTATTTAAGATCAATGCAGCTATTATTGTTCCACATCATTAATCCAGTCCACTCTGAAGGACTCTTGTCAATACCTTTGTGTAGCAATTGAAAGCTACACTCCATCTGTGACCATTTACCAAACAGTATGAGTGTGATAGCAGTGCTACAGGACTGAAAGGATTCCTTACCCATTCTCCCTTTATCTTCCAAGATGGCAGAATTACTTTTTCAACTGTCTAAATTCAGATTTGGCAGGGCATTTTCTCCCCCTTTATGACTTGTCTCTTATGTGAAAAATGGTTTAGGATTACCTTCCAACAACCTGGTGTAATGACTTGCGTACCTCATAGGTGGCTGGTGTTTCTCTTCCGCACCCCTCTGCTCCCACCTTCTTGCCTGGTTTGATTTCTGGGGATTAAGTTCTTGACCCATTAAAGGAACTGGGAATTCTTCTACTGATTTTCCCCTCATCTATTTTCAGCCTCTTATTCCAGTGGGAGATCAGTCCTGAAAACAAACTGCTCCGGCAGAATACAATGAAATAAATAATGGCAATGAAAAACAGATTTCTCCTGACTTAGATCATTCAGTTTATACCATCCTATTTTTAGTTAATTCTTACTCACTTATCTCACTATTATAATGAATCTCATGGGAATGTCTCTAAAGAAATAAGCCAAGTACCTTCTTTTCTATCAGGTACTTTGCCAACAAAAATATTTTGATTAATAGTTATTGTCAGTTTTGTTATTAATGGATTTTTTATAGATATGACCAATACTATTTAATATTTTAAAACTGGTGAATTTTTAGCTATTGCAACCTATTCCTTTCCCAATCAAAACTAAGCTTCCCTGTGCAATATGCTCTAGGTAAAAGAAAAAGTACCCTTTATAATTCTAGTCAAAATTTCAACATACTGTAATGGGAGTTATCTTGAATTTTACTTACAAAAGAAAATGATGTCTCAAAAGGTTATGGTACCTCCATCCCATGAAAGAACACTCTCCAAACTCAATGCACTTACTTTTAGAGACTGTAAATGATTTCCTCTGGGTCTGTCTTTCACGTAGTCTGTAGTTGAGTGTAGTGAAACAAAGGGACACACTGATTTTCAAGCCAAGTCAGAGTTGATTAAAATTCTAAAAGATACATTTCATTTTCTTTTGAAAAATTCTGTAATGATAAAAATTCTCACCAGAGTCCTTATGTTATTCATTAACTGATAATTTCTGAATTTGTACATAAGTTGAATTATATATTTTCATCCTATAACTCTTCTGGAAAGCCCAACTCCAAAGGCTTCACTGAAGCTACAGTTTACTCTACCTATGGACCTGCTCCAAAATTTTTTTGTGAAGAACTAGAACAAGATTTTAGAGAGAGTCAGAATAGTAGACCTTGTTGTAAGAGGTTTCTCTTTGTGAAAACCTTCCTATCATAATCAGAATGGTAGGGCAGGAGGGTGGAAGAGGAAGAGAGAGAGGTGATGGGTACATGTCCCAAAAGTGGTTTCCTGTAACTAGAGAAAAGAGAACGGATTTCATAACATCTACTATGGAATTCACTTTACTGGAATAGTTTATGTGGTAAATGTTTGTATACTGTAGGGATCCATGCAACAGAAAACCCAAAGATAAATCAGAAAAAGGCCTATCCTATGTTAGGTAAGCTAATCTGTAATTGCTAGTAAATTCCAATACAGTGATATTTAAGTAACTAGGAACTGATTACAAAATATAATTACTATTGCTTGGGATATTTTTTTGTAAAAACTTTTATATGGAAGGATCTTGAGTTAGCCAGTAGAAACCATTCAAGGAAAAGGTCAGTTATTTCTCTTAATTCCCAGTCTGTCAAAGAGATGATTCTCAGTGCTGGGTCTCCTGCATATCATGCGTTTTTCAGCTAGAGCTTACTCACTACTTATATAATTTAACATTACACTCTTTCTGTGGATATTGATAGAATTCAGACATCGGCTCAAACTTTCCTTTCGGTCCCAATCAGAAAGTGTCCTGTAACTAAAAATAGAAATACAGCCCTGATCATATGGTGTTTCATTCATCTCAAATGTTTTTTGTTGGAAAACAATGAAGGAATCTTAGATGCTAATTTGCTTCAAAAAGAAGTTCTGTAGCAGCTGGAGCTTTGTAATGCAAACCTCTTTGCTTTTCATTGGAACTAAGCCTGGAATTGGCAGTGGCTTTGGAGTTCCTTTGCATTTCTGGTAAGTAAACGATCTGTTGAGACATTATCCTTTGCTTTTGGAGCATACTTTTTTAAAACTCACTCTTAGATTGATTGCATTTGTGAATACTTTAAGAAATTCACAATTAATGTCCTTTAGTAATCCTCCCCTTAGAGTCTAAGTGCAGTTATCAAAATGGCTGAACGGTTTATATCCCTAAACTCAAATGTTATCTGAATCCATCTATTTCACCATGTTGATATATCCTATACCTGTATATTTCTATACCTGAATATTTCCTATACCTGCCAGAGGAACAGGTTTTTCATCACAAATCTAGGGTAAATCTCTCTTGCACTCATCCAACACCTGCCTCCATAAGGCTTGTTCTGCAAAAAGACAATTCGGCACCAACTAGCAGAAAGCTAAAGATGCATTTGTTTCCTCAGTATTTTCCATTGGCAAGCTTTTGCAGCTTTCCATTCAGCTTTTGTGAATTGGACTCTGTCTCTCCCCGTACATTGAAGAGAAAGCCTAAGTGCCTAACAGAGCTGTGCCTAACAGAGCTGTGGATTCCATTACGAGGCAAGGTATCTACAAGTTAGATGCTACAAGGATCAGTATTGTGATACCCAAATCATTTGGGAACTTCTCTCCTTATAATTATTCTAGTGCTAATTCAAAGTGCTTAGGATGAATTAGTATGAAAACTCTTGTACAAGAGAAACACCTACAAGAAACTAGAAGAAATTCTTTGCTTTAGTTTTATGACAGATTCTATTTGGAGAAGTAATGGCAGCTATATTGAACAATTATTATAAAGAATAATTGCTTCCTTATGATTAAACAGCCTATTTATAAATAATTCTACCTGTTTATAAGCCCCACATGCCCCATATTTTCAGAATTCATTCCTTGCTTTTATTTTATTTTAGTACCAGTACTAGTTCAAGGAAACAAGATTTTTTGCTTTAAGAGTTCATCTGCCTTTACTTGTCATAATTCTGAAGTTAATAATCCTCTGTTTGTGACATCACACTCTTTCACAGCAACCCATTATGTCAAGAGAGGGGTATGATAGTTTCAAGCAAGTGGAATAAGAGGAGTAAATGAGAATAAGGAACAGATGCAAATGAGATGTTAAAGACAAAGAATCATATTGTATGCTCCTACAGAAAAACACATGAGAGAATGACAGGAAGCCCCAGAAAACTTGATAGGTTTGTCTCTACTCTAGGGAAGCTATCAAAAATTTCTCATTATTGTTAACATCAGCAAACTGGGTAGGAACAGAGAAATAGCTGCACTAGTAAAAGCATTAGGCTGAAAGATGTTAGTTAATTTATGGTTAAAATATGTTTGTTAACTTACGTAATGTGAAACACAGTTTAGTAATTAGCATGGGCAGGGACAATTCATGGTGACCTAAGTTTGCTCCTCATAACCTAAGGCTGGGCACACTTCAAAACAAGGACTACTTGTGTTCGCCCTAAGGACAAAACTGTGTTTAATGTTATGTTAAGATGTGTTAGATATACGTAAGTGGAATGTATTTTCAAAGGTATATGCTCCTGTAGTCTCAGCAAGTTTATTGGTATTAGTGATGGTGGAAAAATTTGACAGGGTGTAATCAGTGTGGAATTTTAAAAAGGGATGTGGCCATTTGTATATTACCAAGGATCAATGACACTACAGTTGCACCAGTTTAACAATGGGAGGGATATTTTTCAGAAAATACTCCAATTGTAAGTGAGGCTTATGAGGCACCCCCTCTAACAGAGTTTCCTCTGCATGTTTTCTTCAGAAGAGCAGCCAGTGCTCAGAAGGTAAGATAGAAAAGATCATTTCAGGTTATCTCCTGTCTGCTAAAATGAGAAGTGAAGACTACAAAGTTTTGCCCTGAAAAAGTAACCTATTTCTTTACCCAAGGAAAAGGGACTATTATTTTTTCCAACCAGAAACTTTTGCTGAAAGTCATAGGTGAAAGCTGAGTAGACAAAACAAAGGCATTGCCAATGCCCCGTCACTACAACATCTGGAATTCTCATATATTTGGATAACACAAATTTAGCAAGTAATATTAACAATCATGCTTCAGGATATAAACTAAGGTTTAACCTTAGTTCAAGATGAGACCAAATGTAGGGGACAACTTTTCCATATCTTCCTACACTGAGTTTCTTACTATTTCCCCTGAAGGATCTTGTTTTGACCACTATGGGCACATCTACATGAGACATTTACTGTGGAGCTGACTAATTACCTCCACTGTAAAATATCACAGTCTACATGCAGCCCTGTCAGGTCGAAATATAATAAATTGCACCACAGGGTAGTGTAGCTAAACACAAGTACTGTGGTGGCATTGTTTTGTGGGCCAGAGCACACAGATGTACACAGTAACAGGACTGACTGGGGCATGAGGAACTTCAGTATGCCTCCACTGGCTACTCTGTAGCCCTGTAAAAGCAGCTCTGGGGCTCCATGTATTGCAGAAGGACTGACTGGGGCACAAGTATGCTTCAGTACAGGGGCGTATCTGTCTCATTAAAAAATTAGGAGACTGTGGTGGCGATGCTTATACAGTCAGATGGGTCACAAATTGACTGGAGGGCCACACCCAGAGAGTGGTAGTGGATGACTCATTTTTGACTCGGAGGGATGTGGGCAGTGGGGTTCCCCAGGGCTCAGTCCTTGGGCCTGCACTGTTCAACATCTTCATCAGCGAGTTGGACAAGGGGGTGAAAAGCACCCTGTTCAAATTTGCAGATGACACTAAGATGTGGGGAGAAGTGGGCACGCTAGAAGAGAGGGACAGGCTACAACTAGATCTGGACAGGTTACAGAAGTGGGCAGATGAGAATAGGGTGGGTTTCAATACTGATAAGTGCCAGGTATTGCACTTGGGGAGGAAGAACCAGCAGCATATATATAGGCTGGGGAACTCCCTTCTCATCAGCACAGAGGCAGAAAAGGATCTTGGAGTCGCTATTGATTCTAAGATGAACGTGGGCTGCCAATGTGAGGACGTGGTCAGGAAGGCTAACTGCACCTTGTCATGCATCCACAGATGCATCTCAAGCAGGTCCAACAAGGTGATACTCCCCCTCTATGTGACACTGGTCAGGCTGCACCTGGAGTACTGCGTCCAGTTCTGGGCGCCGCACTTCAGGAGAGATGTGGACAACATGGAGAGGATCCAGAGGAGGGCCACTTGCATGATCAGGGGGCAGCAGGGCAGGCCCTACGAGGAGGGGCTACAGGACCTGAACCTGTTCAGCCTCCAGAAGAGAAGGCTGAGAGGGGATCTGGTGGCCATCTATAAACTTGCCAAAGGGGAGCAGCAGGCAACGAGAGAGTCCCTGTTCCCCCGAGCACTACTGGGAGTAACAAGGAATAACGGCCACAAGTTGATTGAGGATAGGTTCGGGCTAGACATCAGGAGGCGATACTTCACAGTCAGGGTGGTTAGGATCTGGAACCAACTTCCAAGGGAAGTGGTGCTCGCCCCTACCCTGGAGGTCTTTCAAAAGGAGGCTAGATAATCATGTAGCCGGGGTCGTTTGACCTCAGCATTTCTTCCTGCCCATGGCAGGGGGTTGGACTTGATGATCTGCTCGAGTCCCTTCTGACCCTACCATCTATGAAACTATAAAATTCTTTATAGTTTATGTAATTGATTCCTTCCCCCCACCCCTGGACCCCCAGTTATTCTGTTAGTACTGAGAAAAGATGCTTATGTAAATACTATTCTAAGATACTTCATCAGAGGCATGTGTGACATTCTTCATCAGAGGCATGTGTGATATTGAGTAACACAATGAGAACAATGGACTGGAAAGTGGCAACTCAGTATCTTTTTTTAAAAACCCTATTATAGTGATACTTGCAAATTTTAAAATTTGATTTTTCTTTGTTTACACCCTCATGTCAGTGTCCACAGTACAAGGAAATGATTCCCTAAATACAAATGAAACTATGACTAACTCAATCATTTATTTGCTGACTGTTTTATTCATTACATTTATGAAGCCTAGTGCCATTCTGGAATGGAATGTGTTAGGATGCAAGACAGAGTAAAGAGGCCAGAGTGTAGGAGAAAAACTCTCAGATGTGAGATGTCTGGAAAATCACAGAAAGGTATTTAGGAAATAAAATGGCAGCCATTGTTACACAGCCTCAGGGACTAGCTATTCAGCATATCTTTTGTTTTCCACACTCAACTCAGTGAAAATACAAGTAATTTGTCAAAGTTTCTACATAAATATGAACATAAGACTGGTTGCTTGTCTAAACATGGCTTTATACAAATTCACTGCAGAATGTGGCAAAATAAGAAATAAGTTATGAGGGAAATTTTCTGTCAAATTATTTTCAAGTAGGAATAACAGTAACAACTCAGATAAGTCTCCTATGAGAGGCCCCTGTGCAAATGAAGGCACATTTACACCCAGAATGAAGAACATAAAATACTTTCCAAGGGAAATAGTTTTATTATTAATGTTTCTTTAAGATGTATTTTTTTCCCAAAGCAGAAGTTAATTGTAAAGAAGGAAAAGATGCTCATCAGTTAGCTGTGGATCAGCTCTGTTTACATTTGTTTGTCATACAAAACTTCAGTTGAATGCAAAACATGTAGAGATGTTTGATAGATCAGGCTATTCCATTCCAGAATTAGCATAGTTCCTCTCCTCAGATGAACTAAGTTAGACCAGAATGGCCATTTTTTGCCAGATCTAACCTCCCCAAATATGTGTACAGATGAGCACCAAAGGTTAGTTAGGTTGATCTAAGTATAACATCTGCATGTAGTCTAGATGCTACCCTGTCCTCCCTTATGCCTATGAAATTCTTAGTTATGTTTGGATTCTTTAGACGGGATACCTCTATTTCTGTTTAAGTCACTCTAAAGCTTTCATTGTAATAATTTATAATGAAGCATATCAAAGATATTTTCCATGGCTACCATGATAGAATATAGGCCTATTGTAGACTTTGTGTTTTCTTTTTCTTGTAAGTAATATACATCCATTGTCATTAAATTCTACACTATTTGAAGGAATTGAGGAACTGGGTAATGCAGATTCTTAAATGCTTCTAGATTGTCTCATCGTTTTCAGCTGCTATACAGTAGTCCCCCGATTTATGCCAGTATTGCCTTCTGAGGTAATTTTGTGTAATTCAAATTAACTTAAATTGGGACGACTTTCCCCATTGGAAATAGTAGAATAGTGAGGGGTTGCATACCCTAGACATACCATAGTCATAGCTTTTTTTCCCCTTTTCTCAGTGGACTTGCCTTCAGGAGGCGCATCTAGCATCTCAATTATGTATCTTAAGATGCTGCTACCACAATGGTGGCACAATGGCGGCCCAGCTCTGCTTGATTCCACCTGCAAATCTTGTGAGGCATTCACATATATGCGCAAATCTTGTGAGTGTTCACATATGTACATGAATGGCGTGCATCTCAAGGGGCATTTTCCAGTCCAGACCCTAATAAAAAATTGCATAAACATGAGACACGCATAAGTCAGAATTGCATAAATCAGGGGTCTACTGTAAAGGAATCTTTTAACATGTTTGTACAAGATGAAACATTTAGTTTAATCATTCATGTATTTCTCACCAGTTGTGGGACCACTACTAAAACTTCAAAAGGAGTACTGTAACCATCTGGTCACTAGGGGTGTGTGAAGCGGGCAGTATTCAATTTGGATTCATAGATTTCATAGACTTCATAGACATTAGGGCTGGAAGGGACCTCGGGACATCATCGAGTCCAGCCCCCTGCCCAAAGGGCAGGAAGTCAGCTGGGGTCATAGGATCCCAGCAAGATAAGCATCCAATTTACTCTTGAAGGTGTTCAATGTAGGTGCTTGAACCACCTCCGCTGGCAGACTGTTCCAGACCTTGGGGGCTCGGACAGTAAAGAAATTCTTCTTTATGTCCAGCCTGAAACGATCTTGCAGGAGTTTGTGACCGTTCGACCCCGTCATCCCTTGGGGCGCTCTGGTGAACAGACGTTCCCCCAGATCCTGGTGGTCACCCCTGATAAACTTATAGGTGGCCATCAGATCACCCCTGAGCCTGCGCTTTTCCAGGCTAAAGAGTCCCATGACTCTCAGCCTGTCATCGTAAGATCTGTTTTCCTGACCTCTGATCATGTGCGTGGTTCTCCTCTGGACTCTCTCAAGCTTCTCCACATCCTTTTTGAATTGTGGAGCCCAAAACTGGATGCAGTACTCCAGCTGCGGCCTCACCAAGGCCGAGTACAAGGGGAGAATGACATCCCGGGATTTGCTCGAGAAGCATCTATGGATGCACGCCAGCATTTTGGTCGCTTTACTAGCCGCAGCATCGCATTGCAGACTCATGTTCATCTTGTGGTCAATGATGACCCCCAAGTCTCTTTCTTCTGTAATGCTAACCAACGTAGCACTGCCGAGCCTATAAGGGTGCTGCAGGTTTTTCCTCCCAAGGTGGAGAACCTTGCATTTATCGGTGTTAAACACCATGAGCTTCTCGTCTGCCCATTTGCTGAGCTTGTCCAGGTCAGCCTGGATCACCCACCTATCTTCTGGCGTGGATGCTTTGCCCCAAAGTTTGGTGTCATCGGCGAACTTGGCCAGTCCACTCCTGACTCCAATGTCCACATCGTTAATGAAGATGTTGAACAGTATGGGTCCCAGGACAGAGCCTTGAGGGACCCCACTGGTCACAGGGCACCATGATGAGTGACTGCCATCAATCACAACCCTCTGGGTCCGACCACGAAGCCAATTTCCCAGCCAGCGGATCGTGGTGGAGCCAAGGCCACAACTGGGCAGTTTGGCCAAGAGGTGATCATGAGAGATTAAAGGGTCCTCTGATTTGATTCAGATATTTGGCCCTTGAATTGGACCGAATCTCTGCCGAATTGAATCAGGGACCAAAGCTTTGCACAGCCCTACTGGTCACTATGGAAGCTTTCTCTGGAATAGTCTTTTTATTTAGTATAAAGAAATAGGTTGAATGACTGAATTTTAAATAATGTGAAGCTCTCATATGTACAGAAAATTGTGTAAATGAATTATCTACCTATATAAATTAGTTGTATTAATTTAAGCCCCCACACATATAATATGATTATTGCTGCCAAGGAAAGTGTTGGTATTTATCCCTTTCTGAAAATGATGAGACCCTTTTAATGATGTGCCTCAAGTTGGGAAGCACCGAAAATCATTGTTTACTTTTTAAATTCCTGAACATTACCTTTGTCTTTGCATAGGCCTTGTCTAGGCCTTTTTCCTACCTTCTGCAACCTTAGCCTTTCAGGAATGGTCTGAATCATATTATGCAAATAAAGGGTTGTCTTTTAGACTTGTAAAAAATGACACCTATACAAAGATGGCAGCTGATGCCATTTAATAATGATAATTACTGAACTTCATAAACACCCATCAATAATTGGGAATTATTTTTTATGTGACAGTGGCCACTTTTAAAGTCACTTATTTGAAGCTGACAACTAACGAAATGTCTATTATTCTGTAATAATTCACCTCACTGCATGAGAATGTAATAAAAAGGTTCCTATCCACTGCTGCCTGTAGCTGTCATGGCACATTGTGCATTTATCACAGAGCTCCAGATAATATTAGTATTTAATGACTATGCAACGATAAGTCTAAAACTGGATGAATAGAATGTCTTCCATCGAGTTCTAGTTAAGGTGACATCAACATTCATTTGTGTCATAGCCACTTGCTGGTATTCAGACATACTCCAGAAATGCTGAAAGGGATACTCTATCAAATCGCAACTGAATGAATGACCATAAAAATGATTCTGTTGTCTTACTGTCTTCAGATTGCTTTATAAAGGCATCTGTATTCCAGAAAGGCAAAGAATATAATTAATCATTGACACAACTGAATAGGCACATTGTCTAAGTGATCCATTAGGAAGCAGTTTTAAGAATATTTATTTGATTATATACATTTTTATAATTCATTAGCAACATAATAAAGTGAAGACACTCAAATGGATACACTCCTCTTCTTGCACCTTGGAATTAACAAGAACAATACCCCTGCTGTCTGCAGCCCTGGTCACAAATCTGGGCATGTCTTCAGTAAATGGTACAGCACCAATGGTGGATGCAGTTAAATTTGTATTTGCAGGGAACTTTGTATTTATGGGAGACTGTTATACTAATAACCACAGTCAGACCAGGAATTTGAGGCATTAAACAAACACTGACTTTAGCATCTGTGACAACAGTCTAAGCAAGTAGATCAGGAGATGAAAGTTTGTGAATATTTAACTACTGTATACCTGTTCTGCTATAGAGGGCCCTCCAGTCCAGAGCACTAAGCAGGGGGTGAGATTTTTTAATTGTTTCCCAGGCTCTACTGATATGCTGTGCTGCAGCTGTAAGGCACATTTGTACTACAGAGGTGTTTGGTCTTCACTTCCATCCATCTGGCAATGTTTAAAGCAGGGGTGGGCAATTATTTTGGCTGGAGGGCCACTTAATGAGTTTTGGTGAGGCATCAAGGGCTGCAAGGTAGCCCTGTCCCTTGATATATGCCCCCCCTAGTTGCCATCTTGTGACCAGGAGTCCTGCCCCCTAACACTTGCCACTGGAAGTTTCTCCCCCGGCCCAGGAAGTACTCCTTTTGGGAAGGGTGGCAGGGGGCGGTGTTGCTCGTATATTGTGTAGAGAAGTGTGTGGGGGGGGTGATGGGGTAGGTATAGTGTGTGGGGATAATGTGTGGGGGTGTAAGGGGGTGTGGATGTATGTGTGGGTGTGGGGTGTATGTGGGTGTGGTTGAGGGGTGGGGTACGTGGCACTGTTGGGGAGGTGTGTGGGCATGGATGTGGGGTGGGGTAGGGTGGGGAGAGGGGGATTGGAGCTGCCAGTCTGGCTCACAGCACACTGCAAAGGGCAGGGAAGCAGCTACCACCAGTGGGCAGCAACAGAAGCCCCTGCAAAAGGAGAGTGGGGGGACAGGAAGCTGAGCCTGACATCACCAGCTCTCTTGGTTTCTGACCCACACCTGCCCAGGGCTGCAGCTGGGCCAGTGCTGGCTTCTGCTGCTATTGCTGCTGCTTCTGTTATGTGCCTGCCTGACAGGGCTGCACCAAAAGCGCACTGGATTCTGCTGCTGCTCCCCCACCTCCTGCCTGTCCTGTGCCTCCCCCATGGGGCTTTGTGAGCAGCACCCAAGCTCCTTCATGCCCCCCACCTCCATCCATGCACTCCCCTGCCCAGCACAAACCGGACCAAAGTGAGCTGCAGGCAGAGCCCACGCCACTCCCCTCAATGCTGCAGCTTCGTTTCCCTATCTGCTGCCCAGAGCACTGCAATAGGGAAAAGAAGAGGAGCTGCCAGAGGCTGGGGGAGCCCAGCAGTTTCCTGGGCAGGAGCAACCCTACTCAGAAGCTATCTGCTGGTGGGGCTGACACCCTCCAGTGGGGGAGGCTGGGAACATAGTATGTGCTGCCCTAGGCTGGACTTCACCCCATGCTGAATGCAGCATGGGCAGCCACCTGCACGGCCAGATACAATTAATTGGTGGGTACCTGCCTGTGGGCTGGATCCAATTAGCTGGTGGGCTGGATATGGCCCGCAGGCCCTATTTTGCCCACCACTGGTTTAGAGAAAGTATCTTTCTCCACACTTAAGCTTAGTAGAGAGATTTCATAAAATACTCCAAGAGTTTTTCTTGGTGAGATTACTGGATTCAACTCCCAAAGGGATGCCTTTAGAAAATTATATAAAAAAGTAATTAAGTAGCTCTGCTTACTTTCTATGAGGATATACAATCAAGCTGTCCATTAGAGAAGCCTAATCAGGAATTTTTCTCTGGTAGCAGTCAGGAGAGTTGCATATTGTACTGCTGACTAAAAATGAAGGTGCACATTGATATAAACTGAAATGCATGTTTGTTGGCACATAGTCACAGCCTGGCAGAGAAGAGGCAAAGCTGCTGAAATTTGAGTAAAAGTGACTCCTAGGTATATTAGCTGCATATTATTGTAATGTGACTTGTTATATGTTTTCTTCCTGTTCATAGATATCAGTCAAACAAAAAAATATAGCTTACTACATGGGCAGAGTCCTGAATCTTCTCTCTTGAGTTATACACAATGACATAATTTTTTTTTCTTTTCTGTAGGAAAAGTCAGCCTTTGATATAAGAATGTGTAGAGACTTTTTAAAATTTGGATTCAAATTTTCTAATAGCCTTTTCATGTCCCTCTCTTGAGACTGCTTAAAAAACTGAAGGATAGAATTCATAGAGGAAAAAATAGATAGCTTTATATAGAGAGAATTTATCAATGTCACTATAATACTCTCCCCTGCTTTTTTTTAATCTATTTTATTGACTGAGCACTGTGCAAAGAAGAAAAAGGAATATGCAGTGGAGATTTACTAAGCATTCAAGATATTCTAAGGAAATATAAAATAACTTCTCCCAAATAAATACAGGTATTGATAACTTCTGCCACCTACAGTATGCAGTGATGGAAGAAAGCCCATTATTTTGTATCTGAGATAGTAGAAACAGGAGTGATTTAGTTTGTGCTAAACCAAGGAAAACAGAATTGGAAAGAACCAATTAGTGGATATAAGGAAGTAGATGACACTATCTTCTAAATAGTGAAATCAATCACTGAGTTTTTGTCCCTATAATTGAAGGAAAGCATTAACACTTCTACAGGGGAAGAAAGTAGGATATTGGTATCTATTAAATGAGCAATTCTTAGCCCCCTACTGAAAGACTAAAAATAATTACAGCTCTCTAATTTGCAGAAAAGGCTGTTGAGAAATACATAAGAAGATAGCTTTGACATTTTATGGCATGATCAGATTTCCTTGACCCCTGCAAGGAGTCTGAGTAGTAGATATGGACATTTTAAAGTTTTTGCTCTTACACTTTGCCTATCATTGTGGTAAATGAACACTGTCTTGTGAATTGATGCTATCCTCACTGTAGGAGACAATTTCATATGTCCATGCGGATTCTGTTAAATCTACCTTTGGTACCAGCAAAATCTAACATACTCTTGATTGGCTTTTTTCTCCCAGGGGCTATTCTTGCAGATGGAAATAGCATAACTAGTAATACCACTATACCAGCAGCTAGCAAGGAAAGAATATAATAAAAATACAACTCTGGCTCTATGCCACTTGAGGATTCCCTCTACCCTGCTTGAATTCCTGGGTAGACTCCTGAGTCAGCATTATTGCTGCTTTGTGCTGCCAGAACAATGCAATTAAGGCAGTTTGGAACCAACAATTAGGCCTTGCCTTTGCACCCTTTTCAGTGTCCAACATTTTTAAACTTAAATGTATCATTTATATTTTGTATCACTAATATATGAGATAATGCTGATCATAATTTGTTTTTTATTTATTATTTCATTTGATCTTTTTTAAAAACTGTGTTTCTGCGGACAGAAAATAAACAGGATTTACAGGAAATTAATCCAAGAGGAGTCTATTTACTCAGCCAGTTGACTCAATGCATGTTAGGCACTGTAAGCCTCGCCTTATTATGCAATATATTGCCATTCTACTATTTTCTCACATATGCTGTATATATAGCCATATATATATTTATCAGTCTTGAGAAAAATCGTCTTCCAAGGAGTTGAAAGGCCAAGACTTTCAAAAGTGATTTTTCAGTTTTTTGAACCTGCGATATCACAAAAGGGACAGATTTTCAGATAAATGCCTAGTACTCGCTGAAAAACAAACCCCTTTAAGGTGCCTCAATTTGGTAACCCAAACTTAAGGCACACAAAATCATAGTCCATTTATGAAAACTACTGATCTGCAATCTGTGCCCTTCTCTACATATTTTTGTGCCTTATTTAAATCACTTGAAACCACTTGTTAGTTGTAAGTGTTCTTCCCTAATACACTAAATATACACATCATGTACTCTATTGTAAGCTGCTAAGAACACAGAGAGTGTATTTACAACTGAGCTGAGCTAAATTTAGAAGGGTATTTGTAGTCTGAAAATATCCCAAAATGGTGAATGGCTACAGAATATTTCCTGTGGAGCTGACTGAATTAAAATAGGCATTGTTATAGTAACTGTTCTTAACTAACTGTTCCTTGGGCTACTGCTACAAGTTACATTTATGCCATGATAAACATGTTAATCATGGCATAAATGACAAGGTGTTATATGTGTACCCAATTTAAGGCACCATAAAATGGCAAACCTGCCATAAAATTGTTCTGCATACAATGTAGAACAATTTTATGGCTGGTTTGATAGCACTTCAAATTGAACCTGTGGCTGTGCCAACTATCAGCTGCTTCTCAGCTCAGGCTGGAGACCTCATTAGGGTCTGGAACTGGCCCTAGTGTGGTCCCCATTGGGGCTGACAACCAGCTAAGTTATGGATGTATTAATGATTTTCTTGTTAATTAGGCATGATCTCTATTGTAGAACAAGCACAGGCTCTGGACTTGTGAGTATCTGGCTGTTAACTTTCCAGTGCAGGGGGAACCTGGAATCATAATCCCAAACTCTTCCTGTACTGGCAAGTAGGGTGCTATTGTGATCTGATCCCTGACCCCAAAATCTCACTTCCTGCCATACACATGTGGCATGGTGGGAGACAGTGTTGTTAGGACTGAGGATCAAATCCCATGGCACATATAAGTGAATGTCTGCCGGGGCTTTGGTGATCCATATTTGTAGGATAAATTATAGCACGTTGGCAGTTGCTTTTAAAAGTGCAATTTAAAAAGTATCTTATGAAATGCACCAAACTTCCTTGCGTGATCAACAATAATGATCATTCTTAATTAACAAGAAAACCATTAATAATCACAGCAGTAAATAAGACTTCATCTTTCAATATATTTATTTATTTATTCCTTTTCCCAAGGTCAGTTCTCTATATCAGTTATATTAATTACATGAATGATTGAATTTTTATAGAGACCTTAATTAGACAAAAATAGAAACTTCAGAAATTCTCTTCTTTTGTCTATCCCATCTGCTACCAGCCCAATGAAAAATAAACATAATGGGATGATTAATCCTTAATGCAAATGGAGATGAATTTGAACCAGTGATTAGAGACCTTCAGCTCCATAAACATAAAAAGAACCAAACAAGATAAGCCTGCACACAACCTTACTTAATCATGTAGAAATCTCCCAAATAAATGGTCTTCCTAAAATGACGAATACAAAGGAAATCTAAAAGTTGGTATTTAAAAAGGCACTCTGAATGTTTCTAAGTCATTAAGAAATTATAAAAGCCTCAGTAGACTTACAAGACATGCACATTTTTTCCAGGCAAGAAAGTAAGGACTATAGTCAAGCATCTTGGTTTTGGATTTATGTAACGTATGACTGCCATTGAATCATCATTCCAGCAATTTGCTCTTCAGATTTTAGGAAAATTACTTAAAAAGTTCACGTGACCTTTTCCCTGACAAATTTGGATTTTAGATCTAATAAAATGAAGCAGCCAGGGAAAATGGACCAAAATGTTGTTGACATAAGACCTGATTCTACAATTTAATATTCATGATAGATGAATGTGTTCCTTCTCTTTCTTTCTTCATGTAAGCATAGCAGTCTGACCCCATGTTGTAACTTGCCAAATTAAGCCTTGATCCTCACAGCTGGCCAATATATATTACACAGTAGAAAGAACTGAGACTCCCCAGACATGATATTTACAATGGCATAACTCATAGTCATAGCTAACTGCGCATTTGCATCTGCAGTGCCTGTGCATTTAGTATTCTATTATCTTACTTTGGTAGTAACTTGGAATTACAAGCCTGTCTACTTTAATTACTAAAATACATGTCTCCAAAGCGTAAAAAGGCAAGAAAGAATGAATTTATGGTTACCATACTAAAAGAGATATGTCCAACTCAGGAATAACACTTTTAATTATATTTTATGTGAGACATTTGTTCTGAAATGAGATCATTAAAGAATATGTATAAATAGAGACACCACAATCATGTAATACAGCAAGATAAAATGTTTGCGGTGCATTTCAAAGGGAATATACATGCTGGTTAATCTGGGGGGAAAAAAAAGGAAATTAGATTTTTGTTTATTTAGAAATGAATAGTTCCAGAGAATATAACTTCAGGTGGCAGCATAATGGAAATATAATTCTTGTTAGGGTTTTGTGCTTTAAAAAGGCAAGAGATACTCACCTAGTATCTCTTGCATTATTAAGGAACATATTTTAGTGCCTAGATAGAAACATGCAGAAAAAGAGGATTGATATTTTATATCATTTCTAAATTAAAAGAGTTTATGAAATGAGCTCTTTGGCTAAGCCTGTGATTCTCAACCAGAGTGCTGCAGCATGCTAGAGTGCCTTGAGATCCTTTCAAGGGTGCCAGAGTTGCCATGAAGCGTTAGCACTATTAGGTGTGTAAATGTCACTCACGATAAATGCAGAGATTTCAAACACGAATCCATAGCATTAAAACTATTTCTGATCTCTTACAGTCTTTCTGAGGTCTTGGCAACAGAAAAATTGCTCTATTATTTCTTGGCAGTCAACAAATGAGTGAAAGCTAAGAGCTGGCATTTTCTCAGGGCTGCCTGGAGTCCAGAGAGGAGTACCTTAGGTCTAAAAAGCTTGAAACTACTGTTCTACCTAGAGAGACACATGTAGAAAAAGAGGGTTGATATGTTCACGGGAAGACCTAGGATTTGGGAAAGGGGAGATACAGGTGGTGTGGTGTATCAGCACATAAAACGTAATGCACATTTTTCTCCAGTTAAAAAGAAACTAAAATCTTAATTAATAATGTTAGAGGCCTAGCGCTGTGCTATCCAGTTTGGGACTGAAGCAGAAACAGTCTGTCTCTTTCTCTCTCTCTTTACTGGAAATGTGCCTTTATTCGCTGTATCAGGGCACATACTAAAAAAAAGCAACATTATTAAGTAAAATCTGTCACTTCTTTAGTCCTGTAGTCATTAGAATGAAATGAACAACTGCTTTTTTAGATTCACAGAAGTCAATCTAGCCTTTCTGAGCATCCCCACAGGTGCCTCCAGCGGTTCACTTGGAAGTTATTTCCACTCTGGAGTCTCTCTTCCCCAGAAGTCACATTTCCACCTTTGAGGTAAGGTTTTTTAACTCGAGTTAAAACCAGTCTGCAGGGCTGTGAAACAGGAGCTGGAGCACCCAGGAGCTGGAACAGAAATCCTGGCTTCTCTAGCAGAACATGAAGCCTATTAAAAAAGGGCCACCAGGTTGTTAACACCTGGGGAATGAGCTTAGAAGGAAGGGGGGGGGGGTGACAGCGGGCCACAACTCAAGTGAGGCCCCTCAGCGCTGCCTCTGTAACAAGGCTAACGCTGACTTGAAGTTTGGGCGGTTCAGGGATCCAAGTCTGCTGGACCCGGCTGCTACATCCAAAGAGTCTGAAGTGAGCTCTTTGGACAGGGGACGAGCAGCGCTGGGCAGCCGCCCGCGAACCGTCTCTTTCCCCGCGCCCTCAGTGTCTCCGCCGTCTGGCCGCGCCGGGCCCCGCAGGAAGCGCCTGCGCGCTCGGGGCGGCGCCGCCCGCAGCCGCCCGCCGGCTCCGTGCCCATTTCCGTGCGAGCGGCGGGCCAGGCTTTCCCGAAGTGGCGGCGGCGCAGCGGAGCAGGTGCCCGGCGGCCGGGAAAGTTTGGCGGGGGCGGCCCCGGAGCCTGCGGGACCCGGCGCTGCCTCTCGGTTGCCAGGCGGGGGAGGCGTCGTGTGAGCGCTCTTGCAGTCGGAGCGGAGTCGCGAAGCAGCAGGCGCCCCTCGCCCAGCCCGGCGGCAGGTAGGCGGCGGCGTGGCGAGCCCGCTCCCGCGGGAAGGTCAGCGGCCCCAGGGCGGCCAGCGCCCGCCGCCGCCTGGCGCCGGGGCCGGGGCCGGGACCGCCCCGCGGGCGTTGGGGGCCCAGTGACGGCACGGCGGGCGGGCGGGCGGGCGCGCGCGCAGCGTTCCGCGCCTGGAGCTTCGGGGCGGCCGCTCCACGGGCTGCGCTCGGCGCGGGGGCTCCGCAGAGCGGCGGCCTCTGCACAAGAACCCGTTGATGGACCAGGCCCTTCTCCCCTGGCTTCAATAACCCTCACCTGCCTGCTCTGCTCCTCTCTCTCTCTCCACCCTAAAGAATAACTCCCCCAAGAAATAAGCAACAAGAGTAAATGGATTCTCAAATCGGTTGCCTTGTTGTTCCATGATTTCCCCCCTCCCTTCTTTCTTGAAACAAGGGGAAAATCAAAGTGAAAGCAAGCATCTCTTTCCCTCCCTGCCTCCAACTAAGTGTTTTACAAGTTTTCTCTAGGCTATCAGCTCTTCTTTTAAAGCGCGGTGTCCATCTGGGTTGCCAGTCACTTTGTAGGCAAATAACTGTTCTTGCCCAATGTTGAATCTTGGAACCACGTGGAAGTCTCATAAAAAGTATCATTGATAAATCTCGCTTCCAGACTTCTGGCTTCTTGCCATTGAGTAATGGGAGTTAGGTGGCATATTTCCAAGTGAGAAGGTTTCCAGAGATGCAAGCAAAACAAAGGGCTTTCATACGGGTGGACCTGTTGCTGTCGGGGCCTGGCACAATGCTGTATGGTGTCACATCTGGAAGTGGCTTAGAAAATGCGCTTTAGGGAAGTACTTTAGCAAATGTGGCAGTTGGAGATGCAGTGTCAAACTTAGTGTCTGAAATGAAGAGAATAGACTTTGTTACAGAGAAGAATGTAATGCGATAGTTTTAATTTGGCAGAAGGTAGATTTTCTTGTAGGGAAAGGTCTCCAAAGTTAAACCTGATCCAGTAGATTGGGTATTTCTTTTTCTGCAGCTCAAGAAAAGAATTATAAATTTTCCTATTAACTTTTGGGAGGGGAGAGGAAGAGTTTGTTTATTTAGGTTGTAAGCACTTGGGAACCAGGCTCTCTTTTCCTGTGTAGTATAATGGTTTCCAGGGTCTCCAGAAGCTAACAATGCAAAATAATGATAGGATATGTGTCCAGTGTGGTTTCAGCATGGAAATTGCACAGGTACTGGAAGCAGTCTAACCTGAATACCACATCATGGGTATGCCTGAAGTGTACATAACTATATTGGGATACAAAATTATAAGTTTCTTCTGGTACTGGTAGGAAAAAAAACAGGGGCAAGTGTATATGTGTACTTCAGTATGAGTGTGTTCATTTATTTGTTAGTCCATACAACATTATAAGCTGCATAAAACCGTGTCTTGATTAAAAAACGCAACTCTAGTTTGTTCTTAAAACAGTACTCAAGTCAAAACAAACTACTTACCCTTTCAAGTGGAGCAGGGGTAGGGAGGTGAAACTTATAGGATTATGGGGTAAATAAATCAGTATCCCCAACTACCCATTTGTTTTGGTAACTAATTATATTAGTCCTCTTATTTGTGAATATACTGTACCTAGATGTAAAGAAGGACTATGTTGCAAAAAACAATAGTGCATGGTTTTCATCTTTAGTTTGGAAATAGGATGCCAATGTGAGAGTAACACTACGAAGGAGGCTAATACAGTTATGCAGTCTACATACTTATTAATTTCACACTGTACTCTGCATGGTTTGCTAATACAGCTGTAAAGCAGCTTTTTAAAAATATACTATGGCTGCATGCTGTGTTATTGATTATAGTTAAAGTTGTACTGTGAACAGGAATATAGCTTATTTCATGTTACTATCTTCATTATATAATGAAAATGAATGGGCAACGTGTTAACAAGTATATCCTGGATTATTTAATAATAATAATCACATTTGAATACAATAGATTCTGCTACCATCCCCAAAGTACTAGCTGTCCACCGTTCTTAAAAATAAAGTTATGATTATTTTCTTAGTCCATACCAGTACGTTTAACATGCAGTGTTCCCTTTCATCTAAAAGACTTAAAGACAGATGACCACTTTTGCCAACAACTCGGAGGACTGCATAGGTACTGTTTGTTCTCTGTGCTTCAGTAGTCCTCATCCAAAGTGAAATTAGAAACTTTAAAATGTTTTCCTAAGGAATATTTATTATTTAGAGATGGAAATACTCTTAGAGAGAAGACCATCAAAGAATTGTCTTGTGCGTCTTATAGTGATAAATACAATTATGGCATAATCTAAATTTTTAAACTACAATAAATTGTTAAAACATTAAAGATAAAAGTAGGAAATTTTAGTAGCTTTTATTGGACACAACATTCAATGGAGCTTAAGTATTCTTCACTCTTTTCCCTCTCCCTCTCCTTTTCCTTTTTATCTTAGTAAAAGATTAATTAATTGAATTCAAACAGAAGTGATGCTACTGCTAATTATGCAACAAGGTCAAAGATGCATACAAATAAACCCAACAAAATGAAAGTGCCAAGCTATAATATATCTGAATTGTTACCTTTTTATTCAGAAACGGGAAATCTGCTTCAGCTGTGTTTTAACCAAACACATGAAAGATGCTGGTGCTAGGGGTGTACCGATAAAGATTTTCTTGCCTGATACCAATGGCCAATGACTAACCAACCACAGCAGCCAAAGCCAATCCAATAAATGATATTTAGTAATAGTGCAGGGCATTTTAAACTACTGACATAAATGAGCCTTTTGTTTTGCTTTGTATTTAATGCACATGCACATGCTTCCTGCCTGCTCCAGCACTTGATGAGGAAGGCAGTAACTGCCTTATTTCCACAAACATCCCCCCTCCCTTCCCTTGCCCATGGCTCCTACCCACAGCCCTGATCCCTGTGCAGCCTGTGCCGCCATCCCGGATGGCAGGGCGGACCCTTGTGCAGTGACACTGGCTGCATTTGTAACCCCAGAGCATGCTGCTGCCTCGGAGCCTGTGGGTGGCCCCATGCAGCCAAGCTCCTGCGGATGCCAGGAAGAAGTCATGTTTGCAAAGGTTGCCAGTGGAATGTCCCATGCATGGCACCTTACCCCATCTGTGCAGAGCCCAACATCTCCATGGCAGTTGTGGAGGTCAGGCAGGCCTCTGCTGCATGCACAGCATTGCCCTAGCGGCAGCAGCAGGAAGAGCTAGTAACGGTCCCTTTGTTGCTTAGCGTGGCATCCTATGACTGCTCCCTGGCACCTTCTCTCTGTCTTGCTGATCACTGGAATCTGTAGTCTCAGGTCGGTGGCAGAGCCTGGGGACCAGACTATGCTCACCATGATGCTTCGGACATGCAGCTGTAATTGTCAGCTACAACGACCAAAAAAAGCTGATAGATGATAATGTCATTTCTCCTCTTATTGGTGGCAGTCCAGTAGTCAACCGATACATTGTTGCACCTCTAGCTGGTGCCCCATCATATAATCACCTATGCCGCTGGTAGATATGGAAGAAACCCCAAAACTGTGCTTTAGTAGAAGAGGAAGCACGTTGGTTGGACCCTATTCCCCAATGTCTGTATAGATCATATGCTTCAGTGGGGCTTTTGGGCATTTTTATCTAATACCTGATTCAGTCATTCAATTGGACTCTTAAAATACAAGCATCTCAGTGAAACTGTTCAATCAACTATTGGATAAAAGGGCCAAAAAGCCCTGCAAGCAATCTGTACAAATGCTGGGTCCACCTAATGCAATGCTTCTTCTGGGCATGTGCTGCGCTCAGTACATGGGCATGCTGAGCTGAAAGTAAAGTCCTGTTTTTGTTTGTTTGGTTTTTTTTCACAGCAGCCCTAATTCTTCAGCCAATTACCCAGGAGCTGGGAGACCCAGGTCTCATTCCTTACTGTCCCTGAGGGAATGTAAAACCCACATCTCTTACCTCCTGGATGAGTGGCCTACCTGCTTAGTTATAGGCTGGTATGGGGTTGGATGCACTTCTGCTCCTCTTGTTAAAGTTGTTTCATCTTGTATAAAGTAATTCTGTGTCGGGGGGGGGGGGGGGGGCGGGAAGCAAGAGAGACTCATTCTAGCTCAACGAGGAAATCACTTCCGCAGGGTAAGGGGCCTAGGTTCTGATCTCTGCTCCTATGACTGCTTGTATATTTTGTACAACAACTGTCTTAAATGTAAAATGGAATTTTGGCACCCCAAAAGCTAGGGAGCAATTGAGCAGGGATTTTCAGAATTGTAATACAGGCAGTCCTCAGCCTTATGACAAGATTGGTTCCTGAAAACCATGTCTTAAGTTGAAATATTGTAACTCGGAACCAGTTTTCTCATAAGAAACAATGTTATAAATGGGGCATTGGTTCCTGAACCAACACGTGATACCCTACTTTCACCAAAAATACCCCAGAATGTTGTACTCGATCGGTTATAGATGAGTAATATAGCTACATTAATGTATTTATATTGTAAATAGCAATCGTATTGATTTGGAAGGACTTCTCTGAGCTGACTTTGCTGGACATTTTGAAGGGCTCTTGGTTGGACTTCTTGAAGGGTTCTCGGCTGGAGTCTTCTCAGGAGTCCTGGCTGCAGGTTTTTCTGGAGTCTTGTCTGCTTTCTTAAATAAAATGTCCAAGGAAGTTTGGACAGATGTTCTCCAGGGGGATGAGTAACGCAGCGAACTTGTTCACTGGTGTGGGGTTGAAACAGTGTCGATTTAAAAACAATGTAAGTGTGAAACGTTGTAACTTGAAATGTTGTAAGTTGAGGACTGCCTTTATTCAACTTTGTTGCCTGAATTCCATTTGAGGGACATATAACCAATACAGGCACGTAAGTTGTGGTTAAGTCTAGCTTTATAAAAGTCAGGTAGGATTTAGGAATTCTAGTCCAGAATTGCAATTCAGAAAACTGATTCATTTTGCCCTGAAGATACATAGTCTCCATAATGGCTTGTTGATTGCAGAGTTCCATATGTTCCAAGAGTTGCACCTATTCCTAGATCCAGAGTTGCCCTACACATGAAGAGTTTGGGACCTGCCTCAAGCCTAAACCCAGTTGAAATCCATAAATTAGACGTTCTTTTGTCTAAGTTTCCTGAGGGGCCCAGTCTGGAAGGTCCCTGCATACAAGTCAACCATCAGTAAGATAGGTTTCTTGTAAAATACAGATGTGCTGGTATCATTTAACATAGAAGCTGGTGGTGTCCATTCCCATCTCTTTATCTGCTGCTCAGTGGTCAGAGCACTCCCTCAGCAGTTCAATTTCTTTGTTAGCTAAGAAAGGAGCTTCAGATCCACATCTCTGACTTCCTAAGGGAGTGTCTTAACCACTGATCTATAGACTAGTCTGGTGGATATACACACTCTGTCCCTACTGATTAAGTTATACTATTCTACAGAGGAGGAAAAGAAACTTCACTGGACCAGGGAGAGCACAAGAAATTTGTATTGTAGTCATTAGGGAACTTCCCTGGGAAGAAGGAGTCTTGAGTTATGGATTCTGTTCCCATGACTGCTTTATGATGGATGGCTTCATTACTTGCACTGTTCTCAGTTTTGTCCAGCATTAACTTCCAGAAATTGGGAGACAGGGAGGTCTTATGATCTGGTCTGTACTCACTACACTGCATTTCATGCAGTGATTGTGATGCAAAATGCATGAGGCAGAACTGGGAACAAGAAAATCCTTATGTTTTGGATTAGTCACATGTCGTCTTGCTTGTTCTGTCTGGCACTATGAATCCCATGTTCTTTTCTACATAATAAGACAGCTTTCCTGGATAGAGACTGCTTCCCACTAAACCCACCTTAAGTCTAGCCTGTCAGTTTGTAATGTCTTCCAAAAAGTAGAGGTTTCAAACTTGAACCCCCTCCAACTGAGGAGGTTATTGATGTATCCAACTTCGGGGAGTACTGTTTGTTCTCTGTGTTTCAGTATTCCACACCTAAGTCAAAATTAGAAACAGTAAGCTGTTCTTTAAATGGTCCTTTTAAAATATAAGTAACTGCTCTGCTTTATGCTGAAGTCAATATTTTTGGGGTGTATTAGGCATTTTATGAGCACACCTACTAGATCATGCATCCTCCTGCTTGCTTCCCCCAGCAACCTGGTTTCTGGCATAGCCCTTTCTTTGGCATTTCCTATTGATTAGCTTGAGTTTTTCTTTGTTTCTCCCCCCCCCCCCCCCCCATGACCACTTTAGTGTGCCATCATGAATTCTATTTGGAGGCATTTTATTGTACCCAGGCATTGTGCAGAGATTTTAGATACTTACCATGGGGTTATGAATTCCTTAAGTCTTTACTTTGCATCTGGCCCTAGATGCATCACTGATGAAGGAAAATTATTGAGGAGAGTATGATAGTTTCAAATGTTCTATAAAACTCCTCTTTTAAAGGAAGGTGTGCTAGGCTCGATTTCTATAGGCCTAATGAAAACTATAGCAAGGGAAACCGAGGAGGACATGAATAGCTAATTTGATGAACAAAACCTTTATTAGGTAATAATATAGAGCAGGGGTGAGCAAAATGTGGCCCGCGGACCGGATCTAGCCAGCGAGGCTATTCTATCCAGCCTGTAGGGCCCTTAAAAAATTTAGAACATGAATATTCATTTGCCCTTGGTTCCTGTAAAAAAAAAAAAAAAAAAAAACCAGGAACCAAGGGCAGTAGGACCCAGGAGAAGCCTGGTGGGCTCCCACAACAGCAGGGCCCGCCTGGCCCCACCCCCCAGCTGGAAGCACATGGCTGCCGGGTGCTGGAACCTCAGGTAAGGGGGAAGGGGGGGGGGAGGGCAGGGGAGGAGCCTGCCCAGGAAAAAGTTGAGTGCAGGCAGGGGGAAGGTGGCCCCTTGCCTGGCACTCCACATTACAGCCACTCACAGCCGGCCTGGGGCTGCCTGTGCTTGCTCCTGACAGCCCCGCATGGGCTGCAAGCGGCTGCAGTGTGGGGTGCTGGCCACGGGGCAGGGGAGGGGCTGCTTTTCCCCGGACTCCTTCCCGGCACAGAGGAAAACGGACCCTTCCCTGCCCCATGGCTGGCGCCCCGTGCTGCAGCCACTCACAGTCCACATGGGGCTGTTCGGAGCAGGCATAGGCAGCCCTAGCCCGGCTGTGAACAGCTTCAGCGTGGGGCGCTGGGCATGGGGTGGGGAGGTGCCTCTTCTCCACCCCCCACACTCAGCACCACCTTGTAACCTGGCCCTGCTGCCAGCCTGGGCCCTGTGCCGGCTTCGGGCTCACCTGTTGGGGCTGAGTGTGGCGACACCAGCTGCGGTCCCCCCGCTTGCCACGCCAGGCAGCGTTTGCTGCCACCGCCTCTGGGTTGCCCAGCACACGAGCTCTGGGTGGGCGGCAGCAGCCAACACTGCCCAGCATGGCAAGGGGGGGCCACAGCTGCTGCCGGCCGAGCCCGGAGCCAGCTTGTAGCCCAGGGTGGCAGCAGGGCCAGATTACAAGCTGGTGCTGAGTGCAGGGAAAAGCGTCCCCTTGCTTGCCCTGTGGCCAGTGCCTCATGCTGTAGCCACTTGCAGCCCACATGGGGCTGCCTGTGCCTGCTTCAGACAGCCCTGTGTGGGCTGTCAGCACTTGCAGCAGGGAGCGCCAGCCATGGGACGGGCGAGGGACTGCTTTTCCCTGTGCTCGGCACCAGCTGCTTCCCTGCCGGTGAGCAGGGGGTCAGGGCTGTGTGCTGCCCCCCACCTGTACCATGGGGCTGGGGGGCACTGGGTGTGAGTGGGTGGGCAGCCAGTGGGAGCATGGGGCCCAGAGCAGGGTGGCTGGAGTACAGGGTCCCAGCCAGTAGGGGCTCTGTGGAGCCGGGTCAGCTTCCCTCTCTCCCTGCTGGTGCATCCCGGCCTAGTTCCACGGACCCCTGCCAGTCTGTGCCCTGCTTTGGGCCCCACTGGTGCTGGCCCTGGGACATTGGGCCCAAGATGGTGACCAAGGGTCAGGGCACCTGTCAAGGGGCAGGGTTAGCCTGCTAAAACTGGGTAAGCGGCCCTCCACCCAAAATAATTGCTCACCTCTGATATAGAGGACTGTTTCATCAGAATTGGGAAGAGCTTCTGTTGGCCAGACTCTCAAGAGTTTATTAAAAAAAAAAAAAAAGGTCGCTGGCTAGTACAATCTGCCCTACTTAAGGGAATAGCTTTGTTTTATGTGAGTTTTGTTTTAATAATAAATTATACCCAGAGGCAGGTGTCAAAATGAAGCTGGGTATGATGCTGGCCCTTCCTTGGACTGGTGAAAAAGTAGGAGTTTTGTTATAGGAACTTTGTATTGCAAACAGTCTGAAGGAGGAGCTCTGTCTTCCCCCTCCATTCTTTAAAGATCTGAGCATGTTGGTGTTTTCTAATATGTTTTTTCATAAACAATCTTTTAGGGATACCTTCTCAATATAGACAGAACAGCTAAATCAATACTGCCAAATCCAGAAGCATTTGGCACGTTCTTTCTCCTTTGTTCCATCTACCAATAAACAATCTGACTCTTAAAATGCACGTATCTCAGTGAAACTGCATTCTAATATATTTATAAACCTAAATAAAGTAATACTAGTATTTTTAGAGGGTTGCTAAATGGCAGACACTTTGCCAGTAGCACTGTGAATTTCTCTATGCCTGGGGCAAAGTGAATAGCATAAGTATAGTGTCTATTGTGAAGGCCTTGAACTGTCAAAGCTGTGCTTGAAAGGAGTTAGCCATTTTGTGAGTTGTCTCTTGAAGGTTTTACCATTTCTTCACACACACCTGCTGTTCCCTATGCTCTACTAAGTACTTTTGGTTAACTTTTAATTTAGCCTCATGGTAACATTGCCAACAACCATTGTATACTAGAACGTGCCTCTCAAGATAAAGATAGAAGTCTGGTAGCTGTAGTGTAGGGCTTGGATCCTCCAAGTCCTCTTTGTTCAGAATTCCCATTGAAGTCTATGTGATTGGTATATAATATGTTTGCTTTGGGCCCCATCCCACAAACCTATTCCTGCATAAACACAGGGAATGTTGGCCTCTAAGCATGAAAAACTTCCTGAACAAATGGGTGTTACTACAAGATGGTGAATGTTTTTGAGAGCTTTTGGTGCAGTTCAGTACTTTGTCTTAAATCCTCAACCCTTGTGTACATTGCAGGTAAATTGTCCATGCAAGAAAGGTGTATGCAAGAAAGGTTGGTTCAGATTTTTATACTAGTTCTCCATCTCATATTTTAGTAAACAGCATAAAGCATTTATCCTAAAGAAACTGGGGCAGACTGAATTTGGCATAAGATTGGGTAATTCTTATTAATGAAGGATTGTTGAAATCAATGGAAATTCAGGCTCTGCAACTGAACTCGTTTTGTTAGCTGCCACTGAATCTAGATGTGGCTCTATGCAGCTCTCTATCCTATGTGTCGTCTTGTGTCCTGACAACGTATCCTTCTGCCGAAGGACTTTAATTTCTTTTTTTCATGAGCAGAAGCCAAACAGTATTATCATAAAATGAAATGCAGGAATGGGGAACTAAGGTTTTGTGTTGGTTTGTGGATACTTCCAAAATGTTGCAGTTATAAATTGCGTTATGTCTACTTGACATGTATAACTTAATAAATGTTGATGGTAGAAAGTATTTAAATAATATTTTGACTGTAGTCCCAAAGTATAGCAGTTTGTATCCTAGAAGTCAGCATTGTATTTAATTGTAAGGATAGGCCCCAGTACTAGAGAAATAACATAATGAGATGTCATGTTGGCAATGAATGAGAAGTATCAAGCGTAGTAATGCAATCCTGCAGTGGGACCAGGTTTCCAGTAACTCTTTAAGAAAAGCAGCTGTTCTGCAGCTGACGACTAGCATTCTCATTGTAGTACCACTAAACCTCAGAACAAAGTGCAGTAGCCACGTGCTTCTGTCAGTTTTGGGGTGGGGGAAGGGGAGTTCCAGTTCAGCAATTCTATATTTTGACAACATTAGTACCTAGAGCTTGTAAGATCATTTCAGTAATTTAAGTATTTCATTTGCAGCAGAGAACTCTCTTCTCTTTACTTTGAACTCACTTTGTGAAACAGCAAAGCTAAAGGACAAATGTATATGTTTATTTTTCTAGTCCAGTGGTTCTCAACCTTTTTGGTACCAGGATCCATTTGTGAACATCAGTGGCCAGTCTCAACCCAATGCCTGTTGCTCCTGCCTTACTGCCCCCTACCCCTCTGTGTGTGAGACAGAGGGGGGGGGTGTGGGGAATGGGGGGCCCCAAGCAGCCCCTTGCAGGCTGGAGCTCTGCCAGCCTTCAAGGGAAAAGTCACGGATTCCCACATTTTTCTCCTTTTAAAGGAGAATCCATTTTCAAAGTTTGTTTGCAACCCTTTCATATATTCTTTTTACCCACCTCTGGGTCATGACGAGTTGAGAAATGCTGCTGTAGTCCATTGATCTTAGGATCCTATTAGTGGTATTAAAGAACCAAATTATTTTTAGGCGATGAAAGCCCAACCTTTTAAACTGGTTTATAGTCACAGGATTTGGGGGTCTAGTGTGGACTACCATCCTCTCCTGTAAGTTCGGTGGAAACTGAGATTTAAACTGCAGCTGATTATTGTGAGATCTTTCTCTCCCTGCTGCCTCCCCCTTCTCTTTCCCCCACACACCACAGCATACACACTTTCAGTGAAGGACTGATCTCCAGAGCTTTTCATAACATGCCCTGGCAGAAGCACTCTAACTTATCAAAGCATGATAAGTTAGTGGGAGCCAACTGAACAGAGGTTAACTGTTTGGTGCTAGGGGTGCTCTCATATGCCTCTGAGGAGGAGGCTGCCAAAGTAGCCCCTCTCCAGCCCTGCCCCCCCAGCCAGTTAGCATCTGTCAGCAGCAGCTGGGGGGAAAAGGAGGGAAATGGAGCCTCCTGCTGCGAGTCCCCCCTGCCCCCCAGTTTGCTGGTTGGTGTGTGGGGCAGGCCAGGTCCAAGTAGTGGGGCTCCCTTCCCCGACCCCCAGCCTCTTGACAACTGCAGCGGCCCAGCCAGGGCTGCTATAGGGAAGGGCTTTGGAGTCTCTCCCTATACTCAGCAGCCCTGAACAGGCTGTGGCACACTGCTGCTGTGGTGGTGGGAGGGTGGGAAGGGGAATCTGCTGCCCTCCCCAGCTGAGTGGGGAGGGGGTTCCCAGCCCAGCTAGGGTAGCTGCTGGAAGAGGCCCATCCTCTTTCCACCACAGGGTCCCCACCCCTGCCAGCCTACCAGGGCAGCTGCAAGGACAAAAAAAACCCCCATTGTTCCCCTGCCCCTCCCACAAGGCTGTACACAGGGCTGGGATCGGAGGCTGTCACCGGCTTGGGTTAGTGACTGCTGTGCGGTAGAGCCAGCCCACTGTTTTGGCAAAGCACAGGAGCTCTGCCCAAAGCTAGAACACAGCCTTGTGCAACACCACCTGGGATGGCCGCAATCGTGCTCTAAATTAACCATCCGTGGAATCTGGTACAGACATTTGATAAAGTGCTCTAACAGAAAGCACTTTGTTAGTACACATCCATCTAAGGTTAACTTAAAGCATGTTAAAAATGGCAGATCCCACTCTCTGGGCAGAGACAGAAGTGTAACTCCCCATTGTAACTCATGGTGCTTTGTAGGAAGCATCATTAGTTGCAATGATCCCCTGGACCCAGCAGTAGTATACTGTTGAACCTGGGGGTATTGGCTTATCCAGCTGCTGGCTGTCAATATTATAACTAGCCTTTTTTTTCATGGGCATAGGCAACAATACCCAATATGCATAAATTTGGCAATAGTACCATGTTAATTTTAAGCATCTTAAAAAGCACTACACATGCTAAGCCAAAAACTAGTAATTTTGAAACAAAAGAATAAAACATGACTAAGAGACCCAGCCTTGTTTCCATATCTCCAGCAATAGTCATCCAAGCCTGTTTGAAAGAACCTTTTTGGGGTCCAGTAAAACCTATTTAAGACAGCCTCAACTGAAGTTTCACAAAGTGATTTCAGGACGGTTATCCCATTTCTCAACTGTAAACAATATCTGTAAATCCTTTTCCCATTTACTTTAATGTTAACATCTATTGGATATAATAATTTATTAAAATATCTGTATGTATTATGGACAAAGAAAGAATTTGTCCTTGGAATAGAACACATACCTTGCCAAATTTGTATGTGATAAATTATTCCCCATATTCCCATATGTCTTATTCAGCCAAGCAGAAGGTTTTTTTGTAGAATATCTCCTGTTCATTACATAATTGAAATGTATCACGTATGTAATAAGCAAAAGGTGAAAGACTACCATCCTTAATGATGGATTTTATTGTAGCTATATCCTTTTCTTCCCCAGATACCTGAGATTCCTTTGTTATCTTTAGAGGGTGACCCCATAAAGGCATAGAGGGAGATCTTGTTCAATCAGATGGTAAGGCTTGAATTTTTTGCAGTACACTCCATGAAGAGTTAAATACAATGTGTAATTTCAGAGGCCTGGGTAAACTCTTAAGAAATGGAAATGAGTATAATGATCCAAACTTGAAAGTTACTTTTCTTCTATACTCAACCATATAAGTTTGATCCCTGAAATTTAGTTTCATACATCTAATATTGAAGTACTTTCATATGAAAAAACAAGATAATATAAACAGAAGTGTGGGACACCATGGCTGTTGGCTGGTTATTTAAGGTACTTTCATGCAACATACAAGATTGAGTTGGAGCTCCTGTAAGAGAGAATTTAGCAGTCCATGTAAAAGCAGTTCACATGGTGCTTTCTTTTCTTTGAACAGAGCCTTTTGAGATATCTCTCTGCTTACTATTTGTCATTCTATCTTTGCTTGGCTCTAGTTACAGCAGTAGAGACAGGAACTGGGCACAGAAGGGCTGGAAGTCAAGAACAGGGAGCTTTCGAATAGTTGCTGGTAGAGTTCTCTGTGCTTGTGGCCTGTAGCACCTGTAAGCCAAAGCACGCTCAAATGATGCTTGAACTAAACCCTGAAGTTCAGCAGAGATTATCAGATAATGTGGTGTGCCATGCTAATGTTCTTGTACTGTCTGTTTTGAGAGCTAGGGAACGTGAAGTGGATGCTGTGTTTTTCTTGATGGTACTGCTGATAGATACCTAAAAACAGTCGAAATCTGTGAAAAGTAGATTTTCAAACATACCTTCTCTTTTGGTATTTCCTGGTAGTTAATCATAAAATCATAGAAAATTAAGTTGGAAGGGACCTCAGGAGGTCATCTAGTCCAACCCCTGCTCAAAGCAAGACCATCCCCAACTAGATCATCCCAGCCAAGGTTCTGTCTAACCAGGTCTTAACCTCCAAGGATGGAGATTCTACCACCTCTCAAGGTGACCTGTTCCAGTGTTTTACCCTTCTAGTGAGAAAAGGTCTTCCTAATATCTAACCTAAACTTTCTGTGTTGCAACTTGAGACCATTGCTCCTTGTTCATCATCTGCCACCACTGAGAACAGTTCAGCTCCATCCTCTTTGCAACTACTCTTCAGGTAATTTGAAGGCTGCTATTAAATCCCCTCAGTCTTCTCTTCTCCAGACTCAATAAGCCAGTTTCCTCTGCCTCTCCTCAAAGGTCATGTGCCCCAGCCCTATCACCATTTTTGTTGCCTTCCACTGGACTCTCTCCTGTTTTGTCTACATCCTTTCCGTAGCGGGGTGCCCAAAACTGAGCACTACTCCAGATGTGGCCTTACCAGAACTGAATAGAGGAGAATAATCACTTCCTTTGCCCGTTTGGCAGCACACCTACCAGTGCAGCCCAGTATCCTGTTAGCCTTCTTGGCAACAAGGGCACACTGTTGGCTCATATTCAGCTTATTGTCCACTGTAACCCCCAGGTCCTTTTCCGTAGAGCTGCTGCCCAGCCAGTCAGCCCCCAGCCTGTACCAGTGCATGGGATTCTACTGTCTCAAATACAGCACTCTGCGCTTGTCCTTGTTGAACCTTATGAGATTCCTTTTGGCCCAGTCCTCAAGTTTGTCTAGGTAACTCTGAATTCTAGCCCTACTCTTCAGTCTATCTACTAGTCTCCCCAGATTGGTGTCATCTTCAGACTTGCTGAGGATGCCCTTTATGCCATCTTTCAGGTCACTGATGACAATTTTTTTTTTTAATTATTAAAATAAGCATCAAGGGGCACTCCACTTGATACCAGCTACCAAGTAGACATCAAGCCACTGATTACTACCCTCTGAACCCTATGATCCAGCCAGTTTTCTATCCACCTTACAAGCCACTCATCCAACCTATACTTTATCTTGCCTGCAAGGATGTTGTAGGAGACTATCAACAGTTTTAATAAAATCAAAGTGCTTAGAAATGGATTCCTTGAGGACCTGTTCCGTGATTTTTCCAGGGACTGAGGTGAGGCTGACTGGTCTGTAGCTCCCTGGATCCTCCTCTTTCTTTCTTAAATATGGGCACTGTTTGCCCTTTTTCAATCATCTGGGACCTCTCCCGATAGCCACGAGTTTTCAAAGATGACGGCCAGTTGCTCTGCAGTCATTTCAGCCAACTCCCTTGACACCTGCAGGTACAACCCATTTGGCCCCATGGACTTGTATATGTCCAGTTTTTCTAAATAATCTCTAATCTGTTCTTTCACCACTGTTGGCAGCTCACCTCCTCCCCAAACTGTGCTGCCAGGTGCAGTAGTCTGGGAGCTGGCCTGACCTGTAAAGACTGAGGCAAAAAAAAAGGCATTAAGCACTTAAGCCTTTTCTGCATCCCTGTCACAAGGTTGCCTCCTCCATTCTGTAAGGGACCTACAGTTTCTCTGATCTGCCTCTTGTTACTGACCGACTTGTAGAAACCCTTCTTGTTACCTTTCATGTCCCTTGCTAGCTGTAACTCCAATTGCATTTTGGCCTTCTTGACTTTGTCCCTGAATACCCAAGCAGTATGCTAACATTCCTCCCTAGTTGTTTGTCCAAGTTTCCACTTCTTTTAAGCTTCCTTTTTGTGATTTTAATTTACTGGAGAGTTCTCTGGTAAACCAGGCTGGTCTTCTGCCATTCTTTCTTGTCTTCCTGTGTATCATGGTTTGTTCCTGCACCTTCAGTAAAGCTTCTTTAAAATACAGCCAGCTCTCCTGGACTCCTCTCCCCCTCAGTCTGGCTTCCCTGGGGATCCTGCCCATGAGTTCCCTGAACAAGCCAGAGTCTGCTTTTCTGAAGTCTAGGGTCCTTACTCTGATGCTCTCCATGCTTCCTTTCCTCAGGATCTTGAACTCTATCATCTCGTGGTTGCTGCCCAAATTGCTATCTATTAGTAGATTTCCCACCAGTTCTTCCCTGTTTGTGAGCTGCAGGTCAAAAAAAGCACCGCCCCTACTTGGATGTTCCAGCACTTGCACAAGGAAGTTGTCCCCAAAACTCTCCAAGAACTTTCTGGATGGTCTGTTCACTCCTGTATTGCCCTTCCAGCAGATATTAGGGTGATTTTAAAGTCTCCCCTCATCTTCCCCGCCCCCCACCCCATGAGAACCAGGGCCTGTGATTGGGAAACTTCCATTAGCTGTTTGAAGAAAACCTCATCCACCACTTCCTTCTGGCCTGGTGGTCTATAATAGACCCCAACCATGACATCACTCTTGTTCTCTCCTCTGATCCTAACCTAGAGTTTTTTGACAGGCCTATTTCCAGTTTCATACCTGAGCTCTGAGCAATCATATGGTTCTTTTACTTAAAGTGCAACTCCTCCTCCTCTTCTCCCCTACCTATCCTTCCTGAACAGTTTATACCCATTCATGATAGTGCTCCAGTCATGTGAGCTTTCCCATCAACTCTATTATTCCAATTGCATCATAGTTCAGCAATTGTGCAAGGACTTCCAATTCTTCCTGCTTGTTTCCCAGGCTCTGTACATTTGTGTAGAGGCACCTAAGCTAACTAGTTGATTGCCCTGATTTTTCAGGAAGAATAAGAACACCTCCCCTGTTTCTCCCTCCTGCTTGCTCTTCCTCCAGGTTTCCCACTTCCCCATTTACCTTAGGGCATTGGTCTCCATCCCCTGGCAAACCTACTTTAAAAACCCTTCTAACTAGGTTAGCAAGTCTGTCTGCAAAAACACTGTTCCCTCTCTTCATCAGGTGGATCCCATCTCTTTCTAGTAGTCCTTCTTCTTGGAACATCATCCTGTGGTCAAAGCAGCCAAAGCCCTGCTGGTGACATTATCTGTAGGATGCACCGACTCCTACCTAGGCCCCTTCCCTTGACCAGAATTACTTTTGATCTGCTCGGGATCTCTCTTGGCAGTGTCATTAGTGCCCACATGGATGAGCAGCATGGTGTAGCAGTCAGAGGAGCAAATGAGTCTCTGTAATACCTCCATGATATCTTGGATCTGGGCTCTGGGCAAGCAGCAGGCTTCCCAAGACCACAGGTCAGGTCGGCAGATGGATCCCCCTGCCTACCCATAGAAGAGAGTCTCCAGCTACCACCACCCATCGTCCCTTCTTCTTGGTGGTGCTCATCTTGATCCTTCCCACCATGGGGAGGCCTAGCCTATCCTCCTCCACCAAAGGAACACGCTTCTTGCCCCTTGTTGCCAGGGCTCCATATATATATTTTCTATCAAACTGCTGCACATAGAGATGGAGACTTCTACTTGCTGCCAGAGGTCACAGGCTTCCAGCTTCCACCTTCCTGGAGTCCATGTCCTCTCCCTTCTGTAGTGCTACCTCTGGCAGTGTTTCCTCCAGTCCTAGAGGTCTCCTCCAGCACTGGCCTCACCACCTTCTGTCTTGCCTGTTCCCCGAGACACACACCACCAGCAGGCACTGCTCACAGTGCAGGCACTGCCCCACCTGGCCATCACTGGAAAGAACCTGCAAGCCACAGTACCAAACCTGGATCTGGGTGGAAGCGTCCTTGGTGAGCGGTCCTGCCTGCACAGAAACCTCATGGGTGCAAACAGAGGCAGTGGCATTGGCTCTGGCATTGTCACGTCCTTCGGCCATTTCTCTGGGTCTCTTACTGCCCTTCTTCAAAGCACACCTTCCCTAGCGAACTCACCTGGAAGCTGGTCTGTTTACTGCTCTTGGCCCCAAAAGGTTCCTTTTTTCCTTGCTTTCTCACACCAAGCTGGAAGGCTTTCTCCTCAAAGGGAGGGGTGGGGAAGGGTGGGTGAGCAAACAGACCAGCGAACTGCTTGCCCTGTTTGCTGCCCCGTTCACTGGCTCCTTGGTTGCTATGGGAGTCTCCTTTTATACCCTGCTGGGCCTGCACTGGCTCCGCCCCCTCATTAGGGCTTCTGTCAGGCACAGGCAGCGATCACTTAGCAATCAGCAGTCCCTCGGCTAGCAACACTCCCAGCTTCTCAGAGCACACCTCCCAAACACACACATGGCCCAGCAAGCCAAAGGCACAATCAGCCTTGGATCACTTACCTTCCCTGGGCAGGATCTGGTGCCTGGCTTCTCTGTCCCTTCCCCTTCTTCCTATTGCTCCCAGCAAACTGCCTGCAAACTGCTTGCCCTGTTTGCTGGCTCCAAGTTAAAGTTAACTTAAGAGGCAGACAGAAGTGACAATTTTCAGGTGATCTGGCCCCTGGAAATTCTCTACAGACATGATCAAAGAGAAGAGCATGGCTGCAAAGCACTTTAAAAAGGTTTGATCGCACAAAAATATGAGCCCTCATTGCATGAGGGTTTAGATGAAGATGTTTCAAAACATAATGTCTTCAGTAACTTGTGTCTGCGCTGCCTCCCAGTTTCTCAGCTGTTTTCAAAATGGGAGTGGGAAAAGGAAACAGAGGGAGTTCAGTCTGGGTTTTTCTCAGCTAGCACTTGAGGGTGGAGTGGGGTGGGGGGAATGCACTTCAGTCCACCTGCCCCACTCCCCAGCACCAGTTGAGGAACTCCTAGAACAAACTTTCTCCTATTCTTTCCACACCCTCCCATTCTGAAAACAGTGCTGGTGTTGGGAGGGAGGAGGGACTGTTGCTAGGGAAGACAGGCTGCAGGATGACAGCCAGCAGCTGGACTCCCACCCCTCCTCCTGTTTGGACCCAACAGTGAACTTCTGTTTAGTCCAGGGAATCATTAACTCAGAATGCTTCCTGCAAAATGTTATGAGTTACAGCTGCTCTTCTGTCTGCACCCCTTCTTCCCCTCCCCAGTGTCATTCTCCCTTCTTCCCCTCCCCAATCCCAACATGCTTAATATTGTAAATTCTAGCCCTAGGCATCAGAGTCTCCCCATGTAAACACCACATTTGATGTTTGTGAATTCCATAGTAGCATAATGGGGGAGGGGAAAGAGGGGGGAAGAAGAGCAAAAATAGCAACAGTGGCAACAGGTGCAAGCCAAGCCACTATTGCTGCCCCCCATGCACTACCACTGCTCAGCCACAAAACTACCCAGCTACACTTCTGGAATTCCACCGTCTGAAACTGGGTTGGGATGTTTGGCACCACTAACTTCAACCCCTGTTTTTGGATCTGGCCATAAATTTTGCTGTAGTACTTCTGACATCAGTAGAATTTATTTTCAGTATTGATTTCAGTGGCTCTTGGAAAAAGCATGTAGTGCCCCAAGGAATTTACTCACTTCAGTGTCAAATAATTTCACTTTCTCTCAGATGCCCATTCCCCAGCTGTTTTTACTAAGGACCATGGTTTCCATTTCTGATTATATGCTGATGAATTCTTGTTTTCTACTTCACATTGCCTCTAATCTTATTTTGAAAAACTGCATTCCGAGAGAGAGAGAGACATGCAGAGAAAAGCCAATATAGTTTCTTAAATTCAGGTGCTGTCTTGCAGTTTAGATATTGAGTAGCCTCTCCCAGGAATACGGAGATGTACAAAAAGAATTCTGAATGTGTTTAAACAAGGTGAAGCATTTAACTTTTCCTGGAGTAGAGTGTAGTGCAGGGGTGGGCAATTATTTTGGGCAGAGGGCTGCTTACTGAGTTTGAGCAAGCCATCGAGGGCCACTTGACAGGCAGCCAGGGGCAGATAAATATTAACTTTCTAAATTTTTTTTAGGGGCCCCATGGGCTGGATAGAATGGTCTGGTAGGCTGCATCTGGCCCATGGGCTGCATTTTGCCCACCCCTGGTGTAGGGTATTACTCCAGGCTTTTGTTGGGTTTTGAGAGAGTTTTTAAGTTCCTTTTGAGAGTTGTTTATTTTTTTTCCAAGATGCTCTTGAAACTTGGTGTTTAAAGTTCCTTGGGTCTTGTTTTGTACAAACCTACCTTCACATGATCTTCTAATATTTGAAAAGCAGTTATTGTAGGCCACTTCTGAAGAGAGGGGTGCAGATATGCATGTACTGAAAAAGGAACATCCTGAACTATGTTTTAGGAGTCTTTAACTGATTTGGGACCATAACCTGAACTCCTAAAGTCAAGAGAAGTGTCTTCATTGCTTACTATCTCTGTGCCCAGTTTAATTTGTGTCAAAAATGTTAGACTGTGTGAAGCACTACTTACCATCCTTGATAAAATATTCATTAATAAAAGACTAGATCATACTTTTCCAACAGGGAAAATTTCCAGTATGTAGAGGCCATTTACATGTGTAATACAAGAATGAAATTGATATTCTAGGCCTGGTGGTATGAAGTAGACAAGTCCTTAGGATGCTGAAATCATCAGCTGCCTCCATTTTTTGTCTGAAAAGTTTGTTAGAAAACTAAATTTAGGTGTCTGTATGTACTCGGAAGCAATCCAGATCATAAACCTTAGCACCTCTAATCTCCATTTGGGAGCTGGGAGGTGCTTGATATGTCTTATGTGGTCACAGGGCCTGCCTTATAGACAATGATACCATTGAATGCAATAGAAACTATGTTAATGCTCAACCATTCTTGAACATGGCCAGTGGCAGTAGTGTCAGTGCTACTGTCAGGGTATATGTTTCAAAGGAAAAATTGCTGCACTTTGCACAGAACTTGGTGCTACTATCAGTGCACCGCCGCCGTAGGCACTCTGAATGCTTGAGGTGGCAGAGGAGTCCATTGTATGGGTCTGAGTCAAAAGTGAGGTTAGGTGCCTAATGCTTCTTACTAGTTCTATGCCTTCTATGCCTAATGCTTCTTACTAGTTTGCTATGGATACTTCCAATTCAGCCCTCAGTACCTCAGGCCACCAAGTGCCAAGCACTGTCAATTCAGATCACACTCCTTAGGCAAAGAAACTCCTTAGGTGTTACAGTACCTAAGTGGAGGCATTCACAAAAATGGCTTGGATCTGGCCCAGCCTCTGTATTGTACAAGCAGATGTGAGATATAAGAAACTGTTTTCCACCTCGTAGGAAGAACAAAAGACCTTAGATATAGCTGGAGGCTCCACCGTCTCTTACCCTGCTCTTGCTTCCTTCACTGTAGCCCACTGAAGACAGTGAGAGTCTTCAGCCATTGCCCTCAATGGGCTTAGGATGAGGTCATCTGGCTGCACGTACATTTCTTGCATAATGTTAATTCTGACAGTGACAGCGTTTACCTCTGGCAGTATGTTGGGATTTAACTCTACCATGAAAAGCAGGCCACACAGTCATTTTTCTGCCCATCAACATTGCTTCAAATACCATTTCCATCAGCTCTAGTTCAATCTACACCATTAACGGGGAGGGCGTGCTAATCCATAGGTCCTCTACTTAGAAACTTTAAGTGAAAGAAAGTACTTTTGTGATTTGACAAGGTTTAAATACAAGCCAAACTGTATCTTTTTTTTTTTTCTGATGGACTGATATTTAGTAATAGGAGTCGCAAGCACATTTTAATTGATAGCAGATACTATGTATGATTAAAGCAACTTACAGTATCCATTCTCAACTGGACTTTAAGAATCAAATTTCTCTATTATGTTACAGTTATGAAATATACCCTACTGGACGTCTCCCAGGGGAAAGAAAGCACTCTAATATTTCTAAAGACAAAAACTGTACAGAAAACTACATATGTATATGTAAAAAACTAGGGGAGACTGCATGGTGAAAGGATATATACATAATGGATAATATTAGTAATACTTGCTGGGTGTATCTACACAAGATGCAATAACACAATATGAATTGGGATGCTTTGTGCTGAAGGCTCCACAGGGTCTTTGTTTTGATCTGCTGAGCCCATCGTGGTTTGTCCTTGTCTGTCCAAGATCCTGCTTCTCCCTCTGGATCTGTGACTGCTGAGGGTACCTATGTTCAATTAAAACAATGCAACTGTCAAAGGGGAAAGTTCATGAAAGAAGGAGACCTTTTTCACAGGAGCTGGGCCTATCCTGAGCCACCTTATCTTTTCATTTCAGCTATTTACTCAGTACATTCTCTTTCTCAATACTCTCTCATGCACATACAATGTCCCCACATCCACATATGCAAAACTAAACAACCCCCCAATATACGTTAATCAAGCTATTCCTTCTACAAATTAGGAAGGAGGGAAAGAGAGTGCTGCTCTTTAGAGGTGACATAGGTCCATATCGTATGGGCACCACCAAAAGGAAAGTTGATGTTATCGGCAGTTGGCTTTTTTTGGCTGATGTTGCCAATAATGTCGCAAATAAATGCCACATCCATGCACAGCCGCAGTGTAGCACGCAGGTGTCCAAGAACTCAGCCCGGCAGCATGGAGAGCAGCATCTGGCTGGTAAATCTGTTGGGGAGGGGGCCTGGGGCAGGAGCTGCCCAGCTGGGACATGGTGTGCGATGGAGCCATGAGCAGCTTGCCTGGAGGATATGGGGGGGCACGGCTGGGGAGTGGCTCCCACTGCTGCATGCACCCCAGGAGGGCATGGGGGGGTAGGGGGAGTGTGCTGGGGGCTGTGCACAGGGTGGGTGGCAGTCATGCTGGGAGGGGGAGCTATAGCCACCCAAAAATTCACCATAGCTTCCCATTGCAGCACTGCTGCCACCCACCCTGAGCACAGACTGGCCCAGCCCCCACCCCAACCAGGAAGAGCCCAGTGCTTCCCCCAGCTCCAGCAGCAGCCTGCTGTTGCCCAGCACACAGATATGCCCCACCTGGCACAGATCTGCCACCCCTCCTGGGGTGCATGCAGCAGTGGGAGCTGCCTCCCTGCACTTCCCTCCCCACCCCCAGCTCCAGAGGAGCCACATCTCCATCCCATGCCCTACCCTGCCCTGGCTGGGCAGTGCCTGCCCCTGACCCAGTGCCAGCCTCACTCCCTCCCTCACCACAGGGGCTTTGGTCTGCCCCACCTTCCCCCACCCAACAGACTTAGCAGCCAGACCCTGCTCTCCAAGCTGGCAGGCTGTATATCAGCAATCAGATCGCTATCAGATGACATGTCTTGTTAAAAATTGGCCCTTGGTATTGATCCCAAAAAATCTCCATCAGTGCACCCCTACTATTCTTTTATTTGTAAATGCTCCAGTGTATCTTCAGTACTACAGCCCTTGGAGGAGATGTAGGTACCTAGATGACTAGAACTCACTTGGGAGCAAGAATCTGATTTCACCCCCATGTAATAGAATATTTAAGTTAATAAAAAATGTTTGCTATTTCCTCATGTCTGAGTAATTTCTTTTTGTGTGAAACTTATAGTATAGAATTTTGTCCCTTTTTAATTAATCTTTTTATGCATACTGCATTATTTTTAAAAAACGAATAAACTTGAATATAAAAAGTTGGTTTTGTACTAGCATATGATTAGGTAGGCCTTACATTTCTTTGTAATCTCATTACATTGAGTAATTCATTAAATTGATCTGATCTCATCTTTCATGCCAGTTCTTCAGTACCTCAAAAGGATTATTATTGAATGCCTGACAGCATATTGTTAAGAAATATGCTTTAAAGAAAAAGTTCAGTTAGAAGCATCTTCCAGTTAAAGTGAGGCTTAATTAACCATTATAACTTTTATCTAGAAATTTGTTTCATTTCTGTACTAGCTAGGGTTTTTAAATGTAGATTTTTGGATGAACTTTCAAAGGTATGCTATAACTCAACCAAAAAGTATGCACTTGATGTTAGAGCAGTGGTGCCCTGTCTTTCAGCCTTGCTGGCCAGATCCCAGGCCCCACACACAGGTTGGTTTGTGAACCTGATCTGGCCCTGTGCTGGGCCACATTATCTGGGTCGTGGGGCTTCCTGTGGGTCCAGAAATTTGACAGCAGGGAAACGGCAACTACCACTGCTGCTGTTCCTGCCCTACCAAAGTTCCAGATGTATGGGGAGTCCCGCAGCCCAAATGATGCAGCTCCACAGGCCAGAGGTTGACTGCTGTGCTAAAGCAGGTCAGAGGCATATTTGAACTGCTTTCTACTGAAGGCTAGACAAGATGATTATAAAAGATATTTAAGGGCCAGAAATGACCATCAAAGCTTATTTGGCTTCCTAGTGAAAATGATTGTATCACTAGTCCTCTGTTTTCTTCCCTGGGACAGATTAGATCAAGTTATGGATCCAACCAAAATCAGGAAGACACCTGAGCCAATGAGAAACATTGTGGATTTCTGAGCGTGCCAACTTCCTAAATGCTGAAAGACTTAATGTTGCCACCTTAGTAAAGGAGAGCTTGGTGTTATGGTGATCAGTTTAACAGTGGCTACAGGGATGGAAAAACAATGGACCCTCCTACCCATTTTTATATAAAGAAAGAATTGGAAGCTGGAGAAAACTTGGACTAATCAATTGGTTAACTCAACCATGGGAGAAAATACAAGTTTTTGGGAAAGCTTGATCTATGCACATCCTACTTGTGTGAACTGGAAGCAAGAGGCAGAAGGATCGATCTACCACCTAGCTAGTATTCTGTTTGTTGTTGGCTTCATGGGCGGAAGTGGATTCTTTGGGCTACTATATGTCTACAGTTTACTTGGATTGGGTTTTCTCTGCTCTTCTGTCTGGGCTTGGTTGGATGTGTGTGCTGCTGATATATTCTCCTGGAACTTTATACTGTTTGTGATCTGCTTCATACAGTTTATTTATGTTACCTATCAAGTTCGGAGTGTTTCCTTTGAAAAAGAATTCCAGGAACTCTACAGTGCCCTTTTTCAGCCTCTGGGAATCTCCTTAAGAATTTATAGGAAGATTGTCCTGTGTTGCAATTCAGAGGTGGTTACACTGGAGAAGGAGCATTGTTATGCCATGCAAGGCAAAACACCTATTGATAAACTCTCTTTGCTTGTATCAGGAAGGTTTGTATCAATTTCCATCTTGGGGAATATTTTTGTCCTTCCTAATATTTTAAAATGACTGCGTTTATTAAATATGAACAAGCAACATACAGCTATAATAGCTTAAATATGCTGACACCTAATATTTCAGTTTATCCAGGAACTCTCCAGCATAACAACACTGAGCCCAAAAACTGTAATAGCTTAAAGATCAAGATTGTTAATTTTTTTTCAAACCATCATATTATACTTCTTCCATCTTTTCTTTTAAAAGTTTTTTTTCAGATAAGTGTGTGCAATTGTATACATCTATG
This sequence comes from Crocodylus siamensis, assembly GCF_052110815.1. Lineage (NCBI taxonomy): Eukaryota > Metazoa > Chordata > Crocodylia > Crocodylidae > Crocodylus > Crocodylus siamensis. The sequence continues at coordinate 85,647,579 of NC_143395.1, read as the reverse complement.
TGTGTGCAATATAATGTATATTACCCACCTCTTGTCCTGTTAATGCTTGAGGCCTTTTCTTACTTACTTATTCTATTAGTATAAACTGTGCTTTATGTATTAGGTTAAGTGATATCCCATGCATTCTGGCCAATGCTAAAATCATTTTTAATGTAGTATCGCCATACTGTAGACCATCTGGCTGCCTCAAGGATGCATTGGAGTGGGAAGGACACAAGAAACAATCTCCCTTTTACGTCAGCTGAGCAAATCAGTCCTTGCCATGGTAGCTATGCTCAAGGAAATGTACCTATCCTTTCACACGGGAAGTTCAGGTTACGCCCCTTCATGAGATGCTTCCTTCCCATATAGCCCTCTAAAAAGCTGTACATGTAAGGAAACAAAAAGGGAAATTTTCATAGTCGAAGGACATTTACAAACTTTTGGTAACTTATGTAGAAGCCATATGTTTCCATGCTATTTCCTGTTCTCAAACTACAGCCCTTGTAGGGCTCCTGGTACGGTTACTCCTCACTTAATGTCATAGTTATATTCTTGAAAAGTGTGACTTTAAGCAAAATGATGTTAAGTGAATCCAATTACATCACAGTAGTTACTTACTAGCAGGCACTGGCCAAACAATGTTATAACCGAACATTGTGTGACTTTAAGTGAGTGTTCTCCAATAGATCTGTGATGTAATAATGAAACAGTGTTAACCGGGATGACATTAAGTGAGGAATACCTGTACAGCATGACATGAGCTATACATTTTACATGAATAGTGTTTGCCACAGTGCTTCCATTCCTGCCCCTGCCATGTCTCTGCCTCACCCCCTCTAAAATGTAGACCCATTAAACCCTGAAAGGGATTCTACAGCTCTAAAAAGAGGGCAAATGATGTTTCCTCTAAGCATACTAGTCACTTCAGGACACTAGAGCATTTATTCAGTATCTCCATAAGCCAGCTCCTGTGGAATAAGGATTATAGGATTTGAACTGTTCTGGCTTGGTTTTGTGTGCATATTCATCCTGTGTGATCCTGTTAAGACAAACTTACTGAAACAAACCAAATAGTTGAGTAATGAAACAAACCAGAGTATCTCAAACCTCTATATCGATGATACTCGCATCTGACTGCTGTTTAATATTACAACTAAGCCACTATTGCACTCTTTACTGCTGTAGATACACTATTAACGTCCACTATATTTTGGTAGGATCAGAGTGACAGTTGATGGAGAATTTCTGCATTACATTTTCCCCCTTCAATTTTTGGATTCTCCTGAATGGGATTCACTAAGACCCACAGAAGAAGGTATTTTCCAGGTAAAACTTCAGGGTGGGTGGGGAGGGAAGGGTAGTGTGGGGACTGTACTTCTGAAAACTGGTGCATTGTTAGTCATTAAGGCTGTCTCTTTGTATTATATCTAGCATTTGAGTATGGTTGGGAGGAATGTCCTTGTTCATGAACTGGTTGCATGTTCTGTTGGTATGTTCTTTTTATTTAGTTTTATAGTATAATTGCAAAATCTTGGGGTACTCTTACACATGCTCCAGTGCGTTGTAATTAGAGTGTGTCAAAGCAGACGTGATTAATGCTGGAGCATTCTAATTGGAATGTTCTGATCAACAGAGAAAGGCCTACTGGTGCTGGACTTTTGTGAATATCCAAAGGAAACTCCCAAGTGTTTCACTTAATTAAGAGCAACAGGACCAAGCCTTTACTGCAGTTTTATAGTTGAGATCATTGCCCCAGAATTTAGCTATTTTTAATCTTCTGTTTTACAGGTAACACTTACAGCAGAGACTGACTGTCGATATGTGGCCTGGAGGAGAAAGAAACTGTATTTGCTCTTTGCTAAACATCGTTTCATCTCGCGTCTCTTTTCAGTTTTAATTGGGAGTGACATTGCTGATAAACTATATGCCTTGAATGACAGAGTGCACATAGGAAAAGGATTTCGATACGACATCCGTTTACCAAACTTATACCATGTCTCGGTAGCAGAAACATCCAGAGTACAGTCTACAGAGCAAATCCTGAGCAGCTCTTCAAGACAGAAGTTAAATAATGTTACAAACTCTTATGGCCAAAAAAAGAGACTTTTTCTTAATTATTCCCAAGAATAGAAAGGGAAGTGCAAGTTTATAAGCTGGAAAAAATCAAGCTGAACAATACCTAGCAAAGCCAAACTTGATTAAGAAGTGCCATTTACTGTAGTTGTAATAGCTTGGATGCCACCTCTCCCCTGTAGAGCCAGCTGGTTGGCTTGTACATCTTGACTTAACTGGGTGTTTATAATTACTTTCTTTTAGTTGATTTTGTTAGTCTTATTACTTATAAGGGAAAAATGAATCATGATGGGATGAAGCTTTATTGTAATTGTTCTGTCTACTGTATATTTTTAAAGACATTTTCACAGTGATCTTTTTCATATTTATTCAGACATACTTGCCATAACAGATTATGGAATCACTTTTTATTTTTGTGGAAAGTAACAAGCAAGTTGTCTTAATACATCTTGACTTGTTTATTATATTCATAATTACACTGTGTGAACCTTGTCTTATTTAACTCCAATTGACTTTTTTTTTTTTTCCTTTTTAAAACAGAATGTGAAATACACGGCAAGACCATCCCGTAAATGGTTGATTTCTCTCAGGCTATACTAAAGAGACATTACATGAAAACAAATATGTAATTACTGAACCCAAAAGAGAAGAAGCAATCCTTGTAATTGCTGCTGAGTATATGGTAGGGAAAAGGCTGTGTAGTGCTTCTTATAGAATTTAATGCTGCAGTACCTAGTCTTCAAAGATGTAAGTGCCAATTGTAACATGTACAATAAATATTATAAATCGATTAACCACTGAACCATTGAACATCATGTTTTACAGTAACCTTTTTCATTCAGGTGGTTATAACAAGGCTAACAAGTAAATGTCTGGGGCTACCACCATAAAGCAGTAAACTATGGTATTTTTGCTTCTGAAGCACATTGGTTTAGTTTTCAAAGTTACTTTTCTGTTCCCACAAAGTTTTTTAATGTAAAATATACACTCTGCCTAAGTTTTGTGCTGTCTGAATGAATACAGCTCCACAAGCAAGATTTGGTTGAAAGAAGCTAGTTTTATACCTTTTCCAATACATTTTGAGGTCATTGTGCCTTTTGGGGAGAGGTGTATGAATGTCTTTCCTACCTAACCTTTTTGATGCGTGTCTGTAATCCGAAAAGGAAGACTAATTTCTTTTCTTTTCTTTTTTTTTATGAGGCAGGTTTACAGGTTGATAGCTAATAAAGATAGACTGCTTTTTCAATGTTTAGAACTTAAAAATTGCTCTAGGGTTTGGGAGGAAAAGCTCTGTCCCCCCAGACTGAGAATGACTGTCAGAGGCTCTGCAATTGGGAGCGGCAAGAGGCACATGCGAAGCGGCCAGGGTGGGACGGCAGCAAGACACGTGGCTAGGCTGATCCGTGCTCCCTGCCCCCGGAGCTGGGCCGCATGAGTGGGGCAAACCCCCTCCACTCTCTGCGGTAAGGGAAGGAATGGGGCAGTGGTGAGTGAGGCCTTGGCTTGGCCGGGGTGGGGGGGTCAGAGCCCAGGTATGCGGGGGTGCTCCTGTGCTGCATGCAGCCTGGTGGAGGCCCAGGGGCCATGTGCCCTCTGGATCTGTGTGCGGGGCAGAGGTGGCTGCTGCTGCATGTCGGGCTTTTGCACCCCGAGCCACGTGAACAGGTCAGAGGAACATGTGCCCCCTGGGCTTCTGCTGGAGTGTGTGCAGTGGCAAGAGCCCTCCCCCACATACCTGGATTAGCTTTCCGGGCTCTGACCCTCCTCCGGCCCTGCTGGGGTCCCACTCACCTGGTGGTAGGGAGCACAGGTGGCAAAAGTGGGGGGCTGTTAGGGCTTAGCCCCCCTCACATGCAGGGTAGTGGTAGGGCTGCAAGGCAGCCTGGCTGCAGGCTTCAGGCGGCTGCAGCAGGGGTGGGTAGCAGTGTGACTGCAGCGCTGGGGGAGGGGAGGCGGGGGTTGAAGCAGGGGCAGGCCCTGCACAGCCAGGGCAGGTGCAGGACAGAGCCATGAGCAGCTTGTGTAGGGAGAGGAGCACGCAGCCCTGGAGGGCATAGTGGGGCGCATGCCCTCAGATCTGTATGCAGGGCACAGTGGTGACAGGCTCCTTCTAGCGTGGCTGTATGGCTGCACGGCTCTCGGGCCAGGCTGGGAGGTGGTGGTGGGGGTCATACAGTGAATTTTTTGGGTGTCTGTAGCCCCACTGCCAGCGCTGCTGCATGGTCAAAAAGCCATGCCGGGAAGAGCCTGGCACTGCCTTGGCCATAGCTGGCCCTGCCCTGTTCCATGTGCCTTCCCAGGCTGCAAGCCCCCACTTCCCGCATAAGCCACTCACAGCTCTGTTCCACTCCTGCCTTGGCTCTGCAGCGCCTGCCCCTGCCCCACTCCCTCCCTCAGTGCTGTGGAGGAAAAGCAGATCAAGGCCCCAGCAGTGAGGGTGGGAGCAGGGCACAGGCAGGAGCTGGAGGGTGGGGGACAAGCAGAGGCCTGGGGGGTGAGGGAGGGAGTGGGGCACATGCAGTAGCAAGGGGTGCGAGGCCTGGGAGGCATGCTCCTGCCTGTGCCCCGCTCTCTCCCTCACTGCTAGGGCTTCAATTTGCTCTGCCCCTTCCCCCACAGACTTACCTGCTGGAGGGGGGCACCCAAATAATTTTTTCTCTCTCTGCCTTGATCTGCCCCCCCCCCTCCCACACACAGATTGACCTGTGGGGTGGGGGTGGTAGCACAGGGTAGATCTTGGTTTGCTTTTTAATTCAAAAAGTGATCTCCTACCCATAAAGGTTGGAGACCACTGAGCTATATAATATTGCACATAATGGGATTTAAAAAAAGAACAGTTTCTAAAATTGATTAGAAGAAAAAATTGCCGTGACCTTCACTCAGTCAAGGCAAAAATACAGTATTGTATAAAACTAGGTTGTTTCAAGTTTAGATTTGTCCTTTTTTAATAGTGTAATAAGACAAATACATAGTGGACATGTCTGTGAGACAATGCGCAGAAAACATTCTACTGTGTGTTAGTGTGGCAGGCAAAGTGCTCGCTAATGCACAGCAGATTTAGTCTAACTTTCAGTAGCATCACAAAAAGAAAAAACATTAATCTGTCCTGCTGTAGCACCAATTATGGCACATTAAATTAGTATCTGTCATTACTTAATGCGCCAAAATTATGGTGCGTTAATGAACATGTAGACTTGCCTGTTGGTGCACATCCTAATGACCTAATCCTAAATTCATATTAATTAAAACTGCTGCATTATATACTCCCTCTTCTATATAACCTGTCTGTAGAATAAATGCTTTTATTTCTGCAAACATGTGGTATGCACTGCAGACACAGAACCACTTGTAGGATTTGACGCTGCATAGTGCTGAGTTCTGTTAATGGATTGGAGTAAGAGCATGCATTGCTATGCAGTGCTGCAGTTCAAATATTTTAACTTTCTCACTTGCATTCTGCTGATTCACCCATCTAGGTTAGCTGAACCTAATATCCTACTTTTCTAAAGACTTAAAAAAGAAATCAGAAACTTTAAACAAAAAATAGTTATTTCCAAAATAGTTAAACCTTACATTTAGGATAGACTAAAGCCAAGGATTTAATTTCCCTCGCTATAATCAGTCTTGAACTAATGCAAGGTTTTTACACTCGCTATTTTATAAACACAGACTACAAACAGCAATTGAAACCTAGGCTTCAGGGCTTTGTAATGTTGTACAGGTTTATTGCTCTTGGATATTGATACAAGAGATTGCTTTTACCTATTGATACTTTTAAAAGTAGGAGTGAAATCTTGGCCCTGCTGAAATCAGTGGCAAACCTATTTCTGTCAACAAATACCATCATCATAGACTCCATAAGAGTATGCTCTCCTTTTATAAGAGGGGTCAAAGAAACTTGCCCATACACTTCTGAATCAATCCCATAATTTCTGCAATATCAAAACAGGAACTTGCTGACTTTATTTTAAAACTTTAAATGATGTAGCACGATTCCTTAAATTGCTCTAATAGTTCATCACTTTCTGGCACCTTGTGACTTATTTTGAGACTGAATTTTAATTTGCCCCCAACCACCATGCCTTGTTCTGCTTCCTTCTCTGCTCGCTCTCTGCTAGAGTCATTTGCCATCAAAAATATCTTCCCCATATAGGTACTTGTAGAATGATCAATTCATTAAACTACTCTTGGACTAACTAGGCTGAGCTTCTTTAATCTTTTGTTATTAGACAAGTTTTGCAGCCTTCGTATCACTTTTTGAAAAATGTCCCATTTCTCATCTCTTTTTTGGAAGTTTGAATACCAAAAGATCTTATCCATAAAACTCAGTTCTACACACAGGGAGATGTAAAATATGATGGCAAACCCACATATTCTTGCTGTGATGGCATGTGACTTGCAAAGTATTTTTCGTGAAGATGTACATCATTTACTTATGCCAAAATGGATAGGGTGAAATAATAAAACCTCTTACCCTGTCATACTGTCTGTATGCATGGTTGTAATGAGAGAGAGGAAGAATTCAAACCTAATTGTAATCTGATTTACACCAGTATCTTAATAAGAAATCAAACAGTGCTAACCTACTTAATTATACATGCTTACTAGGGCTGTGTGAAGCTTCAGGTGGTGAGGAGATTCGGCCCAATTTGGTGGCCTAATCACCAAATCTGAATTGAATCGGGGGACCACTAAAAAGGTCTGAATTGAGTCAGCTCTCCAAATCAATTCAGAGAGCTTTGATTTGGGCAGTCCCTGTCTGCTGCAACAGGGAGCTGGAGCTGGTCTCAGAGCTGGTAAGTAGGAGGCAGGGCTGGAGGAGGGGGGAGGGGACTATGGGGGTATTCCAGCCAGGTCTCAGCCCCACATTGCTGCCCTGCCCCCAGCTCCTGGTGCGTTTAAAACAAAAAAATAAAAAAAGCCCACTCACTGGGTGCTGCCAGGCAGGGGGACAATCCTCACTGCCCAGCATTGTCCCATGCTGTGTGGGGGGCTCTACATGAGCTCCCTGACCCTCCCACTCTCCCAGTACCACCCCCCATGGCTGCCCCACCTACCCCAGGTCCAGCCCTTTAAGGAAAAAAAACAAACAAACCCAAAAAGCCTCAGGGCTTCAGGGAGCTCATGGACGTGCCCCCATGTGGCACGGGGCAGCGGGGATTGGCCCTCGCCAGGCAGGAACCACTGAGTCTGGGGGTTTGGGGTTTTGCTTTTTTTTTTTTTTTCTCTTAAAGGGCCAAAGCCTTAAAGGGATGGGCCTGAGTGATTCGGAGATTCGGCAGCAATCAAATCTCTGAAGCGGATTTGGCCAAATCAACTCAGGACAGTGATTTAAATCACCAAATTAAATCACTGTCCTCCAAATCCAAAGCTAATATTAGCTGCTTCGCACAGGCCTATGGCTTATACCAGTTTTAAGCCAACATGACCTCATCAGTGGAGTTAAGAAGCATTGTATAGTTAAACTGCTACTTCATAGATGTACTTTAAGTGGCAACTTGGTTTCTGAATAGTTCCATGCTACCTGGTGGAATGGCTCCTGAAATTGAGCCCAGTTATACATGAGTAAGAGTGGAAGAATCTGGTGCAATGTGACCATGTACTTGTTTATTTGTGCATCATCCAATTGATTAATGCGTTAAGAATGTTTTAAACAAGTCAGGCTGGAATTCCCCTTCTGACCTGCAGAGAGGTTCAAATTGCATGCGACTACACAAGCAAAATTAGCTGTGCTTTAGGAGGGAAGCAATATGGAGAGAAAGGATGCTACCAGAGAGGCATATGTTAATTTGGAGCTTTGGCAACGTTTTCTTAGGGAATTCAGCTTTGTTGCTGTGAGGAAACACTGGTTGTGGAAGTCTGTTTTTGGTGCTACAGGCCCCTGATAGAAAAATGCATGGTTGATGAAGCATGTAAAGAATCATGGGCTTTATTCTGCCACTTTAAGTCCAAATGAAATCAAATAATATATGAATAAGTAGCAGAATCTATCCCAACTTTCAGTTCAACAGGACCCTGATGCAGATGTAAGCATGAACATCTAAGAGAATGTACCCTATGTAGTATTCTGCATTGTTCAATTTTTCTAATCAGTTTAGGAAAGGGAAAGGTTTACAATAGAACTAGACCCAGACAACCTCCTTCAAGACCTGCGTTCCAAATAATCATTTACTTCCGAATAAGCCCTATACTTTAGTTCTATTTGTTCAAAGAAATATTGAGAACTGAGTACAGTATGATAGGTCATGTGCCTGACAGGCCTATTTGGAGGAAAAAAAGAAATAGCGGAGGACGGTGTACCAGATGACTGCAGATTCTTGGATAAACATGTATCCTTTGAAATTATGTTCCCTTACAATCATGCAATCGTGTGTTTGGTATCACCTTCCTAAAAAAAAAAAGTTTGAGAGGACATTTTTGTAAGTGACCTCATGTAATGCATACTATTATACATTTTCAGTACATATGAAAAATTAAACTAGTGTTGTACCACTTTGGTAAACTAATCCTGCAAGCCATCTGTTGTTGACCCACTCATAGTTACATACAGAAATGAAAAGAAATAAAAATAAACTGTGCACTGAAGTCAAGGAATGAAAACAGGTAAAAAAAAAAACTTAACTTCTTTTCTACTGATGCAATAATTGAATTTATTTTTTTTAAATAATAGCATATTGCAAAAATAATTTTTGGTATGAGGGAATGAGTACCGTGTCAAACTTGACTCAGTAGGCTACTATTGAAAGGTATTTATTTAGGTTGTATTAATATACGTGTGAATTAAGTATACTACCTATATTGCTAAGTCCTGAAGTACGTATACTTTTTGACTCCGCTTGTATAATTCATACTAACTTTTCTTTTTCTAAAACGTTGTTTATGTCTGCAGTTTCTAGTTGATCCATATATCTTTTATATGTGGCAAAAGCTGTAGAGTGTCTTATATGTACAGTACCGATTGCCATAAATAATCAGATTGAAAATCCAAATGTCTGTCATGACAATGGAATTTTGTGATATTAATAATCTACCGTGAAGGTGCTCAAGATGCCCACCTCCTATACACAATCTTCTCTGTTATTTTAACTTCCAAAGTCTTATTCTTTATTTTACATTGAGCCTCATCCTGACATGAATCAAAGGAGTTAATTGTGCTTAATGTGTAAATGAATCGAAGGGTGTAGGTGGAGCTTTGTAGATAAAAAATGTGTAGGAGAAAAGCAGCACAAGCAAGTCATGTGAGATTCCAGCTGCTCTCAGAGGCTTAATACCCAGTGTGACCTCAGTGGGACTCTTTGTACAAGTAAGGGTATTTTGCTCCAGGTCAAAATTAATATGCTACTAGAATTCACCTACAAAGCAGCACATAAACATAATTATCAAGTACTGGGGAAATAAAATATTTCAAAGAACTTTAAGGGAATAGAGGGAGGATATTCTGGTGGTTAGAGCACTGTGTTGGGACATGACATCTATTCAATTTTCTACTTCACCAGCAACCCAGCAGTAAAACGGGGATAGTGGTACTTTCCTCCCTCACAGTGGCTTTACTGAAACAAATGCAAGGAGGAGTATGAGGCACTCACTCAAATATTGCAATGATGAGGTTGTATAAGTAGGCAATCATGATAAAGTTATTCACAGTCCCTATTTGAATGCATCCTTTGCTTTTCTCCAGGGACAGTGGATAATTCTTGAATTAAACTCTTAGGCTTCAGTTGACGTGTCTATGAGGCCTGATTTGTTTTTGGAGATCTTGACCTCTTTGCCTCAGTTCGCCAGAGCTTAGTTGAAATAATACCACCACCCCCAAGTTTCACAGTGGGTCTATGAAGATAAACATATGTATGTTTTTTGAACATTCAGTGACTGTGGTCAGAAAGCAGGGTAGATTTGTACGTTATAGATGCTCATGAAGAAATTCATTAGTTTGTATTCAGTACATGATTCACCAAATGAAGCTCCAGCCACACATTCACTGTTTGGGGTATAAATAAACACTCAATAGATAAATAGTAACTGCATAGGGCAGAACTCCCATGGGAAAAAATATAGTATGGGACATAATCTAAGACTATCATAATACATATATGCAAAGTGGCTGAGTTAAGATTGCACAGGTAACTGGCATTTTCTATCTTTGCTTAGATTTGAAACTTCAAAGTTCTTATAACATAGATTCTTTTTGGGTAGTCTCAGCCCCTCTTGTTGCAGCGAAGTCACCACACATAAAAGGAATTCAAGATTTCATGGAGGCCAGGAAAGAGCAAGAGGGAAAATAACTCTGTAGTCTAGCGGTTAAGTCATTCACCTAAGGGGAGAGAGTCTCAGGTTTCACTGTCAGGATTCTTTCTGCATTTTACAGTCTGAATAAAACACAAACTTTGTCTAAGAGCAGGGACTAGAAACCAGGACTCCTTGATTGTCTTAACTGCAAAGCTACAGAAGCAGGTGCCTGCTAGAACTCCCTCTTTATGGCACTAGGGCAAGCCTACACTCAGCCACTTAGAAAGATAGCAGCCCCACACTCAAGTCTGACCTATTATGTCAGCAATAAACTCCAGTGCAATAAATACCAGAGTTTATGTAGACATGCCCAATTTTATATAATCAGTGGGTGCATCTACATGTGCATTAGGGTCAGATTTGAGACTCCTAATTTTTTTATCTGATTTTGATATATTTTACATTATATTGTACTAAGACACTTACTTTACTAAGGCCTTATTTTAGTTTCTAGATATGTAGGACTCTCCTGTGCCATGTTTTAGGAAGAGCTGCCAGTGAATAATACATCATAGCCATTACTTGTTTTTGCCAAGTCTCCATTGTCTTGTCCTAACTCAATTACAGGTTTTCAGTACAGTGAGCATGCACTTGGCATATAAACTCTCATTTGAAACAGTTTGGGGATTCATTATAGAGTGTAAGTAGAACATTACGATATATATAGGTGCCATTACCAATGTCAGATTTAGAATATAAAATGTGCTGTTATATGGTTTTGTTAACTAATGGCACTTTGCATTTTGCCATGGGCAATTTATGTTAGAACTGTATTTCAAATAGGGCTTTATAGCCTTAGATTAATATAGTATTGGGTATAAGAAGTGATAATGACTTTCTTAAAATGTATGTAGGTACTTTAGCATGTATTTCTAAGCACTTCGATGCATTTGTTTTTTTACAGAAAAAGGAACATTAATACCTATTCAGTGGTCATTTTTTCTATGTTCACTGAAATTTGAGGAAAAGATTTTAAAGGATTTTGTGCTAAGTACTTTAAAAGAGCATTCAGATTACTTCAGGAATATTTCATCCTAGTTTTTCTGGTAGAGTTTAAAATAAACTGCAGTATACATTGGCAGTCATTTTATTGTAGTTAATTAAAACATACAGAGCATGACATCAAAATTAGGTCTGTTGTTTTATGTGTTTACAAAGTGAGTGTTTTGAGTCCACAAGAAATGCAGATTCAGACTCAGTGGGCAAATCTACATAAGATGTTTGCTGTGGAGTAAACTAATTAGTTCCACAGTAAATGTTTCCCATCTACATGTGCAGCCCTGTTAGGCTGCAAAAAACTAATTAACTCCACAGCAGGCTAATACTTGTAAATACAAGTCCTATCTGGCTACGGATGATTTTATTCCACAGCAGCACAAATGCAGATGCTGACATCATAGCCCAGCCACTGTCAGCTGGCTAGGCATGAGGGTGCTTCAATGCAGTGGCTGCCTGCTGGCTAGCTCCTACAATGGAGCAGCCTCAGCCAGTCCCCTCAGCATGTTGAGCCAGGTTGGAGCAGTCCTAGGCTGGCAGGCTGACGCTTCAGGTTCCCTGCTAGCCAGGGCTGCTTTGACCCAGCACAATGTACTGCAATGCTGGGTGTCTGTGTAAATGCGGAGCCCACCAGCAATAAACTCCAGTGCAACAAGTACTGGAGTTTACGTAAACATGCACATTATATACTCAGTGGGTGCATCTACATGAGCAACTAGCATGCCTGAATAAACTCTGGAGTTTATTGCTCCCAGGTGTGCTGTTTCATAGATTTCATAGACATTAGGGCTGGAAGTGACCTCAAAAGATCATTGAGTCCAGCCCCCTGCCCAAACGGCAAGAAGTCAGCTGGGGTCATAGGATCCCAGCAAGATAAGCATCCAGTTTGCTCTTGAAGGTGTTCAATGTAGGTGCTTGAACCACCTCTGATGGCAGGCTGTTCCAGACCTTGGGGGCTCAGACAGTAAAGAAATTCTTCCTTATGTTCATCCTGAAACGGTCTCACAGTAGTTTATGACCGTTCAACCTCGTCATCCCTTGGGGCGCTCTGGTGAACAAATGGCCACCAGCATCTGGGGGAACGTCCCTGATAAACCTATAGGTGGCCATCACATTACCCCTGAGCCTGCGCTTTTCCAGGCTAAAGAGTCCCATGGCTCTCAGCCTGTCGTCGTAAGGTCTGTTTTCCTGACCTCTGATCATGCGCGTGGCTCTTTTCTCTGGACTCTCTCAAGCTTCTCCACACCCTTTTTGAATTGTGGAGCCCAAAACTGGACGTAGTACTCCAGCTGCGGCCTCACCAAGGCCGAGTACAAGGGGAGAATGACGTCCCGGGATTTGCTCGAGAAGCATCTATGGATGCAAGCCAACTTTTTGGTCGCTTTACTAGCCACAGCATCGCATTGCAGGCTCGTGTTCATCTTGTGGTCAATGATGACCCCCAAGTCTCTTTCTTCCGTAGTGCTAGCCAGCGTAGCACTGCCGAGCCTATAAGGGTGCTGCAGGTTTTTCCTCGCAAGGTGGAGAACCTTGCATTTTTCAGTGTTAAACACCATCAGGTTCTCATCTGCCCATTTGATGAGCCTGTCCAGGTCAGCCTGGATCACCCGCCTGTCCTCTGGTGTGGATGCTTTGCCCCAAAGTTTGGTGTCATTAGCAAACTTGGCCAGTCCGCTCCTGACTCCAATGTCCACATCATTGATGAAGATGTTGAACAATATGGGTCCAAGGACAGAGCCTTGAGGGACCCCACTGGTCACAGGGCACCATGATGAGTGACTGCCATCAATTACTACCCTCTGGGTCCGACCACAGAGCCAATTCCCCAGCCAGCGAATCATGGTGGACCCAAGGACACAATTGGCCAGTTTTGCGAAGAGGTGATCATGAGATACCAGATCAAAAGCTTTTTTGAAGTCAAGATATATGACATCAATCTCTTCTCCCTTGTCCAGGTGATAGGTCACTTGGTCATAGAAGGAAATGAGATTGGTCAAGCAAGACCTACTCGCAAGAAACCCATGCTGACTATCCCTTAGGGTGTTGGCATCGGCCAGTCCATTAAGGATGGCCTCCTTAATAAACTTTTCTAAGATCTTCCCCAGGATAGAAGTCAGGCTGATGGGCCTATAGTTAGCCGGATCCACTTTCCTCCCTTTCTTGAAGATAGTCACCTCATTGGCCTTCTTCCAGTCTTTGGCCACTTCACCAGAGCACCAGGAGTTTTTCAAAGATCTGTGCCAGGGGCTGGGCTATGATGCTCGCCAGCTTCTTGAGTACCCTGGGGTGTAGATTGTCAGAGCCGGCTGACTTGAAGGTATCCAGTGTCTCAAGATGTTCCTACAAAAAGGTCAGCATTAATGGAGGGCAGGGGATCTCCTTCACCTGGACCTCCCTGTCCCGTAGCAGGCATGGGCATCTCATGGGACTGATGAAAGACTGATGCAAAGTACCCATTTAATAGGTTGGCTTTTTCCTGGGCGTCAGCTGTCAGTTGCACTGTCTGGTTCAGCAGGGGTCCAGTGTTGCCCTTGCTTTTCATCTGGCTCCCCGCATATCTGAAAAAGGACTTTTTATTGTCCTTGATGCTCAAAGCTAGTTGGAGTTCAGTTGCAGCCTTGGTTTGCACGTGTGCCCTGATATGTAGCATATTGAGTTGGGGTGGCGTACTGCTTGCTGGCCTGAGGCTGCTCTGAACCAGCTCAATGTGCTGCAGAGGAGCTGGCTGGGGCACAAGGATGCTCCAGTGCGGAGCTAGCCAGCAGGCAGCCCCTGCACAGAACCACCCTCCCTCATGCCACAGCTAGCCCTGTCAGCATTTACATGTGCATTGCAGCGAAGTAAATAACTGTGCCATATGATAGCACTTGTCTTTCAATACTATCCTACAGCACAGTTAATTCGTTTACTCTGCCCTAAACAGCACGTAGACACTGACATTTTACTGTTGAGCTAATTAGACAACTCTCATGTAGATGCACCCAGTGAAAGCAAAGTATGTTTTTCAGTTACCACAGAGTATGTGAGTTTAGGGCTAGAAATTAACTAAACAGAATATTTATGGATATCCCCATAGCCCAGAATTGTGCTCAGATGACACTTTGAGAACTGTTGTTCTGAACAGAAAATGTTCATTCAGCTCCATAGACTCAATCCTGTTTGATGGACTAGAACAGTGCTTACTCAAAATTTGGTTAAATCCTTGCTCTTGACATTCAGTCCCCAGAAGGTATATTTTTATTTATTATCTCCTCTGTCTCCCTGTTCTTTCTCTATCTCACTGTTTCTATCTTTTATCACTTTAATTTCTGCTTTCCTCTCTCCCTGTTTCCTGAAGCACAAGGAAGATATTGGGAGAATACCTTTTTACATCCTCTCCTATCTTCTCACCTAACATTGTCCATATTACTCAGCGCTCATATTTTTATTCTCAAATCCTGTCTTGTAATTTATTTAAATGTAAGCTCAACATACAAATTTCTCTTTCCACTGTCCTCTGCTTCCTCCTCCAGTTATCACTGAAATCATCTTTTCAAATTGTCCTTCTTTAAGTTCTTTTTCAGTACCTCTTAGTCCTACTGAAGATTTTAAGCATTTTTCATCTAATTCCTTTTTCTCTCTCCTTTTTAATAAAAAAAAAAATTGTCAGTGGAGTAAAGTTATTCATCTAATAAAACCAGCTGTCTTCTCTCTCATCTGTGTTCACAAAACCCATGTTCACAACAATCTTTGTCGAAGCATTGTGGACAGCCATTACTATAGAGTGGCATGAGGATTAGCACAACTTGCTTGTGTGTGGTCATCTTGAAAATGCTTTGCATTTGGAAATCAGCCAGCAAGGGAGCAGAGACTTCATACACTGTTCCAAAACTGTAGTAGCAGGGACCCTTAAGAAAAGGGATGCCACCCAAGCAGGGAACAGTTGAAATGCTAGTTCATTATTTTACTGCTTATGTGCAAGTGCAGTGTAATATGGAAGTAAGAGCTGCTTCATGTTGAGTGAGAATTGGACTGGTGGTAACTTGACCCCTGACAGCTGATATACCTGCCCTGGCTCTTCAACCCTGACTAAAGACATGTCAAAGTTCTCTTCTCTTTATTGGTCCACAAGGGTTAGAGTTTCAGTTGGGAATGCATTGAGTAACTACTGGTAGGTTGAAAGTGGCTGTAAGGGACAGTTTGAAGGCCACACATCAGGGTGCCTGAGCCCTGAATGGGGCAGGGGTACAAAGTGGACTGAGGCTGAGGAACTAAGGCCAGAGCCAGTGGGCTAAAGCCAAAGGCTACAGCCAGAGAAAAGAGGCTAAGTCTGATGGACTTGAAGCTTTGACAGGGCTTGGAGCCCAAGTGGGTAGAAACAAGTATTGAAGATGGAAGGTTCAGGAAATGGAGACTGTTGCAGGGCACTAGGGTGTCCTGCTCCTTTTAAGGGCTGGAACTGCTCGGGAGAGAGCCCTTGCAGTCAGTTGGGAGCCCCAGCTGCTGGTTAGCAAGGCAGCCACAACAAGCTAGTGGGCCTACACCTGCCAGTGGTCAGAAGGGGCAGGGCCTGGCTTGTATATAAACTGGAGGCCAGGAGGGTGGTTCTCTGCCAGCAGCCAAAGGGGAAAGCTCTCCCAGATCAAGCAAAGGGGAGAAGTCTGACTGCAAGTGTAGCTTCTGGTACTGTTGAGGGACAAAGCATGCCCTGTGTGGCTCAAATTACATTGTAGCCGGGCGGCTTGAGTTTTATGTTTATAGACTTGATGTTGATTTCTGTTTGTAAGATCAGTGATTTGTGTGTGGCTATTTGGGGAAGGAGGAAACCTCATTGGGAGCCCACTGCAATGTGGGTATCCTGGCACCAGAGAGGGCACAGCATGACGGGTGCAGAGACAGGGCTGCAGAGAGCCCAGAGAGGACAAGGGGGCCAAATCATAGTAAGGCCTAGACCGGACAACGTCAATGCCATCTGTGAGGCTTGGGGCATGGTAAAGGGGCAGCTGGAGGCACGCATATAGCTTGGGGCTGGGGTGTCTCAGGGCATCTATTTTGAAACGGGACCCACCGGGTTTGAGGAAATCCATCAGGACTGTGTCCAATAGGACATGAAGGCAGCCTCCCTATATTACAAATGCATTAAGACATGGCGGGAGAGAATAGAGGGTGCCCATCGGGCCGAACTGGCATGGTCAAGGGGCCCTAGGGGTAATGCAGCCATCTTTGAGGACCCTGTCCCGTGACAGAGATGAACACCTCTGAGGCATGGATGTATTTGTGGAGGGCCTAGGGGCCACGATTCATGCCTCAATTCAGCACAGTTCATGATTAGGGCCAGCAGGCCACGACTGGTAGTACTGGGCATAGACTTCCTATGTGAGTGGGGTGTGGGCCCAGAGAACAATTAGGTGGGTATGCCGAGAGGCTGTTGGCCTGATGGAGAGAGGCACCCAAAGGACAAGAAGTACCTAAGGACTCACCCCAGTCCTAGAAGACAGTCTCCCTTATTTCATAGTAACATCCCACCAATGCATGGTAGGTGAGGTTAGGCAGTAGTTTAGGGAAACTGCGTGAAATGGGTGGTTTAGACAGCCAGAGGCACCACAGCCCAGAGGTGTACCTTGCTAAACTTCTCTATTTACTGAAAGACTCTCATCTTTGTATCATGGGACTGCCAACAATGACAATGCACATGACTGAAGACCTAATAGCCCTGTACATACTTGTAAGCCCAGTGGACTGGGAGTTGAGAAATCTGGCTTTTGATCTTACCGCAAATAACTTCATCTCACCTTGTCTCTGTTTCCATTCCTCTCCCCATTGTCTTATCTCTTTGAACAGTGAAGTTTTAGCGGCAGAGCTTGTCTGTAATCCTGTAACATAAATAATAAGCATATACTCTCTTCCTTGCATGCATGAGGAAACGAAGGTACAAAAGAAGCTAGATGATTTTACCAGAGGTCACAAAACAGTTCAGTAAAGTTAGGAATACAATCAAGACATTTGCTTTATTCATGAAGCTATGTTTTCTGCTGCAGGCCATTAACTGTAAAGACTATTAGCTAGAGAATTAGAGAACCTATTAGCTAGAGAACTAAGCAGACTTTAATAGCTAGCAGCAAATGCAAGACAGACAGACAGGCCATATTGCTACACAACGTCTAGACTCTTCGGTCTATGTAGGGTGACCACCTGTCCCTAATTGGGTGGAACAATCCTGGGCTGAATGACTCCAGGACAGCATATGTTTTGGATTTCCTTCGACACAGTTAAACCATAGCAACTACTGTCCCAGTATTATGTGCTGGAATTCAGGTTTTACATTTGCTGCTTGGGGCTGGGAGTAGCAGGACATAAGGGGTGCCAAGTGCATGTGGCCAACAATACACCCAGGCAGCAGTGGAGAGCAGCTCCTCCAGCTGCCTGCAGGTAAGTCTATGGAGGGGTGAAGGGGACATAGGCAATGTGGGGGCAAATTGAGGCCCCCACAGCGAGGGAGGGAGTGGGGCAGGGTTGTTGGCTGGGGATGGGGGTGCTGCTCATCTGGGGCTGTTCGTGGGACCTGGGCAGAAATGCACAGCCTGACCAGGAGTGGGATGGAGCCATTGATGGCCCATCTAGGGGTCACAGAGGGGCTGGCTCCCCCTGCTGCATACATACCCAGAGAGGGGGTCATGGGGCATGTGCTCCCTAGACTTATGTGCAGGGCAGGATGTGGGCTGCTCACTGGAGGCTCGGGCTCCCCCCACTGATCTTCTCCCAGGGCTTCTGTAGCTTGACAGGCAAGACCTGGTGCAGGAGGGCTGAGCAGGGCAGAGAGGCTTGATGTCCCGCTTTCGCATTTTGAAAAGGTCACCCTAGGCCTATGTATACTAGCAAAGTGTTCCTATTTATTTAAAACCTGATTTGGATAATCTGGGGCACAACTTTAATGTATTTGATTTTACCTTATGGCTATGTCCAACTAATGGATAGGTTTCCACCAGCTTGTGCTTAATTGATATAAATGGGGGTTAAATCAACTTAAATAACCTTAATCCTGTTAAGGATTCACACTAGTTTAATCAAAAGAATTTTTTAAGGTGAAGTCACTAAACTAGTATATTTTCCTAGAATGGTCAAGGTTTTCATCTTAGCTAGCCTAAGCTAGTTTCTTTTAGCTATACAGTGCTAAGTAAAACTATAGCTACTATTAGCTATATAGGTATATGTTCTATTAACTTTAGAAACTAGCTCCACTAGTATACGTCCTATTGGCTCTAGAGTGTTTGTTCATCTTTAGATGTAGATTTTTTAAAACAATATTTTGGGATGAAAACAGACTCATTTCAGACAAGACTATTCTTCCGTGGACTGTTGCTTACTGTTGCGGTAATTGGCATCTAAATATGTTTTTAAAAAAGTATGTAGCCAACATAGATTTAAAGGAAGCTGTTGACTCCATAGACTGATTGAAATTATGGAAGAAACTGAAATTAATATCAATGGATAAAGATTACAATTAATCATTACTTTCTATACAAATACAGCAGCTAGAGTGTGTTTTTGGATTGGTTGTGTTTTGTTCAATAATTTCCCAAGTAATATGGTTATGATTAAGGATGTTTTTTTGCTCCACTACTTTTTAATTGATTCTTGAATGATCCAAAATAGGTACTAACAGGGAATCAGTTCTATGCACCCATGAAACTGAATTATGTTTTGCTTTATGCAGATGATCTTTAAAAAGAGGAAAATTAATGTCTCTATTAATGGGAAATGTTAAATACTGGGTTAATGAAGAAAAAACAATCTGGCTTCTCTAACAGTTCAGAGCCTGGCCTATACCCCTTAGTGTATTTGTTTCTTTCACAAAGAAGAAAGGGCAAAACCAAATGGAATTCACCTGCTTTATTTTGTCTACTGCTTCATTTTATTCTTTAAATATCATCCTATACTATGTTTTGACAGGAGGCCACATGCTTGCCTAAGGTGCACCCATGTAGAGGCTAGGGATAGCAACCCCTGCAGTCAGGGAGTTGGAAGGCTGAGCCCAGAGGAAGGGTCAGGAGCTGGCATACAGTGCACCCTGGGTCAGGGATCCCAAGGGGGTTGAGACAGACAGGGCTATGGGGCCCAGAAAACTGAGACGGAGAGAGGGCTGAGGCCAAGAAAGCCAGGCCAGAACCAGTGGGCCAGGGTTGGAGGTTTACAGCCAGAATAAAGGTGGACAAACAACGTCCGTGATGCATGGGCGTAGCTGTAGGGTAGGAAAGTCAGCCCTTAAGGCAGTTAGGGCCAGAGGGGTCTGAGCCATGAAGCAGGATTGTGCGACTAGGTCAGTGCTCCAGGCCACTGGAGAGACTACATGGGGCAGGGACAGAGCCCTGGCTGACAGACTGTGCGTGATGGGGTTGAAGCCCAAGTCAGGCAGGCGAAGTTGAGCCCAAGGAATAGCAGAAAACCGGAAGGAGCACCCAGCGTTCACCAGGCTCTCAGGGCAGCCTCCCCTCTTTATTACAGTAATACCATTAAGGTGTGGCAGGCCCATGAGAGGCTGGATTGAGAGCAGGGCAGGACTAAGGCAGCCACCAGGGGATATCATGGCTGCTATTGGGCCCCATCGTGCTGCACTACAAAAAGAGTCTGTAAATTGGAAAAGATTTTCATGTGATCAATTCAAAATCATGTAAACCCAGTTATGATCCCAATTGCAAAAAATGTGGATTATGTCTTCTTATTTAAGAAGAAGATTGGTATTTAGTTCTCTCAGAGTTCACTGGCAGCAGTATCCACTTAACACTTTCTGCATAATTATATTTGGTTTTCTCATACACCTCCTGTGGCAAGATTCATCAAAGGTTTCCTCCTTACCACTCCCACCAAGAGAATCAACTGTCCTTAACTCTCATTATGGGCCCAACTCATGAAGCTATGCCTTGAGCCTCTCTCGGGACATGGGCACACAGCACTTGGAATGGCTTAACTGTGGCTTAAACCTGAAGTGGACTGATATACAAGCCTATTAAACTAGTTTAAAACCACTAGCAATGGTTCAAAAGTGTACAATTCAAGTATTATTTTGAATTGGTTGAGTGCGAACCTTTCTGTGACATGCATATGGTCAGTCCTTTTGGCATCCCACACTGTTCCTCAACCACTCCCTTGCAACTGGCCCCTCTGGTATTCAACAAAAACTCTTCTGGCCCCTTCTTTGCTCTTTTGTTGCCACTTTTTAGTCCATAAGTGTCACTTGTATGGCCTGTGGTCCACAAAGCCTCCCTATCTGGCCCATCAGACTACCAGATGGCACCAGAACTTGGACCCTTTGGCCCTGTAGGGCATGGCCACTGGTGGTGAACTTGGCTCGCCATCACCGGATTTCATGCTTCTGCTACCCCCACCCCTGCCAGACTCTGCACTGCCCCCATCAGACCCTACACTCCAGCTGCCACTGGTTTTGGTTTATTTCTGAACTTTGGCTTTGGATTTCCCTGTGGATCTGTTGTCTAACCTCAGTTTGGCTCTGCTCTTGAACATTTGTATTGTGGATTATCCCTCAGATTTGGTATTTGGCATCTGATCCCCAGATCCTGACCCTGAACTGTGTTGTGGACTGTGCCTGTGGTTTCTTGCCCAACATAAAAGCATCCCTCTTTGATTCCTGCTCCAGAATGCAGCACCGTTACTAATACTATTCAGGCAGCTGAGAGAGACAGTTGACTTAGTGGCCCATTGTTCTTCACTCCACCAGTGTTAACCACTCTCTCATTTTCAATGGTTTTGAAGTTCTGCTAAATTAAGCTAACCTTTCTTAGGGCAATTTGTTGCCTGTTCCTGTTAGCCTGAACAAGAAAAGGACAGTAAGTCAGGAGAAGATTAGGTTCTGCCTCCACTCTGTGTAGCCGTAACTCTGGAAATAATCTTTTTTTCCCTACATTCTGCCTTTCAAAAACAGGGTACGTATTATGTTCTCAGGCACGTTGTATGCTGGGAAATACAGCAATCCCAAATCACGCCGTTCCTGGAGAAACTGTAGTCAGTATACATCCCATGTGCCTCCCAGTGCCCTCAGCCCTCAGTTCCCTTGCTCGTGATGGCTAAGGCGAGGGGTGAATCCAGAGGGGTGCAGTGGTATCCTTTGATTCCTGCTCTACCCAAAGTTTAAAACAAACTGGCTGGCGGCAGCAGCAGCATTTCTAGGCAGGCAGTGCTGAGGTAGTCAATTGACTTGGTGGCTCATTGTAATCTACCTGATCCCTTCTAAGCTCTTCATTCCGCAAGTGTTAATGACCCTCTCTCTTTTTTTAATGATATTCATGTTCTCCTAATCAAGCTATTCTGTCTTCTGCAATTCTGCTGTCTCTTACATCCTTCTGGTAACTGTAGCTCCTATTTCACAGCCCTGCAGACTCTTTTGAACTGTTTTAAGTCACTAGGTGTGGAAATAACTTTCAGCAAAGCCTCAGACACTCTTTCCAGAGGCTCGGGAAGGCTTGATTTTTGGTTTCAGAATCTGAAAAAGAGGGACCTTCCATCCTAATCGCTGCAGGACTAAAGCAACATGGTAGGTGTATTTTTTGCCTTCCTTGTGACTTTTTCTTTTTTCATACACCATGTAGCAAACAAATGCACGGCCCAAGAAAGTGAGCTGTGCTTCTGCTGTGAGCTTGAACCAAACAATCTTTAGCAAAGCTTCTAGGGCATTTTTACATGTACAAGTGCCACAGCACTGGGCTCTTTGAAGAGTGCCCAGTGCTGTGACGCTTACAGTTGTGTAAGTGGCAAAGTGTGCATCAGCAATAGATTCATAGAGTCAGATTGTAAAGGGCTGGAAGGGACCTCACAAGATCATCGGGTCCAGCCCCCCCTGCACTAGGCAGGAAAGACAACTGGGGGTCAGGTGATCCCAGTGAGGTGACTGTCCAGTCTCCTCTTGAAGATTTCCAGGGTAGGCGATTGCACCACCTCCAGAGGGGGCTTATTCCACAGTTTCCACACCGTGACTGTGATGGAGTTTTTCCTAGAACTGAGCCTGAAGCGGTCTTCCAGGAGTTTGTATCCATTACTCCTGGTCTTCCCCAGAGGTGCCCTGGTGATCAGTTGTTCACCAAACCCTTGATGTACTCCCCTAGTGTAGCGGTAAGCTGCTACCAAGTGCTTCTCAGTCTTCTCTTCTTTAGGCTGAAGAGGCCCAAGTCCCTCAGCCTCTCTTTGTATGGCTTGCTTTGCAAGTTTCTGATCAGATGGACCCTCTCAAGTTCTGATCAGATGGACCCTCTCTCTTCTCTGGACCCTCTCAAGTTTTTCCACATCCTTGTTGGGATGCAGCACCCAGAACTGAATGCAGTACTCCAGTTGGGGTCTCACCAGTGCTGAGTAAAGTGGAAGAATCAGTAGGTATGTTGGGGATTATTTGCATGGAGCACTTTACACTCCCTGTTGAACCTCATCTGGTTCCAGTTTGCCCACCCCTCCAGTCTGTCCAGGTCCACCTGTATCTGTAGCCTAGCTGCAGGCGTGACCGCACTCCCCCCATATCTTGGATGCAAACTTGGCCAGTGAGCTGTTCACCCCCACATCCAAATCATTGATAAAAATGTTGAAAAGCACCACACTGGCGTGAACGTGCTTTTGAACTAAAACACCTCCCAGGTGCTTTAGTTCAAAAGCATGCCACCACCATTTTCTGCACACTGACACACATTTTGCCACTTATACAACTGGACATAGCACAGCAGAGAGGCAGCAGATCGAGTGTGCCCAGAAGTGGCGGATCTCTGGTGTGTCACTGAATGAAAAAGTACGTATATAAATGCCCCTAGTTTCTTTTTTCCTCCTGAGGAAAAATGTGTCAGGTTTCCCTGAGGTACCACACTACAGCCACCTGAACTTCTGGGAATGAATGGGGAGCCCCCCACAGAAGCCAAGAACCACCCCCCACCCCCCGTTAGATTTGAAGAGCATAACGTGGGGGCATGAACACCGTGTTCCCCTGGCAGCCAGGGGGGCACAGCAAGCTCCCGCAGGTGGTGGTGGCGCTGTCGATGGCGTGGTGGCAGCAAGCGGGGAGCTCCTGCAGGCAGCCACGGCACTGACCAGTGGTCAGTGGCCACCCGCAGACGTGGCCAGTGGTGCCTGCGGACCGCCCGCGGGTGCTGCCGCCGGTGTCCGGGGCAACGGGGAGGGCGGGGCGGCGCCCTTTTGCAGGGGGTGCACCGCCACGCTTAGGGGGGTCCATGTGCGCCTGCGTGAACCCCCCTCCATGTCGCCTGTGCCTGGAGGAGGATGGGGCTGCTCCTTCACTCAGGTGGGCTTGTTAATCAATGAACCCATTTAATTTGTTTTAAAGACCCCCCGAGAGTCAAAGGGTAATTGAGCCCCGACTGCAGCTCCCTTTTCTCTGCCCGTGGCTGAAGCCGTATCTCCCCCTCGGTGCAGGCTACCCCCCGCGTGTCGGGGACGGGACGGGACGAGGCTCCCGGCTGCGCCGGACTCGGTGTCTCGGCGGGAGGCGCCTGCGCGCAGGCGGCCGGAGCTGGCGCCGCCCGCAGCCCCCGGGCGGCTTCATGGCTATTTTAGTCCGGGCGGGCGCGGGGCGGGGCGGGACGAAGCCTCCTCGCGGCTGTGGCGAGACGAGCGGGGAAAGTTTAGCGGCGGCGGCTCAGGTAAGGGGGTACCCGGGCGGGCGGTCTCGGGCTGCATCTCCCTGCCGCTGCGGCCGGATCGGGCGGCGACAGCCTTTGCTTCTGCTCCCGGGGGCCGGGCAAAGCCGAGGGGTCTCCGGGTAACTTGGTCCAGTGCTTTACTCCCCTCCTGTTATTCCACCAAATAATTAGGACTCCGGCGGCGGCCGTATCTTTTATTAGGCCAACTAGATAGTTGCAAAAAAAAAAAAAAAAATTAAGAGTTTTTATTTGCAAGCTTTTGGGCGCACGTGCCCTTCCTCGGGCAGAGGAGAGTGCAAACAAAGATGGTAACATTTCTCCCAAGTGGAAATGGAAATTCATATTATTATTATTATTATTATTATGAATTAATTATTTAATTGGTGCACTTTGAAATGGGATGTATTTGTATTAACAAATAAGCAAAAGCCCCAGACAGGCTTTTTAAAATCTCGTCAAAACTCACTCTCTCTCTCTCACATCTGACTTTATGCCCAGAAAGCTTATCTGCAGCTCTCCCAGCTATACAGCTGGTCCAATAAATGATCTCATAAAAATCCTTGCCTCTGAAACTGATTCCTATGAAGTTGTAAAAAGCCATTGACAGAACTGGATTTTTATCCTAGTGAGAGTTTTTCCTGATATCTAACCTAAACTTCCTGTGTCTTTCTTTAGCCCAGCTGCATAGTCAATCCGGTCCCATGAAAGACATCATGCTAGGAACTTCTGTCTCAAACAAATAGCATTTGAAAGCCAGGGGAGATGAGCGATGCTATGTGTAGCAATAGATCCCCCACTCTGTAACAGGTGTGAACTACACAGAGGTCTGCAAGATTTTTTCCTTAGTATGTAATAGTATACATTCTCCATAGTGCAGGCTCTCTTTTCCCCCAAATGTGTTTGCTGTAGGATTAGTTCAAATGCAGTATGACCACAGCTCCAGATTTTTACCAGCACTCCTCTGGTTGAGGGGAAATTGGCACTTGTAGAAATATGCTCCTTAAAATTGGCACAGTAAATATTCTACTTTTATAAGGCTCCTAAAAAGAATATTTAGGACTGTCGTATTGCTTACTCATTTGGTAGGGATCCTACAGTAGCTTTATGGGTCAGAAAATATGAGAGTTGTTGCCACAGTGGATCTGTAGCTTTGGGACGCTTGCAAAACACACTTCACTTCCTAACAGAAAGAAAAAAGTTTTGAAAAACCGAAAAAAAACAAACAGAAAATACATAAAACCCTATACACATAAAAATGTCTTTTCTTGAATTAGGTTTTTTTTAAAATTATTATTATTTTGGAAAGTGTGCCAGTCAGCCCAGCTATTGGGCAGCATCCTTTAGAAGCAAAGTTTCATTATTGTCTCACTGGTTATTGTATTTATGTAATTTTTCAGTATTTTGTGCATTTGCTCCTTCCAATTTGGTTTTAAACATTTTATTTAATTTTTGCATCTTTTAGTTTTAAAAGTAAGCATCTGGTATTTGAGAGTCAAGAGTTAAAGATTAGAAATAATGCATGTATTTTTCTTCATGTATCTGGATGATATAACCATAATATAAAATGATATCTACAATTAATATAGTTTCTGAAAGTATCATAACATTAGGACGATTAGAACAGTTCATTTAAGATAGTAGCATTTTCTGTATCAAGACTATACAGAAGAAAGATAAATTTAGTCCAAAGGAGTTTTGAATTGAATACCATGTCTAAATACATTTTTCTTTGTGTACTTATTTCTCCCTTCACTCCTGTTACAGTATTAGGAGAAGAAATAGGACTAGAAGTCTGTATTAAGCTAAAAAAAGCCAAGACATGAAGAGCTGAAGTGTAGTAGTTCTCAACCTTTTTAGACTCAGGGTACCCTTTGCAAAATGCCAACTCTTTTCCTTTATTTTTCTGTAATCAAAAAATGATAGAGCAATCCTGCTGCTACAGAAAATTCAAAGACCACAATAGGACAGGATTTTTGATAGTATGGATTCCTATTTGAAATCTCTGGGTTTTTCTTGTGAATCACATTTTTGCAACTTACAGTGCTAACGTTGCATGGGACCCCATGGCATCTTTGAAAGGATCTGAAGGCACTCTAGGATGCCATGGACCCTGGTTAAGCTCCCTAGAGCTATAACATATTCTTGGGTCAAATCCTGAAGTTAGATTCACAAGGATCCACCTAAGAGAACAGACTGCAATTGCTCCAAGGATATTGTAGATGCACTCAAGCTATCTTTAAACTACATAACTTGTGTGCTGCTAATAGTGCAGCTGCAACAATTCAGAACCCCTTGAAAGCATAATATTTGCTTTACAAGCCAGATAAATATTTGGATGGGAAGCTGCACTGAAGTCTGTGCTGTAAGTCTGTGCTGGCACAGCTAGACTGTTACTAGTACTTGCAATAACTATGTTAAACCTAGCTAGTGTTCAGTAGTGGCTGTAATGTAGATGTGCCTTATGGCCAGTTTTTTTAAGACTATGCGGGGTGCCAACAGGAGATGCATTTTTGGTATTCAAAAGTGCTTAGGCTTGTAGTTTCCAATGATTTCCTTGGATCATAGACACCTTTGCAAGAGCAGAAATCTAGCTCTTATTGTATATGCAAAATTAACTGATGGATCCATGTTCATAAACAAAGCCTAGATTTAGATTATTTCCTTCAGTTCAAAATATATTAGCTTTTGTGGGTCTAATAAGATTAGTACTAATATAGTGGCTGTATTTTTCTGTCCAGGTTACAAAGAAAACAGTTGAATACATTTTTTCTTTAGAAGCTACTATAATGAATGAATTAAGTTTTACATTATCATTCTAATCCATAAAAATCCAGTTTTGCTTCACTGTTTGTTTGATACCTGCTTTTCTCTCCATTCAGGCAATAAAATGGGCTTAAGAATTTGCAAATTTAGTTTGTTTATAATCAGTGCTAGAAACTTTTGTGTCTGAGTGACAGTTGTTTAAAAAGCACTTTTATTGGAATATTAAAGATTAATCAATGTTTTAGGTTTTTATTACAAAAAATGAATAAACAAAACTTAACTATAACTTTTAGTCTAATATTACTCAAATATAGGCTAAATGCAAAAATCCAGTTCTGTCAGTGGAATTTATAACATTAAAATAATCAGTTTGAGAGGCAAGGAGTTTTATGATGGCATTTATTGGACCAACTGTATAGTTGGGCGAGCTGTGAATAAGCTTTCTGGGCATAAAGTTGATTTTTTCAGGTGGGTGAGAGAGAGTTTTGAAAAGAGTGTCTGGGGCTTTTATTTGAAATGGGATGTATTATGTTAACAAATAAAGTGCATTGGTGTAATAATATTTTGTATACTGTAAGCTTAACTGAAAGTAGGAAGTGCTTGTTACTCCTCTGCTTTCCACATGCTATGAACTTGAAGGTCATAAACTGATAACTGTGTATGTGCCTCAGGATTTTTCTTCCCTGTTGCTGTAGTATTTGACTGCTTTAACAGTTGGGGCCAAAGGATCAAAACTGAGTTGCAAAGTTGTTACTTCTAATATTTTTTTCCTGGCATCATATACAGATAACTACTCAAGATCAGACTCCAGTTCTACAGTTTTGAAGCAGAGTTGCTAGTTGAAATTCTGGGCAGTTCTGTGTGAGAGCTAGTGGTACAATCTGTACTCTTGTCATTTTGTAGATAGGATAGATCTATTTCTGAAAGCTCTTAAAAGGCTGCTTGTCACAAAGTGCTTCAGCCTTCCACTATCTATTTTCCAGTGTGTCACTAGTGCTACTATATTTGTTTGAAGGTAATAAGTCAACATCAACTTTAATCATAGGAAGACTTCAAAAGGATCAAAGACTGAGTTAAAAGAAAGTCAACCCTAAATTTAGATTCCTAAGTCCATATTTAGGCACATAAGTTGCCCAGATTTTTCAAAGTGGAACGTGTCTTGCAGTTGTTGCTGAGTTCCTGAAGGCTTTACAGAAGTTTGTCAGTCACCTTTTGGAGGCCCTTCTTTTCATAATGAGAACAAGGCTTTAATACAAGTTGGCTTTCAGTTTAACTGATGGGAATGCTAGTATAGGTTTGGTTGTAGTATAAATGGTAGATGTGACAGTCAGCCTCTATGTAGCTGGCTTACAACTACATTGTAAAGGCATTTTCCTTTGAACATAAAATCCCATACTTTGTGTCTGTGGGAAGATATAAGATTTCCTAAAAGGGGTGCAGCACACTGCCCCTCAAACCTTGAGGGGGCGGGGAAATATGCAGGTGAGGTATGGCTGGAGCCTCGGAAACAACAGTGCATGCTAGGGGGCAAGACAATCAGGGAGCAGGCTGATGAAGTGGGGGCCTCTGCCTGGTGCCACCGCTGCTGCTATCCCTACCTGACCCATGTATGGGAAGGGCCCCAGAGGTGCTTTTGCTTTTTCTACTCTGGGACAGTGAGGAGTGACTATGCAGGGTGCCATATTTGGCCGGGGACAGCAGTGGTGGTATGCAGGTTCCTCCATCCAGAACATGCTCCTTGCCCTCTCCTCTCTGGCTCCCCTCCTTCAAGTGTCCCCTGCCATCCTGGAGCAAGTGCTGGAAGGAAGGACATGTACACCACTGCCACTGTCCCTGGTTGCACCTGGCATCTCTTGCAGCTGCTGCCCATGGCCGGAGTTGGGCAGACCAGTTCAGGGGCTCCCTCCAAGCCTGAGATAGCAGCAGCAGCAGGGGCCAGGTTTCTGCTTCCAGTGCCTGCTTCTGGTCAGTGGGGATCACACTGGGGGAGCAGCAGGGACCAGTTGTAGGAAGGGGTAACCTGCTTACTAGTGCTGCTGCCCTCTATCATGCCTGGTACCCTGCATAGTTGCTTCCTTCAGCCTGGGGATGGAGTGGGGCAGGAATGGCTCTGGCCTCCCCTTGTGCCCAGATCAGCTGGAGGCATTGATGGCAGCAGAGGGGGAGTGCAGCTGCACTACTGCATCCTCCTGGAACAGTCCCTGTTTGTGTCTACATATGACCTAACTCTCTATCTTTGTACACATTCCTTTAGGTAAACAGAAGGCCTACTGTCACCAGATTGCAGGATAAATAATATCTAGAGAGGTTTTCCTTCCTCCCTCCTTTTCAAAAAGAGCATTTTAGCTGCAGTTTATAACTGGGAACTATTCTTTTAGGTACTTAAAACAGACATACAGGTTTCCCTCACTTTATGCAGTACATGCATTCCTAGAAAACTGTGCATAAATTGGATTTGCATAAAGGGAACCCAGTTTATAAGGTAACAAATAGGGATATGTTCCCACAGTGATGAGGTAGGGAAGGAGTGAGGCTGGGGCAATGGAAGGGTTGGGGGGAGGGGCACAGTGCAGCCCAAGGGTTGCAGGTAGGTGGCGTTGGCCACTCCTGGGACTGCAGCGGGGAGCAAAGTGTGGGGCACTGTCAGTGAGGTTGTGGCTCTTGCTGTCACACACCCTGGGAGGATTGCGGGGCTGTGCTGGGCTCTTTCTGGGCGGAGTGTACCCCCGGATCTGTACACAGGACAAGAGCAGGTAGGCTGCCACTGCAGGTTGGGGCTGGTGGCAGCACTGGGCTTTTCCTGATGCTCGGGGCGGGTGGAAGCCTGTTCTCACCCAGCACAGCCCCCAGTCTGCAGCCCTCCTGGGGTTTGCAGAGCAGCAAGAGCTGTGCCACCCTGCCGCACACCCACTGACAGTTCCCTCCACAGCTGGCATCAGCTGTTTCCGGGGCCACTGCAGCAGGGGCTGGGGCAAGTGGAAACGAGCAGAGGCGTGGGGGACATGGGGCGTGGCACAGCTTGTTTTCACTTACCCCAGCCCATACTGTAGCAGCCTTGGGAATGCCTGATGCCAGCTGCCTGCAGCTGCTGGGCTGTGCCGTGCCCTGCCCCGAACCCTCCGGGGCTATGCTTGTCCGCACTCACCTCAGCTGCTGGGCTGCACAGTGCTGTGGTGCAGGCAGGTGGTGTTGGCTGCACCAGGGGCTGGGGTATATGGGGACAAGTGGGGCCACGGGGGTTTTGGGCATGGTGCAGCCCATCAGCTGGAGGCAGCTGGCATCAGCTGTTCCCAGGGCTGTTGCAGCAGGGGCTGGGGTGGGTGGGGACAAGCTGAGCCATGCCCCTTGTTCCCTGGGCCTCTGCTTGTCCCCACTCACCCCAGCCCCTTCTGCAACGGTCCCAGGAGCAGCCGATACTAGCTGCCTCCACCATGGCATGGCACAGCCCAGGGGCTGGGGTGTGTGAAGACAAGCAGAGCCCCAGGAGGTTTGGGGCGTGCTGCAGCCCAGCAGCTGCAGGCAGCTGGCATTGGCTGCTCCCAGGGCCACTGCAGCAGGGGCTGGGGTGAGTGGGACCCTGCCCCCACGGCCCTTTCCCCTCCTCCCACAGACTTACCTGCTTGGAGGAGAGGGGAGCATGCCTATGCTTGTCATATAAGAGTGAATTTACCACCATATAACAAATTTTGGGTATAAAAAGTGTCACTGCATAAGAGCGAATTCACATATACAAAACGTGCATAAAATGAGGGAAACTTGTATAAATAAAGTGTATATAAACTGATGGGAGCAGTTCCAAGTATCTTAATAGGGAGTACAGCTGAAGATTAAAAAGAATGATTTCAAGTCTAATTAGTACCCCAAAATAAAGAGTGTAAGCAGGTTGGGGTGCCTGCTCTTGTGCAGGCAAATGTTGTCCCTTTAAGGACTCCTCAGCCAATCTAAACAATAGCCTATAACACTAAGTATAACCATTGATACAAACAAATAAACAAAGCTCATCAACCTTTTTGTGGGTGTCAGAAATAAACCATAACTCTAGCCCTTCTGAGAAGTCAGCGTCTGGGTTTCAGTCTACCTCCTGGCTATAAACTGCTCCTTGCTTTCTCTCTGCTTGGGCTTTTAGCTGCCAGCTAATCACTGGAACCTGAGCTCCCCCACCACCCATGGCTGATAGCCCCAGTTGAAAAAACAGATCAACCTGCTACAAAGAGGTAAATAACTGGTAACTGGGCACATCTACACAAGGATTTTACTGTGGAGCTGCCTAATTAACTCTGCAGTAAATGTCACCTGCAATAAACATGTCTACATATGTGCTTCTATTAGAGTTCACAAAACTTACAAGCTCTGGAGCAGGCTAATACTTGTACGTTCTGGGTGCATCTACAAAAGACGCTTTACTGCGCGCTAGGCTAATCTAATGCACAATGAAGTGTCACCGTCTGTATGTCCATGGCATTTACTGTGCATTAATTAGTACTGCGCTGGTACCAACACGCAGGGGCTAGACAAATGGCACATAAACTAATACTCAGTAGCACATGTGTAAACACTGATGTCGGGTGCAAACTGCACCCAGTCAACTGCACCAGCAAGAGTTGTGGCAAAGCCACATAGCTGGCAGTTTCTCCAGCTGTCTCAAGTTAGCTCCCGGACCCGTGGCCTGATCTCTGGGGCCTGTGCCAGCTGCTGCTTGCCCCTGGGCACTGTGCCCAACCAGTGTGGGCATGTGCGGGCCACAGCAGTCCTGCAGACCGCAGCTCAGCTGCTGGCACAAGCCCCAGGGAGCAGCCTGGTGCCAGCAGCAGCTGCCTCCGTGACTTGCCAGTATGGGTATGTGCTAGGCCCTGCAGCCTTGCATGCTCTGGCTCTGCCCCCCAGGACACCACATAGGCAGAGTCCGTCTCCTGGGCACCATGCCCCACCCCAGATGATGCCAGCACCCAGAGCCCCAGCCTGATCCCCCGAGGCCCCTGGCAGCAGCTGCCATGGCAACCTCCCCAACACCAAACACAGTGCCCCGGGGCCCCAACTGGATGGAGCAGGAGTCCATGGACCTCATTACAATCTGGTGACACAGAGGTCCAGCAGCAGCATGTCTGGGCCACAAGGGCAAATGCACACGTCTGTGTGCCATGAGGGCTGTAACAGGGTGCTATTAAAGCCTGTTATTTGAGTAAATGAAAAAGAGAAGTCTACGTCAAAAGCGGAGGCGTGGGGGCAGAAGAATGACATCAAGTGTCTTGCCAGATGACCAAACACACCTGCAAACAGCTAGAGGTTTGTCCCAACCGGTGACTGAGAAATGGGATAAAAACAGTTGCCTGGAAGGTAACCAGACCCCTGGAAGGGGAAGTGCATATGAGAGCTTCTTGTTCTCACAGCAGATCTCCCTGTGTGGAGGCACAGAGTGAGGAGAGCATCACCAGAGCAAGCAGGGGACCTGCGGTAGAGGTGGGTGCTTGCCTGTATGCTCACTAGAACACATGGTTGTGACTCTGAGGAGTTGGAAGACAGGATGCAGCAGCTCTGTGGAGAGGAGAGCAGTTAACATGTGAGTTTTGGCTGAGAGCCGCTCATCACCAGATTTAAAGACGGATATAGACTGTATCACGAATGTGCTTTCATGCAATTATCTTTAGATACAAATTTACTATAAGTGAAAGAAGGTTGATGTACATCAGGGTCGAGGCACTATGAAGACAGCAATTTAACGTCATTCGTGGTTAATCTTTATTTTTATCTCCCATCAAAGGCATGGCAGGAAAGTGCCCGAATGAAATGGGAGTTTACTATAATCTCCTATAACAAGGGCCATGTCAGACCTCATGCGGGAGTGTGGCCCCCAGTGCTATATGAAGATCAAGGACCTGTGGGCCCAGTGGGTCCAAGCGATGGACCACAGTTATCACTCCGGAGCTGCCTGCGGGTCCATGCCCTTCATATGGCAACTAAACAAGAACCTGAGGGACCCTGGCAAGCCCTGCCTGCTGGAACCTGCATCATGGCTCAGCAAGGAGAAGGACTCACTGCGGGGGGGCCCTTGGGGCACCAGCACCAGGTCCTGGTGTGCTCCCTGGCCACGGCCCCACCTGGCAACCCAGGCCACCACTTGCCCTGCCAACTGCAGCAGCACATCCTAAGTCAGGAAGCCCCAGCAGTGAGCAGCTCCAGCTCCTCCCCAGAGAGATCCATTGCTCAGGCAGCCAGACACCAGGCCTCTGTGTCCCAGGACACTGCAGGTGGCTGGCCCGTGTCACTGCAGCCAGGGACTGAGTCTGACTGCTGGGATTGCCTGCCACACCTGTCTGGTATGCTCCGCATAGAGGGAAGGGCTGGGGAGGAGAAAGGGAGTGCCACGGCAACCCATGCCCCTTTCAGCTCATCTGCCTACCTCCAAGCTGCATGCCTGGAGCCAGGGTGAGCCCCTGGGTGAGTGGAGGCCCTCACATTCACCTCCCAACCCTTGCTAGCTAAGCTTCCTCCCTGCCTGTCAGAGTACCCCCAACCCAATGTGTAGAGAGGCAAGAGACCAGTTCAGGACTTTATTGAATGGAGAGCAGCCTCCCAGCTAGGCAACCAGGGGCCTGTTGCGTGCAGATACATTTATTAATGGCAGCAGTAATTTCCTCATCCATGGGGGTCAAGCGTAGGCAGAGAAACCCCTCCAGGCAGCAGCGCACATTGCAGGGAAATGTGGGCTTGCCTGAGATGCAGTCGAAGCTCAGAGCCCCACATCAGGTTCTCAGCTGTGCCTGGGGCACCATGGCAATCAGCAGCAGCAGGGCGTAGTGGGTCGGGTACCTCTCTGCATTCAAACAGCTTGTGGTATGCCCAGGTGATTCTGACCAGGAGCACACTTGGGGCTCAGGCTATGCATGGTGGGGGCCCTGGCCCAAGGCACCTATCTGGAGAGGGCTGCTGCGGGGAGAAGGAGGCATCACCCCCAGCAGCACAGGAGCAAACTGCCTGACTTGCAGGGAGGAGAGGGAGGGATTTGTTTCAGACCCGCCCTGGCATCTGCCAGCAGAAGCCAGCTCTGGCCTGTCCTGGGTAGGGGACGGGGAAGGCAGGCTGCCTGTAGCAAGTGGCCCACCTGCCCCAGCTGTAGGAGAGGGGATGGAGGGCTTAGCCAGTAGCCCACCTTAAGAAGGGCCTGCCCAGCCAACTTACCATGGTCTCTGGGCACCTGTGCACACCACCCCCTGAACTGAGGCCAGGAGGTGCACAGTATCTCCATACAGTGCATGTTATCTCTGAAATGTTGCAAATGCTCACAAAGAGCCTCTCTGTCCTTGTTCTGCAGGTCCAGCAGCTGCTTGCAGGGTAGAACCACCACCTACTGGTGGAGATGCAGCTGTGAAGATGCTGCCATCATTGGCCAGCACCTTCTGCATACACCACCTCTGCCAGTGCTGGACCCAGGACCAGACCCTGTTGCTGGACTGTCTGGTCACAACAGTGGTTCATGTGCTCGTCTTGGGGCAGAGTCCAGAACCCAGTGAGGGGGTGGAAGAGGGAACAGGCATGCCTCTCCCTTGAGAGGCACATTGCCCTCCTAGAGAGACTGGTTGAGGTCCAGGACCAGCAGGGCCCCATGGGGGCCTGAGTGGTGGAGGTGACAGAGGAGGACCATTGGGTCCTTGACACCATTCTGGCCCTGGCAGTCAGCTTTGTGCAGCCCAGCACCCAGCCCCAGCCCTCCCTGGTAGCCATCCATAGTCCAGTGCCAAGACCCCCAGTGGCCTTGGGAGAAAGTGCAGCACTGCCTGCACTGGCCAGGACCCCTGCCTTGGCTCCTGAGCCTGGTCCCCTGGCGCCTTCTGCTTGCCCCCTGTCATGCAGCCCCTGAGCAGGAGCTGGCAACAGCTGGGCCAGCTCTGCATGTGAATCTTGCTGGGCCAAGCCCTGTGGAAGAGGAGGGTTAGCGCCTTACTAGGATGGGGAGCCCTTTGCCAGCCTGAGGTTGTCCCCCTGCCCCTTCCAGCCTGGGTCTGGCACCTGGGCAGCTGCACCTAGAGCCTGGAGTTCTTCCTGGCTACTGCAGGGGGGCAGAGCAGGGCAGGAGCAGCCCGGGACCTGACTGCTCCTGTTGGGTGTAAATCTGTGCCTGGTGGCACACATATAGACATGCTTCTGGCAGAAGTGTACTGTACCTGAATTTACTGCATAATAACATTCAGGTGCATTAATTGCACATGTAGACACATGCACAAGTACTGGTATGCTTTGGAGTCTTTGTGGTTAGCAGTGCACATATAGACACTAGCAACTGGCTGAAGCATGAGGGTGCTTCAGTGCAGGGACTCTGCCAACTAGCTCCATGCTGAAGCACTCTTGCGCTCCAGCCAGCCCCTTCGCAGTACATTGAACCCAGTCAGAATAGTCGAGGGGTGCTGTCAGCTCTGGCTGCTCTGACCAGGCTCGATGTGCTGCCCACAAATAAACTTTGGAGCAATATACTCTGGAGCTTTTTGCTTTCGGGTGCATGTTCAAATGGCATGCCCAGGAACAAAAAACTCTGGAGCCACAGGGTCTGGAGGCTATATGTCTGCATTAATTGCACATGTAGACACGCCCACTATATCCAAGTCTGCAAGAAATGTTGAATGGATCAGTGTTCTGAATGTTCTTGAACTGAAATTCAGTCCAAACGCACATTTTTGTCTGTAGTCCCTCTCAGCCCCGCCCCCCCCCCCCAAGAAAGAGGCCAGCACACACAGTCCATGGCCCTGAGCCCACAGCGGGCAGCCTGCCCTCACCCTGTGCACAAATCTGGGAGGCACATGAGCTCATGCCTCTCCTGGGGGGGTCACACAATGGTGGGGAGTTGCCCCCCTTTCCCATACCCCACTGGACAAGCTGCCCATGGCTCCATCTTGCACCCCACCCTGCTCCAGCTGGGCAGAATTTGCCCCAGCCTCATTCCCTCCTTCACCATGGGGGTCCTCGATTTGTTACCCCCACCCCTGGGCTCCTTCCCGCTCCTATGCTTTCTCCCCTGAACAGACATACCAGCCAGACACTGCTTTTCAAGCTGCCAGGCTGCATTCTTTACTACGTGTATGCTGCAGCTATGCATGTGCACACAGCTTTTATTGGTGACAGTATTGGCTACACCAGCCAAAAAAAGCTGATTGTCGGTAATTTCAATTTTCCTTGTATCGGTGCCGATCCCTCTAGTCCTTAGTAAAGAGTGTCAGAGATAAAACGTCCATTCAGAATTTGTAGGAATGTTATACATTTAATAAAAAAGAAGGAGCCTGTTCCCACCCTGATACGTGCATGCAAGTCATTAATAGGAGTAAAGCAGAACTCTGTTTTATGCTGGAGCCAGATGGGGTCCTACAAACCTTTCTGGAAAGAAGTTTTTGGCTTTTTTAATATAAATTTTAAACATTAAGATGTTTAACTGGAATTTTAATTTTGTTTGTGAAAAAGTTCTATCAAAGCTGCTCTAACACTAATTTATGATCCTAATGAGGAAAGCTTGTCTTCTCTAGGTATCATTGCTAAGAAAAATCCCAGTTTCTTGTTTTAATAACTATATAATTTGAATTGCTTAACTGTGTTTTGGAAAAAGATTTGATATAGATGCAATTTTTGTTGCTTAGAAGTATGCAGAAAGTCTTTAAAAATATATACTTTTTTACTTTGAAAATTCAGTTTGTTACCTATTTTTCACCCAATTTTCATTAAAAGATTCTAGGAATGATAGGAAAGTTAGTTTCAGAGAGATTGGCAACTAATATCTGATCAACTAATGAGAAACAAATTCTTTTTTTGAGAACTTTCATGTAATAAAAATATGCTTGCAGAACCTGAGGCCTCTAGAGAAGATCAAACTTGTTGGTTTTAAGTTAAGATTGACTGGCTGTTTCTATACATGTGTTTTACTATGGAGTAGACTAATTAGCTGTGGAGTAAAGCATCCCATCTACACATATGACACAGTAAACTAATTTACACCGTAGTAAGATAGTAGCATCGTGGACAGTACTATCTTATGCCTGGATAATTTACTGCGACTAAATGCAGGTGTAGATGCTGACCATGGGTGTAAATTGTACCTGGTCAGCCCAGCCACCAAGGGGCCAAACCCCTCCCTGCTGCCTAGCCACACAGCTCTGCACTTTCAATGCCCTCATGCCCCAGCCAGCCCCTCTGCTGCTAGACTCTGAAGCCTGGGGATCACCCCCATCATCCCCAGTGCCCCTGACTGGGCCTGCTCTACCCCAGCTCAAATGGTGCTGTCCCAGGCACATATGTAGATGCTGCATCTGGGAGTAATTTACTCTGGCTCAAAACAAAGCTCCAGAGTTTATTACTTTGTGTTAATTTCATGTGTAGATGTACTCACTGGTACTTAGTCCTTTCAAGAAGGAAAACATTACAGTCAGGCTACCTTTATACATAAAAGAGGAAAAAAAGACATAGTTTTATTTTTTTGTTTATAACTTGTGACAACATACTGCTTTTGATCCATATTTATTTCCAGTTGACATAAAAGTGGGAGTAAGACATGATGCTGGCCCTAGAACTATAAGTTTTTGTTCTGGTTTCTATTGTGCTAGGTATACTGAATGGGTAATACCCCTGTACACTTTTATGGAGTGATAAGAAAATCCCCAGGACACTAGTGATGATGCACGGGGTGTGCAGGTGATCCAAGTATTGAAATATATGCCTATATATAAATTCCTAGTCTTCACTTTAAAAAAAAAAATGTTTTATTGTCTTGTTAATTGAAGAACTTAGTTGCATATGCTTTAATTAGTAGGAGATATGCATACAAAAATACCTCCAAGTCATGTTCATGAAAATGTGTATTTCTTAAGCTTTGTAAAGGTTTATTACTCTTAACACTTTTTTTTTTTTTTTGGTAGTTCTCCGGGAGCCTTCAAGATGAATTCTACAGAAATTATTCCACTCACTGTTACCCCATTAGGTGTTATTCCAGACTTCAAAAATGCCACCCTTGTGCCTTTCAATGACACTGCATGTGAAAACTGGAAAGAGATTCATCATCTGGTTTTTCATGTGGCAAATACTTGTTTTGCAGCTGGATTAGTTATTCCAACTACTTTAAATTTTCATATGATTTTCCTGCGTAGTTTGCTAACTATAGGTAGGTCAAACTTTTTTGCAACCTTGCCACGATTTAAAGAGTATTATATACTTAATATAGGGTATTCCCTGGAGTCATGCTTTCATCTTGGGATTCTAGTATATTTTAATTGTCATGATATTTTGCTGAAGGATAATCTGTTACAGCTTGGGCTGGTTAGCTGTTCTGACCTTGAATTCCTTGGCTGGAAAAGGTCCAGTCACTTAGAACTGTCAGCATGTGTTCTGATGCTAGCTTCAAAAGTTCAGTACTTTTAAAATTGCTAAACTGTTTTATGGGTCATTTTCTTAAGCTTCAGTAAGATCTGAAATCCACAGTAAGTCTGTGGTGTGCAGCTTCAGCTGTCAAGTTGTATGATAAGAGATTTTTTTGGCTTAGAAAAGAAGTGAACCGGGCGGGGAAGAAAGGAGTAAATTATTTGTATTGAGTGTCTTTCCCCATTGCAGATTTCCTCAGAAAAGAAATCTAATTTATGCTCATGACCAAACGTGAGAAACAATTCAGCCCCTGAAGAAAGTTCTAAACTATTTAAAAAAAAAAAAAAAGAAAAAAAAAAAGAGAGAAAAGAAAAGTGCAGTTCTAACTTTTGTTATTACAGTAAGATATAAAGATTGTAGAAGGTGCAGCATAAATCTCTCATGCTCATAAATCACTTCACTGGAGAGAGACAGGGAGTGGGGAAGAACAGAAATCCTGAATGGAAAGAATCATTAGCATTTTTTTCCAGTAAAAAGTGTTAAGTTCCACATTGCCAGGGCCTTTAATTCTTGGTCATGTAAGTAATAATACAATTTAGCACCATGCTGGTACATGGGCTTAAGGCTAATGGTGAGAAAATACTATCTATACCTGTAAATTAAATCCAGCTTCATGTAGTAACTTGGTTTAATTGTTCTTAAAACATGAGGTCTGAGATATTGTGCCATAGCAGTGAAGCTTTTGAATATGGATTTTATTCATAATTATTCACCTTTAGTCTCATATATGTCTAGCCTGCATTTCAAGCACAACATGGATATAACCCCACTATACCTCCACCTAGTGCTCCCTGCCATCTCTTCTGATTACTGTGGATACCACCATACTATTTGTCAATAGGCCTGCAGTCTCAGCATCACATCTTCAGTTCTGACTTCTCAAGTCCTTCTGTCTACATCCAAGTCTTATGGATCCTTTCTGGAAGACAGCTGTAAAAATAAAGCTTTTCCTATTTATTTATATAGCTAAAACTCTGGTCCAGGCTCTCATCTTGCATCTTAGTTCTGTTTTTTCAAGGCCAGAGGGAAAAACAAATACAGTCTAGCTTTGTAAGCATGTGGAATACTGCTGCACACATAATTTTTCCCTTCTCTGTCACTTCGATCAAGTCATCTCTATCTCTGACATAAGCCGCTTGTCTTCACTTTCAAAACTCTGCCTTGCCCTCTCTGTTCACTATGGAGGTATCAGATCCTGCTGACCATCAGATTCCAGGATGTCTGACTCCAATCTTATTCTTCTTTGGCAGTCCTTCACAGTCAAAGATGATCGTCTTCCATGATTGTTTTACCTGTTGGTCCAAAGATGGGTGACAAGGACGAACTGGGATTGACAGACTTCGTTGCAATTCTGGCACATGTTTCCATGTGGGGTGGGTGTCTCTAGATTCTTGATTCAGTCTGTGATATGTTGTTTCTGCCACTCCCACTCTTTCTGTCTCCTGTTGTCATCATAAGGTTTAAGAGCACTGAGATTCTTGCAATAGACTCTTCCTCCATTTGGGACCACTGGTTCCATTGCCCACTTGTTGAATCTTCAAGCGAGCACCTTCATTCATTCT
This sequence comes from Crocodylus siamensis, assembly GCF_052110815.1. NCBI lineage: Eukaryota > Metazoa > Chordata > Crocodylia > Crocodylidae > Crocodylus > Crocodylus siamensis. The sequence goes on along the minus strand of NC_143395.1, from coordinate 85,607,903 downwards.
CATACTCAGCCTTTCGCACTTGGGGGGAACATCCCATAAACATGCATGCAAGAGTTATCCTCTTTCAAGGCTTTCCTTTTCTGAGACTGACAAATGACATTTAACAGTTACACTACTGCTAAACAGAGATATATTTCTTACAGACAAGAATTGTCTCGCTATTTCCTGGTATTCTCTCATCTGTGGTTGTTTTCTTTTCTTTCTTTTTCTGTTTTATACTGGAATCATAAGCCCCTTAGGGGCAGAGATTGCCTTTTGATTATGTGATCATGTAGTATCTAATAGAGAGAAGTTCTGGGGTTTTAGTACCAAAATTAATAGAAATATTGCTGCAAGTCTAAGGCTGTTGTAATGCAGGGGTTGACTAGCATTCTTTTTCTGATCATACTCAAAAAAGCAAGGTGGTCAAATGTTGTTACATATTTTTCATAATCACTATAGACCAGTGGCACTCAATCTTTTGGTCCTGCAGACAGGATGGGTGGTGTGGCACTAATTCGTATGCTGGATCAGCCCCTGTGTGCGGGGGTAGGCCCGTGTTGCCTCCCCCCAGCCCTGTGCACTGGGATCAGGCACTACACTGCCTCCACTTGGCCCCATTCCCCAGATTGTGCTCTGCATGGCCTCAGTTAACCCTAGGTTTGTGGATTAAGCCCTGTGCCAGTCTTGGGCACCTGGATCAGGCCCTGCATTACCTTCAGTGAGCCCTGTATGCCCAGATAGGGCCCATCCCACCCCTTCCCTAGACTGGGCCCAACACCACCCCTGCCTCTCTGTGTGTACCTGGATTGTGCCTGGATTGTGCGGGGCTAAAGGGTCTGGGGGCACAGGTGATGTTCTCTTCGATCCTCCCAGTCTCGGGGTATAGGCCGAGGAGGCAGAGGAGGATCCAGGAAGTTAACCAAAGACTGCAGCACTGGTGTCATCGGGAAGGCTTTGGCTTCCATGACACAGCCCGCTCTTTGGCAAGAGAAGCAGTGAGCTGCTGGGAAGAGATGGCCTCCACCTCTCTCTCCTGAGGAGGAGGCTCTTCTCAGCCAGACTGGCTGACCTGCTCCACTGGGCTTTAAGCCCACTGGGGAACAGAGGGACTACTGCCACTGCTGGCCCGCTGTGCAACCCTTGTAAAGCCAGCAGGCCAAGGCACTTAAGGGAGTCCGCCCCCGCCCTGGTACAATCTGTGGGCAAGGCAAGAGCCCCCAAGGAGACACTTGCCTGCCTGTACACAAATGCCAGGAACTTGGGGAATAAGCAGGAGGAACTCGTCTTCCTGCTTAATGCAAATAATTATGACGTCATAGGGATAACAGAGACTTGGGGGGACTCCACCCATGACTGGACCACGGGTATAGATGGCTATACCCTGTACTGGAGAGATGGAGTAGATAAAAGGGGTGGGGGTGTAGCTCTCTATGTTAAGGAAAGCTACACGTCCCTGCAAGCTGATGGTGGCGACCAGGGTGAACGACTGGAGACCCTCTGGGTTAAAATCCATGGGGAAAATGGCACAGGGGACACAACGGTGGCAGTCTACTACAGACCTCCCACCCCAAGTCAAGAGCTTGACCAGGAGTTTGGCTGGGAACTGGCTGAGGCCACATACTCCAGGACCATGGTTGTCATGGGTGACTCCAATTACCCGGACATCTTGTGGGAGGATCACTCAGCAAAATCCGAGCGGTTACAAAGCTTCCTATCATGCGTGGATGACCTCTACCTAACTCAAAAAGTCTATGGGCCAATGAGAGGTAAAGCACTGCTCGACTTGGTACTGGCTACTGGAGATTACCTAATCGGCAACCTAGTGATTGACAGGAAGCTGGGTGACAGCGACCACGAGTTGATCACCTTCACCATCCACCGTAAAGCTGGAAAGTCAGTCAACAACATGGAAGTCCTTGACTTCAGAAAAGCTGACTTTGACAAGCTCAGGAGGCTTGTCAGTGAGGCCCTAAGGGACCTTGACCTCAGGGGGAGGGGAGTTCAGGAAGAGTGGTTGCTCCTCAAGGGAGCGATCCTCAATGAACAAGCTAATTTGATTCCATCTCGGAGGAAAGGCAGCAAGAGGGCACAGCAGCTCCCCTGGCTCTCCAGGAATCTAGCAGACCACCTGAGGCAAAAAAGTAAGGCCTACAAAGGATGGAGGATGGGATTCATCTCCAAGGAGGAATATTCTGCACTGGTCCAGTCCTGCAGGGAGCAAACCAGGAAAGCCAAGGCTACAACTAAACTCCAACTAGCTTTGAGTGTCAATGACAATAAAAAGTCCTTTTTCAGATATGTGGGGAGCCAGAGGAAAAGCAAGGGCAACACTGGACCCCTGCTGAACCAGATGGGACAACTGATGCCCAGGAAAAAGCCAACCTATTAAATGGGTACTTTGCATCGGTCTTTCATCAGTCCCATGGGATGCCCATGCCCGCTACAGGACAGGGAGGTCTGGGTGAGGGAGATCCGCTGCCCTCCATTAATGCTGACCTCATGAAGGAAGCTGGACCTTGAGAAGCTGGATACCTTCAAGTCAGCTGGCCCTGACGGTTTACGCCTCAGGGTACTCAAGGAGCTGGCGAGCATCATAGCCCAGCCCCTGACATGGATCTTTGAGAATATCTGGCGCTCTGGTGAAGTGCCTGAAGACTGGAAGAAGGCCAATGTGGTGCCTATCTTCAAGAAAGGGAGGAAAGTGGATCCGGCTAACTATAGGCCCATCAGCCTGACTTCTATCCTGGGGAAGATCTTAGAAAAGTTTATTAAAGAGGCCATCCTTAATGGACTGGCCGATGCCAACATCCTAAGGGATAGCCAGCACGGGTTTCTTGCGGGTAGGTCTTGCTTGACCAATCTCATTTCCTTCTATGACCAGGTGACCTATCACCTGGACAAGGGAGAAGAGATTGATGTCCTGTATCTTGACTTCAAAAAAGCCTTTGACCTGGTATCCCATGATCACCTCTTGGCAAAACTGGCCAATTGTGTCCTTGGGTCCACCATGATTCACTAGCTGAGAAATTGGCTCCGTGGTCAGACCCAGAGGGTAATAATTAACGGAAGTCTATTGTCATGGTGCCCTGTGACCAGTGGGGTCCCCCAAGGCTCTGTCCTCGGACCCATATTGTTCAACATCTTCATTAATGATGTGGACATCGGAGTCAGAAGCGGACTGGCTAAGTTCGTCGATGACACCAAACTTTGGGGCAAAGCATCCACACCAGAAGACAGGAGGGGGTCCAGGCTGACCTGGACAGGCTCATCAAATGGGCGGATGAGAACCTGATGGTGTTTAACACTGAAAAATGTAAGGTTCTTCACTTTGGAAGGCAAAACCTTCAGCACCCTTATAGGCTCGGCAGTGCTACGCTGGCTATCACTATGGAAGAAAGAGACTTGGGGGTCTTCATTGTCCACAAGATGAACATGAGCCTGGAATGTGATGCTGCAACTAATAAAGCGACCAAAAAGTTGGCTTGCATCCATAGACGCTTCTCAAGCAAATCACAGGACATCATTCTCCCCTTGTACTCGGCCTTGGTGAGGCCGCAGCTGGAGTACTACGTCCAGTTTTGGGCTTCACAATTCAAGAAGGATGTGGAGAAGCTTGAGAGAGTCCAGAGAAGAGCCACACATGATCGGAGGTCAGGGAAATAGACCTTACGACGACAGGCTGAGAGCCATGGGGCTTCTTAGCCTGGAAAAGCGCAGGCTCAGGGGTGATCTGATGGCCACCTATAAGTTTATCAAGGGTGGCCACCAGGATCTGGAGGAATGTTTGTTCACCAGAGCACCCCAAGGGATGACAAGGTAGAACAGTTATAAACTACTGCAAGACCATTTCAGGCTGGACATAAGGAAGAATTGGTTTACTGTCTGAGCCCCCAAGGTCTGGAACAGTCTGCCATCGGAAGTGGTTCAAGCACCTACACTGAACACCTTCAAGAGTAAATTGGATGCTTATCTTGCTGGGATCCTATGACCCCAGCTGACTTCCTGCCCTTTGGGTAGGGGGCTGGACTCGATGATCTTCTGAGGTCCCTTCCAGCCCTAATGTCTCTGAAATCTATGAAACCATCTCTGACCAGGCTTGCATGCCCCCATTGAGCCAGCACTGTCTTCCTTTGGCCCTGCATTTCTGATCAGATCCCATACCTCTCCTGCCTGGCCTCACATACCAAGATTTGGGCCCCATGCCACCTTGTGTGCCTGATGTAGCATCCAGGGACACTTTCTGGCCTTCAGGGCTACCCAGAGCTCTGGAAATTTGGCAGCAGGGAAGCAGCAGTTAATGGTGCCACTGCTCTCCCACATAAAGTTTTTGGACTCTGGTGGAGCCCTGTAGGCCAGATTACATGGCTCAGCAGGCTGGCCTGTGGGCCTGGGGTAAAGTATCCCTGTTATAGACTCAGGATCCCTTCCAGGCCTTTTTTTTTTCCCCATTGGAGAGCATCTGGTCTAGTGCCCTATAGGCAGGTTCATCTCCATTTAAACTTTCTGTCAAGTGTTTGGCTAACCTTGTCTTAAATTCCAAGGACAGAGAGTCTCTATATCCTGCTTAGATAATTTGTTCTACTACGTAACTACCCTAAAAATGATAAAGTCCTTCCTTACTAGCAAATGTAAGATAGCCCAGATATTAAATGCATTCGTACTTGAAATGAAATTGTACTGCAGAATTCTGAATCCAACTCACTTGACCGAATGTAGTGCTCTGAGAGAATGGCATGGATAAGAACTGTTTCAGTCCTGATTCTTTCAGATGATAAATGGCTGTTTCAGCGTAGACTGTATTAGTCAGCCATCTCGTTGCCTTAACCATATCTCATAGGGTATGCTTTACATTCATAATGTCCACTGTGACTTTAGTACTTTGTTGGCGCTTTTGCTCTGGCTTTTTCCACTACATTTTGCAGCCCTTCAGACTTCTGCTGCTCTCGTCTATTGCCTTTTCTGCACTTTAGTAGGGGCTGTCACCAGTACCTCCTGCCCTAGGCACCTCTGACTTCTTCAGTGACCAAGCAACAATTTTAAGTCTCTTCCTGACTCCTTTCTTATATATCCTGAAGTGATTGGTGCTGAAAGAGCAGGCTAACAATCTGAATGGGCCTTTATTCAATGCCTCCCTATCACTTCAGCTATGAGGAGTGAGGAAGGAAGGAAGGATGCTTGTCTTTGTTCTAAACTAGAAGTAAACAATGGTCTAAGAATAGTATTGGCTTTGAATCTAGGGTGAAAGTTGAACCCTGTTTTAAAGTCTATGTAGGTTTTCAATATTAAAGAGGTAGAAGGATTTTGTGACGGTAGGTGGTGCCAAAGTCTTATGTCTTTCACATTTACCGTAAACTAAATTGTCAAAACAAAGGTCTATTTTTTTTTCTTCTTTTTTTTTTTTGCAAGATCTCACTACAATCAACAGGAGTTCTGCATGCGGAGAGCTCACTGACTTGGACTCTAGGGTGTTTTTATTTTTAACCAAATTACATGCATGGAATCTGACAGATGGTGACTAGAAAGTATTTTATGTAATGTAAGCAGAAGTTGCACAAACAAGAATCTTATCTGCATAGCAGCTCTTGCTAATCAGAGCAGAGTAATTTAAAAATATAAATAAGAATTTGATAATATTTAGAAAATGTCACTTGATAGGAGAAAAGAATGACTGATAAACATCGTCAACATAACTTGAAGGAAGATACAGATTTACCTCTTTCTGTCACAACACGCTGTGATGTTTCCCTAAGATTTCAAAATTTCTGTAGTTAGCGTTGAGGAATCCATGGAAAAAGTGTTTGCTGATTTTAAACATTCCCTTTGTCTGTAACCTTTACATTTTGATACGAATACTTATTGGCTCTGTGTCAAATCAGTGTGATGCTAGTGACAAAGCAGAAATGCAAAGCAGGATTTATTTATTTAAAATGTTTCTTGCAATTTAAACCAATTGGTTTCATAACTCTCCCTTTTTATTAAAATGCTGCCATTGTTTGTCCCTGATATCTAACAGTATTAAAATTGGAAAAGTACATAATTTCTTATATCATAGTGGCTGTTTTTGAAAAAAGAGGGTTTTACAGGTATATTAAAATAAAGTATATATGATTGTGTTGAAATGTTTATATATTGCTGAACAGTATAGTTTAACTTATTTTATTTTTGACAGGGTGTGCAATGTTTATTATCTGGGCTACCTTCTTCCGTTGTGCTGTGGACATAATGATCTGGAATACAGTATTCCTGGTGGTCAACTTTTTGCATTTTATATACTTGGTGTACAAGAGAAGGCCGGTATGTATAATGATTAAATTGCACAACATCTTAAAGGATAAAAGAACAGTTTTCTGTCTGTGCTTGGGCAAACTTCACTGAATTTGATTGAAGTTCTGCCTGAGTCGGTCAACAATAGCAGGTATCAGTGTCTACTGGTAGGATTTGAGCCTGATAGTCTGTATAGTGCTTCTCTTTTAAATCTTTTCATTGTTTAGAATGTATGCTATTTTCTTTCAAACTGACTACATTTCAAACATGATGATCAGTTTTGCATTCTTTTTTTGCTTTGTGTACAACTTGAGACATTTCAAAGTGCAGCTGATTTATTTATTTATTTTTTAGAGGATTGGTGCATCAGGCTTAGGAAAAATTGGATTCCACTAATGTATCTGAAACTTAGGCTCAGAAACTTGGGGGAATAAATTCTTTTCTTTTTTTGTGGTTTAATATCTGGAGTCATCTTGGTTTGTGGTGGAGGGCAGCTGTTGATAAACTATTAACTGAATTTATTTTCATATTGAGATCTTTAAGTTTTTCTGCACAGTAGTCACGCAAACAGCCCTGGCCCTTGTCCTCTCCTTCATCGTGCAGTACAGAGCCAGGGGGTGGTGAGAGCAATAGGGGGAGAGAACCAACAAAGAAAACCTTGAGTTGGCCCTATAGAGGTACTCCTAATGCTGCTGAAAACCTGGGAGGGTGAGGGATAACCAGCAAAATTGAGCAGGATGTGAGAAGAGCCACATGATAAAAGAATAAATTCTTTAGTTCAATTTGCACACAAAAAACTGCTTGATCTTCAGTTAAAATTATTAGTAACATACTGGGCACGTCTACACATTCACTAATGCACTTTTGGTAATGCACATTTAAATATAGTGCCTCCAGAGGGCACATCTATACATGTATTAACACACTTTAGTTAATGTGCAGGAAATCTAGTACCTCTGGGCTCCTACGCATACAGAGCCTGCTCTGATGCACTGGGAATCCAGTTAATTGAGTCTGTTGGAGCACAAAAATTGATATGTTCTGGCAGCCTTCCATGTCGCATGTATCAGCGTTGCTGTGCATCTCTGCACTGAAAAAATGGCAGCAGGGCACTTTGCAAGAAAACACGTTCAATGAGCTTTAGTTCAAAGCGTCCACTGCCATTTTCTTCAGTGCAGGGACATGCAGCGATGCTGATACATGTGACACAAGGGTGCTTCTAATCAACGTGGCTCACTAATTAAAGTACCCAGTGCTGCATCCCATACCATGTGTAAAAATGCCCAGTCCATTGTGAGGTACTAGGAAAATGTGCTTAATGCCCATTACCTAAAGAGCACTTTTTAAAGTGACCCTTAATGCGTACTAGCCTATTTTAATGCATGTTAACTAAATAATGTTTTTTTGGCAGCACTTTAATGCATATTGAAATAGGCTAATATGTATTAAAGTGCCTGTGTAGGTGCACCCATTGTGTAGTCAAAAACTCTTTCCATGGAATTGCAGCGAGTTGAAACATAGGTGCTAGTGCTGCTCTGCTGGTACCTTGGAAGGAACTGCAGAGTAGGATAGTGGAGGAATCCAAGAGATTGTGCACACTCCATGAATTGAGAATCAGCTGTAGAAGACTTTAACTTCTTTTTTTTTCTGCCAGCTTCCCACTTAGCATATTAAAAAGAAACATGGATTTGAATGTGCCTATTCTGTGGCTAAAATGGACCAGAGAGAATCATAGAAAATTAGGGTTGGAAGGGACCTCTGGAGGTCATCTAGTCCAACTTCCTGCTTAAAGCAGGACTGTCCCCAACTAGATCATCTCAGCCAAGGCTTTGTCTAGGTGGGTCTTAAAAACCTGCTATGGCTGGAGACTCCACCACCTCTCTGGGTAACCTGTTCCAATGCTTTACTGCCCTCCTAGTGAGAGAGTTTCTCATCTCTAATCTAAACTTCCCTTGCTGTAATTTGAGACTATTGCTCCTTTTCTGTCAACACTAAGAACAGTTTAGCACAGGGCAAAATGCAACCCAGGGGCTGGGTGCGGCCCACCAGGCCATTCTATTCACCCCGTGGGGCCCCTAAAAAGTTTAGAAAATTAATATTTATCTGCCCCTGGCTTCCTGTCATGCGGCCCTCAATGTCTTCCCAAAACTCAGTAAGCGGCCCTCCACCCAAAATAATTGCCTACCCTGGTCTAGCACCACCCTCTTTGAAACTACCCTTCAACAGTTAAAGGCTGCTGTTTAATCCCCCCGTTTTCTTTCCTCCAGACTAAATAAACCATTCCCTCAGCCTCTCCTCAGAAGTCTTGTGCCCCAGCTGCCTAACCGTCTTCATTGCCCTCTGCTGGATTCTCTACAATTTGTCCACATCTTTTTTCTGTTGGGGGGGGGGCCCAAAACTGAACATAGTACTCTAGATGTGGTCTCACCCGTGCTGAACAGGGGGAAAGAATCACTTCCGTCAATCTGCTGGCATTGTGCCTACTAATGCAGCCCAGTATATTGTTAGCCTTCTTGACAATAAGAGTGCACTGTTGGCTCATATTCAGCTTATTGTCCCCTGTAACCCCCAGGTCCTTTTTCTGTAGAGCTGCTCCTTAGCCAGTCAGTCCCCAGCCTGTACTGGTGCATGGGATTGTTCCATTTTAAATGCAGAACATTGTCCTTATCCATATTGAACCTCATGAAATTTTCTTTTGGTCCAATCATCCAATTAGTCTAGGTCTCTCTGAATCCTAGCCCTACCCTCCAGTGTATCTGTTACTCCCCCTAGCTTAGTTTTAATCTGCAAACTTGCTGAGGGTGCACTCAATCCTATCTTCCAGATTGCTGATGAAGATATTGAATAGAACTGGCCCTAGGACCGATCCCTTTGGTACTCCACTAGACATTGAGCCATTGATTCCTACCCTTTTTGAGCCCAGTGATCCAGCCAGTTTTTTGTCTGCCTTACAATCCATTCATCGCTACCTTGCTTACAAGAATGCTGTGGAAGACCGTATCAAAAGCCTTGCTAAAGTCAAGGTATATCAGGTCCACTGCTCTTCCTGCATCCACAGAGCCAGTCACTTAATCACAGAAGGCATACTTACCTTGCAGGGAAAATACCATGACCACCAGGGTGGTTTTCTTAGTCACACCTGGGGATAACAGCTTTTCTGGCACAGGGCAGTACCTGCGGAGGTAATGTATAGTTACTCTCCCATGTTCATTGCCCATGAGAAGATCTTGGCTTTATGTCCACTTTTATAGAAATAGGAAACTTCTTCCTAGCTTGCCCCTGGGGCCATACGGCTGAGGGTGAGCAAAACTTAGGGGCATTTGAACCCCAAGCCTCTGGGCTTGGGCCTGCATGTAGGATGCCTACCAAAGCATTTGGAAACATCTGAAGCCCCAGTTGATGTGGAGGACGTTTGCCTGTAGTAGGGCCACTTATGGTTCTTGACTGACTCACAGATTTGGGATTGATTTGACTGACTTGGTTTGGAACACAAAAAATTCTCTTTAAAAACAATAACAACAACAACAAAAACTTCATCATAGAAAGCAATCAGGTTGGTCAGGCATGACTTGTCCTTGGTGAATCCATGCTAACTGTTCCTAGTCACCTTCTCAAAGTGCTTAGAAATGGATTCCTTGAGGACCTGCTTCATGATTTTTTTTCCAGGGACTGAGGTGAGGCTGACAGGTCTGTAGTTCCCTAGATCCTCCTTCTTCCCATATTTAAAGGTGAGCACTATATTTTCCCCTTTTCCAATCATCAGGAACTCCTCCCGATTTTACCACAAGTTTTCGAAGTTGATGGCCAGCAGCTCTGCAGTCACATCAGCCAACTCTCTCAGCTGCCTCCAGTGCATTGCATCTGGCTTCAGGGACTTCTACACATCCAGCTTTTATAAACGGTCCCTAGTCTGTTCTTTTACCACTCACCTCATTCCAAAACTGTGATGCCAGGTGCAATAGTCTGGGAGCTGGCTTTGCCTATGAAAACAGAGGTGAAAAAGGCATTGAGCATGTCAGCGGGTCCGCCAAGTACCCCCTCTATCCTCATAATTCCTGCCTGCCATGACTTGGATCTTAAAGAAATGAAATAGGGAGGAAGTGATTGTTACAGAAGGAAGTACCCATGGGAAGTACCACGCTGAATAAACTTAATTTTATTCAATGGCTCTCTGTTGTTAACAGGACACTCCCCTTGTGAGGGAGATCGCAGTCCAAGGGGTTAATCTTGGGGGTCTCCAGCCTCCTGGCCAGCCCCTGTTCTAATGCTACAGTCAAGGGATGCCATGCCATCTTTCACCATTTAATGTATTAGCGGCTTGTTACTGCTGCCATCAGTCCCGTCATTGTTGTTAATTAGTCAATTAGCGGCTTGTTACAGCCGCCACCTGCGGCTTTCCTTGGCAGTACTGGAGTATAGGCTCCATGGCTCCTTCTAGGTCTGGCTGTCTCTCTCTCTCTCCAGTGTTTCTTCCCCTTTTCTTCTGGGCAGGACAGGAGTCGTTGCTCCCACTGTTGGCAACCTTATGTAATCGGCTTGTTTCTCCGGTATCTAGGGCTCCAGCCCACGGCTCAGCTCGGCTCTCCTTTTTCCCCAGCGCTCACCGTCGTCCTGGTAGCCTCTGGGTAAGTTCAAGTAGGGTTAGGTCCTGAGCTTTCTTCTCCCCTATCCTCCTTTCTGGAGCCTCGCTCCTTCCGCTTTATTTTCCTCTTTTCCTTATGATGCCCGCAGGCATCCCTCCTCCTCTTTCTCTTCTTATCCCCCGGAGTCTGGTCACCATTAGCTCCTCATGGGCCAGGGCCCAGCCTCCTCATGGGGTAATTATTTCCAGCTGCCCCTGTTGCCTTAGCAACAGGGCCTCAATAGAGACCCTCTTACAGAGCAGTTCAGCCTTTTCTGCATCCTCTGTCACTAGGTTGCCTCCCTTGTTCAGTGAGGGGACCCACACTTTCCCTGATTCTCCTCTTGTTGCTGACATACTTGTAGAAACTCTTCTTGTTGTCCTTCATATCCCTTGCTAGCTGCAGCTCCAGTTGTGCTTTGGTCTTCCTTATTTCATCCCTGCATGGCCAAGCAGTACTATTATACTCCTCCCTAGTTGTTTGTCAAAGTTTCCACTTCTTGTAAGCTTCCTTTTTTGTGTGTTAGCTCACTGAAGAGTTCCCTGCAAAGCTAAGCTGTTCCAGCTGTTGCTAGTCTTCCTGCTCACTGGAATGGTTTGTTCCTATTCCCTCAGTAAGATATTATGACCTGGGATTCCTTACCATTTTATTTATTTATTTAGTTTAAAGTAAAATATGATTTACCCATGCACAACAAAAAAATTAGCAGTAAACAATCCCTTAATCTTTTTTTCTCTCATTCTCATCTGGGGAGAAAATAAATCTTTGTAATGGGAAATCTTACCTTTATGCCTGGAAGAAATAAGGTAAAAAAACATATAAAAGTATTCTTGATATATGTGAATTGGATCCGGAGCCAGCTACTTCACATGGAAACGTGTGTGAGTTCCAGAGAACCTGTTGATCCCAGATTGGCCCTGTTAGCTGTCTTCAGATCCACAGATAAGGAAACCATGGATGACAATCATCCTCAACTGTGAGGGACTGCCAGCGATGATGACTAATATTCATATGCCTGTTTATATTTCATATCTCGGGTATATCTTGTCTAAAATTAGTCTTGTCTAACATTGAACCACGAAATGTACTCTAAACAACTCAGCACAGCCTTTAACCTAGGTGGGGGGTTGGTTTGTTTTTTTTGTTTTTTTTTAAATTTTCTAAAATTGTTCTCTAGCCTGATTGTTTCCTTTACCTCTTCTCTTACCCAAACTTTGGTCAAGCAAAAGTAAATAACTTCATTCTATATGGTCATTAGACAGCTTAAGGCTTATTGTAGTCTACACAAGAGGGCCCTTATTGAAACTCCTGATGTAATAATTCTACCTTTCCCACATTGCTAGATAAGAGCAGGTGGTTGAGAGTGTTGTAGACCCTGGCATGAAAGACCACTGCCTCATGGGATCAGAGAAGAAAAAACCTTATGGCCAAGTATACATTCAAGAGTGTCATTAATATATTTAAATATAATTAGAAGTCTTAATTCTGACTCTTTGACCTGGGTGTCATAAATGTCATATAAGGTACAATGATAAACTACATTTTTGTGTAATAAAATAATAATGTGAAAATTCAAGTATCTGATATTTGAAATCCTAGCTGGACTTTGCTACTGTATGAGTGCTGTGACAAGGCTCTGTGAAAGGTGGATCCAGGGATGTCTTTTTCACCATCATTTGGTGGTGCGGGATGTGCAGAATATGCTGTTTGAGCTCATCAGCGTTACTCTGGAACCTGAGGAATGAACACTGCTGCTGCTCATCCTCACACTCCCTTGCCCACGCTGAATTCAGCATGGTGGTGGGGTGAACGGGATTGCCATTTGTCCCCTGGAGCTGCTCTGGTAAGGTGATGAAGTCAGCGCTCACTGTATGTGCAGTACAGCCACCTGGGAGGTATGGCTGCACCCCCACCTATCGGTCTGTCTCTACAGTACAGCTGTGCTAAGCAGCAGTATCAAACATTCCAATGTTAGCTGTAGATGCACATTGTGTTTAGGCCAGCACATTTTTTTTTTTTCAGGATGAAATGGAGTGGACATATGACTTAGTCTTTACACTAGTGTAAGTCACTCCATTACAGGTAATAAAGTGAAGAAAATCTGTGTACTGGCATAAGTTACACTGGTGTGCCACTTGTGTACCAGTTTCCTGTAGTCATTTTCATCTCAGTGTAGCCCTTTGCTTGATGCAAGTTGCCATTTTTCCCCCCTCAAGCTACGTAGTTGGGCATTGTCATTGTAATAATACTTAAAATTGGATAAGTAGCTTTGGAAAGCTGATTGTGTGTCTGTTCCTTATTATAGATTAGATGTACTACAAAGTAGAATCTGGGGTAAATTGCTCTCTAGTAGTTCTCATGTATACATACCTAATACTAGACCTAAAAATGAAGAATTGCTTGTGTCTGAACTCAATTTATTAACTGTCAGTCAACAGAAAATTACCTTAACAAAACTGTGCTGGCTTATTATTTAACTTTAATAAATTCTGCTGAGGACTTAGATTGGGGAAAGTGCAGGTAGCTCTTGAAGTATGCCATGGGGGATGATGGCTTTTTAAAAGCATCTAAAAGGAATCTTGTACTAGAAAGACATTGGTTTAGAGCAGGGGTGTCCAACCTTTTTGAATGTGGGGCTGGATCACAAACTTCTTATCACCCAGTGGGCTGGCGAGCCATATTCAAAGACGTCACAGGAAGTGGTATCACATCAGGAAGTGATGTTGTGTTACCTTTGACACCAATGACGTCGCAGGGGTTGGCAGTGCTGGTTGACACGGCCTGCATGCCTGGGTTGACATGGTGCTGCAGGAGCCGCTTAGCTACAACCGGGTTGACCTGGTGCTGGAGGAGCCGCGGGGCCAGGCCGGGGTTAACCTGGGACCTGCCTGGCCTGCTGGTGCCATGCCCGAGTTGACATGGTGCTGTAGGACCTGCCTGGTGGGTACAACCGGGTCGGGACCAGCCAAGAAAATCAGTATGCAGCTGAAGCCAGCTTCCCTTGTGCCGCTGGGGATGGGAGGAGGCTGGCCAGGTCTGCACCAGCCAGCAGAAGCGGCAGCAGAGCCATGTGCCACTCGGGACTGACTGGTGCACTCTCCTCCTGTCCCGAGCAGCACACAGCTCTGCTGCCACTTCTGCTGACCAATGCAGATCTGGCCTGGCTCCTCCCGTCCCCAGCAGCACATGAGAAGCCGCCCCCTCGGGGCCTCGCGCGCGGGCAGCCGGGCCCGGAGAGCCACAGTGCCCGGGGGAGACTGGTCGGGGAAGCAGGCACCGTCTTGTGAAGGGGCAGGGCAGGGCAGGACAGCGGGGCTGGCTTGAAGTGGGTGGGTGGGTGAGGAGACAGGCATGGGCCGGCAGTGCCAGTGGCCACTGCTTGGCCTCCCGTATGGGGCCGCTTCAGCAGGGCACGGGCACCGGCAACTGTGCGCCCTGCAGCCCCAGCCTGGCACCCCCAGCTCTGCGCGGAAACTTACCTCTGTCCACCACATGCCTGTGTCCATCATGCATGCAGCAGGGTGCGGGCCATGCTGCAGCTCCCCTAGCCATGCACCGGGGCAGGGGCGGAGCCAGCGAACAAGCTGCACACGCTGTCCCCAACTCCTCTACTCAGGTGCGGCTGGGGCAGCGGCGGCAGGACCCGGCTCACTGATGGGCCCAGCCCGGCGGGTGTAAGCAGCTCCACTCCCCTCGCTGCCGGCTGGGGTCCGTGGGCCGGCCCTGCCTGCTTTACCTCGCCACTACCCCTCTGCCACTGCCACTGTGGAGTGCGGAGCAGGCACCTCGGGCCAGATAAAATGTCTTGGTGGGCCATATGTTGGACAAGCCTGGTTTAGAGACAAAGCAGTAAATAGTTATTGTCAAGCATTAGGAAGATAGAAAAGTTTAGTTCATACTTTGCTTTTCACTGGAAAAAACAAACAAACCCTCCATTCCCATCTCATCCTCAAAAGCAAGACTATAACCTGGCCCATGCCCAGGATTTAGTCACCTCTTTGATTCATTCCAAAGTCATCCTTGCCTGCCCTTCTAACTAATTGTCCCATACATATCTATCAGATCAATTAACTTTCTCTTCTAGTATATTCAGCACTGTGGTGCATTATAGCTATAAAATTGCAGCAAATTGAAATAAAATATAGGGGCAGCATAAAATACATTTCAGTCAATATCAGTAGCTCAAGGAACATTGCAGTAATTGTATTAATCATTTCAATAGATAATTCAATAAAAATGTCTCCATTTACCTGAAGTTGCTATGTAATTCAGCTTGTGAGTACCCCGAAATCAGCCATTTGCAGGAAATGCTTGAGATTTAAGTCTACAGCTTACCAAGGACAAATCCAGAGAGTCCCAAGAATCAGCTCTGGTGTCTGCTTTCAATTTTGTGAGGGGCTTATGGCATTGCTTCAGTATTTGGGTCTAAAGATTACATTTTTGATGCCTATAAGTCCCATTGGAAGTCAGTGGAAGATCGTAATCCATGTTTCTTACAAATCTTTAGGACATGCTAGCCATCACCACCTAGGAAGTACAATACATAAGGTCAAATTCATAATTTGTCCAAGTCTACTGAAATCGAAGGAGTTGCAGCAAGAATAAATTGGGTATAAAACATGTATTTGCTCTGTGGCTTTATTTTGTTAGGTATAGGGCAGATTCTGCTGGACCAGGAAGGGACTCTAGATCTTTGTGGCTCAAGCTGACCTTGGGGATCTCTGCTATGTTGCAGTAACTCCATAGGATTTTGCAGCGTCATCTATGTTCAACCTTACTCTAATTTAACATAGCATTCCCCTTCTGTTTGAGAATACCTTTTGCCATGCTATAGATGTGACTCTGCACCTAGCTTAATGAACCTTCAGATTTCCCAAGAGAACCTTTGTGCTAACCTACCTGATGAAAAGGAGTATAGCACAAAGGAATTTCTGATTTCCACCCCCACCCCAGAAAATCAGTGTATCCATAACTACAACTGTAGTGAGCAGTAGCTAAAGTTACTTGACACCTCAGAAACCAGGCACCTTGTGTTTCTTGAAATTGTTCATTAAATGCTGGTATAAAATTAAATAGAACTAAAAATATGTGCCAGACAATCTATGCATCTCATTCATCACAGATTATGAATGCTAGACTTTTTGGCAGATGCAACATGCAGTACTTACTTTTCATAGCTTTTGTAGTTGGAATTTGATTTTAATAGTGAACTTGAAGGTTTAAAACAAAAACCCCAAAACTGAAAATGTAGCAAAGGAAAGTTCAGAAAATAATTCTGAATTTGATTTTTACCTCTTCCAAATAATTTTATTTTCTTTATCCATGCAAGTTATACACTTAGGAAAAGAAAAGAATAGGAAAACGATTACAATTCTAGACAGATTGCAAAATGAATAATTGATGGATAATTTCAATTGTTAAATATTTATTTCATTAAGTAAAGCCCATGAAATAGCAACAGGTTTCTTTTCTGACCAAAATATGATTTTTGTGGTTTTTGGCTCTTTGGGGATTTAGTGATTTAGTGAAGCTAGACCTAATTCAAAAATTCTTTTACTGAACTCTGACTTGAGGCTTTGGCACTACCCCAGAACATTTCAGTTATCACAGAAAAAAAGTTACACCTACCCATATGGCTCATTTGGAAAATAGCCCACAACAATGATTTCAAATGCAGTCAACTGAGCGTCAACCATACTAAAGGCACTTAGCATGAGCTAAAATGCAGACACTCATGTTAAGTGCCCTCTGAGCATCTTAATCCTTGCTTAAAGTGGCCTAACTTTTAACCCTGCTGTGCTACCTAGCTCCTGTTAGGGTGACTTCAGTCTGCTCCAGGGAGATAAAATGAGCAATCTGCGTCTCTTAGTATCTGAGAATGCACCACTCCCAGCTCCTGCTCCCCTTTTCCACCTCCTCCAGAGCAGGCATAGAGCCGAGGCGTCCTGGCTCCCAGCCATGCCCCTGTTTACCAGCCTTCTCAGAGCACTGCAGGCAAGAAATGGTATTAACCCTTAACATGTGTCTACTCCTAGCACATTCTAATTTTCACACCATTTTTAACATTCCACAGATTTACCATAGTCTAAACTTCACCTTTATAGACATTTCTATGCTGTAGGCACTAGAGCTGTGCAACTGTAAGGTCTTTTGACACCAAAGGGCCATAATATTTATGCATGTGCATGTTCAAAACCTCATTAACATGTAAGTGTAGTCACTTATGAAGAATGTAATTTGCAGCTGGTAGCATTAACAATCATTTACTTTGAGTTCTAACTTACTGTTTATCCTTCCTGAGATTTCCATTCCAAGAGTCATCTTTCAAATAATGATAATTCATATTCCCTGAAGGGGAAGTCTTGTGGGAATAGAAAAGGATGAAACCTGGCAAAAAAAAGAAGATAGCTTATGAGGACAGATGCATTTTATTGCTCTAGGAGAAAATAATTCTGATTTGGTTGAATAGTGAAAATACAGTTCATACATATGCAATTAAAAATATCCACATTTTTTAAAATGTCTATGTAATAGGGCAAGGAACAGCTCTGTTCCTTTGGTGCTACAAAATTGTGAGTGTGGGGGAGAGTTGGGTCAGGGACAGGGCAAGGATAATTACTTAGTAGGC
This sequence comes from Crocodylus siamensis, assembly GCF_052110815.1. Lineage (NCBI taxonomy): Eukaryota > Metazoa > Chordata > Crocodylia > Crocodylidae > Crocodylus > Crocodylus siamensis. The sequence goes on along the minus strand of NC_143395.1, from coordinate 85,590,407 downwards.
ACAGCTGGGGAGAGGGATTGCACTGGGGTGAATGTTGCCTGATTAAGAGCCAGTGGCTCTTTTAAAATCCATGGCATGGGGCTATTCTTTGCCATCTGGGGCACAGCACGAGGAGAGTCGGTGGAGAAAGCCAGGAGTGGCAAACCCAGTGCTGGAGTGGGTCACTGATAAAACTGGCTAACCGGGTGAAGGGAACTACGGTGTCTGGCAAGGCAAAGAGGTAAGAGAGGGGGGAGATACTTACCAGGTTGATCTTCAGGTGGAGAGAAGGTCCCACAGAAGAAAAATCTATTGATACCTGCAAGGGAAGGAAAGAGACTGGAGGTGAGCCAACAGGCTCAGAGGAGTGAGTTGTATGGTGGTGGAGGGTGAAGGAAGACTGCACGCTATGAAAACAGTTGGGTTATTCACAACCTGCTGGGAATTCATTAATAAACAATTTTCTTTTATCCTGCTTCTAGGGTGATTTACTATACCCCCTGTCATTGAGGAATTAACTTCTTATTTTTCTATTACATCAGGGTGTGGCAGGTGAGCCCCAATGAGAGAGATTGTGTTAGTTACCCCCACACAGCCACAGTGCAACTAATTCATACGTATAGGAAAAAATGTACAGACATTGTACCTTGTTCATTCATGTATATACAAAGATGCAGCTAGGACTTCTTAGTTGCCTATTCCTCCATTTCAGAAAGTGTGAAAAATACTTCGCACTTGTGTGAAAAGTACTTGGTAATTGTGGTCATATCAGGTGAAAGATACAGACCAGTTTCACTGGCTTGTCAGTCCACTTTTATCATCTGGGCAAAAAACAAAAGTTGGTTTGTTTGTTCCAGGCTGAGAGAGGGGATGACGGAGGGATTCTGGGTGAACTGTTTTGGGGCCAATTTGGTGATGTTTCCCAGACATTTAAGGCTGGTGAAGAAACAGGAATAATTGGAAATAGGAATGAAAATCTCAGCTCAGCTGTGGGAGTGAAGAGCAAGTTGAAATGCATGCAATGGAGTAGCTCACCATGACTTGAAAGGAGTTGGCATTGAAGGGAACCGTGTTCAGTAGGCACTACCATATGTTTTATTCAGATAGGTTGTACTTTATAATCATGCTCAGTGGCATAACACTCACTGAAGCAGGCCCCCTGCCTTCCGCTCATGTGGGGCTTTTGGCCCACTGATATGTTCTCCACAGGAGGTTTATATTGAGCACATTCTTTTTGGTATTGGGTGGTGGAACTGGAGCGTGCTCCATCCACTCCATGTATTGACCTGGTATTCTAGTGCTTCCAGGACCGGTCTAAAAAAAAAAAATCTACATATCACCCTATGTCACTGTAGCAACATACATCTCCCGGGGCTGGACTCGATGATCTCCCGAGGTCCCTTCCAGCCCTAATGTCTATGAAATCATCGTACAACCCACTATGGTGACCTAGTGCTATCACATGAGTCTACATGGGATTGGCAGCTATTACACCATAGCAGTGCTCTCCCCTGTTTTAGCACATTGTTACAGCGAAGTAGTGGTGAAAACTAGCCACACACACAGAGTGCAGTATGGGCAATTACTGTGCTGTGCTTTAGTACTGCCTTTTGGAAGTACACTTATAAAAGGAAGTACTAAACATTATAGTGCTGTGCTTTAGTTCTTCCCTCTGTAAGTGTACTTCAAAAGGCAGTACTAAAGCACGGCGCTATAATGTTGCCATAGGGTGATGTGTAGACACGCCCAGTGTTGGCTGCATTTAATCAATTTTCTACTTGGTTTTCTTTACTGAGCATATGCTGCTTTTAGCAGTAGTTCAAAGGTAGGCAGGGTGTGTCTACATGAGATGCGTTACTGTGCAGTAGACTAATCTGTGCAGTAAAATGTCACTGTCTACAAGTGCATGGCATTTACCGTGCAGCAAATTAGTCTGTGTAGTTAGCTACTACCTGTAAATACTGTAGTTACTGTGCAGTAGTGCTTACATAGATGCTGATCAGGAGCAAATTTGCTCCTGGTTAGCCACACGAGCAGAGGGTCGCGGGGGTTGGGGTGTTCTTGGTCTCTGGTCCTGGCTCTGCTCAGGTTCTGGCTCCCCACAGGAGCTGGAAGCTGATCAGCACTGGGACAGGGTCATTTTTTTACCCTTCCCCTCCCCCCCATCCCAGTGCTGTGCAGCTCCAGGAGCTGATCAGCACAGGGACTGGGGGGCTCTTTGCTTCTCTATTCAGCCACGGGCTCACTGGAAGCTCTCCTTCTTGTGGGGTAGCCTGCCAGTAAACCCCCTGCAGGGTGGGAAATCCCTGCTGGGAATGGGGCTTGCTGATAGCTGTGTGTCCCAATGTGCACAGAACCAAGATAGCTCTGCCAGCTGCAGTGGCAGCTCTCTCTTGGCCCTGTGCATATCGGGACCCCTTCTGAAGTGCACAGGAGCAGGAGACAGCTGCCACTGCAGCCTGCAGAATTCTCGTGGCCCAGTGTGCATTGGGACCAGCCCCCATGCCACCTGTCAGCCTTCAAACTAGCACCTAGGGAGAGCCTGGAGCTCACCCTGGGTGCTGCAGAAAGATAAGACAGGGCAGGAGCACCCCATATCACATTAATAAAGTGTAGAGATGCGCCTGCAATGTATTTAATCAGTTTCCCTTGTATGCAAATGCAAAATGAGGGGCTCTTTTCCCCATGTTGCCTGGGGAGAAAAAACAGGCACATCTACTCATGCAATTAATGCCTTGAAAGCATTCTCTGGCAGGGCATCTACACGTGCTCCCATTTGGAGCACATTTGCTTTGGACAGGATAAGTTCAGTGCAGGGCTACTCCAGCCCTGATGTACGCCCCTACAGCAGCCAGGGTGTGCATCAGGGGGCACCAAAATCAGGCCCTGGTCTCTGAGGGGTGGGAAAGGTGTCCTGCCTCTGGGACAGCAGCCTTGCGCCCCAATCAGCAGATTGGGGGAGGGGGCTGGGAAAATGTTCCCCCCCTACTGCTGCTGCTCCTTAGCCTCCTGCCCTGATTGGCAGACCAGGGCAGGGGGCTGGGAAGAAGCTACCTGGGGGAAGGGACAGTTTTGTTTTTTTTCCGCCCCCTGCTGTCTTGGCTGACTGGGAGCAGTTTGCTTCTGGTCAGCAGTCTGCAGTAGTAGTATCTAACCCCATAGTAGACTAATATACTGCACAGTTAATGCTGCACGCGTGTAAATGATTAGTCTACTGCACAGTAAAGTGTCTTTGTACTAGATACACCCATCTTGTTTTAAATTTGAGTATTTCGTACTATTTCGTAAATTATCCTGTTGGCTTCCATATGACTTCTCCTATACCAAACTCTTTTCATATATATATTTTTTCAAGATTGGTACCCTGATCTGTGTCAAGAGAAATTTTAAAGTTGCAAGGACAAGTGCTCGAAAATCAGGAAAGGCCAAACTTGAGAGTGTACCTGCAAGCTTTTATCTTCTGGTTGTGTTTTATTTGTGTGAGTCCAGTCTAATTATATTGTTGCTTTTGGATTGAGATCCATTTCAGAAACTGGCTCAGAAGCTGTGGAATTCTGCACCTAAAACTTCATATGTTTATATAGAGTCATCCAGTCCAACCTTCTGCTCAAGGCATGATTATCCCTTCCCAAGCTATCCTAAACAAGTGTTTGTTTAACCTATTCTTTAAACCTTTGGAAGGAACCCTTCTGCTCAACTGCCAGGCATAATGCCTGAAAAATGAAAAATTTGCTGTAACTTGCCATAGATAAAGCAGGGGGATGAGGGTGCTGTCAATGTCCTATCACTGCAAGGACAGGAAGTAACATAAGGAACAGGAAGAGCAGAAATATACAACTTCACAAATTCCAAATAAAAATTCCTGTTATTTTTCTGGAATATGTTTGTTCTCATCATTGTCCCTCTCCCTAGTCAAGAATCAACTAAAATTTCCACTCTTTCTAATATTGCTTTCTACTATTGTCTGAACATGCATCCCAGCACCAGCCCTGTCTCTTTCCTTTTGCCCTATTCTAATAGTGGCATCCAATAAAACATAGAACAAACGATAAGAAATTTTAATCCTAAACTAATGACTTATTAGTTTCCCCCTTATTTCTGTCCTTTCCACTTATCCTTTTCTCTTTTTTCAACTTCTTCTCTTCTGCTATGCTCGTTTTCAACTTTTTTATCATGTGCTGTTCACTCCCTTTTTCTGATTTCACTCTTGCCCACCAAGTATGACGGCCTCTGTTCAGTCTGCCTTGCTTTTTTGACTAATCAAGGACCCAGGCCACTAGAAGTTGCCTCATTCTCAGCTGCTTTCTTTCAGGAAAGACTTCTCATCTTGATATTTCAGCTGGCTTCTTTTCTACCTCTTCCCTTCTGCCTGAGTTTTGGTGGTCCTGTGAGCATGGGATGTTCAGCTGGCATTGGCTTTTTTTTTCTTTGTCATTAACAAATACTTGCAGTGGTTTTTCTGAATCTATGCTTTCCCACAGCATGCAAGACATGAATCTAACAGATCATGGGCACTCCTGAGAAGGAACAAAGCTCCTGGAATGCAGAGTGAAAGAGATCGGAGTCTTGATTTCTTCCTCGTTTCCTGAGCCAAATTTTGTTCATTTCTACATGAGTGCACACCTAGAATTATTCGGGTTAAATCAGTTAACATGCCTTTGGTATGGAATGGAGCCATAAAATGGCAGCATGGTCCTAAGCTTTAGCTTTAAGTAAATACTGTGGTCATTATCTAATAGACAGCATTTGTGGACAGATGCCACACGAGTTTCTTTTCTGACCTAAGTGTAAAAAACCTAGAAGTTTTTCAGGTGTCATTATTTTGGCAATGTTGAGTTTTTATATATAGTACCTATAATCAGTTACTATATATAGCAACAGTAAAGTGCAGTCTTACGCTCCTATATCTCCCAATCCATCTTCCTTTATAATATTTTTGCTATTCCATTCCAGATCAAAATTGAAAAAGAGCTCAGTAGTCTTTATAAGAGAATGTTTGAACCCCTCCATGTGCCTCCAGAACTGTTTAAGAGATTAACTGGACAGTTCTGCAACATTCAGACTTTAAAAACAGGTCAAGCGTATGCTGCAGAAGATAAAACCTCTGTTGATGATCGACTAAGTATTCTGTTAAAGGGAAAGTAAGTATTTGGTTCTGTATTAGGTTTGGAAATAATTCTTATGTATTGGATGATGGGGGGATTGAAAGGTTTTTTGTTTGTTTGTTTTTAAGTTGTTGTTTGCAGTATGTTGCAATTAATATTTTTTTCTAATTCCAAACTGTGCCATATACATATATCATATGAGCCCACTGAGTTTAGTAGGAGTTGGACTTTTATACTTTTAAAAATATAATTTGTCCAGAATCTCCAAAGATATTTGTTCAGATAGAAATGTTTTTTTTTGTTATTGCTCACTCAGGCTTTAATACTGAAGTTTAGCATATTTGAAAGTAAAATACATCCAGCCATCTGGTAGATTTTAAATGAGAGCGGAGAAGGGCCAGACTTGGTGTAGAGACATGAAGAAATGGAGTATTCACTACCCAAACTGCAGGTCCCTGATAGGGAATGTGAATACTCATAAATTCCTTTAGCCAGATTGTAGTCATGGATCTTCTGAGGAGCTCTGACAGAGTTTAAACTCACCATCCCTGGTAATAAGCAGTGATACCATCATTTATTTTCTTTCCCTAGGTGTTGAATTCACTATTAGCTAATTGTCTCCCAATATTACTGATAGAAAAAGGGCATGTAGATCATACCCAAAATAATTAGAAATCTTCTGATTGTTGTAGTATTTTGGTAGTTGGACATTGCCTTCTGTGTCGTCTTCATTTCTAGAACTCTAGCCTTGAACACAGACCTTTTGGGGATTATATCAGTATGTTAGGCAATTTTAAATTAGCAGCAACTTTGATGTTATTACAAATAGCATCACTGTTTGCAGGATATACTAGAATACGATCCTGCTCCCATTGGAATCGATATGAATTTTGCCAAAACTTACATTATTTGACAGATGACTAAATCAGGTGCTTGGTGAACATTTCACAAGCTATAGATGTCTTGATGGCTTCTCCCAGGTCTGCATTATCAATAGTCATAATCAAATTTTGGTTTAAATAATTTAACTACATGATTTTCAAATAGTGTTTGTAATGTATTTTTTGTCACCAGAATGAAGGTCGCTTATCGAGGGCATTTCCTGCATAATATTTACCCCTGTGCCTTTATAGATTCTCCTGAATTTCGATCAACTCAGATGAACCGGGGTGAGAAATTCCAGGTACATTTTGGTTTGGCTGTCACTGAAAATAAACGATAAGAAAATGTTAAAAGAATCAATTTTATGTGCAGTGAATTATTTGGCTTATGTGATTTTACTAACTTTCTTAATGGTATGTAAAAGATAACCCCGGCCAAGGTACTTCATAGCAAAATTCTGTTGACTTGTTCATTGACAGATCTCAGTATTGGCTCTTTAAAAGCTATGTTCCTCTGTGGTTCATAAACTGTTGTTCTGCGTTTAAAAAAGTGCTCCCTTATTCAGGACAGACAAGTTTAAATGGGATTTATATGTATCAGTAAGATAGTAAACAAAGTATTAAGAAAGGTTAAATAAAAATGTTTTCTTTGTTTTTTGGTTTCAGTTACAACAATCTTGGGTATTACTTATAATAATAGTTTAAAAAAATAAAAGAATTACAAGTATGAAGACATAATAGGAGTTTGAAGATCATCTCAAAATGAAATGAATTAATTGTCTTAGGAACCACATTTCTATTGGCTGAATCTGTATTTGTTCTTAATACATTAGGGAAGATGCATTTTAATATAAAATACATAGTATTTTTAATGATACTTAAGCTGGAATATCATTTCCACTAACAAAATATTCTGTTTCTGAACAACTTAAAGGACCCCTAAGTAATTTTATGCACTAGTATGCCACAGGTAAGAAAATATTAAGGAGATAGCGTTGCTTTGTTCAAACACTGAGAGCAACACCTAGATGTTTTGCTGTTCCCTTAACAAGTTGTTATTCTTAACTATGAATGTGCATTGGTTACTGGACTGTGACTGAACTTGATATACCCACGGCCTTATCATGGCAGAAAAGGAGCTAGCTGCTGTAGGGAAGCTAAAATCAGTGATTGATGTAATATGTTCCAATCTAGAGCTAGGCATAATGCCAGGGTAAGATGCTTGTCAAGATATATTAATTGCTATGCCAGACAGAAATCCTGTTTGCTTTTACTCCTCTCAGTACAATCTTTGTTACAAGATAATCAGCTGTTGATTAATACTGTTGAAGGGAACTGGGTTGGGCATCTAAAACTTCCCTTATCTTACAAGATGATAATAGTTTTCCTTCACTTTAATCCTAAAATTTTTTTTCTGCATCTACCTTCATGCAAGATACATGTTTAATCTTTTCCCTCTATAAGGTAGCCTACATTGACAAATGAATACAGGCAGTCCTCAACTTGCAACCTTTTGAGTTGTAACGTTTCACTCTTACAACATTTCTAAATTCACACCCTGTTTCAACTTTCTGACATCAGTTTCAACTTACAACGCTTGATGTAGCATCCAGGATTAAGGACAGCAAAAAGTCCTTTTTCAAGTACATTGAGAGCAAGAAGAGGGCACCAGGCAATGTAGGGCCCCTGCAAGACTCATATGGTAACCTTGTGGCTATGCCAGATGACAAAGCCAATATTTTTAAGTTTCTTTGCCCCTGTTTTCTTGAACAGGGTCTGGGACATCCTTCCTGCCAGAGGTAGGGACAATATCGGGGATAGCTCTGATAGGCCTTGGGTCAGCACAGAGGTAGTTAGGGATCTTCTGGAAGGGCTGGACATTTTTAAATCTGCAGATCCAGATGTCCTCCACCCAAGGGTGTTCATGGAGCTGGCAGGGGTCTTTGCGGAGCCCTTGGCCTGGCTATATGGGCATTCGTGGTCATCTGGCCAGGTGCTGGGGGATTGGAAACTAGCTAATGTGGTCCCCATTTTTAAGAAAGGGAGGAAGGAGGACCCAAGTTACTATAGGCCCATAAGCCTCATCTCAGTCCTCGGGAAGATCTTGGAGAAAATCATCAAGGAGCACATCTGTGGGGGGCCAGCAGGGGAGATCATGCTCAGGGGCAACCAGCAGGGTGCTGCACCTTGGGAGAAGGAATCCACAGCATACATACAGGCTGGGGAGTTCCCCTCTTGAAAACACAGAGGTAGAAAGGGATCTTGGAGTCATTATTGACTCTAAGATGAACATGAGCCGCCAATACCAGACTGCAGCCAGCAAGGCCAGCCATACCTTGTCATGCATCCAAAGATGCATCAGAAGCCAGTTCAGAGAGGTGATACTCCCCCTCTGTGTGACATTGGTCAGGCTGCAATTGCAGTACTGCGTCCAGTACTGGGCACTGCACTTTAAAAAGGATATGGCCACCTTGGAAAGGGTTCAGAGGAGGACCACCCGCTTGGTGAGACGGCAGCAGGACAGGCCCTATGAGGAGAAACTGAGGGACCTGAACCTGTTCAGTCTTGACAAGAGGAGGGTGAGAGGGGACCTGGTGGCTGCCTACAAACTCATCAGGGGGTATCATCAGCAAATAGGAAGAGCCCTATTCTCCCCAGCACCACCCGAGTGACTAGAAACAATGGTAATAAGGTGATGGAGAACAGGTTTAGGTTAGAGAGCAGGAGGCAATATTTTACAGTTAGGGTGGCCAGAATCTGGAACCAGTTTCCTTGAGAAGTGGTCCTCGCCCTTACCTTGGGCAAATTCAAGAAGTTGATCATCTGTCTGGGGTCTTGTGAACCCAGCATTCATTCCTGCCTGTGGCAGGGGGTCAGGCTAGATGATCTGTTCAGGTCCCTCCTGACCCTAGCAACTATGAAACTATCTGATGTGATGCCATGCCAGCGAACGAGTTGCTTTGTCATCTGTCTCCCTGGAGAACATCTGTCCAAACTTACTTGGACACTGTCTTTAAGAAAGCAGACAAGAATCCAGAAGAACCTGCAGCCAAGACTCCTGAGAAGAATCTAGCCAAGAACCCCTCAAAAAGTCCAACCAGGAGCCCGTCAAAAAGTCCAGCAAAGTCACCTCAAAGAAGTCCTTCCAAATCAATACAATTGCAATATAGATACATTAATGTAGCTATATTATTCATCTGTAATTGATTGACTATAAAATTCTGGGTTATTTTTGGTGAAAATAGGGTATCAGGCCTTGATTCAGGAACCAATCTGCCATTTATAACAATGTTTCCTATGGGGAAAAATCAGTTCCGAGTTCCAATGTTATGACTTAAGACGCTGTTTTCAGGAACCATTTGTATCATAAATCCAAGGAATGCCTGTATTCTTCTCAAGTGTGAGCCCTTAAAAATATTATTAAAATGATTAAAATCTCTGTAGAGTATGTCATAGCATTGTTAACCCCCTGAACTTTAAATCTCTTTTTTGAGATAAAAGATTTGCAAATATTATATACAAATTAAGTAGCCACAACATTCCTTCTTTAAATAGATGCATGTGTCTGTCAAATATTCCATTGAAATATGTGACACTAACCTATACTATGCTGATTTGTGTGCCACTGCCCTCTGCTGACCAATATGACAGAATTGTTCAAGACTTTATATATTTCTAATGGTGTTTCTGAAAAGAGGATGCAGATTTATCCCAAAGCTCCTAAGCAGTGCTATTGTTGATGGATCAAACTGATTCTTTAGAAGATTATGTTTATAAAGTCCTGAGTTATAGGAAGTCAGGCAAAATCAGGCTATAATAATTTGTATGAGATTTCAAAACTTTTAAAATCTCTCATTATATCAGTTTTGAAAACTACCAATTGTTCCTATTTTAAGAAACAATATGAGTAGATATACCTATAGAGCTATTTATATAAGTAAAGCGATTTATAAATGTGTTTGCAGGGATGGCCTTATGAGCCATTTATATCCTTATTATCCTTGTGAAAATCTTCTTAAATTTTTCTTTTAAAAAAAGTTTCAACTGAAAACCCTTCCTGTGTCCCTAAATAATTAAATGAAACAAAAAAAACCTAAACAAATTTAAGGCTTGGAGGTACTTGTAAGTAAGGGATATAAAAAGCCAGTTATTGTTTTAATTATTGTTTTTATGGAAAAACCAAATAAAATACAGTAGGTGCCATATGTGCAATTAATGTGAAGCAGTACACTCTGGAGCAGTTTGATCTGGAGTCAACTATTTCCTGGTGCAGCACTTACCCATGTGCCCAGGACAGCAGCAATTTGAGCTGAGGTGGAGCAGGACCAAGCTGGCAAAAGGCACAGTGGGGTCAGCTCCAGGCTCTGGGTGGCAGTAGCAAAGGAGCTGGCTGGGACATGAGAGCGCTGAAAGTGCCAAGCCTTGTGGCTAGGCGACAGGTAAGAGTCTGGCCCCTGGCTGGCTGGGCTTACTGGGTGCAGTTTGCACCCATGGTCATCATCTACACATGCATTTAATTGCAGTAAATTGCCCCAACATAAGATGGTACAGTCTCTGACAGTACTAATTTACTGTGGCGTTAATTAGTTTACTGTAGCCTAATACTGTCACACATGTAGACAGTGGCGCTTTACTGTGGGGCTAATTTGTCTACTCTGCAGTTAAGTGCATGTGTAGACATGGCCAGTATAACATGTTTTCAAACAGTGTCATGATGCTAATTGAGTACACGTGCTTTTTTTTTTTTTTTTTAAGGTCACCATTGTTGCTGATGATAACTGCAAGTTCCTGTGCTGGTCCAGAGAAAGGTTGACTTATTTTTTGGAAGCTGAACCATTTCTGTTTGAAATATTCAGATACCTTATTGGTAAAGACATTACAAACAAACTCTATTCATTAAATGACCCAACATTAAATGATAAGGTAAGTTGCTGGACTTTTGTTTTCTAACACTTACTATATTGTTAACTTAGACCAGGAATGGTCAAGTCCCAGCCCAACAGCCAGATCTAGCCTGCAGTGCCGTTATCATCCAGGCTTCTCAAAGTTTTGGGCCCTGCATGCCAGATCAGGTGCCCAATCCCAGTATGTAGAGCCAGGTGGGGAGGGTGATGGGCCCTGCATCCTGGGCCCCAGTCCCAGCACGCAGGAGCAGTGCTGAGGCTCAGGGTCCAATCCAAGTGTAGGGGGCCCAGAGGGGGGCAGCACCCAGAGGGGGCCCCCCAGAGTCCAGTCCTTATGTGTGGGGGTAGGAGGGAGTGGCACCTGGTTCCAGGATCCAGTGCTGGCACACAGGACTCAACAAGGCTCACACACTGGCCCTCTGCCACTCATCTGGCCTGTGAGGCCAAAAGCACCTCTGAGTTAGATTGTGGCCTATCTTATAGCATCTTTCTTTTCCTAAGGTTGCTCATTTAGATATGAAATTCATGCATACATCCTCACATGAACACCCGAACACCCCCTTCTGCCCCCCCGAAATGTACATTTTTTGAGTGCCACAGCACAGAATTTTTGTTATATTGGCTCAGGGCTGCCAAACCAGCAGGCTGTGGGCTGTATGTACCTGCAATGGGCTAAATTGTAGTCTGTAGGGGTGACTGGCATGGCTTCTGAACCCAGAGGGTGAATGCCACCACTGCTCACCTCACCCCTTAGCCAGCCGCTGAATCTGGGGTCTTTGGTCATCATTGGCAACTAAAATCAGTAATAAGGGAAAAAGGGGGAGAAGGCAGAAACATTCACCTCCTGGTTTCCAGAGATGTGCAGGTAAGCTGTTGTCCTGCCACTGAAAATAGATCATCTGGCTCACAAGAAGCACTATTGTCCAGATCTAGCCTAAGGAGCCAAATGAATGGACACACACGCGTTAGATGGTAGGTATCTACACCCAGCCTAGCATATGTCCTACTGGTTAGGGAACTCTCCTGGAAGGTGGAAAATGAGGGTTTAAATTCTCCCACTTCCTGGGTGGTGTAAATTGTTACATAAAAGGTAGGCACCGTCACTATTCTCTCCTCTTATGCTTTTGAGTGAGAGGCTAGGGACAGACATTCAAAAAGCCAGAGCCCAAATTGATTCAACCTTTTGCAGGTTTGTCTAACCTGCCTACATTGAACTAATTTGTAAGTGACCAGACATCCCCGAGTTAAGTGAAAATGCAGGCACATGCCTGCAGTGGGTCAGGCCAGAAGCCAGAGGGTGCTAGCTAAAGCATGGCCTTGGCTGCAGGGAAGCTGTGCTGGGGGTGGGGGAGGGCATGGCCAGCCCTGGCAGTAACCTCAAGTGAACTGGCCAGGGAGGGGTTTAATTCTCCCCTCTCCCTGTCCCACTGGCATGGACCCGAGCCAGGGACCACCTGGTGCTTCCCCCTCACTGTTGTAGGGCCGGGGGCATGACCCCCTGAGGCAATGGGGACAGGGAGGGAGTTTTTTTCCCCCTTCAGTCTCATCGGGACTGTAGCCAGGGTCTGCCAGCCCCAACCCCAATCACTAAGGGCAGGGTGAGTGGCAAAATAAGCTCCTTCCCTACCCCCTCTGCCAGGCACAAGGGAGGGGGAAAATAATTCCCTCCCTGCCTCCTTCACCTAAGGTAGCCATGCTGGCCAGCCTCTGGACATGCCCCTACCCCTGCCACTGGAGTGGCGAGTGGGGAGTGACCCTCATGGATCAGCATTCCCTGTCGTTGTTTCCTAGGACTGCAAGCCTCTTTCCAGCAGGGAGACTGCACTGTGGGCAGGAGTGGGGCGGGCAGAGCTACCGCAGGCCACAGGGCAAGTAGCAGTGACTGGGGGGGGCTATGGCCACTGCTCTGAGCCCCAGTGCTGCTGCTTGCCCTGTGCAGTCTGCCCACCCTGCTCCCACCTGCAGTGCAGCCCCCTCACCAGAAAGAGGCTTGCACTCCTGGGGAACCATGATAGGTGCTGCTGCCCCAGGAGGTTCATTCGCCACTCGAGGAGCAGGGGTGGGCATGGAGGCATGGCCAGAGGACAGCTGGCATGGCCCCCTTAGGTGAAGGAGGCAGAGAGGGGGTTCCCTGCCCCCTGGGAAGGAGCTTATTCCACCGCTTACCCCACTCAGGGAGCAAATGGCGGAGGCAGCCATCAGGACTGGCAGACCCTGGCTGTGGTGCCCCAGGAGCAGAGGGGGAATAAACGCCCTCCCTGCCCCCTTTGCCTCAGGGGGCCATGCTGGCTGGCCCACCCCTTCTGCAGCGATGAGGGGGGAGCACCAGGCAGACCCCGGCTCAGGTTCATGCCGGTGGGACAGGGAGGGGAGAATTAACCCCTCTGGCCAGTTTTCTCTTGAGGCTGCTGCCGGGACTGGCCACACCCCTGCACTGGAGCAGCAAGTGGAGGAATGCCCGGCAGGGACTGCTGCCTGTCGGACCCTGGCTGAGGTGTGATGGTGGGACAGGGGAGGGAGGGGGGAATAAACCTCTTCCCTGCCCCTTTCACCTTGGGGGCCCCCTGTGCTCCAGCTAGGGAGCAGTGGGGCAGGCCTAGCCCTCCTCCCCTGGAGCAGAGAGCACAGCCCCAGCCAGGGCTGCAGAGCATGCTGGGATGCTGGGGGACTCTAATTTAACTGAAACCAGGAAGGAGTCTGGGACAGAAGTTCCATAAACCGATTTGACCCAAATCAGTTAAGTCTGATGCTACATTCAACCAGGTTTATCTCAAACTGGTTTTGGCCATTTTTGAAACTGGTTTATGTGCACTGAGCTTCTGCTCTGTTACAGGTTTTAACCAGTTTCTAATCACTTAAAACGGTCTATGTGTAACTTTTGTCGCTAGCCAGACTGGCCAGGACTGCTGTGTTTTGGCCAGAACCCAATACTGTGTGATAGGCATGTTCTGAGCATACTTACCAGATCAGGTTTCCCAAGGGACGTAGAGGCTGGGCCACTTACCTGCTGGATTCAGATCAGGTTTAGGTGGGCGCTAGGCGCCTAGCAAGTTTAGGTACTTTCTAAATTTAAACAATATCTGCCTAGGTTGTTTTTGTTTGTTTGTTTGTTTGTTTGTTTGTTTTTGAATCACTGTCTTGAACTTTAACCCCAGGTAACCTCTCTACATTTGACCAGCTACCTTCTGTCACCAGGTCAACATTCCCCGCTTCCTCCACATGTGTCACACATCTATTGTCTCCCATGGCCTCTGATTCTCACTGACATGCACTTGCATTTTCACAGACCTGCATTTTTATTATTGGCTTTTATTCCATCCAGGAGAACACAAAACATCAGCAGACACCCTGTGCTTGAAAAAGCGTGTTTGTGCCTAAAAGCTTGCAAAGAACAATTTTTTTAGTTGGTCTAATAAAAGATATTACATTTCCCCAAAGAGCCTTGTCTGCCTGTGTCTTAAACTGAAGCACCCAAAGTCCTTTCAAGTGACTAGTAAGACCAATTGTCATTTCAGCTACAACACTTCTGGAAGACCAATCTTTGTGGGATCCAACCGTTTAGTTTCTAGTGTAAATTCAGACATTCATAATCTTGTTTGGCTTACATTCCATCTCCTTACATGGTTTATGGTTATTTGTGTTTATGTAGTCACTGCAGAGTTTCAATAAACAATTTACTTAAGTAGCATTTGTCTTCTACTGCGTAAATATTCCAATTATTAGTAGGTTGAGTGACAGTGTTGGTTAGTCTTTTCAGATCTGATTTCATATTTTTAATCCACTCTGATTTATTAGATGAGAAAGTCCTTTTCATCAGGTTGTTCATAAAAGAAAATATCTCCTAAATTGGTCATATTACAATTGCTGTGATCAAAGTTGTGAACTTAATGGGAAATAGTCCAAAATGAAAACCAGCTACTGATACTGTACAATGGGTTTCCCTCTGCAAATGTTAGCAGCAGTGTTTTTTCTGTTTTGCCTCAATATAGACTAGCAAGAATAGTTTGAGGAACAATTTTGCAGCATTTTGTAGCAATATAGCAGTGCCAATACTGCCCCCTGCTGCATCAGAGCTAGCAAGAGCTACATGATTACACTCTTAGGTCCAGTTATGCAAAGTAATTTAGGGACCTAATCCCTGTTGATTTCAACATACCTATGTCTGTTATGTTTACAAAAATACTTGAAGTTAAATGTTAGAATTTTTTTTTAGATTCTCTTTTTCAAAATCAGATCTTAAAACACAAGCCCTTCTTAGGCAAGGTAATCCAAGACATCAATCAAAAAATTTCCCTTCATTTTGGTAGTTTACATGTCAATCTGGATGAGATGCATTGTCAAATGTACATTTATAAATTTGCATTAGCTCTTGAAAGTATCTTCATTACTTGTGGGGAAATTGATGATACATTATCCATTTTATGAGAAACAATTATTAATATGAAACACTAAAAATGTAATAGAAGTGAGTCATAAATGCCGTTAATTGCTGTCTTATACATGCACCTAACACATATTGAGATATATACTGTAATATTTAAGAAATATTTAATATTTAAGCAGAAGCAAGTAGAAGATCCTGAGATCAAGAAAGAAAGGTGTTTATGTGGTGCATTTAATCTGTATTTAGGAAAATAAGGGCCAGTTTGTAACCTTAGTTAATCATAAAAATCACTAACTTAAATCAAGGTCTTTTGCTTGCTGATTTAAATCACAATTATAAATGTTAATTTAAATCATTTATATTTAAATGTATTTTGTATGAAAGCCATTGCTGCAGCACACCTCCGACTTTCACAACCATACTTGAACCCAGTGAGTTTAGTAAAGAAGTAGGAGTTGCTTTAATTTGTTTCTTACTTTAAAATGCACTTTGTATATGTTAAACTTTTTTCTTTCTTTTTAATTCAGACATCAAAGAAAATGGATCGGCAGCCAAGTCTTTGCTCTCAGCTCTCTGTGATGCAGATGAGAAACAGTATGGCTAGCTCAAGTGACAGTGAGGATGGTTTGCAGCAGTTTCTTCGTGGGACTTCCTCTGCATCTTCTCTTCGTGAGTCTCCAAAACAAGAGATACACATTTTGTGTGCAGCTTCTCTAACAATTGCAGAGTTCCTATTGACTTCAGTGCAAGCGGAACAGGAGCGCTTTGTGTATCACTTTTTTTTTGTTAAGCAGCTTTTTGATCAAGCTATAGGAAAGTTAGAGATGGTGCATATTGATTTTTGAATGGTAGCTACTGACACCACAAGGCTGTAATAAAGTTTTGAGATATCTAATACCAGTTTATGAGACAGTGATGATAATACATACATTGGTCCAATATCGGATCAGTACTGATATAAAGCAATTTGGCTATATTGGAAATCAGCCCAATGCAAGCACGCAGGCAGCAAAGAGCAGAACCCAGCAGTATGGAGAGTTGCGTGCAGCTTGTAAGTCCATTGTGAAAGGGGAGGGGGGAGGGAAAGAGCCGGGGGGGCAGATCAACACCCCCCATGTTAAGGTAGGGGGCAGATGCAGGCACTGCCCAGCCGGGGCAGGGCAGGACGGGATGAAGCCGTGGCTCATTGGGGTGGCGGGGCGTCTCCTGCTGCTCCTTGCACCCTGAGAAGGGGGAGCATGTGCCCTCGGATTTGGGCAGGGCAGGTGGGCTGGAGTTGGGGCTGCACTGGGCTTTTCTTAGTGGAGACTGGGCTCAGCATGGGGGCTATGGAGGGGGCTGCAGCCACCCCAAATTTTGCTGTAGCCCCACCACCAGTGCTGCTGTGTGACCAGCACTGCCCCAGTTCTTCCTGGCGTGTTCAATGAGCTTTAGATAAAGCTCCCCCACCACCATTTTGAAGCATGGGAGTACTGATACACTAGACACAGGAGGCTGCTGAAGCCCAGTAATTGCCATGTTCCAGCAGACTCTATTTAATCGAGTTTGCTCTGACACATGGGAATTACAGCATGTCAGAGCAGTCACTGCTCATGTATAGGCACCCTTTGGTATTAGTTGCAAGTCAGATTTATTTTTCTTTATAACCCTTTTTATATATCTTCTAGAAAGATCTGATTGTTGGCACTGACCTACAGTAATGTCTGAATTCTCTCTTGTGTCACTACTTCTCCAGTTTAAGAAACAAATTGCATGATTGTATTTGGGCAGTTGGGAGAAGGTTAGCAGTTAGCTAAAACCAAAATTCTCTTGCAGAACTAACTGCAAAATGCTTAGACCAATCTAAATGGTCATCTATTTCAGAAATAATTGTATTATTCTATATAAGGTGAACTAGTGTATAACACTACTCGGTAAAGCCCTCTTATCTATTGTACTACTGCTATTCAATATAATTTCTTCCAACAATTCTTTTTTGCTTATTGATTAACATGGTGCCTGAGCTTCCCAGAGTGATAGAAGGGGATTAGTTGTTTCATTGATCTGCAGTGCTTCCAGGGAATTAAACTCTTTGCCTGGAGTAGTTGTGCAATCTGTTACTCCTAAATAATGTGTTCTTATGACACAGTTCCACTGTTGGAAATTAGCACTGCCTGAAGGCTAGTTTGATAGAGAACCACAGTTGAATCTGCAGGTTTCAAAAACAACATGAGCAAAATTGTGGCCATTCAGCTTCCCACTGTTACATTTTAAATAGCCATATAGCAGATTCTGTGTGTGAAGTGTAATCAGTAAGTGTTGGTTTTGTTTTTTTACTCCATTGGACGTGCATGTTAAGGTATACTTCACCAATATTTTCAGTTCCTTTCAGTCTGAAGCATGTTTTCTTAGTAAAACACAAAAACAAAACAAAACCCAGAATATATGGAGAAGCAGAGCAGGAAAAATATCTTCTGCCTTAGGAGACAGCAATAAAAGAGAGTTTCTTTGAATAAGGCTCTGCATAAATTATAACTCATTATTATGTGACAAGTTCTTGTGTGGGCTAAAGCTTCCCAGTACAAAGATTTGTATTATATTTGATTATTACAATGTAGAAAAATCCTACTCTCCCAAGTACTTTATACTCACAAAAATTGAAATTTCTTCTTTTCATGGAGTTAAATGTATTTTTCTTTAGATTATAGCTTTCCTGTGGTATTCCAAAATACAAATTCTTCAATTAATTTCTAAAAAAATGTGTTTATGGGTGTTTTCCTAGTGTTTTAACAGAAAGGAGGAAAAGATACTTATTACTAGAACTACTTAATAATAATATAACTACTTATTAATAGAACTGTGTTATGAATTTAATTAACTAAAATAAACCCTAACTGTTTGCTCTTATGTTAAGGAAATAACCAACGAGAGTTCTATAATGCTTGTGGAGTGGGTCGTATGCAGCATGATGCTTTCTGTTGATAAGATCATATATTAACTCAACATCCTCAAAAAGGTATTAAAGTGGGGTTTGTTCATGACGCGTTCATGCTTGGTCTTGAACTATATGATCCATCTACGCACAACTTACTAGTGAAGGAATATTTAATGTTTCTTTTTTTCAAAATATAAGTACAAAAAAATTGGGTTGGAGCAGACATGCAATTTCAGCTAATTTTGTCTTTTAATGTGTTTAGTACTATAAAATAAGCATGTTGATGGTTAAAAATAATTATTATGCAGGGTGCTGTAGTCTCCATTGTTTCGTATCCAGTTTAATTAATTCAAGCACTTTGCTCATTTCTCTGAATTCTGTATTTGCAACTTTCTAAACTAAAACAGAATGTAGAAGGATTTATTTTTGGTAATGCTTTCATTGGTGTTACCATAGTGTGTGCGCTTTTATATGCAGTACCCAGAATGTGGTTAAAAAGCGGGATAGGGTTTCACAGGAAATGCCTTTTTAATAGGCATTTGAACTTTAGGACCTGGAGACAGTGCAAGAGACTAGTGTATGGGAGGCCCAGGTTCAGGGCTGAGCCAAGGCTCTTGCACATCTGGCTAACAAAGGCTAAGAGCATGCCCTGGAGATTTTCCAGTGTTTGGAGAAAGCAAAGACGTTCACTGGGGCAAAACAATTTTACAGTATTAAGACAGATTCCGAACCCTGTTCTGCAGGCTTGTGCCTCCACGTTTCTAAGGTAAAGCATCTCAGTCTTTGCTCATATTAGCCCTAGAATTATCAGTAATTTCCTTAACATGATGGTGATCCCCCTAAGGAATTTGTTCATCTAGCTGAAACAATGGAGCATTATCTTGGATAATCTATTCTTATATAAGCAGTTAAAAAAAAAAGAAAAGAAATGGAAACTCTCAGCCTAAATTATCAGGTGGCCATTTTTATACATACAGTTTGCATCTGCTGTTTAGGCATTTGGATATCTAATCCACCACCATATCCACAGATTTTGGATTTAGAAATCTACGTGGACTAAACTGCACCCCAAAACTTTACCTGTTAAACTAAGAATATGAAAGCAGCCTTTAATAAGCCTTATGTTTAATAAAATACATAATGATCTCTGCATGACAGCTAATTAAGTAGTTTGTAAATACTGTTAAAATCATAAACATTTGCATAAAAATGTGTAATATTTAATGCACTAAAACCACTAATTAATACCTATCAGTGTTTGCATGAGTGTAACTGTAAATCTGAACACTGTATTACAAAAACATTATACGTGGAATGCAAGCTCCTTGGGAGGAGAGAATACTTCTTTGTTCTTTGTACAATACGTAGCACCAGGGAGTTCAGGACCATGACAAGAGCTCACTGGTGATATGGTAGTAAAAGTAATTGAGTTTTATTGCATACGTGATCGGTTGAAGTAATTTCTATACCAAGAATGTCACTTCTAACCATATGTTACAACTGCAAGGATTTTTGAAGATAAATGTTTTTATTCTCAACATATACTGAGATGGCCTCTGGCTGTCATGACTGTGTGCTGCTTGCCAATTTTCTTTTAGGATTGTATTTTCATCTCTAAAAGATTTTCTTACTGTTTTCAGTCATCATATGCAAGCTGTTTATATACTTGTACTATCCTGAGGCCTGCACCAGTTGTGAGCACAGGGCTAAACTTTTAGAGGGGGAATCCAAAGAAGACAGGGAGCTAAACACAATTTTCTGAACAGATCACGGGAATAGCCCTAGGTGACTAATTTTAAAGGGAATTTTTTGATTAAATCTCCAGGGTGAAAATGTCACTGTACAATAAATGCTCATATAGGTGAAATCTTGAAGTTTTGTTTTGTTTTTCTGGACAAAACAATTGGATACGTCTGATTGTGTATTCTGTTTTAAGAGTTTTGTGTGCTCCGTTTTAAAAAGCATTATGAATTGTTGCTTTGTCAGAAGACTCTTGGAACACTGAAATCATTTCAGTTATTGGCTATAGAGCCAAAGTTGTTAATGCCCCTTGTCTTTTTATTGCGGTTGTTTAGCTACTGAATGTCATCCTACCGTTTAGTGTATTTTATCTCATGATCTTTTAAGAAGTGAAGCTATGACCATTTACTCCAGCTGAGATCTCTCCCAGTGAATTTAAGAATTTTGTTATGACTGCTGGTAATAGATCCAATACTGTTTTGGGATTTATTCCTTCAACCCAACCATTATTTTTTCAGGCAAATTACTGAATGCTACAGTACTGCCAAGAACCCAATCTTATGTCTTAGTCAGGCAAGACTTGTATTAAACTCAAAGGGAGTTTTCCCTAAGTATAGATTGAAACTTTTGGTCCTTAAAGGTGATAATGATTCATATCTCCTTTTGGTGCTTCACATCTAGAAGACTGAGTACCAAAGTCAAATGCATTAAATTTCCCTGAGAAAATACCCAGTTCCTGGTACAGCTGGTGTTACTTTAGATTTTTTTATGTTCAGGCAGATCATCAGACCTGCCAGATTTGTTTTATCACATATATATAAAAACAGTATCTGCATTTCAATTTAACTTTCTCTTTTCTTTGAAATTGCTGCAGGCCGAGCATCTCCCTACATGAGAACTTCAGCAAAAATGAAACCAATAGAAGAAACTATTGAAGATGATGTCTTTGAAGCTTCATCTTCTACTAAGTCTGAAGTCCAGTGACTGCCTTAAACAGACATGGCCTCAAACAAGCAGTAGGCTTTGTACTTATGGCCAAAGGAAGAAGCTTATTTTGATGGGATTATAAAAGCAGTCAGTACCTATTTGTTTTCAGAAAAGATACCACTCCATACATGTCAGTGATTGCTAGACAAAAACATTAGTTTTGTTTTTTTCTTTCTAAATAAAAAAGAAGAAAAGCTTGTATGAATTTTGTTTTCACTAATTGGGCATGGTTTTTGAATCGTTGCTTTTTTTGCTTCGGCTCTCTGCCATGTTAAATTCAGCTTTAAACAATGGACTGTTCCAAAATGTTATAGCCTTACACAGTCCACTTTCCAAAATAAGACATTTACTGCTATTACTATCTGTAAGGGGATACATGAGAAACATGTTTAAAAAACTTTTTTAAGTTGAATACTTTAAAAGTTGGGAAAAATAAGAATGAAATTTGCCTTTTCAACCTTAATTCAGCTGCTTCCTATTCATGCATTATAATAAACTGGAAAATTTTCTGCCCTGGGCAGCTGTAGTGACTGGATCATCAGTAAGAGCTGCCATTTTTGCCCCCCCCTTGAAGATGGTACTCAGAGCTGGTGCCTCACTCACCTACTGCTACTTACACTATTGCAATTATGTTTTCTGAAAGAAATAGCATGTGATCTGTAAAATGAAGAGCCCAGAAGAATGGTCATTTCTTGCCATGTCTCAAGTCTTTAGTTCAAAGTATAGCAGCAGTAAAGCTTCTGAAAGAAAAGATCAAAACAAAAAAAGAATGTTTTAATGTGGGCAAAACAATGCATTTTCTCCTAGTCTGATTTTTTTTTTTTTTTTTAAATGGCCAAAGTGTTTTGGATGACATTTTCCAAATAAATGTGCCTGGAGCTAATACCTGTAGCTGAAATTTGGCAAAGTTACAGGTAAACTGAAAATAGATTTTAATGGGATATATTGGGCAAGTGTTTAATAACAGGTTGCACTATCATTGCCTATGATATAGTCAGATAGAGATAAATACATAATATCTGTCATTAATGTTCTTTTTAAATTTAATAAAAGTTACCAAATTATATATACTATAATTTAATTTAACAATTTAAAAGTCAGAATATGGAGATTACTGCATTTACAGAAAATGAGATTCTATCTAAGAATTGGTGTTTGACTTAAAACGCAAAGTTCTTTGTATGTTTTGGTACTGTATTTTTCACACTACACTTAACTGTGAAGTTAACTCTGACCTGGTGTCCTTAAATCACCCTGTGACCGTGGTATGTGGTTAGGATGACCATAAAGAAATCCAGGACATCTGGGACACCCCCTCCACCCGCACAAGTCAGAGGCACTTGCTGCAGGCAGTGGCAGATTCAGCGGGCAGGGCTGCAGGTGCAGTTCACCAGGGAGGTGGAGCTGCCTGGCACACCGAGCTGTTCCCCCTGCCTGCCAGATTGCGCCCCGTACCTCTGCAATTCTGAGACTCTCATTTTAATTTTCACATTCAAAATCTGGGTCTGTCCCAGGCAAACCATGACACATGTTCACCCTATATAAAATCTGTATATGATGCTAAAGCACTCGCAATACCAAAGTACAGTCCTTGGTGATTAGATACATTTTGGCTCTCATTCTGAATGTTCTTGCGTTTGTGGAGTGAAATCCCATTTTTAAGATTACATAATATGGCCTGTGGCTTGTTTGTTCTGGCCTCGTTAAAATTGTCTCACTGATGGGAGCCGTGGTTGCTAGTATATATAAATAGATATTAAATATTTTTGACACCATGCTTCATGTACACAGTAGATCATACTGGCTTTTTGGGGGCTTATGTAGTTTTACCATGTAAATTCACAGTTTGTGGGGTTTTTTTTAATAAAACAAACAACTTATTTGCAGACAGTAAGATCTCCTTCAGGAGTCATTGCCAGCTCTTGTGTAAGTTCCTCAGTAAAAAGTTTTTAAAGATACGGGTCTGCAAACCCACGGTGGCTTCTCAGATCAGTTATCAGTATGGGGTAATTCTAACATGATTTAATATTTAAGATGCATGTTTTTTAAAAAAATCCTTAGAAGTAGACTATATAGTCAGTAGCTGATTGTCAGGCAACTAGTCAGCCTTACCATTATAGATGAAAGTTCTATTACTATATGCAATATTTTATTTTCTAAATAATAAAATGAGTGAATTAATAAACAAATTTGTATCTTTATAACTTTATAACTTACAACTAAGCAACCTTTAGGTGGGGGATTGAGATTTTTTGATACCAGCTTCTTTAATAAAGACAAAAAATTTCAGCCAAGGGTGATATTTTTTTTTTAATAGGAATTTTTACAAGCAAAGATTGTATGAAAATGTTGCTTTGATTTTTTTGTGGATAAAAATGTCATGAGGATAGTTTCAGTTATATGACTGCACTGTGAAGGCTGTATATCCAGATCAGTGATATTTTTTCATTTAAGACACAGCCAGTCTTGAGTTCCCAGACAGCCATGCAATGTGCATTGAGAGATTGGGAGCTCTAATGCTCTCTGGATTCTGGGCTGGGAACAGTGTGGAGCCAACAACTGTTTCCATCCTTTTGGTGGGATGTTTAACTGCTTCTAAATAGCCCCTCTAGCAAATAATGCCTTCCTCCACTTTCCTTCAGCTAGAGGAAGGGTTCTACCACATGATCTTTAGTAGAAAAGGACTAGAAAGGGAAAGTTATCCTTTTTCCTCGGCTGCACAAGAATTGTTTTAAGCACAGGAAACTGGCCTGTCCACATTTGAATACTCCACATAGATGAACTAGCCTTATAAGCGTGGGTGACTGGTGCCTCCCAAGTCTGGGGTGGGCACCAGCGGCCGATCACCAACAGGGGGGTCTCTCAGCGGCCAGTTGCTGACCCCAGAAGCACTGGAGGCAAAACCAGAAGAACCACCAGCGCTTCTCTCGGCTCCCCGGCCGGTTAGGGCCAATCTCGGGGCGTGTTGCCTATGCTTCTAAGGCTGTGATTCTCAACCAGGTGCTATGCAGCCTTTTGAAGGATGCTACAGGAAGTGTGAGGAGATAAGTGAGGTGTGAGAAGGAAAGGAGATAAGGGCAGGCTTAGACTCTCCCTGCCTGGCTGCTCCCTTGCCCACATGGCTTGGCCCCTCTGCAAGGAGATAAGTACTGTAATAAATACTGTTGTATTTGAAATGGGGTGCCACTCAATTCACAACAGTTATGGAGGGTACCTTGAGTCTAAAAAGGTTGAGAACTGTTTGAAGGTTTTGTCCATTGGGAGGAACAATACATTGCTAGACAGAAAGGAGAGTAAGAGGCAGGATGGTTGAGACAACCTCTGTTCTACCCTGCGCTGGTGTAACACTTCCTCCTCCAGTTCCCAGATGTTCCCTTAAACAGGAATATCAGGTGGGAGACGCATTGTTCTGTTCAGTAAGAAACCAAGTGCAGAACCAGGAGTTACTGAAATCAGCAGAATTTCTCTATAAAATTCATTCTCCCTTCCCATTGGTTAATATTTTCTCTCTCTCTCTCGTATATCAGGGCTGTTCTGTGTTGCCTGTCCATTCAGATACCAGTCCTGCAGTGAACAATGCACTGGCAGAATTCTAAGTCTACACAGAGCCATATTACTGCCAGTGGGGCTCTGCATAGACACAGCTGTCTACCTCCACACTGCAAGGATTTAGAGGCAGAGACTATAACTTGCTGGGATCTTGGGCATCTGTTGGAATGTAATCTAATGACTGTAAAACAGTGCATGGCAGTGGCAGCTATAGCCATAATAAACACTACTCATGGTGATGAATAGCTACCCTTATCTACAAGGAAACTTTACATTTTATCACCTGGAAAGAAATTGATAAAAGCTTTTTAAAGTTTCCCGGTACATAGCAAAATTATACTAAATAGTAAATTTAATCTTGCTTGTGTGTGTGTGTGTGTGTGTGTGTGTGTGTACAATTTATAAAATGTTAACTTTGTGGCTATTGTTTTTTCAAATTGATTGCCATATAAGTTAAAATATCCTATAGACTAATTTAATGTATTCTGGAGAATTGTCCTTTCCCAGCGCTGTTACTGAAGGAAAGTAAAATTGTCCTAAAATCATTCAACTCTGATGGAGTGTTTGTGTACTTTTCAGCAGACCAGACCATTAAGCCATTTGTATCCTGCTTTGGGCATACAGTAGTAAATCAGGCAAAGAAAGGAAGCAATCGGAACAATCTGTTTAAAATAAAATTGTTTGACATCCTTGATACTTTAAAATCATGCATCAAACGTAATCTGTGCTACATGTAGTACTTCTGAACTCCTATAGCCAACAGTCATTTGCTAACTAGAGAGATGTGAAAACCCAGGAAATACAGAATTTAGTTTGACACTATTTAATATGGTTTCAACACATGGAGTATGGATGTTGGCCTTTGATGTTCTCAAAGGTAAAAGAAAGCAAAGCATATGTGTCACATACTTCTGCATATTATGGAAACATGCTATTAAATTATGTTAACTAAGCTCATAAAGCTGGGGGCAAAAAGTCATTTCTGGCTGAAAGATGCATAGTTTGGCAAACAGTATTGTATTTTGTGCTTGATTCTTAGATTTATGAAGCTTTTATCCCTAGTCCTTGCAACTGCAACTTTATTTGCATGCATAAGTGTTGGCCTGAGCAGGCCCCAATATTAAAATACACATTACATACATGGTCTAAAATACAATGGAATAGAACCTCATGTAAATGCATCACAGTGGAAGTAAGCAGCAGGTTCTTCTAGTCCTACACCAATATTTTTAAAATTAGGCATCTACATCTCTGTTTAGTAGGGAGAAATGACCTGTTTTACAACTGCTAAACAGTTAACATTTATAATTAAAATCGGTTACCTGTGGCTGTATGTATTTGGTTGTTTAAAGTTTAAACATCCTCACGTATGCATGAGTTTCAATTATATGATAGAAGCATTCAGTAAATAGCAAGTTCAGAAGAAGCAAACTTCGCAGTCAAAACAGCATGAACATTGTTCAGATGTTTTTAAATGGGTATTGGTATAACCAAATGCCCTGTTTAAATGTGAGAAGATCATGATGTGAAAACGATGGACTTAAACCTTTTTCTATAAGGTTTAATTAGCACAAAAGTTGCATTAAGAATAAAGTACATTTTAATGTCTACGGGAGCTGTATTTGATATAACATCTTAAGAGTGCAAAGCAACAATATAAAACAGGCACTTCAGTAGTTACCAAATTAAGGAAGAAATTACAGTAGTAAAATTCTAACAGCAAAAAATTAAGGGTTGGATCCTGCAGTGGATCCCTGGCATATATGCAGATCCACACTGCAAAAAGTAAAGCCGTGGGAGAGTCTCTCTCTTTCCCTCCATACACAAGAAATGGCAGTTTCACAAGCAATGTTATGGGTGATAGGTTTTCACAGTACACATTCACAAACCATTTTCATGGAACCTTGGAGAGTGAAATTTTAGTGACACATGCTCCAGTGTTATTACTGGAAGAAATAGCAACAGTTATTTTAATTATTATTTCAGAAATGTGGTAGTCATAGGAAGTGCCTCTTGGATTGTGTAAAATGTTGTTTTTCCTCCCTCTTGCAATGTTGGTCACAGCTGTTTCTGATTAAAAAGGAATGGGTTCTCAGTGCTTAAGGGATTAATAAGAGAAGACAAACTGTCTTAATTAATTAGCCCTGACATTTAAACTTCCTGAGAGCATGATGATAATATGAGAATCATTAGAGATTTCAGAGGGGCGATGCTAAAACAAAAGTTTCTCAAGTATTCAGTATTGCTTGGGCTATCTCAAGTAATACTGGGATATCTATAGCTCCCTGCCTTTTTCTCTTTTTAAATAAAAGATTTATAAAAAGGTTTGGAAAGGTAGCACAATTCAGTTGGCTTCTGTTTGGTTATTTTCATTAAGCAAATGGCGTATCAGCTGATACGAATATATACACTGTGCATAAAACAACCCAGTACAGATATTAGGGGAAATTAGTGTTTTAAATGTTAACCAAATTTTGATTCACAAGAAGATTTTTTTTTTCTTAGAGTTTAACAGATGCACAACTTTTTAGAAAATGCATGTGTGTGTGTGTGCACGCGTGTGTATTATATTTATCTATCTAGATAGATCTAATGCACGTGCGCTCTCTCTCTCTCGCTTGCTCTCTCTGAAGAACTGGAGTATAGTTCTAGACTTGATATGACTGTTCTTTTTTAGGCCTTGAAGTAACTTGCCTAGAATTAGGTTGAAGCGCCCCTGCCTGCATGTCCTGAAATCAGTCCTGACACCTTTTTGAAGCTAGCACAAGAGTGACTTCAGTCTTCTGGATAGCTGATGATTTTAAGAATTAAGAATACAATTTGCCCAAACAAAAGACGCCTCTCACTACTTTAAGCCCCACATTCAAAGCTAAAGTAAAAATAGGACCTTAAGTGGGCCTTCTGCACTTAGGTGCATATGCATATATTGCATATTCTCCCAAATACCTTTGCTATTACAATTCTCAAATGAGGACCATCCGGTCATTATAATTTATGGCACTTGAGCTTTTTATGCTGCTCCTTAACTTCCCCCTTAGAGATTAATATCTATTAAGGCCACATCCTTATTTCCTGTGCAAAGTGCTTTTGGGATAAGAATTCCCTCTCATCCTTTGTAGTAAATGACTGCTAAAAGTGAAGCATCTTGAAAACTGCCAACTTATGTCCTCTTGCATCACCTTGCTTCATTCCCTGATACCACACGCTGTGTTTAGGTTTTAGAAAACTGGGGGGATCTAAGAGTACAAAGCAAATGCTTTGCTGAAGATCCTATGAAATAAGTTAAAATTCATTCCCCCTTTTTAAGTGGGGAGGTTCTAAAGTACTTCAACTTTTGTCTTTTTTTTTCAATAGATAATTTTCCTCGTGCTCTCCACCATCCAGTGGTTTTACAGAATAACAAAATCATACTAAATGGTTTTTTTTGTCTTTTCTCCAGTTGCTATGTAACAAGCACAAACAAACAGTATTCTGGCCTGCAGAATATATATTAAAGCCTGTGACCTCTTTCAGAAACTCTAGATTCAGTGTCCTTTATTTAATATAACACTCAGTTGGGACCTGAGAATGAGGCCTAGGGAATCTGGAACAGAAACCTGAGGTGCAAGCCTGGTGCATTGAGGTCAATGAGAGGACTGCTATTCTTGAGTGATTGTCAACCACGGTGACTTGTGAGCCTTTCCATGGTGCTATGGGTGCCACGCAACATTAGAAGTCTTAGGTGTACAAACATGATTCACAAAATGAGCCTACAGATTTCAAATGGGAAATCCATAGTGTTAAAACCATTCTGATGTGTTGGGGTCTGTCTTATTTGTATGTAACAAAAGAATTGCACTATTATTTTTCCACAACCACAAAATCAGGGAAAACTAAGAGCTGGCATTTTTGAGGGATGCATTCAGTCCAATGAGAAGTGCCTTGGGTCTAGCAAGGATGAAAACTACTTCCTTGAGAATTATGTTTCACTTTGAAAACTCATTAAATGGGTGAATTTCTAGAATGCTTAAGACACTATTGCTATAGGCTGTGTGTAGAAATGAGGGGCATGTGTGAATGACACTTTAAAGCAGGTTAAGTGTTTTTGCACCTCTTTAATGGTGTTGATGTTTGCACACATTGGAGGCGTATTGCACAGTAATTCCAGCAGCTGTAGCAAATTCAGCAGTGTACAGAAACATGCCTTAAATGACTTGGGGTGCAGCAAACTAAAACTCCGAAGAGTTTTAGCTTGCTGCCCTAGAGTCGCAGAGTGAAGCACCGGTCTCCGTGCAGCTCAGGGGCTCTGCTAGGCTGGCCCCAGTAGCTTCACCTGGGGTCTGGGGCCCTCCTGGGACAGCAGCAACAGCAAACCTGCCACTTGGAGCCTGGCTGGCAGCCAGAGTGTGGCTCAGGCTGGCCAGGCTCCAGTTTCTGTGGTCCACACTGCTACCACGTGCTCCGCATTGCTTTTTTTTTAGCACCCTTTTTTAGAGGCTAGGATCTTCCGGTATCTAATTTTGCCACCATGCTGCAAATATGCAGCATGGAGGATGGGTTAACTTGCACCACAGGTTCCCGCTGAAGGGGACACAGCTGAAGGATTTAACTCCAAGGATCTCATTTTAAAACTTGTACCTAAAACAACATAAGTTTTTTACTGTTGAGGGGAAGAAAGCAAGACTCCTTTTCTTTCCTATTGGTAAGAAACCTCACTGATTTTGTATCTATAGCTATGTCAACATAATATATAGTCTGTTCTATATTTCTTTGGAGATTTTATTGTATTTGCATGTAGAATTAATTCATTTTCCTCCAAACTCCTTAAGGACCTGATTCAGCCCTCATCAAAATCAATGCAAGTTACTCCCCTTCTTTCACACCAATAAGCATTTAGTCAGAAGGTATAATTAAAGCAAGAGAGAGCTAGTTACAGTGTTCTAAGTTCAGTGAGTAGAAAGCTGAAAGACATATTACAATAATATAGAGCTCATCAAAAAGTCTTAACCTATTAGGATTTTTAACTGTTAGCCAGGGGTGGGGGTGGGGAGAGAATAAAAATTCAAGACGGGATTGACAAATGAGGCAATTTGTTTTTTCCTTTAAAAAAAAGGACCCACTTCAGGGGGCAGGGAAATTGTCATTTTTTTTTTTAGCTAAGTTTTGTCAGAATGCTGGAATATTTCAATCTGCTTCATAAAAGTACTTTCAAATCTTCTGGCTGCTGCAGGTGGAGAAGAATGTATTTTCCTAACAAGGGAAGGAATGACAATGGGTAAAGAGTGTGAAAGATTTCTGTTGGGAGTCATTTTAGCCTTCCTGAGTGAGGACTGGTTGGTTCCCAGTTTTGTGTCAGTTTATCATAATTTGGTCAAAAGAATGATTATTCTGTGGCTTAGATCAAGTTAGTTGTTTGTATTCTCTGGGTAACAAGCAGAGGGCTGAAGAGCTATTTTTTTCATTCCTACAAGTACATGGATGCTTGAGAGATGTTTTGTCTAACTTGAAGAAGAGGGAATTAGTGTAAAAATGAGGAAGTTTACCAACTAATTGAACGAGATGGAACAGAATTTAAATCATAAAAAAATCACTTTTAAATCTCTGCCTAAATTTTCAGTTTGCATTGGTACATAGTTGTACCCCATGAAAAAAACTGCAGCATGAGACTGTAGCTCTGGGGTTTTCTTTGGGCAATGGGATGTGTTGAAAGCTGATTAAGTAGATAAATCCTGAGGCAGAACATGTAAAAACGAAGAATTGGTCATATTTATACGGCAGCACTAAAACAGGTAAACAGCATCCTCTACTGGGGATAAAATCCAAACACTCTCTTTATAAAAATAGTGTTGTTTTGAAAATATGATTACTAATACTTCTTGGGCTTTTGAACAATTAAGTTCTCATTAAGGTCCTGATTGTCCAAAGGCTTGTGCACATGCTTAGCTTTCAGCCCTGTGATAAGGACCACTGAATCCACAGAACTACTCACAGGGCACAAAGTTAAGCATAAGTGTAAATCTTCACAGGTTTGGGGCATGAAGTGTGATCCTTGTTTAATGAACTTAAAAGGAAAGGTTGTTACAACAGTTAGAAAATGTACAGGTCAACAGCAGGGAAGGGCATGGCACTGGTTTCTTCTCTGTCCAAATCTAAGTAAAAGTACCTTTGGGTAGCCACCTTCTGTGCCCCTACATGATTTTAAAATGCATCGCAATGTCCTAAATGCTTAACAGAATGATTTGACTTTGGGCACCATAAGAAAGCCAAGCAACTTAAAAATCTGCCTCCATTTTCATATGTCTGCCTTAAGCATCCTAAGTAGGCACAATAAGGCACATTGTACAGGACATTTCAATATGTGCAAGCACTGCAATTTTGTTACAATGTTATACCACTGAGGAAATGCTTGCTGCTCCATCAAGCCATTCTTACCCAGTAGCAGTGAGTGTGATGATTTCTATTCCTCTCCAATACTGCCTTTGTTGTGGTAGTCAAAGTACTTTAGAAGCACCAAAGAAGAAATTAAAACAGTCCAAATCCCTATACCAGGATCTTTTGGGAGATGAAACACCATCCATAAAAAATAGCAGCTGTAAATTCTTCTCAGTAACAACTAGTTGGAAATGTTTGTTAAACAAGTTTTGTTTTAGTGAAAGATAGCATTTCCCCCAAAACTTTTGTGGAAACCTTCCATTTATTTTGAATTGTCCACCCTTTGGACAAAAAAGCTGTTTGTTTTTGCATTTTCAAAACTAAGAGGCATCAATATTTTTCAGAAAATAGTCACTATTTTTCTGTCATCTCTGCTGACCTGCTATTATGACCATCTATAATAATAGCTAGTGAATTGCCTGGTAAGAATGACAGAGGGGACCAGCAGGAATGGAGCACCACCAGCCACCACCCCACACTGCTGCAGTCTCCCAGGAGCAGGGGGGTGGTAAAGCTTGCTCCACTGTCCCCTCTGTCACCCTCCGCCAGCACCCTGTGCCGCCGCAGCCTCCAAGGAGCAGGGCCAAGGGGGTGAGGCCAGTAGTGCTGGCCTCGCCGCCCCACTCCATCCCTGCCATTGTGGCAGCGCTCCACTGTCCCACTTCGCCCCCACCGCTCCCTCTATCCCCCTCCGCCACCACCCCACGCCGCTGCCTAAAAGCTAGAGAGTTCCAAGAGTCGTCCCCCACCACCACTCTGCGTCTGGCCCTTCTAAGGGTAATACTTCACAATTGATTTGTCTGAATTTTGTTTGGTTAATTTTTTACTTTTCCAACTTATGAAGATCAGTTTTACTTCTAATCCTGCCTTCCAAGGTGCCTGACAACCCTCTTCCAGCTTGGTGTGATCTGCAAATTTTTAGAAGCGTGCTCTCTATTCTTTCATCCATGATTTTGATGAGAATATTGAACAGAAGTAGGGAATACGATGGATGCCTGTGGGATCCCTTCAGAGGCCTTCTCAGTTGGACAGCAAACAACTGATATACTGTGAAAATCTTTTCCCCACCCCAAACCAGTGGTAATCCCACCTGACATATAGATCATGCTTTCTTAGCTTATTTACAAAAACATTATGTTGGACATTGTCAAAGGCCTTAGTAAAGTCAAGGTATATCGTATCTACTGCATTCCTTTTTCCATTTGTCTAGTTACCCTACCAAAGGAGGAAATTACATTGGCTTGACATGGTGTATTCTTGACCATGCATAGTGTTTTTATTGCTTTTATTATCTTCTAAGCACTTGTAGATCAATTGTTTAATAATTTTGTTCCAATATCTTTCCTGGGATTAGTTAGGCTGACTGTTGTGTAATTCCCTGGGTCGCCTTTTTCCCACAATACCATTTTCAAATCCGTTGGGGCTTCCCTTGTCCTCCTTGAGTTCTTGAAGAAAATTGCCAATAGTTTAGCAATGTCTTTCTTTAGTTCCTTACTCTCCCTTAAGAGTGTTATTAGGCCCTGCCGACTGAAACAAAACCATGGTATCCAAACATTCTTTGACCTTTTATGTCCATGTTCTGGCCTGCATGCCCTTTTCCTTGTTAACCACTTAATTAACAAATTAATGTTTAGGTATTGAGTTACAATTAACCTTTTTTTGTAAAGACTGAAGCGAAAAAAGTATCGAATACTTCAGTTTTCTCTGTTTCCCCCATTATTTCCTTTCTTTTCCTGTTTAGTAATGATTCTAGTCTTCCTTCTAGTTTCCTCTTGTAATATACTTACGGAGTCTTTCTTGTTGCCTTTTTATATCCCCAGATAACTGAAACTAATTTTATACCTTATTCCATCCAATTTTTTTGTGCTATTCATTTATACTGGTCTTTAGTCATATGTCTTTGTTTCAGGTTTTTACATGAATCTTTTTAGTCCTTAAAAGACTGATGATGCAGCCACATTGAGATGCTACTTACCCTTTCTTTGCTTTGGGCTAGTTTTTCTTTGTGCCTTTTGTTATGAACCCCATTATGTTTTGGGGGCTCTCAGCATGTCATAGATGTTTTCTTGTGCTTAGTATACTGATTTGGCATGTGTGGTCTTGTTTGAAAGCCCATATTATGCTGTATCCATTTATGTTGCTTTTATCACTGTATAGATTATGTTATACTATCTATATATATCTTTATAATTTTGGACATGGCTCAAGCAAGGGACCAAGGCATTCGTACTTAAAGACTTATTCCAGGCAGACCTGGGCAGAAGGACACGTTATTGTAGTGGGCAACCCAGGGCAGACAGAGATCCGCCTGCAATGGGGAAATTAACTCCACAATAAAAGAAAGGCAAAGAGAGAAATGGCCTTCTAGCCAGAGGGGCTCCAGGTACCTCAGGCAGACCAGAAATTTGTAGAGGATTCTGATGACTTACAAGCAATTAGAATAATGTTGGAGGGGGGTGAGGCCACTGGTTGGAAGTGATTGAGGAAGCTGGCTGGGGGGATATGCTTTGCCTTTTGAGTTCCAGACTATGGAGGTTCAAGGCTGGCAAAATCAGGAGGAAGGCTGAATGCTAGAATTACTGGCAGGTGCCTTGAGAGGGTTAAGGTGTAGTCAGATGAAAGGGTAAGAAACTTCACTTGTTTTGCTTTTCTGTCTCCAGACCTATGGTCAGTTTTGCTCATATAATTATTTTCTCCTGTATAATAAATCTTTTTGCTGTTTTGTCTTCTTAATGATTGTCTATGGAAAGAGTGATTTCTGGGCCTAGCCTTTCTATACAAAAGGGACCTATACTTTCTTTCCTAACCCAACAGGGACTGGCAGAGATTCTCTTACTACAGCTGGGGCAGTGGAGCTGAGGCTTGTTATGTAAGGAGCTATCGCAAGGCAACCTCCATCTGTTCCTTGGGACAAATAGCAGCACAGTGGGAAGAAAGTCAGGGGGTCTTCTGGGGGTCTGGGGTTGCAGGGGTCTTCTGTGAACAGGATTGGGACACACTTCATAAAATCTTTTTCAAAAACTGCCATTTCTCCTGCACCTCATCTCCCCAGACCCTTTCCAAGAGACATAAACAAGTTCCCTTATCTGAAGCTGAAGTCTGCTTTTATGAAGTTCAGTATTCTTGCTCTGCTACTCTCGCACCATCCTTTCCTTAGAATAGTGACCTCTCATCTCCTAAGCATTTTCTCCAAATTCATCTTCCACTTTATTCACCTTCCACCATATTCTTAATCAGTTCCTCCCTATCATTTTCAATTAAATCTAAACCCACCACTACCTTACCTCTATACTTTCTGAATTAACATTTTGGTGGCAACATTTTCCAAGAACTTGAGAGAAAATCTGTATCCTGCCATATAATTTTCCCAATATATATTTGGATAATTAAAGTCCCAAAGTCTTTGGTTACTTGCTCAAAAAAGCTTTATCTACCTCCTCCTCCTAGTTCATTGGTTTCTAGTAGATGCCACCATGATATCACCTCTGTTCTTTCTCTTATCTTCACCCAGAGACATTCAACAAACATATTTCTGACCTCTCCTGAACTTCATAGTAAGTATATACATTTTTAATGACAATACACAACACAAGGGCAACCCCGGCTGCCCTTCCAAAAAAGTGGTACTGATATTCAAGTCCCATGATTTGTCCTACCAAGTCTGTGACACCAATTGGGATGTAGCTTTGGTTGTACATTATTGGTGTGGCGACATCTCAAATATCCCCCAGATTGCTCCATTCTCCAGTCACTCCAGTCTCTCTTATGCCTTATTGCAGTTTCCTACTTTCGCCTTAGATTCCAGTCCTATAATTAGATCATTATTCTTATTTATTTGCTAACCTGTGAACCTCATTTTAGCCTAGATTTTTCACTAGCATGCTTACAACCTAGTTTAAAGTCCTGGGTCCTGACTCGCAAGCCTAGTGAGTGAAATAGTCTTTGATTTCCTTGGTACATAGACTGTCTCCTCTCACTATTTCTCCTTCACAGAGCACTGTCTTCTGGATAAAGAAGCCAAACTTACCTATTGGCATCATCTACAAAGCTACGCATTTGCCTCCAGAATTTCTCTGTCCCTGACTTTATTTAGGTCCGAGCTTTCCAACTCGTGGTCTGTCAGCCACGTGAGGCCCCTGTAGGGTTAACATGCAGCCCACAGGCTCCTACCTAGCTGCCATTTCCTCCCTCCTCAGTTGTGCCTGCTGCAGCAGCCGGGAGGGGGCTGTACATGTGCCAAGTAAGAGTGTACTGCAGGTGCCTGGCCTGTGCAGCCAAGGGGGATGCAGTGGATAATGTGAGTGAGGCAGAGGGGACTGAACATGCAGCCCTAGGCTGGAGAGGGGGAAGCTGGGCTGCCTGGTCTCCCTCCTCTCCCAGCTGTGCATGCTGTGTGCACAGCACCTCACCCCTGTCCGAGTGAGCGGAGCCAGGCTGCCTGCCCTCTGGAAGGGTGGGGGAGAGATGCTCACATGGGGCACACAGCCATGTTGCTGATATCGTGCAAGGGGGGACAGAGGGTGGCACTGGGCAGCCCATGGGACAAGCTGTGCCAGGAGGGCACATGCCCATGCGGCATAGTTTCATAGTTTCATAGTAGCTAGAGTCGGAAGGGACCTAGGTAGATCATCTAGTCTGACCCCCTGCCTTAGCAGGAAAGAGCACCGGGGTCAGATGACCCCGGCAAGGTGCTCATCTAACTTCCTTTTAAAAATCCCCAGGCTAGGAGCCTGCACCACTTCTCTTGCAAGCTGGTTCCAGGCCCTAGCCGCCCTGACTGTGAAGTAGCGCCTCCTAATATCTAATCTAAACTTTCCCTCCGCCAGTTTGTGACCGTTATTCCTGGTCACTCCTGGCAGCGCACGGGGGAACAGGGACTCCCCCAATACCTGCTGATCCCCCCTGACCAGTTTGTAGCAGGCCACAAGGTCCCCCCTTAACCTTCTCTTGTGGAGGCTAAACAGGTTCAGGTCCCGTAGCCTCTCCTCATAAGGCCTGCCCTGCTGACCCCTGATCATACGAGTGGCCCTCCTCTGAACTCTTTCCATATCGTCCACGTCCCTCTTGAAGTGTGGCGCCCAGAACTGGACGCAGTACTCCAGCTGCGGCCTGACCAGTGCCGCATAGAGGGGGAGGATCACCTCCCTGGACCTGCTCGAGATGCATCTGTGGATGCATGACAGGGTACGGTTGGCCTTCTTGACTGCCTCCCCACACTGCCGGCCCATGTTCATCGTGGAGTCAATGACGACTCCAAGATCCTTTTCCGTCTCCGTACTGGCAAGAGGGGAGTTCCCCAACCTGTAAGTGTGGTGCCGGTTCTTCCTCCCTATGTGCAACACCTTGCACTTATCAGTGTTAAACCCCATCCTATTCTCATCTGCCCACCGTTGCAACCTGTCAAGGTCAGCTTGTAGCCTATTGCACCCTTCTAGTGCACCCACATCCCCCCACATCTTAGTGTCATCAGCAAACTTGAACAGGGTGCTTTCTACCCCGTCATCCAAGTCACTGATGAAGATGTTGAACAGTGCGGGCCCGAGGACCGAGCCCTGCGGAACCCCACTGCCCACGTCCTAGGCATGTTGCCTCTAGATCTGTGGTCCACATAGGCGAGGGACAGAAGCTACACATAAATGGGTTTAAGTGATCAGAAACTGGTTTAAATCTGGAACAGAACATAACCTCAGTGCACATAAACCAGTTTCCAAATGGTCAAAAATGGCTTGAGATAAAGCTGATTGAATGTATTATCAGCCGTAACTGACTGAGGTCAAACTGGTTTATGGAACTTCTGTCCCAGACCCCTTCCTGGTTTAAGTTAAATTGGAGTCCCCCAGCATCCCAGCATGCTCTGCAGCCCTGGGCTGGGCTGTGCTCTCTGCTCCAGAAAGCAGGGCTGGCCCTGCCACACTGCTCTCTAGCCGGAGCAGGGGTAGGGGCATGACCAGATGCCAGCCAGCCCAGCGTGGCCCCAGAGGCAAACTGGGCAGGGAGAGGGCTTATTTCCCCTTCCTTCCCCTCTCCCACTGGGGAACCACAGCTGGGGTCTGTCGGCCCTGGCCACCTCCACGGCTTGCCCCCTTACAGGCTGACGGGCTGCTCTGCCCTGGCCCAGCAGACATCAGCTGGGATCTCCTGGGGGGAAGAGAGGAGGGAGGAGGAAATAACCCCCCTCCCTGCCCCCTTTGCCTCAGGGGGTCATGCTGGGCTGGCATCTGGCCATGCCTGACAGGGATCCTAATGGGGGCAGTAGCCCAGGGTGTCCTGGGGACTGCAAGCCTCTTCCCAGTGTGTGTGGGGGGGGGACTGCAGGTAGGATTGGGGCAGCCAGAGCTGCTGCAGCCTGCCACAGCAGGGTAGGCAGTGGTGGTGGAAAGGGTGGCTATGGGGGCTAAGGTAAATTTTGGGGTGGCTATAGCCCCCCAGGCCTCCCTAGTACCACTGCCACTTAGCCCCCCATAGCCACCTCTTCCAGCCCTGTCACGGCCGCTGCTTGCCTTAGCTTAGCCCCAGTCCCAGATGAGGCAGGTGGATGGCAGGGCCAGGCCAGACCGCAGGGGCAGGGGCCCTTCCCAGCTGGCTGTGGCTCAGACTGGGGCCGCAGGAGCCATGCTGCTGTTTTACTTCTGGGTTCCCACATCCGGGCTGGGCAGGGCTGTCATGGAGCCACTACGGCAGGCAGGGCTCTCCAAATCCACCTCCTCCTCCACCACAGGGCTGCTGGGGGGGTGGGGGGAGAGGTCTGGCCATGCCCCGGCTCTTGCTGTTTGACCCTTCAGTGCCAGCTGTGGGCCAGGGTCTGGCCAGACCCCCCCCCCCGAAAAGCTGGACAAGGGCTGCTTTTTGCTCACCTCAGCTGGGGTCCCTGCAGGCCAGGATGGGGGCTTAAACCCCTCCTCAATCATACTCAGGCCTGACGGGGCCTAGCCATGCCCCCACCCCACCCCACCAACTCAGCTTCCTTTGGCCACTGTGGAAGGGAAGGGAGGGCTCACTCTATCACCCCCCTCAGCTACTAGCCTGAGCCACTGCAGGCATGTGGCTGCATTTCCAGAATCAAAAGTGAATGTCTATTCACTTGCAAATCAGTTCAATCTACATAGGTTAGACTAACCTGCAAAGCTTGAATCCGATCAGGTCCAGGCTTTTTGAATGTCTATACTTAGCCATAGTGCGTGGCCCCCAGCAGCCCAGAAGTTGGACATTCTTGATTCCATTTTGAAGGAGAAAGTGGTGATTGAGTTAGCTATTTTTGATACAGTCTCTTTATTCACAATAATTTTACAAAGTCTTGAGGTTTTGGGGTGGGGTTTGAGCACAGCATCAAACAATCAGGAGCAGTTCCTCTCCTCAAAGGTCCCTCAGTTCCTTTCCTTCTCTCCCCAAACCTCATTCGGCCAGTGGCCTGACCCCCTCTGGGCTTCTTCAAGAATTATCCTTCAGTCCTGGTGAGGCAGTGATAAAGCTTCCTCCTCTGCCTGCATATGCCATCTGTCTTCTCTTCCTGATCCATTTCTCATTCACCTATATGCCTATCCTGCTGTAGCCAGTCTACCCAGGATGTTACACCTCCTGAGTTACCTTGCATTTACCTTTGTTTTCAGTAGAAATGGTCTCTAAAGCTATTTGAGAAAGAAAGTTATGTTAAACCTACCAGTCTTGACACAGTTTAATTCAACCTATAACACTACTCAGAGTCTGTGTTGTCAGGCATTTTGCTTAATGCAGCAACATACACCCCTTCCCTGTCTGCTTTCAGCTCTTTTGACTTCTCATGACAGGATAC
Organism: Crocodylus siamensis; assembly: GCF_052110815.1. Taxonomy (NCBI): domain Eukaryota; kingdom Metazoa; phylum Chordata; order Crocodylia; family Crocodylidae; genus Crocodylus; species Crocodylus siamensis. The sequence continues at coordinate 85,551,764 of NC_143395.1, read as the reverse complement.
CTTTTATCTGCTGCTTAAGAATCTGGGGAGGCGTCATTAGCAATGATATGAGCCAGGCAGAGGTCAGCCAGGCATTGCTCAGTTTCAGGCAAAACTGTTGCTCTTTAACCCTGGGCTTACAGAGTGCCAGCTGCTTATATCCCGGCTTCTGCTTGGTCCAAAAGTGCTATTTAATGAGGAACCTGGTGCAGAGATAGTAGTCAAGGGTGAAACTCATGCACACATTCAGCCTCAAGTGGGAGCAAAAAACCTACCTAAACTATGGAAATTGATCAGTTTATGAAAGATTATGTACAGCATGGTTGCCTGTGACATGGGGGAATTGGACCCTGACCTATTTTATGTAGCACAGGGGCTAAAGTGTTTGTGTAGTGATGTATTCCAATGCACATAGATGCAAGAAAGCTTTAAATATTTGCAATTGTGTGAGGTTTAAGAATACCCTATGATGTTTGTGGATATTAGTCTGAATTGTGACACTCTTTAAACTCAGCCTGTGGAGGCCTTTGTTCTTTGAGAAGAGTCACAAAGTCTGCAAATACACCAATTTGACTTCTTGTCAAAGAGGAAGCAGAGTTCTGTGGTCAAAGAACAGCAGCATTGGATATTGCCTGCCCAGCCCCCAACGTCCTATGTGACCTTAGGCAGTTATTCAAACTCTCTTCTTCAGTTACCGTGCAGGCAAAATGAGGATGATATTTACCATGGGCAGGAGTGAAGAAGGTTAATTCACATTTTGAAAGCACTTTTAAAACTATCTATGAAGTGTGCTTTGTTAGGACAGAGCTGCGATGGTGAGTATTATCATTGTTCCCCAAACAGGAAAGTGCACTTAATTCCTCTTGCCACTTCCTACCCAGTAATGAAATTATTAAGTCCTAAAAATGACTCCAAACCTCTGCAGTAGTTTATAAGCAATCTTTTTTTGGCATTGGCATAGAATATACAGTAACTAGACATTCATACATCACACGAAGGTTTGCCACTGGCAGAGTTAGAGACCCGTCTAAAAGATCTATTTAATGGATGAAAGAGCTTCTTTGCTATTTCTGATGCTGCTTCCAGGCTGTAAATCTCAGTGGAGAAGGTCTATGATTTATCTACTCCCTCCCTCCCCCCACGTACTGAACCTTACCCTTTCAAGTTGCATGCAGAGAAAGGGAAGCACAATTCAGGAAGCAACAGCCATACAGACCAGAGCTGTCTTGGGCACTAGTACCATTATGTTGAAGTGCACGGTCATCACTGTGTTTCACTTTCTCACCCCAAGACATCTTCCAAATGGAAAGTAGAAAGGGAGGGGGATATACCAGCTATAGCCAGCTCTGAAGTGTGAGCCCTTACATGACAAGAGGATATTTCGGAGGTATTACGCTGTACTTCCACAGCCATGAGCAACATCCTCATCCCCTTGAGTCGCACACACACTAGCTAAGTTCATTTAAAAAAAAAATGAAGTAGTCCATTTCCTGAGGTACTACTGTCAAAAAGAGACTAAAATAGAAAGCTAAGTGGCAGGATGGAGGATGAGAGGGTTATTGAGAAAAGGAAATGAGGAAGGTAGAGAAGAGGGGACAGCTTCTGATCTTAGGCACTCTGATGTAAATCCAAGTAGCCTTATCAAGGCACCTCACACTTAATAGCAAAAAAAAGATCTAAATCTGGCTGTCACCTCTAACACTCAGTCAGCCACACCTACCCATTTTGGAACAACAGTGCCTGATTTGTTCTCTTTGAACCCCAGTTCTGGTCCTATTGAAATAAAAGGGATCAAGAGTGTGGTGGTGGTGTGGGAGGAATTTTGTGGAAAGGCCTTTAAACAGGAGTAAATGCAAGGAAACAGTCTAAAAGGAATTTGTCTTAATTTCTCTGTTAACAAGCTCTTACTGTCATGTTGTCTCATGGCCCCATCTCCCTACACAGAGGGATGATCCAGCAGTCAAGTCTTAGTTCTGCATTTATGGCAATTTTCAACATTCCTCATTTATGGCTTTACTTGCATAGTAACTGTTGTCTTTTGAGAAAAAAAATGTGTTTAGACATGACTATCTATTAGCTACTCCAGTCAGGCAGGTCTACTGTGGGACCTGGCATGGGCCAGGATTGGAGTGAGGGAATGTGGTCATACTCCCTTTGGCTGCGTGATGCATGCAAAATGAATGCTCTGAGTTCAACAAGCATGTCAGCACAGGTCCTGGTGGAGCTCCACCTGTGCTGTGGTCTGGGAGTCACTGGCTGACTGGTGCAGGTTCTGGCCAGAGCCCCTGCTTTTGCAGGGCATCAGAGCTCAGGAAGTGAGTGCCACCACTGTTTGTGTTCACCCTCCTTTCCTCCCACACACACTGAATTCAGCAGCTGGGGAAAAGCAGTACTCACCCCCTGGACCCTAGGGCTTTAGGAAAGCAGGAGCTCCAGCCAGTGCCTGCGCCAGTCAGAGTTCGCAGCACGTGCGGAGCTCCTGCCAGTGAGCTCAGAAACTTGCAGCATTCATGCCATACAGCCAAAAGGGGAAGAGGGGGTGCAACCACACTGCCACACCCACTTGGATTTGCCCCAGACACTGGCACCATGCAGTAGCGAGAGCAACAGTCAGAGAACTTGGGTTCCAGTTTCTGCACTATTATTGCTTGACCACGAGATGGTAGACAATGATGACATTCTCTAATCAAATGGCCCTGAGGGCTGGATGAGAGGTACGGGGCTGGTCCATGCGCTGGATCCTTCCCAGGGTCAGGACATGGCGTAGGTCCCTGTACAGCTGGATCAGGCCTTGTGCTGCCCAGATCGGGCTCTGCATGTCTGGATCCTGCCTCATGTCACCCAGATTTAGACCCTGCATTGCCATAGGCCCAATCTAGGAGGCCGGGCCATCTTGTGTACCTGCTGCAGGGCTCCCCATGGGTCCAGAAATTTGGCAACTGGGAAGTGGCAATTAATACTGCCACCATTCCACTGCTGCTTAATTTTCAGACAGTGAGGGCGAGATGACAGAGCTCTAAGAGCCAGATCTGTCCTGGCCAGGGGGTAGGCACCCTTCTTCAACAAACCAATGAGAGGGCAACATCCAGCACCATGCACATACAAGCACTAATTTATAGTCTCTATTTTAACCACCTTGTTGTCAGGAAGCTGCAGTAATCTTCTTTCATTTATGCACTTGATGCAAGAGCTGGGCAAATCTTGTGCAAATGCAAATGCAAAAAAAAAAAAAAAGATTCCTTTCAATTCTTGTGTTTTTTGGAAAGAATTGCTAACAGAGCATTTCCCTTCCATAAACTGTCTTGTGAGTGAGTTTTAGTGTAAAAAATGTTGTCTGCATGGTGGACGCTATGGGTGTTCATGTACACGCTTCAGGAGTGGGTGGCTGGGGGAGGGTGCTTTAATTAGAGCAGTTCCAAAAGCCTCTCTGTTTAAAGCACCCAGCCCCAGAGCATCTTGTATATCAGCATATCTGTGCTTCAAAATGGTGGTAGGGGCACTTTATCTAAAGTTTATTGAATGAGTTTTAAATAAAGCACCCCCACTGCCATTTTGAAGCTCAGGGATACTGATACAAAAGATGCAAGAGATTGCAGGGGTGCAACAATTGCCATGCTCCAGCAGACTTGATTATCAAGCACATTGGAGCAGCTTCCCTGCTTGTGTATAGGCACTCTATATGGCTTGGTCTACAAATGGAGAAGGTGAAAGGGTTACAGTCACAGCTGACAGTGGTGGAGTTGAGAGGGCAGAGGGGACTAAAATGTAACTTGCCATTAAGGCAAAAAAAATCTTTAAAAAATCCCCATATACCAGTATATTTCCATAGAATGAAAGAGCCGATAAAAATCATTCCAGGGGACCTGCCAACTGTAACGAGACAGATTTAGTTTACTCCTTTCCTGGACTTGGTCTAAAGCCTGCTGAAGTGAGTGGAAAGCCTCTTAGTCATTTTAGCAGACTGTGGATCAGGCCATGCATAAGAAGCGTAAGAGTTTGAAACATTCAAGAATCTGCCCGAGAGGTGTCTTTATTTTTCTGCTTTTCTCACAAGAACAGATCTGACAGGCAGAGCAAAAGACTGGTAAAATCCCTACTGAAACCAGAACAGCTGGGAGTTCTAAAATTGGGCATGGATATTTGTATTTGAGACTAAGTGTGGTGCTTTGGAAGCAAAAGGATGATGCTGCATGAGAGGACCTCATGAACTTACATAGTTTTTCATTTGATCTTACTACATCCACTGGTTTGGGATCCATACAGCAGCTAATTAATGCCTTAAACCAGGGTGCTGGGTTCTCTGGGGGTAAGCCTTGCAAAAAATAATCTATTAGGATCCTGTGAATAAAGAATTGTCTGCATAATATATGTGGTTAAGACAAAGGGACTCTAGAACCTTTCAACTCTACCTCATTTTCTTGACCACCATTTAATAGCCGGTACAAAGTCTAGATGAGGATATGATACTCAGACCTGAAGTTACACACAACAAAAATAAACCCTAAATGTTTTTTTTTATTGGGTCTAGACTGTAAGTTCTGGAGGCTGCAAGTAGGAAAGGAACAGGAAAAAACACTAGTCATATCTTGTGGACTCTCACATTCAACATCTGCTTTGCCACTGTGTCAGACAGGAAACTGGGCAGGATGGCCCTATGAACTGACCCAGCAAATAACAGTTCTTATGTTCTTGATGTATATGACTGATATATGTTTATTATTTTCAGACCTATATCCCTATTTTTTCCTTATTTTTAGTTCAAGCAGAAATGTGATCTAGGAAAACTTATTAAAATATGATTTATTATTTTGAAAGATGGCATGATTGAATCATGGTTTCTTGAAGCCTGATTCATGACCTTTTTTAATACTTGAAGTTGATCATATCACTACTAAATTTTTATTCTAGCCTGAATTTGGGCTCCCTTCAAGCCTGCACTGGCTTATTTTTGTTAGAGATCATAATAAAAGGAGTCCAGATGCTTCAGCCTCCTTTCATTTGCCTACAACCTAATTCTGCTGCCACCATTTTCCTTCTCAGTTTTCTCTACTCCAGCTCTAGTCTCAGCTCATCTCTGCTGAAAAGTAATAGCTTCTCTCTGGCACCCTTCCCATTTTTCTACCCTTGCCACTTCTTTCCTGCCAAGTTAAACATTCCCTTGAGGCATTTCCACCTTTTTCTCCCCAAATAAAAAAGCCCCCTGGGCCTGTCTGCCTTATCTGAAATTCAAAATGGGGCTTGCAGTGGAGGTCAATGGCATACATGACTTGTACTGTCCTTCTGCCCACAGCTGGATCATGCCCTTGCTAATGACCTCTGTAGCATTTTTCCTCACCAAGACTGAAGAAAAGGACTGTCCTACCTCCACTCATGCATAAACTCACTCTTTTTCCTCAGTATGGTCTGTTGTGGGCTGAATCTGATGTTTCTCAGGGTGCTTAATTCCCTATTTGTCTTTGGTCCCAGAGCTTGTTTTCTTTCCTCATAGTAGCAGCGCTGTTTTTAATACTACAGATCATGTTGATTGGCTTCAGTGCCTCAAGCACATCTGTCAGATCTTCAGAAGACAAATAGTGTTGACTCGCTGGGTAGCAAATAAGCTTACGTTGTGCAGTCTTCAATTTACTTAGGTCATTTTTAGATGCATCATACTAAAAAAATCACAGTTGTGCTGTGTCTAGGTCAGTAATCTCTAGAGAGAAGTTGTCATCTTGGGCAACCTCTTCCTCAAAGGAGAGGTGGATTTGTTGAAAGCCTGTGTAAAGAAGAAAGGAAGTGCACAGTGCTGATGTCCTGGTGGGATCTGTTGATGTTCTTTGTTGTTCCTAAGACAATAACAGTAGAATGAGAAAAAAACCAAAACCTTTTACATGGGAAGCTGCTTCAATCTGGAGTCTTTGGCTTCTTGCGGCCCCAGGCTCATCTCTCATCCCTTATATGAGACTGTCTCTCTAAATTGTAATCTTTTCCTTTCGTGTCACAACAGGATCTATTATACACCACCAAAAAAGAAGAGGAGAAGGTAGATAAGGAATTACTAATGCAAACATCCAAAGGAAACATCCAAAGGACGGGACCTGGTAGTAATGAGGGACTTAAGTTTCCTAGAAAAACAATGTGGCAGGACATAAATATTCCATCAGGCTCTTAAAATGTGTTGGGAGTGACCTTTCTTTCAGAAAGCAGGGGAAGCTATTGGATGTTCCACAGCTAGATTAGAGTAAGTGGGGGGGGAAGGGAAGTTTAGCTTCATTATTTTATAGGGATGGAGAGTAAATAATGAATACTGTAATGAAGGCTGAAGTAGTCAGTGCCTTCTGGCTTCATCTTCAAAAATCCCCAAACAAGCAAAGGTTAACTGTGACTAATACTTAACATAATTTTTAGCAGGGCAGTAGGAGTGTAAGCTATATGTTTGGTTCAAATGTAACGATCAGCTAATGACCAATGGGCTGCAAAATCATGCTTAGAGTGTGCTATCATTGGTTTTGCTGACAAATTGAACAGGTATCTCAAGACACCTATTCTGTATCTAGCTTTTCTCAATATTTTCGTTATAGTTTTGCATGATGGAATGGAGCTTACACTTTCAAAATTTGTAGAGAGCACATTTGGTGGCTGTATTTTGGAGGACAAGATTCTTAGTATTTGGAGTTATGAGTGAGTAACAGAGTACAAATCAACAATATGAGGCTGTTGCACAAAAGACAAATCTTATTCTGGGATGTATTAACAGGAGTGCCATGTGCAAGTCCTGGGAAGTAAATATTTTGCTATACTTGGTGCTAGTCTGTCTTCAGCTGGAGTTCTGTGTCCAGTTTTGGGGACTGCACTGCAAGAAGGAGATAGACAAATAAAAGAGGTCTAAATGGGCAGAATAAGAGGTTTGGAAAACTACCTATATAGAAAAATAAGAACTGAGTTTGTTTACACTAGAAAAGGAAATGTTATAAGGAGGAAGAGACATGCATCTTCCATACACAAATGGGTGGTGATCGGTTGTTCTCTATTTCCATTAGGAGAGGAGAAATAATAAATTAGCTTAATCTGCAGCAAAAAAGACTAAGGTTGGATGTTAGGGTAGTGATATCCTGGAGCAGGTTAGCCAGGACAGTTGTGGACTCTCTTTCATTAGGGCAGAGGGTCAGACCTGATGATCTGTTTAGGTCCCTTCTGACCCTAAGTACTATGATACTAGAGGCTTTGAAGGAAAGTTAGAAAAACATGTGTCAGGGATGGCATTGGTGTACTTGAGACTGCCAATGTCCAAGGGATGGAGCTAGACGACCTTTGGAGGTCATCTCCAGATCTACATTTCTAAGATTAGCTCAGAAGTAGCAGCTATATTCTGAATACATCACTGGGGAACTAAAGGGTGTTGGAAACGATAAATGTATAACAATGACAAATAAAGGTTTTGTCAGTAACAAATTTGAAGGGAGGGGGAAGAGCTGTTTTGAGAATACACGTCAGGTATAGCTCTGACACCTAGAGCTTGCCCAGTGGTTATCTTTAAGGTCTGTGCACAAATCCTAGTGCTTCATGACAGAACTTCAACTTTTGACCTGCCCTTGCTTGCTTTCTTTGCATGACTATGTGAAAATGGCATCAGGTTTCCCTTTCATCCAAAGTAAGTAGAGCATTCTGCTGAGCAGAGAACTTTTCTGTGCTATGCTAAAGGTCAGCAAAGAAGAAGGGACAATACCCATAGCTTCTCCCCTTCAAACAAGCCATTATTAAAACGTCATGATGGTTCACGAACCAGTACTGCCCACAGCATATGCACTCAAATAATGCTCACTGTAAATCATTCACATGAACATTATCAAAGAACTGAAACTGATCTCACTTACTAGAATAGATCAGGAGTAACTCCACTGATGTAATTTAAATTGATATCAGAATAAGGTCCCCAATAATTCTAACGCATGGAGTCGTTTCTCTTTTGTGGAGTCAGATAAAGACAAAATAGACTCCTAGGCTATGGACAGACATTCAAAAAGCCTGAGCCTGAACTGATTCAATCTTTGCAGGTTAGTCTAACCTGGCTAGGCTGAACTGCTTTGTAATCATACAGACATCCCCTCTGGACAGGCTAGAAACTTGGGGGTGCTAGAGCAGCCTTCCCTTCCCTTCTACAGTGCTGAGCCAAGGGGGGATATGGCCAGGCCCTGGCAGGATGCTCTAATTAGGGAGGGCTCCCTCCCACCCCCCTTACTACTCCTCTGACCAGTGACGGAGCCAGCAGGGAGTTATACGCTATTTATCAGTGCATTTATCAGCAAAACAAAAGCTTCTCTCATTAGTTCAAGCTCTTCTTAAGTAACATTTTTGAAGGAAGGAACAGAGGGACAATACCAGCTACCTGTTGATCAGCTGTAAAAAGCCCTAAGTGGACACTGTCCTGTCTGCCTTTGTCCTGTCTACCTTACATAGACACCTCTCAGCATTAGTTAGCATACCACATGCTGGCTATGGTCTGTGCTGTGGGAGAGAGGAGGAAGGGATTCCTGCTTGAGCAGTGAGTGGTAGTGGGGGGATGGGGCAGGGGGAAGTCAGGCAGACCCTGCTGTGCCTGCAAATCTGTTGAGGTCCAGCCAGGGAGCAGAGGGGCGTGACCAGCTCTGCTGTGGAGCTAAGCGCCCCGCTCAGGGCTGCAAAGCATCCAAGATGCTGGGCAACTCTGGTTAACATAAACCAGGAAGGGTCTGGGACAAACATTGCATAAATAGGTTTGACTCAAATCAGCGAAGTCTGATACTGCTTTCAACTGGGTTTATCTCAAACTGGCTTCAGGCATTTTCAAACTGGGTTAGTGTGCACTGAATGTCTGTTCTGTTACAGGTTTAAACCAGTTTCTGATCACTTAAGCCAGTTTATGTGTAATGTCTATCCCTAGCCCTAGTCATATCATGAAACAGAGGCAGGAGTAACAAAAAGTAGTCCCCTAGTACTTGGCTCAGAAGCTGAAGGTATATTTAATATCTTATTTGAGAGCTGGGTATCATGCACTCTTCTCCTGCCACACTCAAAATACTTAGGGGCAATGTTGGCAAAGCATTACAGAGCACTGGAGTTGGAAGTTGAAAGCCCATTGAGGTGTATAGGACAGTTCACAGAGGAAAATTTGGATTGTGTGAGAAATTGTTCCCCCTTCCATGGCTACGCTTTTTCACAGATGTCTTTTAAAAACATATTTCAGCTGGATACTCTGGGGTCTACTCTGTTTCTCTGCTCTACTAGCTTCAGCCAAGGGTTCCAAAAATGGCTAATTAGGCACTTGAATTTTTTTGGTTACTCAAGCTAAGACATCTTAATTGATTCTATTTTTTTGTAAGTGCTGAGCACACCTTGCTTCACCTGATAGTTGGGGAATTCAGAGGCACACAAAATCACTAGTCTTTCTCAAGGTCTTGGTCTTTGACCTCCTAGCACTGGGAATATGACCAGGGGAGAAATAGCTGTCTGCATTTCAAAAATCTTAAGGCCAAAAGAATGCTGCTTATCTTGTCTGATTTCCTGTATAAATGAGGCAATAGAATCTTACCCAGTAATTCCTGCATCAAGTCTCTCTCTTCCCAGCTAGTCTTGATTTACAAACTTCAAGTGAAGGAGAATCCACCATAGCCTTAGATGAGCTGATCCACTGAGTAAGTCCCATGGCTGTTTAAACTTAATATCCTAATTCTAGGCTGAATGTATCTAGCTTCTGTTTTCAGCCTTGGAACCTTAGTTTTTTTTTGCTTTGGTCTGTTTTGGGGAGTTTTTTTGTTTTGGTCTTTTTTTTTGCAAGAGCAAGAAACTGTCTCTTATCAGGAGTGTTGGAATCTTTCTCAGGTAGGGACTTGTAGGGAGTAGTCACCTCTTAAACTTCTCTTGGATAATCAAAGAAGATTGAGCTTCCTTACCACAAGGCATATTTGCTAGACCTCTAATCTGGTAGCTGTTTTCTGAATCCTACTGGTTTATAAACTTTTTTTAAAATGTGAATTTCCTAGGCCTGTGAGGGTCTCAGTAGTGTTCATGTTCAAATTCAAAGGCCCATTGCAAATGGCCACTTTGAAGCAGGCTGCTGCACAGGGGTATGTTATAAGGCCAACATTCTCTTGTTTTACCTCTGAATTTGAGAAGACTAGCTGGGAATAAAGCCTTGATCTGCTGCCTCCTGTCCCCAGACCGTACCACCTCACTCTGTGATGTTTTGAATTGTCATGGTATAAGTCTCTCACTTTGGTGACCAATAACAAATGTGACAAGCAAGGATCTGTGCCAAGTGGTAAAAATCAACAAGAACAAATCTTTCTTTCTGATTTTAAGCTGTAAAGCACATACTTTTGAGGGAATGAATGTCCAGGAAAAAGTTAGTTCTGTACAGAACCAGCAGGATTTCTTGAAGAAGATGTTTATCTCTTTGGGGCATTGTAATAGCTCTCCATATTGACAACGTTATGTCCTGGAAGTCTTTGAGAAGACTGGCTTCCTGATCTCTGTTGGGATTCTGAGTTGAACTGAGCATTTTCTTTTTCTCCCACCCCAAGCAAAACACCAAGAAAGAATCTTTGTGAATTTGGAAAACAAAAAGGAAATTCACAGGTTATTACATATTGTGTTTGCTAGGGATGCCTTACATTGACTATTCTAATCTATAAAATTAAATACACTGGGATCAATATTCTTACTGAAATCAGTAGATGTTTGGCCACTGATTTCAAAGGCAACAGGATCATGCCTATAAAGATAATTTTATGTCACCAAAACCACAGTGTTGTTAAATCCATTGCAATGACACTCATGTTGCCAGTGTTATGAAATGTGACTTTAAAAAGCATACGCCAAGTGCCATGTGGCTTTTGTACTTTAGAAAAATATGTTAAAAGCAACAAAAGAAAAGACCCCTTCTATTAAATCCCAGAAACACATCTGTAAATTGTTTATAAAATATATCTGGATGTTTCAGGAAATGGAATTCCCTAATTGACTCTTCTCACTATAAGAAGATATTTTACCTGGCTATAACTTTGCCAAACTTTTATTGATTTCTGCACCTTAATTTCCATGGCTTAATGCTCCTGGGAAATTTCAGTCACAATGATTCAGTCATTTCCTAGGGGAAAAAAACAGGGAAACATACATTATATTGGTCATATTAAAACAATTCTGGCGGCATTCTCCTTTACATGCCCTAGTGCAGGGGTGGGCAAAATACGGCCCTTGCCGTGGATCCAGCCTGCCAAGGGATTTTAACTGGCCTGTAGTGGGCCCCTCAGCACCTCCTGGCCCAGGTGTGGGGGGCAGCCCAGGCTGTGTCTCATGCAGCCAATCCGATTGCTCCCAGGTGCAAAGTGAGGTTTCATAGTTTCATAGTTTCTAGGGTCGGAAGAGACCTGAGTAGATCATCTAGTCCAACCCCCCGCCATGGCAGGAAATAATACTGGGGTCAAACGACCCCAGCAAGATGTTCATCCAACCCCCTCTTAAAAGCCCCAGGGTAGGAGCCAGCAGCACTTCTCTTGGAAGTTGGTTCCAGACCCTAGCCACCCTGCCCGTGAAGTAGCGCCTCCTGATATCTAGCCTAAACCTGCCCTCTGCCAGCTTGTGACCGTTATTCCTGGTCACTCCTGGCAGTGCACGGGGGAATAGTGATTCCCCCAATGCCTGCTGGTCCCCCCTGACTAATTTATAACAGGCCACTAGATCCCCCCTCAGCCTTCTCTTGTGAAGGCTGAACAGGTTCAGCTCCCGTAGCCTCTCCTCGTAGGGCCTGCTCTGCTGCCCCCTGATCGTGTGTGGCCCTCCTCTGGACCCTCTCCATGCTGGCCACATCCCTCTTGAAGTGTGGCACCCAGAACTGGACGCAGTACTCCAGCTGCGGCCTGACCAGTGCTGCATAGAGGGGGAGGATCACCTCCTTGGACCTGCTTGAGATGCATCTGTGGATGCATGACAAGATGTAGTTGGCCTTCCTGACTGCCTCCCCAACACTGCCGGCCCATGTTCACTTTGGTATCAATGATGACTCCAAGATCTTTTCCGCCTCCGTGCTGACAAGAACTAGTTCCCCAGCCTGTAGGTATGATGCCTGTTGTTCCTCCCCAGGTGCATCACCTTGCACTTGTCTGTGTTGAATCCCACCCTATTCACATCCGCCCACCCTTGTAGCCTGTCTAGGTCTGATTGAAGCCTGATGCTTCCTTCTAGTGTGCCAACATCCCCGCACATCTTAGTGTCATCAGCAAATTTGAACAGGGTGCTATTTATCCCCTCCTCCAAGTCACTGATGAAGATGTTGAACAGTGCGGGCCCGAGGACCGAGCCCTGCGGAACCCCACTGCCCAGGTTGAGACAGCGTGGCAGCTGGACTCAGCTTCCTGGTAGTCCCGGTTGCCACTGCCAGTGTTACCACTGCTGTCAGGCCTGGCTCCGCTGCCTGGGCACCTCAGCCTGTCCACCCCGCACCCACCACTGGGAGCACTGGATGGAGCATGCAGGCAGGCAGGCAGGGTCTTCATGGGGACCAGCCCAGGGCCCTTGGAGGCAGGCCACACTCAGCTGGATAGATGGGGCTGCGGGCAGGCGGAAACCTGTGGCCAGAAACAGGATGGGCAGGCAGGAGCTGGGCCTGGGATCACTGGGTAGTGACTGTGAGGCTAGGGCCTGGGGCAGAGCCATGATCCACTCTCTGCATGTCCCTGTGACAGATACTGGTTCCAGGGGCAGGGACACGTAGGGAGTGGCCCTGGCCCCACACCGTCAGTGCCCTGCCATCCCAGCCCCAGCCCTGTCTTCCCATCCCACTTTTGGATGCCACTTCCAACCTGCCTGCAGTCTATTCCATCCACCTGACCGAGTATGCCCCACTCACGGGGGTCCTGGGCCCAGGAGACCCTACCCACCTGCCCACTCCATCTGGTATCCCCGGCAGTGGGGGCAGGGTGGATGGGCCTGGGATGGATAGGATCATTTGCCCCCCACACCCTTCCTCCCACCACGCTGGGTCATCACCTGGCCCGCAACAGCTCAGCAAAACTTCTTAGGTCAGCGTCTCGGCCCATTGGTCACGACCCAAAAGTGGGTCACAAGAATATATGAAATGGTCACGAACAAACATGGAAAAATGGTTTCTCCTGTAAAGAAGAAAAATGTGGGAAACTGTGACTTTTCCCTTTCAGGCTAGCAGAGTTCCAACCTGCAAAGGGCTGCTTGGGGGTCCCCCACACACCTCGGGAGGCAGCAAGTCGGTAGTGAGGGGCACTGGGTTGAGACTGTTTGTTTATAAATGGGTCCTGGTACAGAAAAGGTTGATAACCACTGCCCTAGTTGACACTCCAGCCCAAAAAATTGTCCACCCCTGCTCTAATGGCCATGTGATTTGGATCAGGGACTCAAAGTTTGATTGGGAGTTGACCTTCTGCATGAAAATCTGCCCAAATTTGATGAATGTATAAGGTCAAGATTCCCCACCAGTGTGCTGTTAAATCTTTTTTACGGGTGCCATGGGTTGCTGCACAATATTAGCACTCTTAGCTGTACACCTATGCATGAATCATGAGATAAACAGTTTTCAAATAGGAATCCATAATGTCAAAAACATTCTGCCCTCTTGTGATCTTTGCAACCAAAGAATTGCTCTATTATTTTTTTATAGAGTTGACATTTTTCAAGGGGTGCCTTGAGTATAAGGAGTGGTGCCTTAGCTTGGTTTAAAGAGGTAGACAAGTCCTGGTATAAGCTTTTGAAAAACATACCTTTGCACATGCTCCATAGTGACGATTTTTAATTTTTTGCTGGTAAAATGTCTAAAGAATCCAACCTCACTGAGCATGCACTGCATCCCATCCTCACTCTGCCTGTAGCACCTCCACAGAGTGACTGAGCATGCTCCTTTCCTGTGGTTGAGTTGGCACTAAAGCTTGACCCTGAAAATGAAAACAGGAATCTCTCTCCTATGCTTTCAAAGACATTTTTTCTTCATGGTTAGAGCACTCTCTCAGGTTCCTCCCCAGCCTGGAAGTGTATCTTAGCCACACCTATAAGATGGCTGAAAGGAATTTATTGGTATGGGAGAATGCTAAGTCAAGGAAGAAACTTTCCCAAATGTCTGTGAAATGACTTGAACTTTAGATCTGACTTTCCTAAAAATACTTTGCAAGGAAGTTGAAAGTACCTTAATACCAAGGTGCTGTGATGATGACAGTGATGTGGACTTTATTTTATTTATTTTTTTGCAATATTTGGTGTTTTTAAGAAAATCAGTAGCTCCAGTGCCAACAGTTCCTGGAGAAGAGTCTATAAGAAACCTAACGTTAACCTTTTGTTTACAATGAAAGGACTTTTCTAGCCCTCCTGGTTACAGTATAAAGCTTGAAGACATGGACCCTAAAACAATTCTGAAATCAGAAGGCAGATGAAAAGACAGCAAGTAATTGTGACTTTAAAGTTTTTTATTTTTTTCCCCCCCTTTAAGGCCCGGCTCACACTTTTTGGATGCTTGATGCTTGGCAGCGCTCTTGATAAAGTCAAGCTGTTCAAGTCTTAGTTTATGCTTTTGGCCCTAATCAGACAGTTCAACCTCTGCAGATTAGGATAAGCATTAAGGGGGCCTTCCTTTATCTCAGCATAGTGACATTTGACATTAGGTCTAAGCCAAACAAGGGCAGTGGGTGTTTGCTGTATTGATGGATGTCTTCCATTTTTCTAGCTGCTTAGGAATATACTTGAAAGACATTGTATTGCTTTAATCTCACTGGATTTTGATTGAACATCATTTATGTGGCTCACTTTTGGCTGATCCATAATAAATTAAATGCTATCTTGAACTCGGTTCTCTTGCATGATAGTGTGAGTTGTCATCTGCTGAATCAAGCTGGCTAAATACCAAGGGCTCTGATTCAGACCCTGAGAAAATATCAGTAACGTTGTTCCTGATTTTGACTGCTGAGAAAGGGAAGAAGGAAAGTCCAGTGTTGAGGGTATGATTCTAAGATTTGGGAAACCCATGTCACTATCTCCTGTATAACCCAGGACAAAGCCCTGGAGGTTAGATCCACAAAGACACTGAGATGCTGTACCACTCCTTTTCCTGGGTACCTAATTAGGAAGCTGAATGGGGTTGTGGGGTCACCTAAACTACCTAAGCATGAAATGCCGAGGTGACAGGTGAGGTTTAGGTAGTTGGCCTAGCCAGACAAGGTCAGGATCCTGGTCTGTGAACCTCTCCGGGTCCCCATCTATGAAAAACGTGAAAGAGGTTTAAACCAAACTAGTAATGGTGAGAGCATTAGTCACCGATTAATTTTAGATGCTTGAACCATCTGATACAGAGCCAGGGACTTGAACCCGATTAGGCCCCACTGACAAGACAGTCAGAGGACTAAGTTTGAAGCCAGGTGCCAGGTAGTGCCCCGAGGAGGTGTTGGAACTTGGATGGCTTTGTGCGAGCTGTTGAGAGGAATCTTTGTGTGCCTAGGAGATTTATCTGTTCATAATGTTAGATGGCATCTAGACAGTGACTGATGGCACCTAAGGGCATCTTTACACATGCTCTTGGAGTGGGGTGGGGCACCTTAATCAGAGTGGCTCTCAGGAGCTGCTCTAATTAAAGCGCCCACAGCATCTTGTGTATTCAGTGTCCCACACTTCAAAACGGTGGCAGGGCACTTTAACTAAAGCTCATTTGACAGGCTTTAGTTAAAGTGACCCCACCGCCATTTTGAGGTGTAGGGACACTGAATAATAGATGTGATGCCAAAGCTGCTGGAGCTTGCTAATTAGCACACTCCAGCAGACTCGATAATTGAGACTGCTCTGACATGTGTTAATTAGCACGTCAGAGCAGGCATCCGGCACGCATATAGGTGCCCTAAGTGTCTGCCTAGCTGCAAAATATAGATCTTTTTATGGTCTGGTTCTTGCATTGTCTGTGCCTTAGGTCCTCAGCTGTAAACCAGTGCTTGCCTACATTGCTTGTCTGCTGTGAGGATAAAGGCAGCAAAGCATGAGGTACATGAATACTATGCTACGAGGGAGGGGAAGAGAGGGTGATGTATAGGTAGAGAAAATCAGATTGCTTCCTGTCTGTGGTAGTTGCTTTGTTTCATGTGCTTCCATTCCAATAATGAATAGGTGCTGCTGCTGTAATAGGGTTGAATACCTTCCCATTGAATCAATAATGCTGCTCTTAGCAACCTTGCTGTATTCCAGAAGAATGTAGTATCCTTAATCCTTTATCATTAAACTAAAAACTATTGCATAGAAAATATTTGAATTGCTGTATATTATCTGAAAATCAACTAAAAATCTACCATGGCAATCTTTGAGCACTTAAACCCAAACTTGTGATCCAAAACCCCATACTTGGCTGCTGTCTGACCCTGGAGATGTCTATAGTTACAAGGCACCTCCGTATTTGATCTGAAAGCTGCTGCACAGGAGACTGCACATCTACCTCTGTGCACACCTAGAACTGCCCCAGTCAGAGTAGCAAAGCACCTAGCTCTGGTTTAAGTCCCTCCATAATTCGTGTAGGTGAAGCACCACCTAAGTCCTTGAGTCCCTCAGTCAGGTAGGCATGCGTAAAGCTTGTCCCCACTCTTCCATCCTCCTCCAATGACTTAAGTATTATGGTTAAGGGGTCAACATGGCATGGCATGTTCGCCTTTAAATCTCAGATAAAATCTCCTCCAAGGCATTAAAAGTGTCTGAAATTTATCCATTCTTGAAAGGTCAACCTGGACCACACTATGGCAGTGGTACTCAACCTTTTTGACCTGAGGGCCAGATGGACAGTGCCTGGTCTGTCCTCAGGCTGGATCCGGCCAGTGGGCCCGATCTGGCAGACAGGACAGGCACAGCAAGGCCTGATCTGGCTGTGAGGAGGGGACAGGAGGGCAGCTCAGTCCCAATCCAGCTGCATAGGGAAGGAAGCATGACTGGGCCCTGCTCTGGCCTTGAGGGGAAGGGAGTGTGGTCTGGCCCTGATTTGGGGGCATGGCCCAGCCCTGACCCAGCTGCATGGGGCTTGGGAATTTGGCAGTAGAGGAAGGGTGGCAGTATCAATCGCAACTGCTCTCCCACTGCTAAATTTCCTGATCTGTGGGGAGCCTTGTAGGTCAAATGCCATGGCTCTGCAGGCCAGACTGGGTCTGCAGGTCTGCACCCCTGTGCTAAGGAGACTGGATGGGAACCCTATATACACAGCATCAAAGTGTTTCAAGCTGTTCTGCTTTGCATATATGGAAAATTTAAAAGGTCTAAGTATAACATTAAAATCAGAATTAAAAAAGAAATAAAAAATACTTCAATGGCACTAAGGTTTCATTCTGCATTTAAAAGACTGCAAGGGGCCTGTTGTGCCATTGAGTCCTATCTCCACATCTGTAGCCAAACATTTATGCCAAGAGTCCTAAACATTTTTTCTCTGCTCCAGTCTCTTGTGTACCACAGCCACAAAGCACATTGTGGAAACAGACCCCAAAATTACCCTAATAACATGCCAACGGAGAAAAAGCAGGGAAGACAAGGATATTACTAATGCCCTGCCACTGTACTAGCATAATAATATTTCAAGCTGGTTTTATATAGATGTGAAACTCTGGGTTTTTAGTTAGTAGTGGATAATTTATAATAGCTTATTTCATAGATTTCATAGACATTAGGGCTGGAAGGGACCTCGGGAGATCATCAAGTCCAGCCCCCTGCCCAAAGGGCAGGAAGTCAGCTGGGGTCATAGGATCCCAGCAAGATAAGCATCCAATTTACTCTTGAAGGTGGTTCAGTGTAGGTGCTTGAACCACCTCCGCTGGCAGACTGTTCCAGACCTTGGGGGCTCAGACAGTAAAGAAATTCTTCCTTATGTCCAGCCTGAAACGGTCTTGCAGGAGTTTGTGACTGTTCAACCTAGTCATCCCATGGGGCGCTCTGGTGAACAAACGTTCCCCCAGATCCTGGTGGTCACCCCTAATAAACTATAGGTGGCCATCAGATCACCCCTGAGCCTACGCTTTTCCAGGCAAAAGAGTCCCATGTCTCTCAGCCTATCATTGTAAGATCTGTTTTCCTGAATAGCTTATAGTTTATAATAGTTGATAGCTTATATTTTAAATTGACATGGAAGAGTTGATCAGAGAAGTCACGAAGATGGCATGGGAATGAATGCCAGAATCCTTGTTTTTTTTCCTCCCAAAGTACACAAATAACTTGAATCTCTGACAGTTTTAATGACTGTTAAATTCTCATGGTGAATGAATATCCAGAGTGCTGATATTCTACATCTTCATTCTGACAGCTGCATACAGCTTTTGGGGTAATTTCGGCAGCTTTGCTGATCTAGCACAGAAGTTCCATTATCCATTTACAGAACTTAGTTTTGAATAAGCAACAATTTACATCACCAAAATGACCTTTTCTGAAGATAATATTCTGAAACTAGCTAAATGTGTGTAGTTATGTAAGAACAATCTTCAGGGGACCTGCACCCTTTATCCTTCAACCATGCAAATGAAAGAAAATCTTCAAAGCCTGCTGTAAATGCCAATGTTATATGTTTTATTTTTAATCAAGTAATTCTTTTAAACCTCACAATATCCATGATTGACAGAAATAAAAAAGACTTTAGGCATGAAATGAGAATATAAAATACATGATATGTAGAAAGGCAATCAGTGCTTTAGTCCAGAAGACAGTAAACAGGTAAAATGACCTTCAAAACTTCAACTCAAGTCTTTTTTTAAACATACAATTCAAGTGATTTTTAAAAAATTTTCACCTTGTAAACAACATACAAGTCAAAATGGACAATGAGGCAATCTATACTACAGAGGATAATTTAAAAACACTAGATAAGACACAGTATCAAAGACATATAGAAATCAGTGTTCACTTTGGTCTCTAATATGGTTTATTGTTATTATTACCATGAGCAAAACATACTAGCTTAAGTCAGACTGGTGATACTTATCAACCAGTGATGCTTAATGTAGTAATCCAAGAGGTAGTCAAAACCGTTATCCTTTTTAAAGCTGGTTAGTCTTACATTTGGTTTAATGACAGTGCTAGTAAATAGCTTGGTACTTTCTAATATTCTCATAAAAATGCTATCAGAGCTGTTAAACTGCAGCCCTGTTTAATATAAAACAAAAGCGTATTCATAGCTTGACCTCTTGTTACTAGTCAATAGTTATGACAGAGGTAACACAACCAACATATCTTAAAGAGGCTGTTGATATATAAGTAAAATAAGAGCAGATGCATTTAACAAGGCTTTGTTTGTTTCTAAAACAAATAATCAAATTTCATTAAGACTTCTAGAAAATTAAAATCAGTGCGTCTGCCCATGTACATATCTTTCCCAATTTTTTTTATATCTAGCACAGGGGAATACACATATATAATTTTTATGATAAACATTTCTTAGAGATAAATTAATTTAAATTAATTTTAAGACTCAATGAGATTTCCCATGTCCTTTATAATTCTTCTTACAAAGAATGTTACACGATCTATAAACACTTTTATGGGGCTCTATTCACAAAACTAAGGACAACTAAAGAGTAACTCTGGGATAGCACTGGTGCAAAATAAAACTGAAAAAAAGAAAGGGGGTGAAAGAGGCATTAAGTTACATATAATGCTTGACAGTCTTCAAAATGTGATAAAAAGCAGAACATTTTAGAGATTTATAGTACCAAATTCAACTACAATTACTACAAAAAATAACTCCTGAATTTCTCCCTCCCAGAATGTACTCTCTCATTATGCATCTTGTTAGTGTGCAAATGCACACATCGTTGGATTTTAACATTTACTGTGGGAAGGCAAAAACTCACATCGTCTTCTGAGGTAAGATCAAATCCAGTATCTTCTGAGAGAGAGAGAGAGAGTGTAGTTTAGTTCCACTGGGATGTGTTCTGGCACATACAAGAGATGGGAGTGTGGAAATTAAGTCTGCTCCAAATCTGGGTTCTTCAATAAAGAATATTTTTCATTTCATCATCAGAAGGAAAAAAATGGTGGGACATCTGGCTCTCAGATGTAAAAGGAAACTTTATAGGACCCTTTGCTTACTTGGAGCAGCCCATTTAATGAATCATATTTTCTATTGCAATCCAGTGCTAGTTAGTTACATGTCACAGCTCATGCTGCTATAGATTTAGCTTCAGTAGTATGTCTTTTTGTGAACAGCGCCCATAAGCCTTTAGACAAAAGAAAAAGACTTTAAAGTCTTTAAAAAATACTTTAAAGAAATGTTTGGAGACTTCTTGCAATTTCAAATGGATGCTTCGTTTTCAACAAGTATTTGCCATAAAGGATGCAGTGGTGAATTACCAATTTACATATATAGTACAGATAAAAAGGTATGTACCATAGGATCAACAGCCACCTTTAAGGCCAGAGCAGCACAAATGTGTGTTTTATGCAGTAAGTATGAGGTAGTCTTTTGCTGTAAACAGAATCATAGTTTTATTGTCACCTATGTAAACAAAGTGGGCTTGACTTTTTTTTTCCTTTTTCAGAAGGACTGAGCACTAGTAACTCACCAATGAAGGCCAATGGGCAGCTGCAGCTGCTCAGTATCTCTGAAAATCAGACCCTGTGAATGTAAAGTCACAAATGGTCACATAAGCAACCAGTACAGGTATACTGTTTTATCAATGATTTTTCACAGGAAATCACAGTACAAAAAGCCAATATCTGATCACAAGAAATGTAAGTCTATGTCAACTCAGAGGTAGTTACTAATATCAGTTCATAATACTTATATAGGGATATAAAGGTCTAAGTCTATTTGGTTTGTTCTGAGTTAGCAGGTCTGTAGCCTATTCTGTAAAGAAAAAAACAACGTTACATGGTATATTCCCTGAGCAAAGTTCTTTTGTCCTGAGTATGTTATGTAATAGTGATAACATTCTAATATACAAAAATAAAACCTTAAGCTCTCAACAATAAGATAGGTTTGGTATGTGCTCTTAGCAGTTCAGTCTGGTTTTGGTGCACAGAGGGCGCATCTACATGTGCATTTAAATGCAACTAAATTAAATGCACATTAAGCTAATACACATTAAGCAATTTTTGGTGGGTGTCTACACATGCAGGGACTTGGCACTGAAGTTAGTGCACTAAGTTAGTGCCAAGTCCCTGCAGTCCTGCCATGTGCCCTTAGTGGCTGGGCAGACCCGGAACTAAAATTAGTGCCAGGTCGTGTCTACATGTACATTAATGCATTTTAACTAATTGTGCTTAAATTTGATACTTGCATTTGCAGGTATCAAATTTAGGTGTGATTAGCCTAATTTTGCCATTTTTAATGCACATTAAGGGTGTACACATGTAGACATGCCTCCATAATGCACATTAAATTCAGTTAATGAAGATTAACGCATATCATATAGACGTGCCCGGAGTGATTTAAAACTACACCAATAAGGTCTGCATGCCAGAATTACTTATTTCCTAATGATCTCAGCTCTGAACTTTTATATGTAAACAGGGAATGACCAGTTTCAAATCCACAATTGCCTATTTCTATAAGGAACTTTGGTTTAAATTTTCAAAGTGACCTAAGTTTTGCATCATTGCTGTTTAACCTGGTTATTACACATGCTAGAAGGTTAAGCAATGCCACTTTGATTTGTCTACATAATTTAAATAAGTTTACAATCCTTACATAAGGCAAGGAAGTTCTTCTCTATAGATACATCACATTCAATATCGTCGAAGGTAAGCTTTGCATTATAGCAGACTGAGAACATCAGTATAAACCATCGAGATTCTCACAAACACTGGTATGGAATTCAAGCAAAGTCATTCTATAGGAATTGCGCCCTTTACTGAGGCAGTTGACCCTAGTCCGTCTACTGAAGCAGCAGCAGCAGCAACAGTAAAAGTCTCATATGGCAAGGCAGGGGAGGTCTTGCAATGTAATGAGTTAGGTGCACATCTGCTGTAACTCCACTGCAGCCAATGGAGATGCAACAGGTACAAACGTGGCCCACTACTGCCTTCTCATTTTTTGATTATCTGAGCTTAAACCTGCCAGACTCAAAATTCAACAGCTTATGTTTATTGCCAATGTTAGGAATTACACAGGTTTTGTCAAATAACTTATATCTGCAATGGGATTTCTAGGAGTACATTTCTTATATATGATTTGGTAACCTACAAATTGCAAAGGGAAATGCAACTTAAATCAGTTTGGAACCTACCAAAAGCTAACCCTAGGGGTTGCCAAAAGTACAGCCCACAGATCAAAGTGCAGCCTAGTGAGTTTTACAATGAGGCCTGCAAATATTCTCACCCTGAATGCAGAAGGGTAGATTGCAGCATATGCATTGGGCCACACTGGTCTCCAGGCTTCTCCATTGCCTGAAAAATAGTCAAGGGCTTCTGGTAAGCATGGCCAAGTTTGCATGTCCCTGCTCTAAAGCCTCTCTGCACCAGGCAGTGTTCTCTGAATAGTGTACTCCAGATAGATGAGCAACAGGGGATGCAGACTGGGCAATGGTGAGCACCCGTTAAACTATTATTCCCCATAAAATATTTACCCCAATATTCCATTAGCTTTGTATTTCTTTTTCTTAAAAAAAAATAAAAATAAAAATAAACATCCCCCAAGGACATTTTCTCCATGACTTTCAGTAGTAAACAAGGGGGAAATTTTTCTTGATGTAAGAGGGACAAAGTAGGACTTAAGAAGAGCTGCTGCTGCCGCTGCCCCTACCCTCACAAAATACAAAGGGTCACCTTGGGTGGTATTCCCATACCACTCAAAATAGTCCATTCATAACCACTTACATATTCTCCCTCACACAATTCAATTGTATTAATTTAACACAACATTTGAGACACCAGCACAGAAACTACACATTCATTGTCTTTCATGGAGCCTTAATCTCCTGAACAATACAAGACTGGCAATCTGAGCCATAGTTAGTCAAGACACTGGCCTTGACAGGTATGTGTGTGCATGTGTGTGTGTGGGAGGAGGGGAAACATTGCTACTCTAGAAACAAAAAATACTCCAAACAGAGGGTAAGTGGGATGTCTTAATGTCCTTAGTACCATATTATTGGCAGCTTTAAGAGATGAAGTTTTCTTTGGTTCACACGTAAGTAACAGTCGCTATTTTGATTTGTTTTTTTTGTTTTTTTTAAAGTACATTTTAAGAAAACTTTCCAGGAATGAGTAGAGTATCCAAAAAACATTCTGAACCTTGACTATTGCTTCACAATGGATGATGAATCCTTGGAAATGGAGAGTGTTCTGATGGAATACATATATATATATACACACATACACACACACACACACACACACACACATACACACATATATATGTGTGTGTGTATATATATATGTATGTGTGTATATTGATATGTATACGTACATACACACAGACATGATACAGACACTTGCACACGTGCACACCCATTCACCCACACACAGGAGGTAAAACATATGACACCCTGCTCAAATGTAACTTGTTTGGAGTGATTTGTCTATTTTAAAAAAAAAATTCACAGTTCCTCAACAGTAGTTAAAATTCCAGGTCAGTTACCGATAATGAAATTACTTCCCCTGTAGTTGTATGAGGTAGGCATCCCAAGAGGATAAAGAAAATGAAAGGTTATGACGCTTTAAGTTTTTTTCCTTTTTTGAACAGAAGGCCCCTTTCTGCTTTGTTCTTCAGGCGATGCAGACAACTTACTCAAGGAAGCTTCTTGTGGTGACCTGCCAGACCGCTCGGAGATTTCTGACCTTCCCTCCTGAGAATAGGATGGAGATGAATAGCTGTACGCCCCACCCCCTTCTCTCAGGAAAGCAGAAGTGGAAGGCTGTGGTTCTGCTTCGTATCTTCCCTGAGAACTGGTGGGCTGTTGTGAAACAGTTTTATGGGGGCAGTTAGCCACCATGTGCATGATGCTCTGACAGTAATGGCACTTTTTTGGCTGTGGAGGTAGACTACATTCCTTGGCATGATGATCAAGGCCACCACAGTTGTAACATCTAAAAAAATGAAAGAGACACTCTGTTATAAACCAACAATTAAGAAACAAAGCTTGCATCCCTAACCAATATTTCACATAAAGATACTCAGCTCACTCACAAGACATTTCCTAGTGATATTTTCTGGCACAGTTTAGGGGTAAGATTTCCAGGTGTCTGAGTGAAGGCAAGGTAGAGGTGCACCTGACAGACTAAGTGAATCAGAGATGCGTAAGCTTTTATGAGCCACAGTTCACTTTGTGCAATGCTAATACTTCTGAACGTTTAGTTTTTTGCTCCTAAGTCAGAGTTAATGTAGGCTTTGATGCCTACCCTATTTGCTTGCCTTGAAAACGCTACATGATTTCTGGCTGGATTCAGTTATTTTCATTCATATTGATGACTTCCTTCCTGCACAAGCATTTGGTTAGTACTCAGAAGTAAGAATGGTAGAATCTGGCCCTTGGAGCATGAGCTGAAGTTCACTAAAATCAGCTGGAGTCTGTCTATTGAACAAAACTCTGGCCCGAAGGGCTTAACTCATTCTCATTCTCAAGATATTTAAGGATTCATATAGGCCAATGGGGATGGGGAGTGGGGGGTGGTGAGTTCAAAACCAATTAGATACCTAATTAAATGGGAGCTAAGACCCTACATGCTTTTGAAAATCCAAATGGGTCCCAAAAGGCCCTTAAAAATCTGGCCCATTGTTCACAGGCCCAGTCGTGACAGACGCTGTAGACAACTGTGGTAGAATAATAAATAAAGTGAAGAATATAGATTTTATACCTACCCCTCAGTAGCAAAAATGTAAAGTTCTGAATAAAAATGAGCATTATATATATAAAAGACATGTAAGTACAAATGTTCTGACTGTTTGTGCCTCTCATTTACCTGTAAGGCTGTATGAGACTGCGGCTGTTTTGGCAACACTGGAACAGTTCACTAGAGGGCACCAAATATTCATACATACATCCGCACAGCATACTGATTTAAGTGGCATGTAGATTCAGTGCATTTACCGAATTAGTTATACGAGTCAGCTGTTTGAGAGCTACTGTGTTCAATTTCATTTGATGACTGAACAAGCAGTTGGGGGGAAAAGGCCTAAAACTTTATCTTCCATGCAATGTACTGCTATACTGGCTGTGCCATGGAGGAAGGAACAGCTCTCCTCTATTAGAAGCAAAATAATACAGTGAAATTAGATCACGAAAAAAAGTGAATAAGGCTCTGATAAGCAGCCTTCACAATTTACCAGACTTTTCAGCTAAGCACAAGACTAAAAAAAAACCCCATAATGCAGTCAAATTAGGCCAACCCAAGAGAGCAGAAGGGAAATCTCCCTTTTCCCTTGAGGTATAACAGGAAGTAAATTGCTACAGTGATGCTTTTAAGGAGGAGCTCCTTCTGGATTCTTCCCTCACAAACCTAATAGCCCAGTGCAGGGGAGGCCTAGATGCAGACTGGTATTCTTCTTATTCCCTTGTAACATGGCTTCAATAGCCTCCCTTGCCTACTGACTGTCCATGACCTGCCTAAGCAGAGGCTTTCTTATGGTGAAGGAGAATGTAGAAATCAGTAATTACCTTCCTCAGTAACATGTGCAGAACTGGGAGGAGAAGCATTGTTCAACCTACCCAGGATAGAGCTACTTATCTCCCATCTCCAGCTGCCCTCTCTGCAAGCAAATACTGATGAGCATCCATCAAGGAGATAGAGGGGAATGCTAACATAGACCCAGCTGCCTTAAGGGAGAGATCTACAGGCAAAGCATCCTCTCCATATGCGGCTCAGGAAGTTTTTGAAATACCCATTACTGAGAAGTTGCAACATGGTGCTTCCAGTGGTTTTGTTGCAGCATTTATTGTTTAACAAATAACAGTTACAAAACAGGTTAATTATTCTTGGGATCCCAGAACTTGAATAAAGGAGAAAAGCCTTAAACAAACAATAATAAAAACCCAATAGCAATAACAAAATGCCAGAATAATCAAAACCCTCAAATCCCGACATGTAGGCAAACAGAATCTCAGAATATTACATAGTTCTATGAATTAGTGTGGGCCAATGTCTGGGAGGCCTGCCACAAATTAAGCCTCACACCCTTCCTCAGTGCCACTCTGATTCCCCTCCTCTGCCCACCTTGCTGCTCTGCTTTCTACTCCCTGACTTGTGCTCCCTGCCCAACCTGCTACTCTGTTTTCTGCTCCTGGCCCCATCCATCACTGTGCTGCCTGCTCCCTGACCCTTATCTGCTGCGTGCCACACACAGAGGCTGCCTGTACCATGCATGCTGCAGATTGGCACCCATGCCAGCCAAACACAAACAGAATAGCAACCTTGTTAACTAAGGGTGTCAAAGACTTGAAGCAGTTCCTTACTGCCTGACCCTGTGGGGCCCAGCAAGACCCTTCCAAGGGGTGCTGCAAGTGTGACTGGGAAGAGCCAAGGCACGAGCCTGTGCTCCTGCTGCATTAGGTTCTCTGATAAACCTAAAGCAGGTAGGAGTTCCTGGCCCCGCTGCAGCCCCTCCAGGTCCAACCCTGTATGCCCACGTTGCTCTGAGCGGGGCTTGCAGCATCCTAGCTGCCTGCTGGGAGCAGCTCCCTAGAGCCGGGGTGGCTGCAGCCAAAAGTCTCCAAACAGCTGCGCCAGGCTGCACTGGGAGTGGGCAGTCCGGGCAGGGCCCGAGGGAGCGCAGCCCTGGTCTCTTCCTTGCTCTGGGCATGGAGGTGATGAGCCGGGTGCAGCTGTTTGGAGCCTCCCAGCTGCAGCCACCCTGGCTCTGGGGAGCTGCTCCATTTGGGATCCCAGGCTGCTCCCAGCAGGCAGCTGCAAGCTCTGCTGGGAGCAGCCTGGGCTCCAGCAGCTACCCAGAGCTGGGGTAGCTGCTGGCAGCCACAGAGCCTGTGCTGGGGGGCAGAAGCTTTGGGTGAGGGGCAGCAGGGGTGGGGGGAAGGGGCAGTAGGGACGGAGGGCCAGAGGCTTTGGGTGGTGGGCAAGGGGCAGCAGGGCTGGGGGAAGGGGCAGTAGGGCTGGGGGGCAGAGGCTTTGGGTGGTGGGCTAGGGGCAGCAGGGCTGGGGGAAAGGGAAGTAGGGCTGGGGGGCAGAGGCTTTGGGTGGTGGGCTAGGGGCAGCAGGGCTGGGGGAAGGGGAAGTAGGGCTGGGGGGCAGAGGCTTTGGGTGGGGGGCAAGGGGCACAAGCAGGGCATCCTGCCATGTACCCCTTGCCCTTCTTTTGTTTTTCTACCATGCTGGCACTCTGGCACCTTCTGAGGTAGGCATTGTGGTGTTTTTCACCAGTCTGGCCAAAAAACGTTGCCTACCCCTGCCGTATGGTATCTCCTGGGACAGAGGTATGCAGGGCAGGTGGAACTGTTTCATTTGCCTCTGTTTTCAAGAGGTGCATGGGGGGTTGGACCAGGAAGGCTGTGCCTAGCATTGCCCCTGCACCTCCATGCTAGCTGGCTCTATCCCCACCCCAAGTGCCACCCAGCACTGGAGGCACTAGGTAGTGTGGCTCTCTGGAGATTTCCAGGACCTATCACCATCAAATGTGCCTGCTTTGGCAGGAGGAGCAAGCATGGAGGTTTCTGTAGAGCAGTGTTTCAGGCTGTCCATGACTGGTCCCTGGGGCTGGCCAGCTTGTGGGAGCAGGATGCACAGGAGAGCAGGAAGCTGGAGGAAAGAGGCAGTTTCTTGCAGGGGAAACGGATCTGGGGTGGCTGCTTCCCAGGGATACAGGATGCAGGAACTGCATTGGCGGACAGTTTAAGTGTGCATATTACTGTCTTGGTCAGTGCTTGGTGGGATGGTGGTAAAGGGTCCCAGGAGCAGGACCCTGCTGAAAGGCAACCTTCCCTTTCCTTTAATGAAACCCATGAAAGCACTGCAGGGTTCCTAAGAGACAGAATTGCCTGGAGTAGATGGCAGCTTCAGAAAAGCCTCCTGGCACATCCATTACCCCTGCCTGCTGCTCTGTGTTATCTAATTTCAGAAATGTAACTGAAAACTCAGACTAGTATCAGTTGGAGAAGAGAGAGGCACACTGTAAGTGTGCATGTAGGGCAGGAAGGCAATGGAGTCTGCACCTTGTCGCCAATGATTTATGCAGGACCATACCTACTTGCAGACAGGGACCCTGATCTTCAAAGAGGAGAAGCTCAGGACTTCTGGAAAGTCAGGTCCCTTAAAAATAGCTCAACTGGACCCTGCCAAAACTGAAGTGCCTAGAACAGTGATACTTAACTGGAGTGCCCGTGCAATTTATAAATCAAGGCAAAGGTAGCACGGGGAGGCCATAGCTCCCTTGAGTGGGGAAAAGAAGGGACTAACCCTGTCTGTAACCACAGAGGATGCTGCTAAATTCAGAAAATGTATGGAGGTCTAAAAAGGTTGAGAACCACTGGCATCATCCTTAATTTTATAGTACATGCCAAGTATATCAATTCTTTAAATGCATCTTTGTAATATTTGATACAAAGAAATAACTGAACAAAGTGTAAATGATGCACAAAATGCATGCAGGCTTTGGACGTGACAGGCCCAATCTGGTTACATCTATTCTGAGCATTAAGTAAATGTTTACTTTTTTCTATTCGTGGCACTATAACTAGACCTAAAGTAGGTAAACTTTATTAAATTTATTTTCCATTTTACTAAGGGAAATGGTAAAAAGCCTATAATTTGGTATGTTACTCTCAACATTTGAACCCACTTAAATCACAAAAATGATGATTGCATAGGTCCTAAATTTGACACCAAGTGTACTGGAGCCAACAGAAGTTTTGCCCATTGCTTCAGCAGGATCTGGACCTGGCCATAGCAAGATGTTTAAAAAGTCCTAATCACTGGGAGAAAAAAAATGAAAGCCCCAGTCCTGAAAAGACTTATTTTACTTAATAAGCATTTATTTAATACTTATTAATTTATGTTTAATGTGATCATATGCTTATTCTATTGATATGCACAGAGTTAAGTACATATATGAAAAATGCAAAATTATAGCTTTTCCTTATGAAACAAATCTATCTTTCGGAAGAAAATACCACTAAAACCAATACAAAGTTATACTAGCTTTATAAAAATTGACCTTAATATTTATAAGGTCTGGCAAGGAAAGAATCCTTTCCTCAACCACTCTTGGCTCTTAGCATGATGATAGATCAATTAATCTTGTCATTGGCAAATTATATTTTGCAAGATCAATTTATAACTTGTAAGCCATGCACAGAATTTCATAGTTTTTTCATCCTTGCACAGAACACTACAGTTGTCATGTGCTTTATTAGAAATCTGAGAACAACTAGAACGTTTTACAGGAAAACTCAGTAAGAGACTTCAGGAAGAACGGCTTATCTGTTTTTCAAACCAACTCTGTTTACATGTGTTGTACCCTGATGCAGAAACAACTGTAACATTAACTTCCCTATACATTTGAAAGGTAAAAATGCACAAACCACACTGTCAAACCACACTATTTAGGTTTTTAATATTCCAGTAAGATTAGATCGCTTTTGAAGATGCTGTGCAAGAATCCTGCTCTATATCCAAAACAATGCATTTTTCTTCTTTGTTTAGTAAAAATGGTTTAATATAGCAAACATTTCTCATCTGTTTCCTTTTTCTCAGTCACTGAAGCTACTTTCAAAACAATGCCCCAACAACTTCATTATTAATACCTCTAATTGGCATATGGCTGTTTATCTGGAAAACCTTCCATACAATCACTAGATAGATAAAAGAAAGGGAACTGAAAATACAGCTGAAAAAATAACCAGCGTTGCCTTTTCTCTCCTACCAAAAATAATTAGAACAATACTAAAATACAGTGTATTATGCTTTCAAGTCATTGATTAAAATGGTGTGTTTATGATGTCTTCTCCATCTCTATTGTTCAGACTTCTGATTGGTAACTTTTTATATAAATATTGTTACGGGTGGTGGTCTACTCTGGAAACGATATACCTTGACTTAATTCAGAGAAGAGAATTTTGCACTTGTAACGTAACTTCTATTTTCTTCCTTTCTTGAGGATTATACGAATTCAGATGCACTGTTATTCTTCTCTAAAGTTTGAATATAAGTTAAAGGGCCTCTGAAACAGAGTAGGCGGAAGCTATGGACAAATCAATTTAATCAGTCACTATGGTATGCACTGTGTTATCCAATTCAGTGAACCATTTTGCCTCACCAATTGACCAAGAACCTGCTGTCAGGGCCCCCACATCCACTCAAGATTCCTTACTTACCTTTTGCATTCATATATTTATCATTACGTCTTGCTCATTAAGATATCTGAATTCCAGAATTTTACTCAAATTCCTGATAGAATTTTTTGTTGCTCTTTTAACACGAGTCATTGTACTTAAAGTGTGATTTGGCTTTTCAGACATTTGTTTATCTCGAAGCAAGTCAACGTTCTGGCAGAAGTACTGCATTAAATTGTATATATGCCAGTTTGTTTGAGCCTGGGCTTAAACAGGAGGATGGTATTTATTCAGTTCTTCTGACTATATATTCATTCCTTGTCAATCACTCTTACTGGGAGAACAGATCACACCCCATTTTGAAATGCTTTCGTTCTCAGGGGATTTACACCAAAATGGAAATTTGTCAGCCACCTCGGAGCACACAAATGATACTACATGGCATCGTCCATGCACATTAAGATGTGGTATTAACACTTTTGTTCTGGCTGGGCATTCAAAACACTAAAACTCCTTGCCATTGTCACTGTCTCAGCTGCATATTCTTACAACATAATGAAACTCAATACACATGCATACATGGATCCTTTATACATCTTTGTATGCCCCCTGTGTGAACACCATATATGTAAATATGCAAAACAATACAAAGGCAAGTTTATAGTTAGAAAAAAATTCACACATGCACATTTGACCATATATAACCTAAATTTGTAAAATCACAACCAAGATTTGAATTACACTTTGACTCTTGTGGGGGTCTGCAAAAACAATTGGGCTGCCCATCACGATGCCCTAATAAAATCAGAGATCCCCCACGTTATAATTTTCAAATGTTACAGAGGGGCTCTTGTCTCTTATGGGGGGCTCTTTTTCCTCCCCTGAGCTCCCCCATAATTTGAACCCTGATCATGACAAATAATTTAGTATAAAAACATCACTGAACCCTGTATCTTTCATTAAGCATCTGAAGATAAAAAGTAAAAAAATAAAATGCTCATCATCAGAAGATAGGCCAACGTCAGCTCTGAAACATGGTTAAAACAAAATAGTAGTAACTCTTGATTTTACTACTGTATGGGAACAACCCTTGCCAGTCCACAGTCACTAAGCTCTCATAATTTACTAGGTGAATGCATGCTCCAACTGTACTACTATAAGATTAAGCTGATAAAGAGATGACAGTTCTCCAAAATGTGAATGCTTCCTTACTGCAGATAACAGAGAATGAAGATAGTTCATGCCAGTTTCAGAGACAAAAAGAATGAAATTTTAATGAAAAAGATGCCTCAAAAAATTTGCCTAGCACCATAAAACCACATCCTCAAACATTTGAAAAACCAACTCAAAGAAAACAAATGTACTTAAAGCCTATAGTGGAAAAAGGAGAAATGAAAAGACTTACATCAGCAAGTTTAAAAACATTTTCCCTTCTAAATTCCTGCCCATCGTGAGACCAAGATTAAACTGAGAATTTAATAACACGATGATAAACCTAAAATGAATAAGAATCAAAACGATGCAGACATAAATGATGCAATATTAACTGTAGTAAAACTGTTGATTGGCATTCATTAAAAAAATTACACAAGATTTCATAACTTGAAGTATAAAATTAAATACTTCCAGGGATGTATCTCCTTATTTTCCCAACATTAAACTCATATTTACACTAATGAACAGCTTTATAGCTTCATAATTCTAAAGTGACAACAGCACAGTCTTCCAAATTGTTGCCCATAATTACAGCTCAGCTGAGCTAAGCAACAAGGCAGGCAAGCACTATAGTCAGCTTCTTCATGCTGACTTATGATATGATTTGGACAATAATCCCATACATGTGACAAATACAGAATTGCTTGTGAAGCTCTACATTGTTACTTGTTGGCAGAAAAAAAACTTTAAATTTCCCAGTGACTAAATAGTGTTTTACATCTGAGTGGGGAGGGGAAAGGACAGGGGTGTTTAATGTAACTCAGTGAAATGTTCCCTGGCTAATTCCCTTTCCCCCTTTAAATGCTAACATATAATAAAAGCTGCATTTTGGTAAACTGTGAACAGTAAATGGTTTTCAATGCAGTGCTGTGTCCAGTGGCTTAAATGCTTTGAAAGATGTCACGTTATTTAACAGCAAGTGCAAATGAAAGGTTTTACAACACATAAAACACTGACTAAATGCTGAAAAGAGCCAAACATAATTAAAAGGAAATGTTTAACAGAACCCTGAGTTTATAAATACAATTTTCCCTAGTCATTAGCTCCACAACATACTAAAGGAAATGAGAGTTTTTGCAAGCAGAAAACTGCAGATTTCTCTAATTATCCTATTCTGAGGTTCAGGGAATTAAGACCAAGCATGATAAAACAAAAGAAAGATTAACATTATACGAACCTTTTATGGTATTTGAGAGCCTCAAAGACAATTTTGTGGGTGGAGAAGTTGACACATCCCCTTGCTGAGAGCAGCTTAGATATGAACAACTACAGAAAATATCAAAGAAAAGTAACAAGAAGGAAAATGTCTTCCCCTGACACTACATTTTGTCATGTATTCATTCAGTCAGAGCGACACCACTGCTGAACTTCTGCAGGACTGAAAGATGCTTCAGCCTAACCAATGCCAGCTAATCTACATGTCTATTTTTAATAAAATCAGGAATATTTTAATGGATTATTAAAAGGTCCTAATAACTGAAGGCTGGATATGAAATCTTCTTCAATAAGCATTCTAAAAGCTGAAAGGATCTCATGCAATTTCCTGGAGCTAAACAGAAGCCTTTGATAGACTTAGTGTATTATGCAAAGGTTAAACTGCCACTGCATGTTATAATGGAAAAACTTTTTTTTTGTTGGTAAAGAAATCAACAGTTAAAACCTTAACCTGATTGCTAGAAAGCTACTTTAACCTGCTTGTATTTTAAACAGGACATCTACCTCCCAGTACTTTAAAATATAAATGGCAAGCACATATCTGATGTCTTTACAGATACTGTGAATAGTGAAAGGCGGGGAAGCTAAATGTGTGGTTAAAATCACTAGAACCTGAGAAAGATAGGTGTGGTCAAAGGAAAATAATTCTTTTCCTTTTAGGTTAGCTGCTACTGAAATAAAAAGAAACAAGTTTTACATGAACAATCAAGAAGGCTATGTTGAGTATTTACAGGTGGAACCTTAAATTAGAGCAAAAGGGAAGGGGGAGAGTAGGCAGAAACTCAAGTTCTCTCTGGAGTCTGGGCAGGCTCCTACCCATTCTATTTAACTTCTTCATCCTACTTTTCTTTAAAAGAGAATTCTGTCTTTTTTTTTTAAATAAGGGGAGGGTCCCTCCCTCCCCTTATTCATTACCTCCCAGAAGCAGCAATGCCTACTCATGTTTAAAAATGTCACAGGTGCCATAAATTTCACAAGTTTGCATAAATGCTGTTGTACAGTATTTTATGGTGCTGATTTGCAACTCAGGGGGACATATATTATGCTGATGTGCATTCTTTGCAACCCTTCTGCACTCGGGTGTAAATTAGTTTAAAAGGACCTTATCTTGGACTTATGTGAAAGAAAAACAAAACAAATTTACATGAGTTTATGAAAGACAAATAACAAACATGAGCTATCCCTATAAATTTACTTTATCCACTTGGACTTTTGGTTCAGGAAACTAGTTTGTCTCGCATGGTTTATTTACTATGTCACTTTATTTTATTACCCTTAATTCTTAATTTTTCTTTTAATATTATAAGCATACAGGGAACTTCGACAATCTTCTACTCTGTACTGAACTTTGACAATCTTCTACTCTGTACTGAAATATACTGTTTTAACTCACTTAACTATAATTCAACTCAGCTCATTAAAACAAGAGTACAATGAATGCAGATTCTGATATTGTGTGTAACTGTATATCAACATGGACAGAATATTATCAGCAATCTAATTTACTTATCCATGAAAAGTCACTTAAAATTATTCTCCAATAATAATATAGAGCATAAACCTATGAGGGCCAACCCAGATGAAATAATAGAATATAGTATCCTGCATATCCCAAAATACTGCTAGGTGAAGTGGAGTCGGAGAGGATCTGTACAGGAGAAACTGATGGCAGGACTCACAAGGTAAAATTCAGTTTGAAAAAACACAAGTTTTACTAGTTAGCAGAGGTAACCAAAAAGTCAGTCCACTAAACATACTTGTATTGGTATTTTCCCCCAAATCCTACACAACAAGGATAACAAGATACTTTTAAGACATTTGAAGAGGATGTTAAAGCTACCTCTTTGCCTTCCTTCTGCATTTAGATAACCCCAGCAGGCTAATAATACAAAGGCACCTTCTACATGGCTTCCAGTGACAGAACATGGATTATTGTTGATCTTTATTTTATTACAAAAATAGAAATGTTAAATTGTAAAATCATCACAAGAAACTCTTCAATCTATTCTACCTGGTAGAATAATATCAATAAGTTATATTTTTTTGGTTAAGCTTTCTTCCCCCATTGAAGAATCTTACAAAAAAGATGGGACATTTTTCTGATAAATCGGTCCTTTTGGGATACTGTTAGCTTAAGCTTGGTGGGAAAATATTTGATTTAAAAGTGTGTGTGTGTGTGTACACCCCCCCATATATATACACATATATACGTATACATATGGAATGGAAAATGGTCCCGTTGACCATATATATACGGTCAACGAGACCATATATATATATATATATATATATATATATATATATATATATATATATATATATATAGGGACCATTTTATATATATAAATGGAAGATGGGTTTTTGAAGAATAGCAGCAAAAACAACAGAACAGGATGGTGGTTTAAACCTGCAAACCAGCTCCACAGAATTCAGCCATTTTATTATTCCCTGGGAAAATGGAGAGGACCACACAGAGCCCAGCACTTAAAAATAACCTCTGTGATGATTCTATTCCTTTCCCTTCCCATAGAATCTTATCTGTGCTGTGCACTCAGTCTAGTTTACAGACAGGGAGGGAAATTATTTTCACATAATCACATAAAAAGAGGTATGAAATATGTCTTCTGGAGGAAGAATGCTTTGGATGTACTTTGATCTGTAATAAATGGTGTGTAAGCACACTTGTTTCCTTTCTGGCAAAAATTAACTTATCAGACACAGGTTTACAATGTTTTGAGAAAGGAGTAGGTATAGATTTAAAGTTGTAAAGTATGTATCTGTCCAGAGGACCAAGGCAGCATGTGAAAAATGTGTATGTGTTAAAAATGTTCTCATTTATACTAGAGAATAAGAAGTTGGAAAATTGATGATGGTTTAAATACATTATGTTGAAGAGCGCTACATAAATTACACTGTAGATGCAAAATACTGAACTATAAATTTAGATAAATCAAAATTTATTTGCAATATTTGTAAGTCAATAATATATATTATATTAGACGTTAAGAAATTGACTTAAAAATTTACAAATACTGCAAGTTGAGAACACTTGAGTCAAGACTTGAATAGTGTTCTCAACTTGCATCTGCACCTTGATATTTAATATGGCAAACAATTATATCCACAAGTTAAAATAGCTTTATTAAAGCTACCATTACAATTAATGAATGAACAACAGCTTTGCAAGTGTTTTGAAAATGGTCGCCCCAGTTTTCTCCAGACTCATATAAGACCTCACGACAGAAACATTTTGCCAACCACCCATTTTGTACAAAAGAACGAATAAGTGTAAATGTCTGTTGACAAGCAAGCAGTATGCATCATATGTAAATTAAAATACAAAAATATGTATAATCAAAATATGTTAATTAAACAATTTTCCTAATATTAAATTCATCTATCAATATAACCAAATACTGGCAGTGCTTTTTTCACCCTTGATTTTACCTATTGCATTTTATAGGTGTTTCAGAAGTTCCGTATGTTGTTCCTTTTAGTTTTCAGTACGGTTTTGAAGCAGGAATTTTTGGGGGGGTTCCTTTGGTTAGCAAGTACCTAAAACAAGGGGCCTGGACTTAATGGCCCAGGAGACCCCTTCCATTCCTATGTTCCTCTTCTTATTGGTTTTCAGCTAGAACATTTTTTTGCTGTAGAAAATAATCACTTTTTCATTTGCCATATGAAAAAATTCTGGATTTGAATTCTGCATCCTTTTGTATCTAAATATGAATTTTATCAGAGGAGGGTTTTTTTTAGCAACTCTTGGATAATTATCTTTAGCTTCTATTTATATTAATAAAAAACTCTTTACCTTAATAGATTAGTGTGCTGATTCTGGCTCCTACCCTTTGAAAGTCCTTCTGATGGTATACAGGGAACATGACAAGCCAGGGTTTCCAGACATGTTGAACTGACATAAGTAGATGCATGGCTGCTTATCCCTGTTGTCCCTGGATCCACAGATAGCAGTTACAGCTGCAGGGGATCTTGGGCTATTATGCAGTCTTAGAAAAGCTGCCAAAAATCAGAGCAGCCCTAATACTGCAGTAATTTATGCAACATCCTAGCATCTAGAGAGAGGAAAGGAAATGCAAAACACCTTTTTATCCTCTCCCTATGGGTTGCAGTGCAACTTAGAAACATGTCCCTTGGCTTCTCCCTAAGAGTAAAACAATCAAGATTATATTCCTTTGATCTTTGTGATTTTGTGTTCCATTTTTTTCCAAATCATATTAAAAGAACAGCAGTTTTTAATTAAATTATCTTTTTGGATACTGATTTTAGATAGAACTCTGGGGATGAGAGAAATTTTCACAAAATTTCCTAATGATTGGGTTCCAAATCCATATTTCAACTTTTAAGTTTGAGATGCAGGTACTTAGCACCTCTTAAAGTCAGGACACTTTTATTAAGGTGGCTAACTTTAGGCACCTAAAGTAGGTTTTTTGTTTTAATACTTGCAACTGAGGGCTCATTCACACATGGCATTACATAGAAACACCTTTACATTCACATCCCTATTTTAATTGGAATTCATGTTCAAGTGGAGACAACCTGCAAGCATTTTTAAAACCTATACACAACTTTTTGTTTGGTCCAACCAGCATGTGTTTTAAATTAGGACTGAAAAAAAGAACCCCCACCCTGAATTAAGCTTCATTTCTAATGGCTGGAGAAGGTTTTTTTCCATGCTTTCACCAGTATCAATCAGGGGTAAATTCCAATGAGTCAAAGTTGAGCTGCATGGGTGGTAACACCGTGTGAAAGTGGAAGCAGGCTCACAGCATTGAAGTCATATTTATCTGCATAATAAATAGTGATTGTAGTGCCCAAGTTAGTGTTTTGTAATTATTTTTTGCCTAGGATTTTTGTGACTAGGGTATTTTTTGCTGGGAATCTTAATGGACCTGCAGACAGGAAGATAGGCAGTTTAGTTCTTAGTGACCAAGGGTCAAATTCTGTAATGGCCCAAGTGGTGGTGGAATACACATGAACCTTGTAAGCTGATTAGACAACAGGCATAAATGGAAAGCAGTGTAACAAAGTGACTATGCATTCAATAGAGGTGCAAGCCACCAGGCCTGTAAGGAAGGAAGGATAATCTCTCTGTATGTAAAATCTAATATACTTTTCTGCCTCCTTGACATGTAGCTGCATTCTCTCTGCCTACCTGCTGAATACCAAACCAGTGCCAATAATGTTTGGTTATGAAAGATGCTAGCTCAAGACTTGCATCCATTTTCTGACCAATTTACATTCAGCATGAAACCTACACCACTTACTGTCTACAAGACTCCAAGACAGAAACCACAGGCAAAATATGCAGATACTATGCCTTGGATGGCAATGGCAGCATGGGCAGTAGCACCAGCTAGACCTGTGGTAGCTGCCATTCTTTTCAGGTTGGTGCCCAGGGCCGGTGCGCCAGTCACCCACCTTCATTACACAATCGTCAGAAACTATGATGTAGATTGCACAGGAATTGTGGCAACTGCCTGTTCCTTTTCTCTGGAAGTCTTTGGTCTATCTAAAACATCTGTTTTTTGAAGTTTTCATTATTTATTACGGGGGGGAGTTGGTCATGGCTTTTATTCAGGGACCCTAACACTTTCTATTATAAAATATTCTTGAATTCTCTCCCCTCTCCTTTTTTTTAAAAGGAAACTCTAGTATCCCCTATCTTTATGGCAGACTTAAAATTCAACAGGGAAAAGCCCTCAGCCCAAAGATATGTTTTTGCTTGGGTAGAGCTGAGTTTTATTCTGTATAAAAACTGCAGTTTCCATTCTGTTACTTGTATTGTTATCGAACATTGGCAGCATGCCACAACAACTGGTCATGGACTTTCTAATTTAGGACTAGGTCCACACCGTAACTGCAGCACGAGCAGCAGCACTCGCTGCCCTGGGAATACTAGGGAACTTCCAGAAAAAGCCACAGAAATAAAGGAGGGGCAGCCCTCACTGAACTGCACGTAGTCCATTCCTCCCTCACATGGACAGTACATAAAACAGTAGCTCCTTTTTGTTTTAGGGATAGAAGAGAAAGTTTTAGGCCCTCTTCTCTATACCTGCACCTTGCTGTCCAGCTCTCTAGAACTCTCAGCAGAGGTTGTGGTTTTTAAAAGTTTGGTGTTAAAGACTGATAGCAATGCATGGATTTAGAATTTGTCACAGTTTTACATAGTGATGTGTCTACATGAGATGTTTTACAGTGCCTTAGATTAATCTAATGCGCAGTAAAGCATCACCATCTACCTGTGCACAGTGATTACTGTGCAGTATATTACTCTAATGCACTATTTTCAGGTACTAGAAAAATGGTGCATTAACTAATGAGCCATATGTATGTGTGGATGCTGACTGGGAGCAAATTGCTCCCTGTCAGCCTAGGTAGCAGGGGGCCGCAGGGGGCGGGGAGAGCTGTTCCAGTTTGGCAGGATGTTGCCTGCCAGCCATGTGGAGAACAGAGATCGCTCCTCACACCCCCTGGACTCAAAGCCAGCCCAGTCTCCCCCTAGCTGTGACAGAGCCTGTACTCCCCCTGGCCGCTGCACGGGGGCACAGCAGAACAGGGCAGAAGCAGCCTTTGACTGTGATGCTCCTGTCAGGCTCAATTTGCTCCTGTTCCTCAATCTGCCAGGCTCAGGGGGCACGCGTGTAGTTGTGTGCTGGTAAACGCTTTAATGAGCCTGAATTTTCCATGCAGAAAATTCAGGCACATTAATTGAAAGTGTAGACGTACCCAGAATGGTTTTTTTTTTCCTTTTTAAAACATATCGTAGGCAAGTCAATACAAAAGGCACCTTTAAAGACTGCTACTTGGATTGCAAAATTAAGCATAGCCATGGTCATGCATTATTTTTCCGTAGAACACCTGCTTCATTCAGTGTACGATGGAAGCCTAAGGGAGAAAAATTAAGGTTGTGTTAACAACTGTAAACTGGCATTGCCTAACGCTGGTGGATTGGCAACCCTTATAATGTTCTTTTAACATACAATAACACACAAAATATAGTGACTGCCTGAGGAAATAAAATACATATACTGTATAGAAGAAATCTTCAAACATATTTGGTATGTTTGAACACTTGGCTTTTAGTTCCTCTGACTTTCTTTATTTTAAGCAATGACACCCTCAAAAGAGTTCCACGTAGTAATGGATATACTACAGTGATTCACAACTGGGGTGCAATGGCACCTTGGGGTGCCTTGAGGTTACTTCAAGAATGCCACAGTGTACCATGCTATATTGGCACTGTTCAGTATGTAAATGTGATTCAAAAGATAAAACCAGAGGGCATTTTTATACATGTAAGCACCACAGTGCTGATTAATTGAGTCTGCTCTGAAGCAGCAGATCTCTGGCATGTCACAGAAAAAAGTATGTGTATAAATGCCCAGAGATTTCAAAGAGGAATTCACAGTGGTATAAACATTTTGACCTGTTGTGGCCTTTCTGAGGTTTTGAAACAGAATAAATATTTTATTACTTGCCTATAGTCAAAATATGAGTGAAAACAAAGAACCCTCATTTTCTGAGTGGCACCTTGTGTGTAATGGGGGTGGGTGATAGCACCTGGAGTCTAGTGAGGGGTGCTTTGAGTCTAAAAAGGTAGAGAACTACTGGCAAACAGCATGCTCAAAGCTCAATCCTGTAATACTTTCTCATGTGAGCTGTCTCAGGCATTTCATGAATAGGACATCTCGCCTGAATAACGCCTTCTCACGTGACTAAGGGTTGCAGGCCTGAGCCAATAATTCAAATCTTCATTTCATTTTTAAGAAATGAAAGGACAGGTACAACCTGACATATTCAGCATTGTGAGGCTGAGTCAGTTAAGCTTCCTCCAGAGGTGGTGCAATTATCTACGCTGGAAATCTTCAAGAGGAGACTAGACAGTTACCTTGCTGGGGCCACCTGACCCCCAGTTATCTTTCCTGCTTGGTGCAGGAAATGGCCCAGTGATCTTCCAAGGTCCTTTCCAGCCTTATAATCTATGAATCTATACAGGAGTTCTTTCTATAGCTCCTGGAATTGACAGAATAAATCATATTGAATACATGCAGGGCTTTCTTTTGCAGCTATGTATATAAAAAAGACAGCAATTGTGGTGGTTGCTTTTCCATGAAATGGTATTTGTAAGTTCAGGTGTTCAGGAATCCTGAAGAGTGATGAGCCATCAGATGCTCAAGAACCACAAATTTACCACCACTGAAAATCTTTATAATTCATATCTGCTTACTAAGAAACAAAGCAGTCCACTTTTGATAAAATTTTTTCAAAACTGTGCTCTGAAATGTCCAAAACGGACTAACTATGTACAGTGGCATTGTGGTGCTGGAAAAGAAATTACCTCAAATAAATATTTAACTGCATTCTTTGGAAGCTTTCAACATTTTTGGCAAAAATTTGAAGATTGAAAATTTCCAAAATGTTACAGCAAAATGCAGAAGCCTTAACATGTAGAGTGCGATGAAGGATTGATACATGGTGACTTGAGTCAGGGGCAGAATGGGGAACTAATATTATAGTATTCAGTTGCTGTTTCTGGAGGCTCCCCTGCTAATCCATACTCACTGGAGGACTCTAATAACTGGCAAGTGTGAAATTTCTTATTTCAGCTCTATTCTATTGTGTTTTTTTGCCCATTTAATTTTAAATTTGTCATCAATTTTTTTGACCAGCTCTCCATAAAAAGCACATTTCACTAGAAACAATGGCTGTTCAGCACGTCTAAAAAATAGGTATACATATTGGGATTTTCCAAAATGAATCACATGAGTTAAATAATAGAATCATAGAAAGACAGACCAGAAGGGGCCTGCCAGATCAAGTCCAGTCCCCTGCCATGGGTAGGAGGTAATAGGCTCAAACGAGCTCAACAAGGTGCTTGTCAAGCCTCCTTGTGAACACTGCCAGGGATGGTGACTGCACCATCTCTGCTGGAAGGAAGTGTGTTCCAGATTTTGGTTACAGCACTTTCCTAGAAAGTAGGAGGGCTGGGTTCCAGGATTGCTTTAACCTGAGCTATATCTCTGACTTCCTAGGAGAAGTTGTAGCTTCCAGGCTATTGGCTATCTGTCTTCAACAGGAGTGGTGGAGTGTGGTCCTATCACCATTCCTGTTAAAGCTGTGCTCCTGGGCAGCCCAGGATGCAAGGTTCACAGGGCCAAAGAGAAAATAAGCAAGAGGGCATGTGACCCCAGGGGCGTAGGCACTCCCTTGAGAGACAAGAATCTGGGGTTCCAGGTCTCTATTCCCAGCACTATGTATGCATCTTATTCAATGGCTTTTTTTAATGTAAAATGTCCAGCACCACCTCCTCTGGCCACAAATTTGAATGAAAGTGGCTGCTGTGGTCTGTTGTGGGCTGAACTCACTGCTGTCAGGTTGTGCTGGGTATGGCCTGAACATGTATATCGATCAGATAAGGCCTCTCAGAGGATTTAACCATGAGGACGCCCAGTTTGTGAATGGGCTTGGGTGTGAGATGAGCACCAATTTCTTACTGCATGTGCAATAACAGAACATTACACACCTAAAGAACTCCATTGGAAAAAAATGTAGGCACTTGCTTAGGCAATTAGGTGAGCACTTAGCTGAGTAAATTCTGCTTAAGTTTCCCTTTGAGTGCTTTTTATTGGATCATCATGCTCAACGAATATGTCTAGCTGGGAGGAGTTACCAAGTGGGTGTCCCAGGGGTCTGTTCTGGGTCTGGTATTGTTTAATATCTTCATTAATGATTTGGACGATGGAATGGAAAATACACTTAGGAAATTTGCTGATGAGACAAAGCTGGGTGGAGTTGCAGACATGCTGGAACAGTGTTTCCAAACTTTGAAATTAAAGTTAAAATTGACAGCACGCTTCACTCTTGCACGTAAAAAGGTGTGTTGATGTGTGTAGTGTGTGTGTTTTTCCCTAAAACTTATATTCTATTCCTATGCCACAAGAAATAACACCAATGCTGAGACGTACTGTAAAAAAATAACACCAAGTATCTCTTTTTAAAGCACAAATTAGTCTCTATATCACTGGTTCTCAACCATTCTTGGCCTTAAGGTACCTCCTCTACTTCACAGCACCTCAGTTGAAAATCATTGAGATCTAAATTCAGAAAAGATATGACAGGGTCCTCAAGGCTAAAAAAGTTGAGAATCAGTAATCTAGCTAGTGCCATTTATGGGCAGCAGGGACAG
The DNA here is from genome assembly GCF_052110815.1 of Crocodylus siamensis. Taxonomy (NCBI): domain Eukaryota; kingdom Metazoa; phylum Chordata; order Crocodylia; family Crocodylidae; genus Crocodylus; species Crocodylus siamensis. Next base: position 85,508,960 of record NC_143395.1, on the reverse strand, counting down.
ACTTCACACTGCTATGCCCTGCTCTTTCCACAGTCTTCTCTGCTCCTGACCCGTGGTCCGTACTTCAGGGAACAAGGGTAGCCCCATTGCTGAGGCTGTTTCTGCGCTCTTGGCAAGCACTCCTGGGAGCATGGGAGAAGTAGAAGGGATGAGTCAGACTACAAAGGACAGCTCCTTCTGTGAATCCACAGCAGAGTGTTGTGGGGGGATGTCCCAGGGGCTGCCTGGAGATGGAGAAAGATGGGAGAAGGAAGCAGCAGCAACCTCCAGACGAGCACCTGCAGGTACCACTAAAGTAGCTGAGGCAGGTGCAGGGTACCAGGCAAGGAAGGAAGGCATTTACTTCCTCACAGGGGGAAACCTTATGACAAGCCCTTTGGAATCACTGCTCTGAAGGGTAGGGCCAGGATCCAAAACAGTAATTTAATAAGGGCAAGGCAACCAGAGCTTGCAGCTACCTTGTTATGCCTGTGATCCAGAATGACCTGCACAGACTGAAAACATGGGCTTCGATCAACCAGCCAAATTCTAACAAGTACAAGTCCAAAATCTTGCACTTACGACAGAATAATTTCATGCACAAATACAGACTGAGGAATGACTCATTAGGTTTCAGTACTTCAGAGAAGCCCCTGGGGGTTTCAGTGGAGCATAAGCTGAATATGAGCCAACAGCATTACTCTAGTTGCAAAAAAAGCCAACATCATACTCAGTCTTGTTAACAGTGGTGTCACTCATAAATGAAGGGAAGTGATTCTTCTGCTCTTAATGACACTGGTAAGGTCCCACTTGGAGTACTAGGTCCAGTTTTGGGCCCTACCCTTCAAGAAAGATGTGACTAGATTGCAAAGTCTAGTGCAGAGTGACAAAAGTGATTAGCCTGGGAAACAAGAGTTATGGGGAAAGGCTGAAAGAACTAGGATTATTTAGTGTGGAGAAGAGAAGACTGAAAGGGGATTTGATTTGTCTTCAAATACCTGAAGAGTGATTATAAAGAGGATGGAAACTAGGACCAATGGCCTCTAACTGCAGCTGGGGAAATTTAGGTTGGAGGTTAGGAGGCACTTTCTGACTATGAGGGTGGTCAATCATTGAAACAAGCTGCCTATTGAAACTGTGGACTCTCCATCCCTTGAAATTTTCAAGAGTAGATAAAACAAACACTTGACTGGAATGATTTGTTCAGCGTTGATCCTACCTTGAGCAGGGGGCTGGACTAGATGCCTTTGTGAAGTTCCTTCCAGCCATTCTTTCCTATGATCCTATTCTGGGTCTGGGGTACAGGAACCTAACAACCACTTCAGGAACTTAAGTCTTCTGCTGAGATATTCAAAAGTCCTGATCAGCTTTCCTATATTCTCTACATACCTAAATGTTTCAATAGTAAAATTCCCAAGGTCCCTAGCTCACACATCCAGCAGTATCTACAAATTAGAAGTTCTTCCCCTTTACCTGTGGGACCCAATTTGTTACGTATTCTGAGAATACATCTATTAGATTTGGCTCCATGTGAAATATTAGTCTACCGGTTAGAGCACTTAGCTGTGGTTTAAAAAACCCAGGTTCAGTTCTTCCACCTTCCAGGATAGTAGTATAAACACAAGGTTAAGTTGTTCTGGTATGGGGCAGTCTCAGTGAGTCCTGCTAAAGATGTTCCATATTGTGTGGAATAATTAAATATTCATTGGACTAGAGAGAGAAGTGAGGCTATGACCATCTGGGAGGAGATTGACTTAGATTCCTATCTCCCAGTCCAGTGAATGTTTAAAATAAAGGCATACAGAGACTTTGGTCACAGTCATCCCTGGTAACATCAGGGTTTACTTTGTGGAAGCATTTGGCACCCTGGGCCACATCCCCATAAGCGGGAACATGTGGTTTGTGGCACCTCAAAGTTTTTTGAGGCACCGCGAAACATATATGGCACTTGTGAAATGCACATGGCACTCAATGATTCTGTTCATCGCACTTCATATTGTGGTACTACAGCAAAATTATGCAGCCCAGGTGCTGGCTCCAGCCTCCTCTACCCCACCCTGTGCAATTTGCCATGTGCCAGAGCATGTGTTCAAGGGCATGCCTGGGGACAACTAGCAGTGACACAAATATGTGCTACTGCTAGTTGTCCCCTGGGAAATGCATGTTCCCACTCATGGGGATAAGCCCCTGGACCTTTAAAAACCCCTCTTTCCTAACATAGGGATTCTTGCCATGTGAACCAAATGCCATGAAATATGAGTTTCTATCTGTTGCTGGGTAGAATTTTTAGCAAGAGGGAGTTGTTGGTTTCTTAGGACACTTTTAAATGTGCTCGGGGGGCCAGCACTTTAGAGCGGCTCTGAGAGTCGTTCTAATTAAAACACCACAGCACCTCATGTATCAACATCCCTGCACTTAAAATGGCAGCGGGGGGGGGGCTTGAACTAATGCTCGCTTGATGAGCCTTTCAGGTACCCCCACCACCATTTCAAAGTGCAGGGATACTGATACACAAGACATGGGAGGCTGCTGGAGCGCAGTAATTGCAATTAATTAAGTCTGCTGTGACATGCTGTAATCACAGCATGTTGGAGCAGCCTCTGCATTTGTGTACAGCCATCCTTACAGAATCTTCTTCCTGTCCAACACAAATATATGGTAGCTCTCCAAGAGTTTAGTCATTAACAATTTTTATTCTGCTGTGGATCAGTTTTTCAAAATACTGAGTTCAGGATTTGTCAGTGCTGTGGCTGAGGCATGAAAAGTTGATTAAAACTTAAGGATGTTTTGTGGTACCTTGTGCAAGATATATGCTGCTTGCTAGTGTTTTCAGGCCAAACACTTTGTCAGTGTCTTAGTTTTAGAGGAGATTCACTTTCACCTCTGCTATGGTGGTGCATTTAGGTGGATCTTTCTTGCTTTCAAACATCTCAAATAAATTTACATTTGGTATCTTATCTAATCCTCTTGATGCACAGCTCATCAGTAATGCCAGGAAAATAGATCCTTTGTCTATAAACACCCTTTCTTTCTGAATCTCTTTTGCTGTTTTTCCTCTTTGTTTCTTGCAACTTCTTGCAAAAGCCTGAAGACATGTTGGCTAAAAGAACAAAAGACTTATTCCTCTTCTTTGGCAATACTTCTTTAATTTTTAAATTGAGTTTTAGGCTACATTGCACAAGTAAATATTACAGCAACTAGAGTACTATATTTTATACTCATTTTTGTACTATGGGACACATTTTGCTCAGTTCTCCTCTGAATGTACACCTAAAATAACCTCAGTGAAGCGTAGCTGGTCACTCCAGATTTATACTGATGTAACCAAGTATAATTTTGTGAAAATGTAATAGTTTTCAAAAACATTTTCATGTTTGTTGTTATTTTTATTTGTTTTATAATAACAAACTCACTTAAAACTGTATAAGTGCAATACGCATTCACTAGAATGATCTTTTTCATCAGATCTGACTGGTTTTACTAAACATTGGCACACATAATATCAATACAACCCAGAGAAAGGGATGTGCAATTTAGGATACCCAGCCTGATTTCAGAAAACAGCTAGGGTAGTAAAATTAATGGGAGTTGTATTTAATGAGCACAAGCTAGTTGGGGAAAAGTGTTTAAATAGGCACAAGCTAGTGTTTTGTGCCTTGTTTAATGAGTACAAGCTAGTCAGTGAAAAGTTCAGGCTATTACAGAAAAGACTGCTGGCAGCTCCACTATCACAAATACAATGAAGACCTGTATTGAAAGAGTGAACCACTTGCCTGTACCCACTGGAGTGACTTAAGACACTTAAATCATGTAAGTCCAAGTCCCACACAAGCTCCTAATACACAGCTACAGCTAGGTACTTAAGCCCAGGAGAGAGGCAAGATTTTAGGCATGCTCCTCTCTTCAGAGTTTCCTATTGGTTGGTTTAGGCCCTCCCCCACCCAGTCATCCCAATGGCTATTTTGAATCCTCACTTCATAATCTTGTGGTTAGGATACTTACCTGGGAGGTGAAGACCTTGGAACAGGGACTTGGAGGACAGTCAAAACTACTGGCTTATTAGGTATTCAGGAGTGAATTTATTTCAAGCTTTCCTGCTGAAACTGTTCCACTTTGCATGAATAAGTAAATATTCACTGGAGAAAGGACTAGCAACCCGACACTCCTGCTTCCTAGTGACAGCCCCAACCACAGAGCCACAGAATCAGCTGCTTGTATTTTTGCCCAATCAATATTATTTAATGCAAAGTGGAATAGCTTCAGCAGGAAAAACTGAGTAACACATACCAAACCCATCTGTTAGGTTGCTAGGGTAGGTATATTCCTGACCTGGTTTCAAGTCCTTGCTCCAAGTCAGGCAAGGTGGGGATTTGAAAACAGACCCCTCTCCAAGTACCATAATCACTTGGCTACTGAAGATAATGATACTTTTCAGCTCCCTAGAGTAGACTGGATGTGCCCCAAGAATCATCAGGCCCCTGATAGTGAGATAGGTGGAGAAGCACATAGTCTAGACAGGAGTTAGAGCTCTGTAGCTTGGCAATGTCAGGACACAGACAATCTTGTGCATGCCCACCATAAGAAACTCAGCCTTCAGTGTACTTCAGACACATAGGTGAAAACTGAGTGGAGATTTTGATGATTTCAGTGCACCTAAAGAGTGAATTTACTTGCCTAAAGTGGCAGTTAGATACCTAGGTCCCTTTGTGGAGTTTGTCCAGGATGTGCAGGGGTTAGGCATTGCTGTAATGACTTAGCATTATTATAATGCTTTTGTGAATTTAGTCTTAAGTACCTAAATTCCTCTCAAATGGGAGCCAGAAATCTTAAAGATGCCTAATCTTTTGACTAAATAATTTAGATGTCCTTGACAATTTTATCAACATCTCTGTAAGATGGAAAATCCGCAAGCTTTTCAGATCTTTTTAAGGCATGCCTCATTTGAAATATGTAAGATGATCTTTCAAATAAAAGGCTCCTGGCACACATTAATGTAATGGCATTATTAAATGTGTTCATTTGATTTAATATATGTTAAGCCCGGATCTGATCTGATCTAAATGTGTTAACCTAGGATCTGATCCCTGATCCCAATAATCATGCTGTGCCAAAAGTGCATAGCATAAGGCATAATTTTGGGATTGGGATCCAATCCCAATTGCACCACCGCTATTTGCCAGTGCGGGAAGTGATTGTTGGCCTCAGCCAAAATCAGTTGATTGTCAGCCCCACCCTAGTCTGCACTGGGGCTAGTTTGAGTGGCCAGTGCAGACCTGAGGCCAGGGTTGACAATCAGCTGACTGTCAATCCTGGTCCAATTAGCCCTCGGTCCAGTTTACCCGATGAGGTCCAGGCAGACAAGGAGCTGTTTGCTGGCCCTGGCTGGAGAGGTCTGAGTGCTGAAACTAGGGCTACGCCAGCTGGGGGCCAACAATCAGCTGACTGTCAAAACCCTGAGCCCAGCAGCTCTGGTCTGCATGTCAGGCATGGGGGATCAGAGACCCCCAGCAGGAGACCAAAGGACTTCCCCCAATAGGGACTTTAAACCCCACACCTTGCAGCTCTGGTTGCATTGTCAGGTGCTGGGTTTAAAGTTCCCAGCAAGGGATGCCCTTCTGCTCCTCCCCTCACCTCATTTGATAGCCACACATTAATTTTAAGGCACCATACAAACCAGCCATAATCATTTTCTACATTATATGTGGAATATTTTTATGGCTTGTTCCCCATTTTATGGTGCTTTAAATTGCATTCACATGTAGTGTCCTGCACATGTATGCTGTGATTAGCAGGTTAATGTCTAGAGGGGGCCAAAGTTAGGTACCACTTGCTTGCTTCAAAAGCTGAGGCCCTGATTCTCAAAGGCATTTGGACACTTACTGCCTTATCCTTGCTGGATACTTGCTAGTCACTAAATGGGAACCTGACATGGTGAATGTTAAACTGTCCTCACTCTTGATATCCAGGAAGGCTTTCAACATACACAGAAACAGAAAGCCTTGATCCTCAGGCTTGTCAAAGTACGTCCCTTTGATCCTCCTTACATAGTTCCAACCCAAAACAAGCAAGACATCTGGAAATAATTGATTCCAGATAGCTGGAGAATAGGAGGTTGCCCTCAGACTCTAGGGTGTGGGCCAGAGAGTCTAAGAATTTCCCTTGGGAGAAGTCTTATCTTTTCCACTCTAAGAAGCTAGAGAGAGAACCATGGTAGCAGAAGGAGGGGTTGAAAAGAAAGAAGCTTAACTTTAGGGTACAGGCTAGGGATTCAAGACAGGCTAAAGCAGGGGGTGGCAATTATTTGGGCTGGAAAGCCAATTAGGGAGTTTTGATGAGCTGTTGCAGGCGGGGTCAGCACCCCCCTGCCAGCAACACCTTACCAAGGTGCTGCATTTTGTTCCCACATGCCACTTCGAGCCATGTGGGCGCAGCTGGAGATGCTGCTGCCTGACCTGGTGGTGTGCTGGGGACTCTGGGCAGGGTAGGGGATGCACAGAGAAGGGGAGAATACAGCAAGGCACCAGCCTGGCTTGGCTGGGATAACCCACAGCTCCCAGCCCCCTTCCCCCTGCACCTCCTCCCCTGCCTTAAGTCCCCAGTATGTGGCCAGGCCAAACCAGTTCCACACTGTGTTCCTGTGTGCTGCTACAGACCATGTGGGCATAGCTGGAGCAGCTTCTGCCTGACCTAGGTGCATGCTGGGAACTCAGGGTTGGCCAGGAACCATGCCAGCCACTCCAGTTGAGCCCACGTGGCGCAGCCTGAAAGCAGTCCATGGGAACACAAAGCAGCGCTGTATTAGCAGCACCCACACCTCTACTAGGCCCCAGCCCAGCATGGCAGGGCCCAGATAACCCAGGGCTCCTGTCCTTCTCCCTGCAGCACTTTCCCCACCAGTGCAGAGAACTTTGCCTGAACTTCAACTCTCATAATGGCTGTCTGATCTGTGAATGGCTGCAGGGTTGGAGCTGTGCTCAGACAGCCTTGCCAGGCACAAGCCTGGCCAGGAGTTCAGTGCCCCCTGCCATGGAGCATACACTGGGGGTGGAACAGAGTGAGCTGGGCTGGTGGGGAAGGGGAGTGGCTGCTGCTGCTGTAGCTGGCTATGACATGGGGAAGGGAGAAGGGCAAAAGGTGCCAAAAGCCAGGGCAGCCACAGGCCAGATACAATTCTCCTTCAGGGAAGCAGCTGCAGGCTAGACAGAATCATTTGGCAGGGCAGATCTGGCCCATGGGCCATATTTTGCCCACCCTTGGGCTAAAGGGTGGCAAGAAAGATGCTAATTGGGATGGAAAAAGAGAACATGGAACATAGTCAGGCTGCAGTTGGAGTACTGTATCCAGTTCTGGGTGCCACACTTCAGGAGGGATGTGGATAACATGGAGAGGGTCCAGAAGAGGGCCACTCGCATTACCAGGGGGCAGCAGTGCAGGCCCTACGAGGAGAGGCTACGGGACCTGAACTGGTTCAGCCTCCACAAGAGAAGGCTAAGGGAGGATCTGGTGGCTGCCTACAAACTGGCCAAGGTGGACCAGCAGGCTATAGGAGAGTCCCTGTTCCTCTGAGCCCTACTGGGAATAACAAGGAATAACAGCCATAATTTGACTGAGAGTAGATTCAGGCTAGACATCAGGAGGCACTACTTCACTGTCAGGGTGGCTAGGATCTGGAACCAACTTCCAAGGGAAGTGGTGCTCGCTTCTACCTTGGGGGTCTTCAAAAGGAGGATAGACAATCACATAGCCACGGTCGTTTGACTGCAGCATTTCTTCCTGCCCATGGCAGGGGGTTGGACTTGATGATCTACTTAGGTCCCTTCCAACCCTAGAAACTACGAAACTATGAAACATTCAGAGGAACTAGAACCATAAAACAGAGGCTTCTCAACTTAAACTGACTTAGAGCACAAGTTTCTGGGTGATTGAAATGGAAGCAGTTGGGGTTGAAGTAAGAGGAGGCTCACAGAATGCTAAGGAGATCTTGCAATGTCAAGAAGGAATACCTTCTTCACTGTAGCACATACAGAGGAGAAAGAATGGAGAGAAAGCACAGTCTAGTAACTTGAACATTAGCCTAGGACGTGGTTTTTAACCTTTTTAGACTCTAGGCATCCCTCAGAAATTCCATCTCTTTTGTTTTCACTCATCTTTTGACTACAAAAAAATAATAGAGCAATTTTTGTTACAAAAAGCTCAGAGAGAGCACAACAGGTCAGAATGACTTTACCATTATGGATTCCTATTGGAATCTCTGGGTTTATCACGTTTGCACACCTAACAGCACTAACTCTGCATGGCACTTTGTGACATCCTTGAAAGGATATTGTAGCACCTTGGTTGAGAATCAATGGTTTATGACATGAAAAACCTGGGATCAAGGCCCTGCTTCTGTGATCTGAGGAAGTCAATTATTTAAAGATATTTAGGCACCTATTTCCCTCTGAAATTAGTGTAAATTGGTCAGTTACATACTTTTAAAATAAATCTGAACATCTTTCAAAGAAATGTAGTTATTATCCACCCATTGATTTCAGGCATCTTTAAGGATCTGGGCCTATATGCTTAAGTTCCCTACCTGTAACATGGAGAAAATGCTTCCATATTCCCCAGAGCTGTTTAAAAAATAAATGCACTGAAGACACCACAGTGATGGGGGAAGGGGGCAGGAGGGGACATGTAGGTAGATGAAGTATTGGGGCACACATTGGATAAAGCATCCTTCCTTTTAGTTTCTGACTGACCGTGAGGATGAGAGTCATGCAAAGTGCTGAAAATGGAAGGTTTATTTCTTCCTTACATCTGCAATACTGGATCTAACATGGTGTGGGGTGTCCAGCAGCAAGAGGGTTTGGGAGGAATTACTTTTCCTTCTAGAGATTTTTTTTTTCTTTTCCCTTTAAAAATACAAACATATAAATCCTTTCTTGTTTCCTTTCTTTTCCTAGCTGAAGGGAAGAGAAAGGGAAAGAATGAAAAGGAGAATTAGAAGAGTGAAGCACAGCCCAATCCTTTTTTCTACTCATAAAAGCCTGAGCTAGAATAGTTTTAAGGCTAGGGGTAGGCTTCTTTGCTTATTTTTCAGTGCTGCTTTCTTCTCAAACTCTGAGATTATAACTTGTACAGTTGGAGGCTGGTGGTTGTCTCCCAATGTGGGCTCTTCTAGTCTCATTTTACTTAGTGAGTGGCAAACCGCTGAGAATGTGCCCTCAATATGATGAACCAGTGAGTTGGTGCATTAGGTGTACAACGGAGGTGGGCAAAATACAGCCCGCGGGCTGCATCTGGCTCACCAGGCACTTTCATCTAGCCTGCAGCGCCCACCAAAAAACTGCAGCCTGCCCAGCTCTTCTGCCCACAAGGGTGGCAGCAAGACGCCTATATATACATGACCCCAACATACCCTATTGCACCTCACTCCCACCCTCATG